>NC_064628.1:563981416-564651416 GCF_023864275.1 Schistocerca cancellata | reverse complement strand
AGAAGTCTATTTGTTGTACTCTACAAACTCATGTATATAATCTGGTTTTCGGGATTCTAAGACTCTGGGGAAGTATAGATCACACATCCCTATTACTAAATGTATAACTGTCTTAGTATTGGATTCCGCATATGCATGTGTTACATTTGCGTCAAGCACAGTATATACGCTTCACTCAATCTAATAACGTTTACAATCGCGTGTTCAGTATCCGAGGTAACTAAAATATGCTTATCCATTATTGACTCTGTAGAACACCGTGAATATATATTAAATGAAACATAAATGAAGATAGCTGTGACCAGTCACTTATGATCGTTCGTGCATGTATTTACATTCTATCTAATGTAATGGTTTCCGCAGACATGTGCGAATATCAGTTTGGTTATCTTGATTGGTGATGTTTGGAGGCGTTGATATTTTGAACTACGGTCAGTAGTCTGTATTGTGTAATATTTGCTACCTTATTCTGCACAATAAATTTCCATTATCCTGATTTTGCCAAATAAAGTAAAAACACTAGGCGCGCAATAGTCGCAGTAAAAACTTGTGGGCATTGAAACAGAATATTATTACTTAAAAGTGTAGTATTCCTGTGCAAATCGCTTTTATGATGAGTTGGATGAAGTTACCGACATTCGTGGTCAAGCTCGTCTTTCTTAATTGAGTTCTGCACTCTGCTGCGGTAATTGAAATTACAGTTAAATTTCCCGTGGGATTTCCCACACGCATCTAGTGTCAAGTAGCTGCAGCGCAGGTGAAAATTCCATCGAATGTCGGAAAGTGGGTTATTCTGTTACACGATCACCGATCTGATCTGTGCTTCAGACCCAGGCGTATGTATCAGTTTTTACTTCACTATCAAATGTGTTTCTTCGGCCACTGTGCATAACGCAACTACAGATATTTGTGTTCCTCTTATTTATTTTTACCATAATATTCATGATTCCCTACACTTCAGGTAAAAGTTGAGTCGGCAATAAGTTCTCTTTATTAATGTATGTCTGACTACATGGAATTGTTTGTTTACGGCTCAGATGACTTTGAAACAGACCATAAAATTACATAGAGGGAGAGGAGATGGATGATTCGCTAACTATAGTCATATTTTGGGCTTGAATTTCAGTGCGACATTTGGAACAGTGGGAAGTGTGACAATAAGGCTGTCGAATAATCGCTTAGACTTGCAGATGCGAGGATCGTCTGTCCAGTCGTTGTGCATATATCAGTCTCAGGCCACTGAGGCACGTTAAGAGGTACATCGCCATAGGAAGCTGTTTTGACCAGGTGCCTTTAGGGATTTCTGTAAGACATTATTTCTCCTTGAAGTTTCCAGAACGAAATTTTCCGTTACATCTCATTGAAGCTTTTCTGTTGTACGCCATAAACGTTTGGAATATTGGTTAGGGTAACATTCAGTGACGACTCATTGTTTTCCTGGATACTAAAAGCCACTACTAAACCAAAACTCTATCGTGAAAACCACCATCGTCAGACTCGCCTTACACACTGTGTACGCAAATGGCAGACTGTTGTCGTAAATCAGGATACACCATTACTGCTGCAGCGATGCGGCGAGCGATATGTGTATTCACATCGGACTATGACTACAAGAACGTTCCTTATGTTCAACACGTAACACATTCCGCAAACCATTCATGCTCGCATCGCTGCCGATTTTCCATTTAGATAGCATACGTATCATTAAAACTGTAGTTTCAACCATTATTTGTGGCAAATGATTTTTTTCTTTTTACTTCAACTGAATGTTATTGATGAGAGTAAGTTGGGTTTAAAAATTTTGTGTGACATGAATTAGTGGGAGTTGTAAAGAAAATGTCGCGCCATCGTTGGAAATTTGAGACAGGGGAGTGAAACTAAGCATAGTGCTGGATAGTACTCGCACCTTTGAAACGGCACGGATCCTTCCTTCCAAGTTTCTGTTCCGCCTCTGGTGAGCTCGTCGTTGACCGGACGTTAAACCCTAATCTTTCTTCCGTACTGCACGGTGCTACGATCCAAGTATATTCCGCTACAATGGAGATGAAACTAGACAAACTTTACCTCCTGGTAAGAAGGTACTGACTTTAGGAGCAGATAACCACCACTGAAAGCTCAACAGGAGAAGAAGTGGCCGCATCCAGCACATGATAGTAACATGTTGCGGTGATGTCGTGAGTTACACATACAATCCTGATAACGTAATCCCAAAGAATTGTATAGCATTGTCCGGTTACTCTGTTACACAGCTTGTTCGCACATCGTGATCGTCTAGCACGTCTCTCGAATGAAAATAGGATGTATTCAGTCCAATACAATACATGCGTTGTGAAGGAACGTAGCAGTAACTTTGGAGAACGAGATGGGTCAATGTTATTCAATCGGATTTCGTGCTTAAGGCCCGACAGGCACTAAAACCTACATAAATACGCAGTGAATAGTCACAATGGTGCAACAGCCGTACAGAGAGGAGAAAGAAACGCTGCTACATTTCGCAGACGCGTCAGAATGCAAATCCAAACGCATAAGGAAACTTCATTTCTTTTTCCAAAATAAAATTAGTCATCAGCTGCACTTGAAGTATTACGTTTCATATAACTGGTTACGACAGATTAATTTCTCATTTTCGGAAATTTCATACCGGAAGATATCACATCGATGTGCAGACGTCAAATTAAGACTGGATAGTTCATTAATGAACAGTAACAACACGAGATATCCCAAAATGCTCTTTGTACCCGACTGACCTGAATTGCATTGCGCCTGATTTGCACGCAGCCCGCATAACATAACTATCCTGCCGGTCATCCATTCTCTTTCCGGTACAGGCGCTAGCCAAGCAGAATGGCTACCACACGACACCAGTGGAGCACACTCCTCGGTATGCCAATCAGTCCAGATGAAAATTAATACCACGATACTGAAAATTACAGAAAACATGTTATTAGAGAGGAGACATTCTTTAACGCTTGTAAACTCACATTTATTACAATAAGAGAGCTTTCCATAAGCTAGCCTCAAAATCAAATTACGCGATTCACATTTTTCTACAGGACTGACAGCTGGGACACCTATCCAGCAACTATTGTAGCTGTTAACTAGCAATGAAAGACGGTAAATATTATTTCATTCGTAAATGGCAAAATATCCACACTAAAACTCAAATATCTTAACGTCAAGTTCTGTTTCGGACGAAGATCGAACCCAGCAGCTAATCGGATTGCTAATTAAGCACACTCAAACGTTAGACATAGATTTCGTAGGCGGAATGAGAGTAATGAGCTCATGATGAATGGGCGTTTCAGTTTTCAGACTGCTTCAGAAATAGAGAAACTGAAGTATCAACAACAGGTTAATTTGAGTGCATGATGACTTCCAAGGAAAAAATTAGATCTGGCTGCCCCTTTCATTTCTCTTGCTCCGAATTAGAGCATGTAGTTCCCATACAGCCAACTTTATAAATGTGCCCATTGAATGAAAATTTCTGGCGACGTTCAAACGGTCGCAGTTATCGGGTACACTGACGTGGACCGTAGTGGTAACTCTAAAGACGTTCTTCATTAAATCCTGTTGTCTTCCTGAGTGGAAAACAATTCACGTCAAAATGATTCTGTACGCGGTAAAAATGATTCCAGCTGCCTCTACTGTATTCTCGTGCACTGTAGATTACAGGTAAAAGAAGTGAAGCGAAGCTCTCACCCGGGCGGATGTTGGCCGGCGTCTTGCGGTCGGTGGCTGCTAGAGCTTATCTGCTGCACAGAATTTGTTCTGATGTGGACAGACAGCCACGAACACTTACGTGGGAATGGCTTTGGGAATTTTGCTATTACTTGCGGATTATAAGGTGTTGTTCTCTTCAAGCTTCCATCAGAGTGATACAATTGGCAGGCGAAATAAAAGAATTAGTGGTCTAGAACTTCCAGGTCCGTTTCTACACCACTAACACTTACAGCGCCAGATCATCTCACGTGTAAAGTAAAACTTCCTGCACATATTTCCGCATTCTATATTACTGCCAGTTCCTACAGATTTCTGTTATTTTTATTTCACTGATTATAAAATCAACTCGTAAATACAGGTTTTGTAGATGAGACCACTAGTAATGGTCGATGCAGTCGGACAAGGAAATAAATGTATTCAACAGGTCGTGCTCTAAATCGGGTATCAGTCTCGCTAGAGCTCTGCCCACTATCCTCGCAGATACCATGTTACAAGGGTGGTGAAATTTTGTGATCTGTTAGGCCTCATCCCTAAATTGGTTGGTAAGGAAGACAGACTTTAATACTCTTTCAATTTCTCTGCATGTGGGGGCAGCCTTCGTCCCCATCCAAGAGATTTGCGTGCTGACTTTTCGTCAGGGCACTGATGTCGAGTGCCCCCCTCAACTACATCAGGTAGTCAGAATTCTATTCCAGCATGGTGCATTCTGCGTTATGAAAAAAAAAATCATGAAGCAATGCTGCGTTGAATTCTGTAGTCTGTTGGAATAATTATAGCTTCGGGACCCAAACCTGGATATCCCGCTTTACGCGAGCGGTCACCTTAACCGCTTTTGTCAGATGTGCACGACTCACGGCCCGACCCAGACTTCCACATGTCGTCGTTCCTGAGTCACAACCTGTACTCGTACACACGTTATAAAATTCCCGCACAGGGGAGGACATTTTTATGTGAAAGTCGCTGCCCGGTATCGGCGGATCAATGCAATATTGCAGGGGTTGTGTTGTTATGAAGAACGATGGAATGTTCTTTCAGACATGCACGTACGCTGCCTGGTATTTGGGGATAAATACCATATTGCAGAGCCTATGTTGTTAAGACGAACGATATAATGTTCCTTCGAACATGAAATGTCCTCCGCTGTACGGGAATAACACAATATATGTACGAGTATAGGTTATGACGCAGGAACGACGACATATGGAAGTTTCGATTTATTGTGACCGTATAACCAAAGTGATTAAGATGACAGCTCGTGTAAAGTGGGGAATCCGGGTTCGATCCCCGGTCTGGCACAAATTTTCGTTGTTCTCATTCCCTTATACAGCTGATGGTTGTTCATATTCTCATGTGCGAATACATTTCATACGGCTGCAGTCGCGCAGTGTCTGGTCCTTCAGACTTACATGCATGTTCGAAGGAACATCACATTATTCTTAACAATACAGGGACTACAATACTGTACACAGCTTTGTATGTCTACAATTGGCAGTTCGATTCACTTTTCGAGCCTCTTCACCTGTAGTACACCGATTAAACACCATGCGGCTGCACCTAAATGCAAATCCACGTTAAACGTGACGTCCCTTCGCTACCAACTGGAGAAAAGTCGGTTAGGTTGCATCTAACTGAGACAGAAGACACCAGAAGCAGATACTCTTAGAGTAGCAGTTTTATTTTGGATAATGAATCAATCGCCATGTGGCATCAGAGAACACTTACTTGTATCCGAACTTGAGACGTTGAAAGTGTTGGTGCTGGACTGGGATTCGAACTCAGCCCTCATCTTTCGCTGTATCTTACTACTTTGTGGCGGTTTTTTTTCATATTTTTTTGTTGTCATCAGTCTTCCGACTCACTTGTAACCTACGTCCTCAGTTAGTTGCTAGATGTATTATTTGCTTGATGTATTCCACTCTATGTTGTCTTCTCCCTTCTTCTTATCATTACCATGGAAGTAATTCCCTGATGTCTCTACAAATGTCCTACCGTCCTGTCCTTTCTTATTATCAGTGTTTTCTACATATTCCTTCCTCGCCGATTCAGCGAAGAACCTCTTCATTCCTTATCTTATCAGTTTACCTAATTTTCAGCATTGTTCTGTAACGCCACGTCTCAAGTGCTCCGATTCTCTTCTTTTATCGTTTTACCACAGCCCATGTTTCACAACTATGGAATGCTGTACTCCAAACGTACCTTCTCAAAAATTTCTTCCTCAAATTAAAGCTTACGTCTGATACTAGTAGACGTCTGTTGCCCAGTAATGCCCTCTTTGTCAGTGCATTTCTGATTTTTACGTCCTTGTTTCGAGCGTCATGGATTATTTTGCTGCGTAGGTAGCATAATTCCTTAATTTCATCTATTTCGTGATCACCAATCCTGATGTTTAGTTTACCGCTGTTATCATTTCTGCTACTTCTCATAATTTTTCTCATGGTCACCTCCCCCTTGGCAGACCCCTACCGGAAATCCGAATGAGGGACTAGTCAGGAATCTTTGCCAGTGGAGGGATGGTTGACACTTATTCAGTTAGAGGCCACATATCCTGTGGATACACAGTACGTATCTTTAATGCAGTCGTTTCCATTGTCTTCTGCATCCTCACACTGTTGATAATTGCTGGTTCCTCCGCCTTTAGGGGCAACGTCCTACCCCAAGGGCAGCAGAGAGCCCTGAACCTTTGTTCATTAATTCGTTATTCCCCCAGCAGTCCAAAATCCTCAAGATTCCCACTACACGTTCGTATCAGGATTCTAATCATGACCCGTACAAAAATTTTTATCACGTCTTTTCAAGCAGGAGGATGTGTACACCAAACTACTGGTGAAAAATTATTGTGACCCTTAACATCTCTTCCAGCATTTTCAACAATAACGATATGAGCTGGTTTCGGCTCCCAGTCGCAAGCAGAAGCTTTCGTCACGTTTTTTTTTCTGTTTAAGACATGCGCACGTCTCACTGTTGATGAAATAAATCGATATCTAACGTGTATTCGTGGTGATAGGTGTTTGGTTCAATTCCCGATAATGCAAAATTTTTTCACGTAGTCATTTCAGTTTCCGTCATCTCCATGCTGGTGAAAAAATTCTGGTGTTAAAGACTGTCTCATCTCTAATAAAGTGGCATCGGGAAGTGAAGGCATAGCGCATCGCATTCTGAACGTGACTCCCGAGACGCTCTGATCTGTTGTGGAACATTCTGTTTCTCGATTTCAACTTGTAGCAGAAAACGGTGGACAGCTTACTGAAAAAGTCTCACGACAGTTACAAACGGATGACGTTTTGCTTTTTATCGGGATTTCAGCCCAAGGACAATTACAAATAGTGTCATTTTGCTTTTATGCGGTTTGGGCCGCAGGACGGTTTAAAACCTATTTCTATGTGATACGATTTTTCTGTGGTGGAGGGGCTTATGCAAGTAACAGTGCCACAGCTGTTCAATACCGAAAGTGTGCAGTCATGCACATTGAACAATACCAATGATGTAAAGTAGAACTAAAACCACAGTCGTCGCAATGCGATTCATCTGTCACTCGTAGCCAACTACATTTACGTTTACGTTACGTCATCTATGAGTAAAATTTCCTTTAATTTTTTCCATTACATTTCCCTGCCTCAGCAATATTCTGTACAAATTTGGCGTTATTCTGATCAGTGGTTCTGGTCCGACAGCGTTTTGAAAATGGAACTTTAATTATGGACACCCTGTATGTGTGAACTGTGGTTATTATAAATGTTATTTGCGATAATATGACTTATCACGTGTATATTGAACACAGGGCCATCAGAGGTGAACCCTGGGACCAATCTCCTGGAATGGACTGCACCCAGTTTAATTAATTCATCATCGATTGTCGATAAAATCCAGAACATGGAATCGTGGCGTAAGTTTATGGGCGCTCAGAATTTAATTGTTTATGGACGTCGATTTTAGGAGACGCCACGAGGGCAAGTGTATGTGTGCTTGTGTATGAGTCTTATCATACACCACTGGGTAACACTCTTTCTTCAATTTGTGGGGTGTGAACAATTCTTTGTTCAGAACCTTGGGCAACAATTCTTGAAAGACACTATTCGCCTTAAGTTTCCACCTCTGACGATAAAATACATCTAAGGATACCGAAACTTAAGTGTAAAAACATTTAACTTCGCCAGTACTACGCTATGCAGCACATATTAAATGAAGCTGAGTAAATACGACTAACAAGTAATGTTCCAGCTGTGAACGGTAAACAGCAGTAATTTCGCCACGGACACTTCACAGACAGTTGTGTAGCCTAGTGTTTCCTTAGGCAACGTCCTCAACGTTGTTGTGTCAGGCATCTGTTTGTTATGAAAAATAAACAACTAACAAACAAGTGCCTTGCAGGATTTATTCATTTGGACCTGTACCACCAGAAATATTCATTACCGATCATTGCTTCCTGAACTTATAACGCTCAGTTTGGGATCCTCTACCGTTTGCGTAATTTGGACTCATAGGTTTGGGAATCAAGTTCGTGAAGCAAATTAGTCATATCGTATTCCTCGGACCAGACTGAACATAATGGCAAGCGTCCAGAATTAGCGACAGGAAAGTTTAATCGAAGGTGGGTGTGGCTCACCAGCCCTGCGAGGTAACGGCGGACAAGTGCCGCCGGTCATGGCCCCTGAGCGTGCGAGCCAGCACTGACGAAGCGAGCGCCGGGGCAGCACGTTCGGACAGGTTCCCAGAAGTTAGCCGGCCAAGACTGTGCCTGATGGCTGCCGCCGGGTGCTGCCAGAGGGTGTCCCCTTTTCACTATCCTAGGAGTATAAAGTAGCGATAACTTCAGGAGTATGAACCAAATACCGATGCCGAAAAAAACGTAGAGATTATTTAAAGCAGGAGCGCTTTTCATTGAATTATACACTAAAGTGACGAAAGTCATGGATAGTTGTATGCGCAGATGGCGGTGGTATCACGTACACTAGGTGTCTTTTGCGCTCAGGTGGTTAATGCGAAAAGGTTTCCGATTTGATTATGCCTGCACGATAGGAATTAACAGACTTTGCACGCAGTATGGTAACTGAAGCTAGACGCATGGGACATTCTGAGATCCACAGTGTAAAGTGCGCCGAGAATACCAAATTTCAGGTGATACCTCTCATCACGGAGAAGGCAGTGGCTGACGGCATTCACTTAACAGTGGAGAGCATCGGCATTTCGATAGAGTTAACTGTGTTAACAGATAGCGAATACTGCCGGAAATAATCGCAGAAATCAATGTGGGACGTAGACGAACGTATCCATTAGGATACTACGGCCACATGTGGCATTAATGGGCTTCGTCAGCAGACGCCCAACGGGAGTGCCTTTGTTAACAGCAATACATCGCCTGTAGCGCCTCTCCTGGAAGCGTGACCACATGTGTTGAACCCTAGACTACTGGAAAATAGTGGCCTAGTCAGATGAGTCCCGATTTCAGTTGGTATGGATAGGGTTGGAGTGTGGCGCAGACCCCAAGAAGCCGTGGACCCAAGTTGTCAACAACGCATTGTGCAAAGTGATCTTGGCTCCACAATGGTGTGTACTGGGTTCACATGAAATGGACTGGGTTCTCTGGTCCAACTGAACTGTACACTGACTGAAAATGGTTATGTTCGGTTGCTTAGAGACCATCTGCAGCAATTTATGGATTTCTTGTTTCTAAACAACGATGGAATTTTTATGGATGACAGTGTGCGAGCTCAGAACTTTCTCCACAGTTCGAGCGAATGATTTAGCCATCCAAACGGCCCGACGTGAATGTCAATGAATATTTATGGAACATAATCGAGGGATCACTTCGTGCTCAGAGTCCTGCACCGACAACACTTTCGCAGCTATGGGTGGCTACAGAGACAGCATGGCTCAGTATTTCTACAAGGAACTTCAGCGACTTTTTGAGTCCATGTCACGTCGAGTTGCTGCAGTACGCCGGGTAAAAGGAGATCCGACACTATATTAGAAGGTATCCCATGCCTTCCATCATTTCAGTGTAAATGACTGAGCCACGACGATAGTAAAGAGCACATTTAACACTTGGTTTCTAAATTAAGGGTCTCCGGACCGCCCTATACTTGCAATGTTAAAATAACGCTTATAAATTACATCTTCCCTCTCAAAGTATTTGAGGTAGGAAGTTGAACTTTTTACAGATTATTTATTGGAATATGGGCTACAACTTAACACAGGGATTTTACAAAATTTTAGTTCAGTTATTAAAGATGATTTTCTTTCAATTGTAATGAAAATTCACAACATTTTTTTGCAATTTTGTATTTATATATTCAAAAATATACAGTGTTTTGGAAAAAGGCTGTGTTAAATTATGCAGAAGGTACTGTGTAACATTTACTGAAAGTTTGAAACAAATACGTTTGGAAGATCCTTACAAAACATGTAATTAGTATGAGAAAATAAAAGTTTTGGGAATCGAGCGACAAAGATTGGATTAACTTTTTAGTGCATTCCAGGTCCATAGGATGGATTATCTTCATCCTCTGCAAACTCCTCCTCCAGCTTCCTCTTGTTCCTCCTCCTGTTTACTCTTGCTTGTATTTCTAGACTCTTTACAGCCCTGTCAGCAGCCTGAAGGCGTTCCTTGTCTAAAGCAAGCATCGCTCGTACCATGTTAGAACCTATCTTCATTTCCATATTTCTAAATACCTTGCACCTTACAATGTTGCCATCATTGAAAGTCGCAACAGCATCATACACACCAAAGTGAAGTGTTTCTATTCCAACAAATACAGTCTTGGGGATTCTCGACCATATAACACTATTTACACTTTCATCGGGGTTTTGAGTTTTTCCGTGAATACACTTTTTCAACAATTCAGGTGCTGCTAAGTCTCTGAAAATAGGTTAGCCACAACACATACTTTATCTCACATCACTAAAATGTACCTGCTGAACACGGACGTTAATAATAACACCATTTCACAGCAGCTTAACAGCGCCACAGTGGGTCACGCCCATGTAGAACACATTTCAAAAAAAATTTAAAAATAGTTGTAGTCTTCGGAATTGGATAAATTATGTATCTATTAAAAGGTAATAGTCTGCAGATTCAGAAAACGCAAAAAAGTAAAAATTGAACTTTTCATGATTTTGAGCCTTTCCGGAGCCCCTTAATAAAGTTCGTAGAAAAATGACTTAACTGTAATCAAGATGTCACTTAATGTCGCGCTTTATGAGGCAACAAATGCTACATGAAAAGTTTGGTCAGTACAGAAAATTCAAGCTTTACTTGCTATAATTGTTTTAGACTAAATTAACAATAAATTACAACAGGAAATTACATTACATCGTAGGGAATAGTAAAAATCATAAATGTCTTTGGTTCAGTGGCCTGGAGCAAGTATTTCCATTGGACGCCACTTCGGTGACTTGCGTGTCCCCAACTTACCCCAGCTGTCCATCCGGGGAGAGGGAACCTACAGTGTAACGTGGAAGCCGAATTACGTCTCGTTTCTGGCGAACCTCCACACAATTCAGTTTAAATACGCAGACGAAAAAATCCGTGGTCCGACCTGGAATCGATCTGGGTTTCCAGGTACACACTTTACAGCTACACGACAAGACATGAAAGGGAGTATTACTATTAGTCATTGCGTGTCCATCAAATACTGGGTGATACCTATTTCATAAAATTACGTTTCAAGTGTTACACAGAATTACTTTGAATATTCGGTAAGAACTATTATTAAAGTTACGGACAAATGTTCATCATTAGTGGAAAGAGCAGAAAAATTCCATTGGAAAAGAATGGGGTCATAATTCGTTTTAACGGTTTAGGTTTTGACGATTGCCTTCATCGTCTTCGTGAGGAGCAACTGACTGTCTAAACTGCTGTTGTGGTAGACCTATACAGTCCATAAGCGGCTTCTGATTGGTCAGCAGTTACTCAGTCCAATCGCAAATGGTGAAACGTTTGCGCCGGTGACGCCTCCACTGCCGTAGTAGCGTCAACCTCGCGACGAATATCTCTGCTTCTCTGCATAGAGAACTCGCTTCCTTGTGTCGCTTATATCCCCTGTCACGGGTGAAGTTATTCTCGCACATTCGTGTATTTTACAGACTCTCAAATTGCAGAATCCCAGTATGTAGGAGGTTGGGACAAAACGTTTGTTTCGTCGAACAGTGTATTGTTTTTTGTTCATAAGGCTGTGTTCAGCATCTACAGAATTCTCCAGTACTCGATTTTTAATACACAGTGATTAGAAACGTTACGGATGGACTAACCGATGTAACTGCTTGCGAGCTCTCAAAGGATGTTATAAATTCCAGGGATTCTGAGGCGCCGGCCTGTGTACAGTAGGATCGTCGTTGTTTCGGGTGTTCAGACACCTTTCTGCATCCGTGTTCCCTGTAATTAGAAGTATTACATTCTTCTTTAAGTCTGGTATGTGGCCTATCTCACGTACCTTGCGAACAAGGTGGCGCAGTATTATAGTACATATGTTCCACCAAGGATCTCAGTAATTCTGAGGCAATGTTGTCTACTCCAGGTGCTTACACTGACTCAGGACTTTCAACACTCTATCCGTTTTCTTTTTTTTCTGTACGTCGTCCTATTTTTCTTTTTCTGTAATGTTGTCTCCAGATATCTTTTTTTTTTTGCACATGATTGTCTATTTTTTTAGATAGTGTTCACAATGTTGATGCAGCCAGCAATCGCTTGTTCTGAAATGCGCAAACGAAGCACTGTGCATATTGATTATCGAAAAACTCGTACTGTCAGAAATATTAATTTGCGACCATAGGTGCTTTTTCGGAAAGTAATCAGCGTAGGGTTATGTACAGCGTGCAATTTTGATCCAAAGGTCTGGGACACACCGTAGAATGACAGTGTCAGTCCTCTCCTTATCCCGAGTTTACATTGCAGTCGTTGGCACACGAGACGAGTTACCTAACGTTGACGTGGCTCTCTACGAGTTTTGTGACGTCACTTCCTGCTATCTCACGCTGAGGAGCCATTTCGTCACGTGAAAGCAAAATAAGTTGTGTCATATTTCGAAATCTGCCAAGTGAAGTAGAACCAATAGGAAGCAAAAAATGCTACCTACGTCACAAGCAGAAAGCAAGACATCATATTGTACCTGTCGTGTTCAGTAAGAGTGAGTTTTATGTTATATGTTACACTCTGTGAATATATACAGTTTCTAAGCACAAGCAGCCGGCCGGTGTGGCCGAGCGGCTCTAGGCGCTTCAGTCCGGAACCGCGCTGCTGCTACGGTCGCAGGTTCGAATCCTGCCCCGGGCAGGAACGTGTGTGAGGTCCTTAGGTTAGTTAGGTTTAATTAGTTCTACGTCTAGGAGACTGATGACCTCAGATGTTAAGTCCCATAGCGCTTTGGGCCATTTGAACCATTTAAGCACAAGCACATTGATTGTCTCGAGAAGAAATCGTTATTGGTGCTATTTATTGTGATAAAATGACGAGAAACGTCATAGTGGCGGTTAAAAATATTTCGTATTTGGTTATTTTCGCGTTATAAGTCGCGTATTCATGAGAGTAAGCCGTTTTAACCCAACGAACTATTGGTGATTCATGTAAACGTATTGTTCTCGTTAGGATTTGTTATAATTACATATCAGTTAGTAACATTGCGGCGATTAAAGCCTTTAGACGGCTGTAATATAAAAATTGAGACCGCTATATGCAATGTAAAGGCCAACGTAGTTGGTTGGTTGAGGTTCCATATTGCGGAATAGGAAGTGGGTCCGTCCTGGAGTGCATTTTTTTTTTTTCTCTTTCCCATTTTCTAAAAGGTTATGAGACTTTCCTGCGAAATGATTTCTGTAATATTTTATGTTACGTAATTATAAGTGAGCTGTCTGTTAGGAGTTAGTTTGCTCCATTTGGTGAACTTTTATAAACTGATATCCTTGCTAAGTGGACGTATCTCTTTCATTTTTGTCTTATTACACCTTCACACGTATTGATATTTTTATTTATTTGTACGAAAGACAACATGACTAGCATGGGATCAAGTAAAGAATTCTACATGCGTCCATTTTCTTGAACAAACTGTATGGTTTGCGAAGCAAATAAAACCGGCAACTACCAATGGAGACCACGATATCGCTCTAGTCAGCTAGTGCCGCATGCAGACCGCACTGTGTTTCGTGACGCTGGATATCCAGTCTGCGTGCACGTCAACGTTAGCTGCTTAGTCCGGCGTGCCGACGGCTGAAACCACTTCTGTATAACATTCTGCGTATTAACAAGTTTTCTATCCAGTCGTATTGGTGAGCTCAGCTGAAGACGCTTGGCATGGACGTAACTCTGGAAACGTAACGGAGGGAGACAAGCGCTGCGAATCGATCGCGCGCCTGCCGCCTGAATGGGGCATTCATTCCCGGACCGGACCGGAACGAGGTACCGGAGCCTCAGCTGACTGCGCGGCCTACGCGCTGGGGTGTGCGAATGTGGAGAGGGGCGTCCCCGGCCCGCGCGAGGCGTCAATACGACGCGTGTGCGGGGGGCGAACGGCTGCACGGCTGCACGCCTGGCGTCCCGCCTTGAATATTGCAGCCCGCCACGCCGGCCGCCGTGGACCGCGCAGGTGGCCCGCCGGGTCAATACACTGGCTGGCCGGCTGCCGGAGGGACCCGCCACGCCCCCTGACGCATTTTCTGGAACGCGCCGTCGCGGCCCGACTCTTCCGCTCAGTCGGCTTCAACAACACTACTGTTTGGATTCCCACTCATCAAAGAAACTGAAACCGCCTTTTCCGCCTGCTCTGTTGTGTGCTCACCTTACGAAGAACTCTATTACGTTCCTCTGTGTGTCAGAGGATGTATCACGACTGTTGCAATACGACCAGCAGCCTATCAGTTCATACTTCCGGTACTTATTTTCTCTATTATTCTACACTCTAAATCAAAAATAAATAAGAAGACGCACCGCGATCACCACGAAGGACTTATCCGAGTAGGACGGAAATCGGCAGATTTGATATACATGTACAGGCTAAGATTGTTGTTATATTTAAAAAATATCGGGAAACAAGAGTATCAATAGTTAGAAAATTATTTATCGGTCCTCAATATATCGACAAGTAATATTGATATACAATCGCACCAAAAAGTATTGGCACAGTTACATTTTAGTGGTTGTAGGTTAAACGAAACATATATTTCAGAACAGAACCCATACATGTGACACCTTACATTACATAGTTTACAAATATGTCAAAATCACCTGTCCTTAAAGTAACATACAGTGTCATGAAAAAAAACATCGCTCTTCTGCACCCAAAAAAGTATTGGCACACGCATATGAATCGGACAGTGTGTTCGTTTTCTTCATTGATGTTCACCATCTAATAGCTAGTGTGCATCCCTTTAGCATCTATAACAGCACGTAAACGCCTAGGAATGCTTTGTATTAAATTCCGGGTGATATCAGGGGTAATTTTCGACCATTCCTCCAGGAGCACTTTCTCCAAGTCGTTTTTACCGGACGGACGCCTTTTTCTGACTTGTGTGTCAAGATGAGCCCACAGGTTCTCAATGGGGTTCAAATCAGGGCTCTGAGGTGGTGTTAGAACCCTTCTGGGGGCATTGTACAGTAACCACTCCCGGGTTTTCATGGCGGTATGTTTTGGGTCGTTGTCTTGCTGGAACTGAAACACCCCAGTAAGGCCCAATTTCTGTGCACTAGCGTGTAAATTACCTCGCAACACGTCAATGTATCTCATATGATCCATTGTGCCGTGAATTACAGCTAGATTTCCAACGCCGGAAGCCGCCATACAGCCCCAGACCATGATACCGCCCCCACCGTGTTTGACTGTGGGATGCATGTGTTTGATGTCGAGGTGCGTATTCGGCTTGCGCCAAATTTTCTTTCTTGCATCAAATCCGAACACATTGAACTTCGATTCGTCGCTAAATATCACAGTGTTCCAAAACTCCATCGGCTTGCTGATGTAGTCCTTGGCAAACTGCAGGCGTTTCTGCCGGTTAATTTCCGAAATGTATGGCTTCTTCCTGGGAGAACGTCCATGCATGTCAGCCTCATTCAACACATTTCGTATAGTCTGAACACTAACCGTCTTGTCGGACGTTGTCTGAACAATCTCAGCAATAGTTGCTGCACTTGTAGCAGGTTCCTTCCGAGCAAGTGCGATGATATGGCGACGCTCTCGGGTTGTAAGCACTTTTGGACGTCCAGGACGACACTTATTCACTGTTGTTCCAGTCTCTTTATATTTCTGAATGATGGCTCTTACCGTGGTGTAGCTCACAGACACCTCTGCTCCGATTTGTCGATAGCTTCTCCCTTGTGAATGGAGCAATACCACTCTCTCACGCAACGCCACTGAATGTTCCTTCTTCTTCGGCCCCATGCTGACCACTATCGCGCACTACAGCAACATACTGGCGACCGGGCCGTCAACAACACGCAGTGTCTAATGTGTCAGCAGATGGCGTTCCGGTACCTGAAAACCCAGCAATATACCGAGATGCCATGCTCTGTGCCAATACTTTTTGTGTGCAGAGGAGATACGTGTTTGCCCATAACACTGCATTTCTTTGTTAATGGTAGGCACTATGGGCAGAATTGTAATGTCTGGTATGTGAGGTAGCACGTACATGTACTGTGTACCGGAAAGTGCGGCGTTTGTAACCAGCAACGATAAATACGCACGTGTGCCAATACTTTTTGGTGCGATTGTATGAAAGGTAAAATATCGACAAATTGCCAATAAAAATATCGGCAGCGCATTGTACACATACTGCCGGTATCAGAGTTGTATATTTAATTATTGATTTATTACCAGATATTACGTACATCAATAAGCTAGCAGCCTGCCTATCGCCCTTAGAGCAAGAAAGAAAAAACATTTAAATTGAAACTTTTTATACCAGGGATTCACAGTCATGTAGAACTTTATAAAAGACATCGTATTTACGCCAGTGACTGTAACACTTTCTTCATTTCACGACTGCAATTTCGGCCTTAGGCCATTATCAACTGCAGATTTTTGTGGCTTAAGTTGACATGGCTTAAAGCCACAAAAATCTGCACTTGATAATGGCCTAAGGCCGAAATTGCAAATATGAAATAAAGTGTTACAGTCCCTGGCATAAATACGATGTCTTTTATAAAGTACTTAACTTGAAAATTTGTGAGTTAGGTTGGTTGATTTGCGGAAGAGGACCAAACAGTGAGGTCATCGGTCTCATCGGATTACGGAAGGATGGGGAAGGAAGTCGGCCGTGCCCTTTCAAAGGAACCATCCCGGCAATTGCCTAAAGCGACTTGGGGAAATCATGGAAAACCTAAATCAGGATGGCCGGAACTGGGTTTGAACCGTCGTCCTCCTGTAAGTTAATAATGGGACTTCGAGCAGATGAAAAACTTGTATTAGAATATTTTTCTCGGTCGACTGTTGTGTATTTAATTAACAACTGTGTACTTGTACAATGTCATGCAGTATTTCATTCCAGTTCACCTCTTATACCTTGTTTTCTGGCCATTGGCTACGTGCCGAAATAAATCGCTTCTCACGCTGATGTAGGAATGCTGCGTGGTGAAGCTGACTGTTGCAGCTTCTGTTGGTAGCCCTGATTAAGTCACCGTTTCCCCTCACACGTTCCCATAAGACAAATCTGGTCGTTTAGATTTTTGTTAATCATTTTCAACATGGGTTTTTGAAGAATTCCGATGTACATAAATGGTTCACTAGTGCCGTTAAAATTTTTTTTTTTTTTAACGCAACTAGTGTGCTGTTGTTATTCCACACACATCACCATCCCCCCTAGTGCAATCGGACTTCTTCTTTCGTCCCACCTATATTTGCTTCACACAGTCAAAGAGAAAGACTGGACGTGATGAAAACTCAAAAAATAATAACACTCATTCGTCCAGTGAAAGTAAATTTATGTTCTACTACAATTTCGACATCTTCAAATATTTACCGAAAACTTCGAAAAATGTAATATAAAATAAAAAATCTGCACTCGATATTGCCGGTTTGATATCGATATATCGATTTACCACGCAAGAAACTATCGCCATCATGCTTCGAAATTTTCTGAGAGAAAAATATATATATCGATACTGTATTTACTGTACAAACAAACTAATGGTTACAGTTTCAGAAAAAACTGAGTGATTTACTCAAGAGATAGATCTTCACAAATTGAGCAAGTCAGTAGCGTGTCGGTCCACCTTAGGCTTTGTGCAAGGAGTTAGTGGTGTTGGCATTGATTGACAGAGTTGCTTTATGTCCTCTTGGGGGATATCTCAGAAAATTCTGTCCAACTATCGTGTTAGATTGTCAAAACCGCGAGCTGGTTGGAGACCTCTGCCTGTAATGCTCCGAACATTCTCAGTTCGGGAGAGATTCGGCGATCTTGCTGGCCAAGGTAGGGTTTGGATAGCACGAAGACAAGCAGTAGAAAATCTCGCCATGTGCAGGTCGGCATTATCGTGCTCAAAGGCAAGCCCAGGATGGCTTGTCATGAAGAGCGACAAAGTGGGGCGTAAGAATATCGTCGACGTACCCATTTAAGTGTCAGGAAGTCGTTTCTGAAAGTATTTGTATGGAGTGTAGCCATGTATGGAAGTGAAACGTGGACGATAAATAGTTTAGACAAGAAGAGAATAGAAGCTTTCGAAATGTGGTGCTACAGAAGAATGCTGAAGATTAGATGGGTAGATCACATAACTAATGAGGAGGTTTTGAATAGAATTGGGGAGAAGAGGAGCTTGTGGCACAACTTGACTAGAAGAAGGGATCGGTTGGTAGGACATGTTCTGAGACATCGAGGGATCACCAATTTAGTATTGGACGGCAACATGGGGGGTAAAAATCGTAGAGGGAGACCAAGACATGAATACACTAAGCAGATTCAGGAGGATGTAGGCTGCAGTAGGTACTGGGAGATGAGGAAGCTTGCACAGGATAGAGTAGCATGGAGAGCTGCATCAGTCTCAGGACTGAAGACCACAACAACAACAACAACAACAACAACAACGACCCATTAGTGTGAACCGAAACCTCTGTATTCTTTCAAAGTTACTGTTCTGGCTGCGGATTGCAGCAGAGGCATTATTGGGCATTTTCTCATGCAAGTAACGATCACTGATGAACGTTGCCCTGTAATTTTGGAACTGTTTTTCGCAGCAGAGCTAGCGTTGGAGTATCGACGAGGTACCAAATGGTTCATCTAACATGGAGCCGGTCCACATTGCACCTAACAGGTATTTCTGTCTCTTGATGAATACACCGGGAATAGAAGTATTTCGTGGGACTATTGCAAATTTACTGGTACAGGATGAATTGGCCTACAAATCTTTTCATTCTGACTTCTTTTGACTACCTTTTGTGGGACAAATTGGAAGACACTGTCTACCGGAGCCATCCTCCCATGTTGGACGAGCTGTCTGGCATCTGAATCCATTTTCGTTGAGACACGACACGATGTCATGACAAATTTCATTTCGACACCTCCGTACTGTGAGTGGTGGTCATTTCTTAAAGAGTGTGATGTGACGGCAATGACTGCGTGCAGAGGACGAATTTAATTAAGCACACTGATACTATCAAGCTGCATAGCGTATAACGCCTTCTCTTAGCAGCTTTTCAAAGTATTTCGAAACCTCTTCATAAAATTATTACAGCTTACACACTAAACACACCTTTTGTTGCACTTTTCTATCGATCTTAGTTTTCGAGATATTTAATTTTGAAATCAGGTATTCGTTCGCTGAACACCCTGTACGAACCCTTGTAATTCTACACGCGGGAGGTTTTACTCCACACTCACGCTTCTGTGATGCTTGTTGGTTGCTCTTGACTTCAGTCTCAGAGATATTATATTCAGTTAATGGTATATTTGTTTTTTTTTCTCATAATTTACGGACGGATAGAACCCCACAGAATTTTCATTGACAAACAGGCACCCATACGCATGTCTTACAGAACGTTCACTTTGATAAAGATCTTTCTTAACAATTTTCATTAAAAATCCGTGTAGATTTGAGCGATCGACTGATCACAAGATGGTGACCTTAACAAGTCAGTTTCTGCACATTACTTTATATGATTTTTCGCGGTATTCTAGTTCCACTGATGCTTCTCTATCTCAACACCGTGATCAGTGGCCATCAAAACGTCACAACGTGACAGTCACATTATAACCACAACAACAACACAACAATAGTACTCTTGGAGACCAGTCATTGTGCCCTGTTAGAGCTCGTTCACATGACAACTGCGCATTTTCATGTATAGGAGGCATACCGAGACTTACTTCTACATTTGCCTTAAGCAACGTAGGGAAACTGCTGAACACCCAAATGGTCGGGAAGAAAATTGTGCCAACATGGTCATCACAAATGCGAGTGCAGTGTCTTACCGGTGTGCCTCATCGCTGGGTAAAACAGCAATCAACTGCGAATTGATTGGCACTGGCGACAGACCATTCCCTTACAACAAAATGATATGACAGCACGATATTCTAATGCATTCAAGTGAGTGTGACAAAGATAACACCAGTACTTTAGAAGCACGTCTATAAAATGTATTCAACAAATAACGTAATAACGCTGCATGTACCAGTATTTCGTTGATACAGGCAGTCCCACTCGAAAGAGACCCCACAAAAAAAAAAAAAAAAAACATTTACTTAAACTACACTTGAAAGCTTTGAATAAAAATCACGAAATAGAATTAAATGAACATGTTGTACCTTGTTCATGGGGAATTAGAGATGAATCACAAAAAGTGCTGAAAGGACCATCCAAGACGTGTAAGCACAGTTAAACACGACTATGAAGATTCTCGAATGTTGCTGCCGAAACATCTGGTGTCACTGCCCGGATTTCACAGATGATGTTCTCCTGTAAATCTTCCAAGTTGTGTGGTTTCTTCCTGTGGACCTCGCTTTTTAAGCGACCCCAGAGAAATTGTCATGCGGTGTTAAATCAGGTGAACTTGGGGGCACCAGTCTGCTGGAGAATAATGATTCGACATCAGCCATGCTCACTCGAGATGTGCGGCATGTGGCGCCATCCTGTTGGCACCAGCCGAGGGTAAGTGTAATGTGTTTGTCAGTGACATTCAGTCTCTGAACAACTGTGGGTACACGCTGGCTTTCTTCGCAGCTCTGTGACATGTGCTCCGCGACATTCAGCTAAACGCTGAACACTGACGCGTGACGCGCGGAAACACACTGCTGCGTCAAACGATGTTGCAGAGTGCAACGTTGCCACGTCAGATGTCACAAACTACACGGTACAATTTCAGCGGAACTGCACACATGTTTGTGGGGCGTCTTCCGAGTGGGACACCCTGCATTAACGCTAACGTAGACGATTTTCACCTTTCCCTAACAGTGTATCCTTCAGGGTGAAAGTGAGTGAGGTAGCACAACGGTGACAAGGCTGGACGCTTTTGGAAGGAGTGAGCAGCATTAGTCTTTCCACAGTTTCCCCATATCGCTTGAGGAAAATGTCGGTCTGATTTCACTGAAAAGCACACCGCCGATTTCCTTCCTCACTTTCGTTAATCAGAATTTTAATTTCAACTGCAGCGACGTTGTCGTCTGCAGGACGCTAAACCATAACATTTCCTGCGAATGGCATGAAAGAAAGAAACAAGCCTTGTACCTGTCGGAAGCAACAGAAGTGGACGTTCCGTTGCACAATCCACCTTCCATGCACTTCATGCAATTATTGTTTTACTGTCAAAGACTGTATACTACAGTTCAATGACAAATCTGAACTGAATCTACAACATGTGTACGGCATGTATGGAAAGATAGGGCATACGAGGAAGTGTTGTGCATTTTTAAGTTCACATTCACAAGTTGATTATCCATTAATGTACCTACCAGTAGGCCAAGTAGCGTTTGCACCACGTCATTCCAGTTCGCAGTCTATCCAAGGTGTCTTGCAAGGTAACCAACAGCCCGCTGTTCCATTACGTTTCTTGTATCTCTAGGCGTCTCGTTTCACCACATCTCTATTCGGCAGGCTTAAGGTGATAATGTTCTGCTTGAATTGTTTGAGGAAAGATATTTCTTGCCTTCAGACTTGTAAATGTTGCTTCACTTCGTGACATCAGATGTCTGTGGTCATTTTCCAGTACTTTTTCGTTCTGAACTTTTGCCTCTGATTTTCGTATAATATCAAGGAACGCTGCGTCTGAAACATGGTAGATTTTCTCAGCTAGAGTTTATTGTATGCCTGCTCTTCAAGAACACTGACTCAATTAAGCACAACTTATTTACAATTACATCACAAAAGGTGATGTACGCTTCTCAGAATACGCAAAGGCTTCTGGAGGCGGAGACCTTTTTGTCAGTATACGCGAATGTTGAATAAGTCACACGCCTGAGGTGAGGAAAATTGTTTTTGGGTTCGACTGAAAAACATTCAGATACGAACCATTTTCTCGATGCATTAACGCGGCATCATCCCGTTCACTGAAATCACAACGAATGGTTGAAAGATGGCCTAATAAGTCTTCATCAGGCAGACGAACAAATCCCTGCGCTAGCCAGATCTCGTCAGCGGATAACAACAAAGTCTACATCACAGTCCAAGAGAAAACTACTTAGCGTAGCGTCGTTCTAAGTCGATACTGACGCTGTAAACCAGGGGCGGCCACCGCGCGGCAAACCTCGCGCGGGCCGCGTACTGGGCATGTCGGTTTTGTTCGTTCCTTCCTGGAAGTAATCGCTAAACCGTGGCGTTTCATGTAGCACTAAGGTGCGGCAATTTTCGGCTGGCACAATTCTCTTCAGTTCGGCAGAATCGTCAGCACTGTTTACCCTTTGCTATTTGTTCGTGGTATGAAGGACGATCACAGGTCCAGGGTTCTGCTTGCACAAAAAGAAGGAGTCCAACGATCTTTCTACACAAGCTCTGAAAAATGAATGGAAATGATAGAATAGAGGAACGGGAATTATCACTATATATTATGCAGTCGCATAAGCTACGGTACTGCTAATTCTCTATGAAGCGATGATTACAATACCATGCAGAAAGAATTTAAGGTTTAGTTGACAATGAAAGAGGAAAAAATTGCGACCACCGACTGATGGATTCATTGATCTGTACATCAGGAATCACTGTGTGCTACATTTGCAAGCATGCAGCACGTGACAGACACTGGTGACATGAATAGTCAAATTTCAGAAGTCGCACGCATTATTTGTCATTTCTGACAGATTTTGATGGAACTGAGCGAATAGGAGGAGGAGGAGATTACTGTTTAACGTCCCGTCGACAACGAGGTCATTAGAGACGGAGCACAAGCTCGGATTACGGAAGGATGGGGAAGGAAATCGGCCGTGCCCTTTCTAAGGAACCATCCCGGCATTTGCCTGAAGCGATTTAGGGAAATCACGGAAAACCTAAATCAGGATGGCCGGACGCGGGATTGAACCGTCGTCCTCCCGAATGCGATGAGCGAATAGTATGGAGACTTTATATACTACTGAATAGTGCGTCGGATAAGTCAAGGGCTATGCCTGGAAAGATTTTTCGATCTAAAACTCGCTATTGTTGAATTTACAAAGGAAAAAGGAGAGCAGGAACGAAAATTACATCATCCGAGATGGATGGCAGACTTCGCATTATAAGTGGGCCTGACTGCACACTGCGCATAGTAAGACATTGTAAGGCCAGAAACAACTTCTTTCTTATTTCATGGGGATGCTTTTAAACAGAATTCCTTCTTATAGAAGGGATACATTCTGACAAACATAAGCTTATTTCCTAAGGTCACTGCTGTTAAATAAAACGCGAAGATTGAAGAATTCATCGTGGAGTTGAAACAATAACGAGAATCGTTTGCTAAACATTTTGACGACACTGCCAAGCCGGCCGGGGTGGCCGAGCGGTTCTAGGCGCTACAGTCTGGAACCGCGCGACCGCTACGGTCGCAGGTTCGAATCCTGCCTCGGGCATGGATGTGTGTGATGTCCTTAGATTAGTTAGGTTTAAGTAGTTCTAAGTTCTAGGGGACTGATGACCTCAGAAGTTAAGTCCCATAGTGCTCAGAGCCATTTGAACCAGTGCTGCAAGCAGAGGAAAATTTATATGCCTTTTTAGTTATTATTGTTATATGAAGTTGATATAATGTGTGTGTTTTCTGCTACCAAATAGTACCACAGATTACCAGAAGTTGTATTTATTGTACATACATGTCTTACTAATTTATGTCCACCCTATGATGGAAGTTCATTTCCCCAAAACGCATAGTAGAAATAGGTATAAGTTGTGACTGGTTACGGTAATTTATAAATTCAACGGGCATTGGTAACATTTGTGGTAAAGCGCAACCTAAAATTTTCGCATTTAATGTCAGTTAAATAGATTTATTAAAATGATATTTCTATTACTAGTCATTGTTTTAACCGAACATTAGTATTATTAATACTGTTGCTATTATTATTACATTTATTTATACTTGGTTAAACATGCATTTTATATTGATCTTCTGACCATTAAACGTTAATGGATTCGTTCAATTTTATTTTTATGTTGTTCAAGATACAAATTAATATTTGAACAATTCATTCTTCAAAAATGTATTGCTCATCAGAACCATATGCAAAATTAACGTATTTTTAATTATTCAGCGGATAAAAATAGCTCATGTTTCCGACATGATTATGGCCACACGACTGGAATTAACAAACTTTGAACACGGAATAGTAGTTGATGCTAGACGCGGGGGACGTTCCATTTCCGAAGTCGTTACGGAATTCAATATTCCGTGGTCCACAGTGGCAAGAGTTCGCCGAGAATACCAAATTTGAGGCATTACCTCTCGTCACGGTCGACCCAGTGGACGACGGCCTTCACTTCACGACCGAGAGCAGTTGTCAGTGCCAACAGACAAGCAGCAGTGCCTGAAATAACCAAAGAAATCAATGTGAGACGTACGATGAACGTATCTGTTAGGACAGGCAACCTTTGGCGTTCATGGGCTACGGCAGTGCCCGCATCTCGTGGTCGTGCGGTAGCGTTCTCGCTTCCCACGCCCGGGTTCCCGGGTTCGATTCCCGGCGGGGTCAGGGATTTTCTCTGCCTCGTGATGGCTGGGTGTTGTGTGCTGTCCTTAGGTTAGTTAGGCTTAAGTAGTTCTAAGTTCTAGGGGACTTATGACCACAGCAGTTGAGTCCCATAGTGCTCAGAGCCATTTTTGAGCTACGGCAGCAGACGACCGTTGCGAGTCCCTTTGCTAAAGGCACGACATCGCCTGTAGCGATGGGCTAATGACCATATGTGTTGGACCCTAGACGAGTGGAAATCCGTGGCCTGGTGAGGCAAGTTCCCGTTTCAGATGTTAAGAGCTGGTGGTGGGGTTCGAGACCGTAGACCCCTCAAAAAGCCATGGACCCAGATTATCAACATAGCACTTTGTAAGCTTGTGGTGGCTCCATAACGGCGTGGCCCGTGTTTACATGGAGTTAATTAGGTCCTATGGCCCAAATGAACTGATCGTTGTCTGGAAATGGTTATGTTGGCTACTTTTGCAGCCATTCATGGACTTCATGCTCCCAAAGAATGATGTAATGACACGAGGCCACAATTGTTCGCGATTGAGTTGAGGAACATTTTGGGCATTTCGAGCGGGTGGTTTGGCCACCCAATTCGCCCGGAATGAATCCCATCGAACATTTATGGGACGTAATCGAGAGGTCAGTTCGTGGACAAAATTCTGCACCGTCAACACTTCTGCGATTATGGACGACTGTCGAGGCACCATGACTCAATACTTCTGCAAGGACCTTCCAGCGACTTTTTAAGTCCATGGCAGATCGATTTTCTACTCTATGCCGGAGAAAAGGAGGCCCGAAACGATATCAGGAGGCATCCGATGACTAGTTACTTCAGTTACTCATACTGCTCCGCAGAGTCTCGGCGTAAGCGTAGAAGGGAATGGAGCGTCAGTATCTTGCGGACAACAGTGTACTGAAGGCCGGTATTTGTGTGCTGCGGCCGTGGGTTTCTTCCAGGAATGTTGACCATGCGGCCGGCTACAGGCTGCTCATTACGGAGAGAGCCGCTCCCAGGGGCGTCGGCGGCGTCGGCGGCGTCGGCGGCGCCTCGCGTGCAGCATGCGAGGCCGCGGCGGCGCGGCCCACGCGACACGCGGCTGCGGCTGCGTGACTCACAGGCGCCGCCAGGCCGGCCCCGCTGAGTGTAAACCAAGCAAAACAGGGCCATGCCCAGTACTTCCTCAAGTGTACCGCACATCACACAGGCCTGTAACGTAGTCGTTCTCAGAGTCGACGATATCACCTCGTGCGGGACGTTCTCACTTCTAGAGGCGGCTGTGGAGAGGAGTCGTACCGACAAGAGGGCTTTGCCTGCTGACGCGGACGAGTCTCTGTGTCTGATTTGTTGGCTATTCTACGTTTAGTTACAGTTACAAGTAAATTTATACAATAGCATACGACATTGAATCCACTCATCATTGAAACTACAAATAACTGTAACAGTCACAAATTTTACTTATTTATACTATGCGTTTCGGTGAGTTAAACGTCGATCATCAGGTAATTTATGTCAATTGGTAAAACATACATGTACCTTATATACTATTTCTCAGTAGGGTAAGGCACTGACTGGTAGTAGAAGAATACCCATTTCTTACAAACGTGTAAAGTGGATATAAAAACAGTGCTGCGAGAGCGGGCCGGTGTGGCCGTGCGGTTCTAGGCGCTACAGTCTGGAACCGCGTGACCGCTACGGTCGCAGGTTCGAATCCTGCCTCGGGCATGGATGTGTGTGATGTCCTTAGGTTAGTTAGGTTTAAGTAGTTCTAAGTCCTAGGGGACTGATGACCACAGATGTTAAGTCCCATAGTGCTCAGAGCCATTTGAACCAGTGCTGCAAGCAGAGGAAAATTTATATGCCTTTTTAGTTATTATTGTTATATGAAGTTGATATAATGTGTGTGTTTTCTGCTACCAAATAGTACCACAGATTAACAGAAGTTGTATTTATTGTACATACATGTCTTACTAATTTATGTCCACCCTATGATGGAAGTTCATTTCCCCAAAACGCATAGTAGAAATAGGTATAAGTTGTGACTGGTTACGGTAATTTATAAATTCAACGGGCATTGGTAACATTTGTGGTAAAGCGTAACCTAAAATTTTCGCATTTAATGCCAGTTAAATAGATTTATTAAAATGATATTTCTATTACTAGTCATTGTTTTAACCGAACATTAGTATTATTAATACTGTTGCTATTATTATTACATTTATTTATACTTGGTTAAACATGCATTTTATATTGATCTTCTGACCATTAAACGTTAATGGATTCGTTCAATTTTATTTTTATGTTGTTCAAGATAGAAATTAATATTTGAACAATTAATTCTTCAAAAAATTTATTGCTCATCAGAACCATATGCAAATTTAACGTATTTTTAATTATTCAGCGGATAAAAATAGCTCTTTGTTAGTCATTATATTGTACAACAAAACTCAGCATCATAAAATCTGTGATTTAGAACTGAAACAGTCAACTCCAAACGTTTCATTGATCTGATTAGAATCATATTCCTGAACATAATTAAATTTAATTTACAGTAGTATATAGTTATAATGTATAAAAAACTTACCCATTTTTACATTTGTGATTACGGTAATAATTTTGTACTAATGAGAGTTCATATACAATGGAGACTTTGACTGTGGTTAAGCTTGGAAGAATTTTGATGATGATACCAAATAGGCCTGTAGTAACAGCAAGTGCGCTGTGTAAAGAAAGAATGAGAACCACAATGCTACCGTGTATAAGACACGCCCCTATACATCCCGTAGGCACGAGGGAGTCATTGTCATTTCTTACAGAACTTCGGATACAGGCTTTTGGCTTCGGTGGTTTCGGTCACCATGGGAACGAGCGAGGTGGCGCAGTGGCTAGCACACTGGCCTCGCATTCGGGAGGACGACGGCTCAATCCCGCGTCCGGACATCCTGATTTAGGTTTTCTGTGATTTCCCTAAATCGCTCCAGGCAAATGCCGCGATGGTTCCTGTGAAAGGGCACGGCCGACTTCCTTCCCCGTCCTTCCTTAATCCGATGAGACCGATGACCTTGCAGTCTGGTCTCCTTCCCCAAACAACCAACCAACCAAGGGAACACTACTTAACACAGCAAACTGTAGGCGTGGTTACTTAATGTAGCCATGTTCCAGTACTGCGTACTCCGCATTATAGGCTTCCACTGCACACCTCAAAAGCGATCGCAATTAAGTTTATTAAGAAAGGCGTCAAGAGTCACGCTCAAGTCACTCACTTTATTGAGGATGTGGAGAATGAAAGGACCACTTCTCAGATAGAGTTCTAAATGACTGGCAATCGTGACTTAGAGGAGCTTGCCAAGGTGGTGGACAGGTCCTAGCGCCAGACAGGATTGGTTTACCCATTGAAACCTTCCCGTCTCCTCTACATCTCTTTTGTTACCCAATCTTCCCTTTTACAATAACCTATGAAACCTTCCCTTAGGATTTCTACCTCTTGCTTAATAATAACAAATGAAATTTTCGCCTTGAAATTAATTCTCTTTCTCAATCTTCGCATACAAATTTAAATGCTGCTTATTAAAAGTTATTTTCTGATTATTTCGACGAAACATTGAATGTGTCGTCGTCGTGGCCCTCAGTCGTTACCTGCAATAACCCAAACTGTTCCTTACCTTTTTTTACTGTTACTAGATCGCCATCTGACTGCTGCATCGAACTGCGACATGAATATACTTACTCTGTTTTACTATACTCTATTAGCTGCTGGTGGGCTGTCATAATAAATGGCTGTATTATAACCAAAGCTGACATTCTTTAATAGCAAAGCTGACGTTATTCTTTAATTAATTTGACTGAAGTTACATAATTTATAGTTAAGCTTTTTCTTGACAACAATAAAATTTTGCGAAGTTTTACGTTGATGGTTTTTGAGATGGGTTATAATCAGTAATGCAATATTGCTGGTAAAAATTAATTATATTCTGAATGAAATGATTTTAGAAACGTTCAAATGGGACTTACTTTTTACAATAATATTACAACTAGCAATGCACAAACATACCTTCAGTAGTCTTGAGTTTCTCAAAAAATTAATTCAATAATATTAGTTCCTCTTATGATAATAGTTAGCTGATGTCTCTGTACATTCGTTTATAATCTCTTGTAAATCATAGGTAGTGGCTGGCAGGCACACCGCTCCTCTCAACCTCTCGCTTCCGACCTGCTACCGACTCGCTTCACATCTCACTTACTACTGGCTTCCTACGAACGCTAAAGTGCGGTCTCTCCTGCCAACAATGCTTTCTGGTGCAGACAATCCCTGCTACCATTACAAAATGTATCAATGCGCGGTCTTTCCCGCTGTTTTCTTAAAATGTATCCATACGCTGTCTTTCCCACCCTTTTTAAAATTATATCAATGTGCGGTCTCTCTTGCCAACAATACTTTGGTGCAGACATTCCCTGATACCACAATTATTTCCAACCTGACAAATATTAATTATTCCTACTTAACCCTATTGATAAAATATAAACATCTTTCATAAATTGTGGTTTGACAATAGACAATAGAAATATACAAGTCTTACACCATTTACATGGTCGATGGCAGAATCTGACTGCCGTGGAATTGTAGAGGAACGCGTGTGCGTGTTGTTACTCACGCCACTTTTCTTCAGGCATTGTCAGTGGAGAGAAGTCCTTTGTTAAGTGAACATTCATTGCTATTGCTGCTACGCAGGTAATCTTTATAGGGATTTTGGATCCTCCTCTGGCAAGTTTAACGAAAGTATTACAACGCTGATTAAAATGTGCAAGGATTAACAATAACATAGCGTTCCTTTCTTGACGAAACTTCCATATATTTGAATATCAGGAAGTCTTTTTAAACCTATCAATTGGCTCCCGACCCTGACAATACCCTCGTACCCAATGCCCAAAAGAAAAACAGTTCTATGAACAAACATACTGAAGCTTTGATTTTTCAGGGCTTATCGTCAGAATGTTAGCTTCAAAGAAATCAAAATGGGGCGAGGAGACTGTGAAAACAGCTTTCGAACTTTTCTGTCCCTAAGAGCTCATTAGGAGAATGTATTACTGCTCTTAAAAAACTGTACAACGATGTTACCTTCTTGGGGAAAATTTAAAAACTCTTTTACTGATCAGTTGGATGATGAGCTAATCAAACATCTTAAGTATTTAGACAACAATTTTCTGCCCGTAAACAAAACGGAATTTTTGAATTTAGTTTATGGTGTAGCAAAACATTTGAAGTTGCCGCATCAGTCCCATAGGAACAAGAAAACTGCAGGCAACACTTTTTTTTCGGGGTTTCATGAAGCGGCAGTCCCGATTTTGCTTACCATCTGCGCTATCTCGTGGCCTTAAAAGAGAACATGGCTTGAACAGAAAGCAAGTTGGACGAAGTAATGGGCAAGTTCTCGCTCCCACCAAGCAGAATACACAGTTGTGATGAAACAGGTATTAGTATTGTTCACTCGAACACTGGAAAAGTGCCAACTATTAATGGCAAAAAAAAGGTCAGTATCTCGCATCGAGTGAATGTGGACGAAACATCTTAACAATGCTTTTTATCAATGCTGCAAGGGGTCATTTCGTCGCTCCACTTTTTGTATTTCCGAGGATTCGTACGGACCTACAGCTCATGAAAGTTGCACGAGGAGGAAGTGTCTTCTAAGCGCAAGGAAGTGGCTGGATATCAGTTTCGCGGTCTTTGAAGTGGATGACATCAATGTTGAAATGGTGAAACCATCAGAAGCAAATCTGTTTTATACTCAACCTGACTGGACACTGGACTCACAAAGATCTTCATGTTGTCCTATTTGCCAAGAAACATCATTTGCATATCCTTAGTTGGCCCCAACACACTACACGTAAGATCCAGCCACTTGACTGTTCAGTGATGAAGCCTTTCAAAAGTATATTCAACGCAGAATGTGAGGTCAGGATGAGTAAGCACGGGAGGCTGGGGCTGAATATAGCTGATAAGAATATCTGCGAATAGGCTGCCGCTGCTCTCTCCAAAATATGCGGGATATGCAAGATTCGCATGGAGATGCCGTGTGGCTAGGGCCTCGCGACGGGTAGACCGTTCGCCTGGTGCAAGTCTTTCGAGTTGACGCCACTTCGGCGACTTGCGTGTCGATGATGATAAGGACAACACAACACCCACTCCCTGAGTGGAGAAAATCTCCGACCCAGCCGGGAATCGAAACCCGGCCGTTAGGTATGACATTCCGTCGCGCTGACCACTCAGCTACTAGGGGCGGACAGGATTCAGATTAACTGGCGTTAATCCACTAACAAAAATATTTTCGCAGATTTGGATTTCTTCCCATCATCGAACACCAGAATTCTACCAGACAGAGACACCTCAGCAGCTGATGAATATGATCAGCTACCCACGGAAAAGCGAATGGGTAGTGGCCCTATAGGCCTAACCCTTCCAAAGCCTATCGACACAGTTGTACCTTCTACTTTCAAAGACTTCTGAAATGCCATTGAAAAAAACCTGTCGTGTCACTGATAATTTTAAGAGGAAGGTGGTTAAAAGGAGGAGAAGAGAAGAAAGAAGTGAGATAATGACATCCACACCATTCAAACGACAGTCAGTAGAAAAAGAAGAGAAAAAGGTACTCAAGATCCAGACACAAGTGATTGATTCTAATGGACCACGTAAGAAAGAAAGTTCACTGAAGCTATCAAAACGTAAGCTTGACGTTGTTAACGATGATGGAAGCAGGGAAAGAAGAGGGAAAAGGCCTGAGACAAAGTGTCTTACTTGCAGAGAGACTTTCGAGGAAGACTGGGTGCAGTGTTGCTTACTACACTTCTTCTAAAAGTGCATTAAGGCTTCTGTGTCCAGCCCTGGGGCGACTCACCCTACCTGATATTTTGCAGGTTACGTGACTGCTTCGTCACGTTGTTATAAAGAGTAGCGGTTTGACTCCTGTTCCCAGTGGCGTTCATTAGGGTTGTTGACCACAAACATCTTCACGTACATCCGTACTGTTCAAATATGCGGAGGGTAGTTCCACAGTGTCGTGCAGTGTATACAAAGCTTCATCTTGGCCACTCGCCACACCTGCCAAAAAGCCGTTTTACAGACAGCAACAAGGACGGGTCCCATACCCGTAAAAGCCTTATTGAAGTTAGTAATGGAGAGAAAGCCTACAATTCCTTTTGCTGAAGTGCAGTTACGTCAAGAGTCTGAAAATTATGGAAGAAGACGAAGCGGAACATGAAACGGTTTGCTTAAAATAAGTATTCAGATGGTGATATTCAACAAACCTGCCTTCGTAACCCAGCGATCAGTTATTACATTATAAAAATTAAGCCCAGACACCATTATTCTTTCCCCAGGATCGTATGTTGATTTACGCTGTGTTAAGATGCAGTAGCCACTGCGAACACGGTACGTGGTCAGGAAACTATATAACCGAAGTTTAGACGAAAGGTGAGTCATTCTGTGAAGATAGGGACAGCCATCTGGCATAAAGTAGAGACTATAATATTTTATGTTCCTTCTACAGGGTGAAAAGTATTTAAACCGACAAACGCTGGGAGGTTGTAGGGTACATCAAAACAAATATTTTTCCCTAATGTCATTTTTTCCTATGATGATTATTTAAACCGATGGAGGCCGTATTACGCTCTTCAGTTGTTAGAGGCCTTATTACGATCTTTAGTTGTAGGCAACTGCTGTCCACCAATGTAGTAGTGCATTGTCTCTGTTTACTAATGGAGCGATACACCTGAATGAGTACACTAATATGGTTGGTGCGTACTACGGACGGAGCTGCACAGTGGGTTTATCAACAACAATATCCTACTCGCCGTATCCCACATCATACGACCTTTGCTGCTGTGTACCAACGTCTCCGTGAGGCCGTGTCATTTAGCAGATTACCTGGACAGGGAGCCGTCGCACGGTAAGAACGCTGCAATTTGAGGAAGCTGTCTTGCAGCATGTGAGGCGGGATCCTTCAATCAGCACTCGTGCAATTGCACGTAACATGCGGACGAATCAGACGAATGTAAGAACAGTCCTTCGAGAGCAGTTGTTACGTCCATTTCACTTACAGCGTGTCCCCAACCTGGAACCAGTTGATTATCCACTCAGAGTACAGTTTTCGCAGTGGTACCTGGAAGAGTGTGAAATGCATCCTACATTTCCATCCTCTGTGTTGTCTACCGATGAAGCAACGTTCGGGCGTGATGGAGTCTTCAACATGCACAATTCGCATGTTTGGATTGACGATAACCAACTTGCCACCGTTACTAGCGCTCATCAAGTGCGGTTCTTCGTTAATGTGTGGGTAGGTGTTATTGGGGACTGTTTAATTGGGCCGTATGTCCTACATAGGCCATTAAATGGCAGGCACTATTACAATTTTCTCGCCAGAGCATTTCCAGGATTGCTGGAAGACGTCCCGCTCCCTACAAGACACTCAGCTACTAGGGGCGCCGGCACATTTCACTCGTCGTGTGCGTCGATTCCTGGACCGACGGTTCCCAGAAACGTGGATTGGCAGAGTTGGTCCTGTTCAATGGCCTGCTCGATCCCCAGATATGTCTCCTCTGGACTTTTTTGTGTGGGGAGAGATGCGCATCCTTGTTTACGCAACTCCTGTTGCATCAGGTACATCAGAAGAGGATGTGGTTGCCCGGATAGTAGCAGCAGCAGGAACGATTCAGGATACTCCTGGAGTTTTTGCCCGTGTCAGACAGAACATGATCCGACGCTGTAACTTTTGTTTACGTGTCAATGGAGGCATTTTTGAAAATCTACTGTAATTGAAATTCGGTTGTGTTAATGTGCTGTCTCTGGGTCATAAAAAATGGGAAAGTGTTTACTGGTTTGTTTAATTTGCCGCCAGAGAAATCTTCCTCTACCGGTTTAAATACTCCTCGTAGGAAAAAATGACATTAGGGAAAAATATTTGTTTTGATGTCCCCTACAACCTCCCAGAGTTTGTCGGTTTAAATACTTCTCACCCTGTGTAGTCTGCTCAGACGTCGCACTCCCTCTTGTTTGTCCTTAACTCTTATCCTACTATCTGAACAGCACAGCAGGAATACTCGTTCTCGACAAAATAAAATTTTCTTTGTACCATCACATGCCATGTTTTCTAAATCATTTTCTATATCACGATGCCGACTTTGGAACGATATTTCTCAAAATATAAGATAAATTAAATTTCTTCTAAACATCAAAAGGCAGCTAATGGCCCACCTTCTATCACAATTGCCACCTCTCCCACATTGTGTACGGCTCAATCTCTCCAATCCCCTTCTTCACGACTTCTCTAAATGTCCTTTACCATTATTATTATTATTATTCTGTACTTTCTCAGACTGTTAAGTCTGGTTAAAAATGGAACGTGACGCGGACCTTGATCAAGCGTGACTTCCTTGTAACTGTATGGTGTATGTTATATTGCATTTAGGAACTTTCGGATAATTGAACATGTATCAATAATTACAGATTTTTGTAGTTGTATGTATATGTTTGGATGTAGCTGTATTGCATTGATGTACTGGTGAATATTGTGAGGTATGACTCCTGTAGTTGATAGTATAATTGGTATAATGTCAACTTTATCCTGATGCCACATGTCCTTGACTTCCTCAGCCAGTTGGATGTATTTTTCAATTTTTTCTCCTGTTTCCTTCTGTATATTTGTTGTGTTGGGTATGGATATTTCAATTAGTTGTGTTAATTTCTTCTTTTTATTGGTGAGTATGATGTCAGGTTTGTTATGTGGTGTTGTTTTATCTGTTATAATCGTTCTGTTCCAGTATAATTTGTATTCATCATTCTCCAGTACATTTTGTGGTGTGTACTTGTATGTGGGAACGTGTTGTTTTATTAGTTTATGTTTTATGGCAAGTTGTTGATGTATTATTTTTGCTACATTGTCATGTCTTCTGGGGTATTCTGTATTTGCTAGTATTGTACATCCGCTTGTGATGTGATCTACTGTTTCTATTTGTTGTTTGTAAAGTCTGCATTTATCTGTTGTGGTATTGGGATCTTTAATAATATGCTTGCTGTAATATCTGGTGTTTATTGTTTGATCCTGTATTGCAATCATGAATCCTTCCGTCTCACTGTATATATTGCCTTTTCTTAGCCATGTGTTGGATGCGTCTTGATCTATGTGTGGCTGTGTTAGATGATAATCTATTATTATTCGCATATTATTATTATTTGCTTTTTGTGGCAATTACTAAGTCCATTTGTCACTTTTTCGCTTCCGTGCGGTCATTAAATTCGCATATTATTATTATTATTATTATTATTATAGTTATTAGTGTCAGTTATTGTTATCGTTATTATTAGGATTATTGTTATTATTATTGGGAATGTTTGTAATATCTTTTGTGTCTCTTGTTCCTGGTCAGATGCAAGAGAGGGCCGTAAGGACCTATTCCGGTCAGACTAAATAAGCAATAAAGAAATAAATAAGCGACTTTGACAAAGTGGAGGTTGTTATGGCCCGCCGCGTAGGAGCAAGCATCGCTGAAACGGCAAAGCTGGTGGGTTGTTCATGTCGTAATGCCGTGAGCATCTGTCGTAAGCGTTTGAGTGACGCTGAAACCACGACTAGGCGACGACGTGCTGGACATCCACGCCATGCCAGAGAACACGGAGGATGGGGGCTTGCCCGCTCTGCAAATCTGAATAGGCGACTACCTGTGGCAGGTCTGAAGCAGAGTACAATGACAGTGCAGGCACAAGTGTTTCGCAACACACTGTTTAGGACACACTGTTGAACATAGGGCTCTGTAACAAACGACTCTACGTGTTCTGATGTATCAGTTGTCGATGAAACCAAATTTAAACTTACTACTGATTCCGTCGTATGTAGGTAAGATAGTGGGTGACAGCGCTCCCCCTCCCCCCCCTTCCTGTCTCTCTCTCTCTCTCTGTCTCTCTCTATCTATCTCCCTGTCTGTTCCTGCCCGTCTTCTTGAAATGTACCGGAGGCCACGAGACCGTAAATATGTGTTTCCTTCTCACCTCAAGTATTCAGAGACCCGTGTTGGTCGCAAATGTTTACCCTCGCAGATTGCGTGACTTCCTAGCAGCTCCAGCTCTGAGGTAGCATTTTCTTTTCTTTACCCTCCGTTACGTCAACATCGTACTTCATTTTTTATTCCCATATACTTTGCCAGTGTATCCTTAGATTCTTATTTTCTTTCCCGCTGCAGGTACATTTTCACGCTGTAAGTGTTTCTAGTAAACACTGCTCTATCCCTTCTGGCGGAAGAGAACTTAAATTCGCTGTTGACACTCCCACCCTCTCCCCACCACATACACACTTCATACTTGTACGTTTGTAATGCCTGAAGAACTATAGTTTTACAACAAATAGCTTTTTGTGGCAATTACTAAGTCCATTTGTCACTTTTCGCTTCCGTGCGGTCATTAAATTCGCATATAAAACTGAACTCTTCCAGAATGTCCTTTATTAATAGTTAGTTTTCGGAAGATTAACGCTCTGTTGTCAGGTATTTGATCGAACTCATACTGTCTAATAATGCTCTTCCTGGTGTCACGTCTTGCATGAATTAAGACTAATAATCTAACTATGCCGTATGGTCATAATTGTACACGGTGAGAAGCCTGAAAATGAAGGATTGATCTCCGAAAGACGTTAGCGTTGAATTCCCAATAATTTGGCAGAGGCGAATTTAATTTGCTGTTCTTTGCTTTTCTTTTCGCAGTTAAAATTCCCGTAATTTTCCTGAAATAGTGTTAATCAGAAGTAATAACAGTCAGGTTATGCCCAGCTCATGGAAATATTTTGTATGCAGCAGTTATCACACTTTCTCCCGCAAAATAGTATCCTGCGAGAATCTATACTGATACAGTCAATCAGGATAACCTTGAACCTCTTCGTACCACTTTTTCAAAATAAATTACGCGTTACATCAGGTATTGTAATATTTTACACTTATAGTTACTGAGTGCTTGGAAAAGTCAAAATATGTACTAGCCAAGCCCTGTTAGAGGAAATTTTTCAATTTTAATGGTGGCACAAAGTTACAGTGTCATTCAGGATAACTTTAAACTAGTCTTAAAAAAAATTCCATATCTAATGCTCTGGGTAAATTTAGATCATGCCAGAAGGAAATCAGGTGTTGTTCAGAAGTAAAAATGAACAGTGTTGATACAGTACAGCAGATTTACTTTGAAATATAAGGATACTGTATCGACCTGACGTTGTTAAACTTAAATCACTGTCGCTAGAAGCTTTCTTCACAGTCAACGCAACTAAAGGATAATCACAAGCCTAAAAGCTTGTAGGAAGTTAGAAAGACACCTGTAATACTAAGTAGAAATCACAGACGTATTAAAATTGTTACTTTTATTACAAAATAATGCAAGTTGCAGGAGCAGCTGCCATTCTAAAGAAAATGGTAAGTGGTACAAAGATAACGTAACTGGTGAAAAGTTACGTTGATGGACCTAATTATAAATGCCAAAGCAGTTTTGTTACGATTGGACAACTCAACCGCTGAACCAATTGAGATGAAATTTGTTGTGGAGATAGCTTGAACACTTAGAAAGAGCACAGGCTACCTTAGAAAGTGTGTAATACAAGATATTTATTGGTTTGAAGAATATAACGTGAAATGTGGAAAAATAATTACTCTCCGAAAAAGTTATTTACTCTTCAACTTTTGAACTTATCACGTTTGTGGATATTCTTTTATCATTGATATGTTTTATATAATACGATTCAACGTAATGAACACAAAACTTATACAACACTCAACGTGTTTAATCCGTAGTTCTTTGCTAATATCAGTCACAAGCCTGTCGCATTTTAGCCGCTGAGGGCCACGCGTCTCTTGTAGCTTCTAAGACGCCTGAAAGACTCAAAACAACGACGAATTCTACATTATGTATGGCAAACACAGAGACGTTGTGCCTTTACATGCAGAACGTGGGAAGTTTTCAGTGAGACTATTAGTGATTATGGCATACAAGTGCAGCCACGGGGAACAGAGAGAATCGTGAAGGAAGCTGATGTTGCTACAAGGTCAAATGATATAAAATTTGCGGTGCAAAGAACTACAAACTATTTATCATCTTCCTTTGTCAGTTTAAAACAGTTTAATAATTTTAGAAAGTCCACATTTTATTTTAGTGCCGCCATAATCAATTTCGATTAGGTTCGTTGATCCTTGATCACGGAGTCCCGTATTCGATTCCAAGCCGTGTCGGATTTTCTTCGCTTCGTAAGGGTATGTGTGTTGTTCTAATTTTACCATTGTCGATGCGCAATTCGCCGAAGTGGCATCACAAACAGAGACTTGCACCAAGCGGCCGAACAACCAACACGGTTTCTTCTGGCCAATAAAACCACATGCATATTTCATTTCATTTTGCTGACGTGCGAGCGCAGCTGCGGGTAACAGCTAGCTCGTTTTCGTTTCGCAATAAGATCAACAACAATGGCCCTCAGCGCAAATAACTCCTGAATATTTTAGGTATAGTTTCCGAATTTGTGCAGACTCAACAATCACACAAGTTTCGAACTCACTGAATTCTTCCCGTTAACGCATTCACACTAGTACATCTGTGGTATTATCGCATTGGATATGCAAGTAGAAACTCGATTTCAGAGCTTTATGTTACGTAGACTACGTCCATTATAGCTCAACTCACTTTTATCAGTGAACTGATAACATCCCTTTATCCTGCGATGTAACATTGGTGGACCCTTTTACTCTGGTAGTTCCACGCATAGCTTAACGTGAGATAGATAAGCCTCGACATTGATCTCAACCAGTATTCCTAGCAGTACGATGCCGATTTACACAGACAATACGATGTGCAAAAGACATAGCATAGTTTCCACTGCACATCTCATTCGTGTTTGTCTATCTTCCATCCCGTCCAACTTCCTTATCGCTGACTTACGCTTAGAACTACTGCGACACGTGAAACATACCACCATGTCCCAGAGACACTTTGACTGGAACCACCCCAGTTTCCGGATCCGTATGCGATTTTCAAAATTATCATTGCATCACGTACTACTATTTTCTTCAGTTTCTGTTTACAAACGACTTTCATATGGCGAAAGAAAATACTTACAGTGCAACCTCTACACCACGTATTCTCGGATCTTAATGGCAACACTACACTAATACTTGCGTACGTTATTACAAAATCACAGCTCCAGTCGTGCACGATTACTCGACAACCGGTTTCTCCCCTTAGGAGAATTTCAAATACTCACAGCTGAACAAGATCCATCGCGGTATTGATTGTGCCTACCGAAATGATGTGAAGTACTGTTGCATGTTGTCAGAAGGTACTTTACTCATTTGTTTTTACAGCTTATTTGCCGGTTATAAATGGTTTTTTACGTCCTTTATGTAATTCAAACAGTTCGTTTCAGCATTTTGACATTGCTGGTACGAGATTAGCACTTTGCTCTAAATTAAGAGACAGAATTGGTCTGTATGATTTCAGGGGTAATTTTTGGCCAGTGCGTAAATACAGGGTGTTTCAAAAATGACCGGTATATTTGAAAGGCAATAAAAACTAAACGAGCAGCGATAAAAATACACCGTTTGTTGCAATATGCTTGGGACAACAGTACATTTTCAGGCAGACAAACTTTCGAAATTACAGTAGTTACAATTTTCAACAACAGATGGCGCTGCGGTCTGGGAAACTCTATAGTACGATATTTTCCACATATCCACCATGCGTAGCAATAATATGGCGTAGTCTCTGAATGAAATTACCCGAAACCTTTGACAACGTATCTGGCGGAATGGCTTCACATGCAGATGAGATGTACTGCTTCAGCTGTTCAATTGTTTCTGGATTCTGGCGGTACACCTGGTCTTTCAAGTGTCCCCACAGAAAGAAGTCACAGGGGTTCATGTCTGGCGAATAGGGAGGCCAATCCACGCCGCCTCCTGTATGTTTCGGATAGCCCAAAGCAATCACACGATCATCGAAATATTCATTCAGGAAATTAAAGACGTCGGCCGTGCGATGTGGCCGGGCACCATCTTGGATAAAGCACGAGGTGTTCGCAGTGTCGTCTAAGGCAGTTTGTATCGCCACAAATTCACGAAGAATGTCCAGATAGCGTGATGCAGTAATCGTTTCGGATCTGAAAAATGGGCCAATGATTCCTTTGGAAGAAATGGCGGCCCAGACCAGTACTTTTTGAGGATGCAGGGACGATGGGACTGCAACATGGGGCTTTTCGGTTCCCCATATGCGCCAGTTCTGTTTATTGACGAAGCCGTCCAGGTAAAAATAAGCTTCGTCAGCAAACCAAATGCTGCCCACATGCCCACATGCATATCGCCGTCATCAATCCTGTGCACTATATTGTTAGCGAATGTCTCTCGTGCAGCAATAGTAGCGGCGTTGAGGGGTTGCCACGTTTGAATTTTGTATGGATAGAGGTGTAAACTCTGGCGCATGAGACGATATGTGGACGTTGGCGTCATTTGGACCGCAGCTGCAACACGGCGAACGGAAACGCGAGGCCGCTGTTGGATCACCTGCTGCACTAGCTGCGCGTTGCCCTCTGTGGTTGCCGTACGCGGTCGCCCTACCTTTCCAGCACGTTCATCCGTCACGTTCCCAGTCCGTTGAAATTTTTCAAACAGATCCTTTATTGTATCGCTCTTCGGTCCTTTGGTTACATTAAACCTCCGTTGAAAACTTCGTCTTGTTGCAACAACACTGTGTTCTTTCTAAGGAATAAACCATGTTGTCTACAGCACACTTGCACGTTGTGAACAGCACACGCTTACAGCAGAAAGACGAAATACAGAATGGCGCACCCACAGACTGCGTTGTCTTCTATATCTTTCACATCACTTGCAGCGCCATCTGTTGTTGAAAATTGTAACTACTGTAATTTCGAAAGTTTGTCCGCCTGAAAATGTACTGTTGTCCCAAGCATATTGCAACAAACGGTGTATTTCTATCACTGCTCGTTTAGTTTTTATTGCCCTTTCAAATATACCGGTCATTTTTGAAACACCCTGTATATCGCCTAAACTGTGTGCGCAACGGGTCGTACCGAAACGTGAGGACATCAGGGTACAGTGACAGTCTTAATTAGGCACGAGTTTCACGGGCATAGGGTTTCCTATTGGAGGTCCATCAGCGCCGCCAGTGCAGTGAGCATGCTTCAGAGATCACCGTTTGATGGAAGACAGGAACGTTGTCTGTCTCCGGGAACTGGGACTTTCGCTGCTGGGATGGCGCAAGAAACCTCATTCTCAGTAAGAGCTACGTGTTGATGGAATGAGTGGCTGTCAGGGCGAAAGAGTAACAGTGGCCCTCAGTTACGCTAAGTTTTAACAGGTACGTAAGTTTTGCCTGAGTCATATTTTAATCCCTCACCCGTGCTTTAAGGGCACCAGCACGGTAAATTACCGTGTTCGGCCAGAAGGCTGATTACAGTCTCTAGTAAAAAAAAGAAAACTGAATGAAATATTCAACGATGAACTTGAAGAAGAGTCATACGCAGTCCGCCCGGACCAAACCACGAGAAGGATGACGTTCAAAATTAAGGAAAAAAAAGAGTGATCAAGATACCTGGTTCGAAAGCGGAGATTCTGTGTTCGATTCCTACACGGATACTGGAATAAAAAAACTAAATAAATGAAATAAAATAAATACAAGAAATTAATATACAGAGCCATAAAAGTGGTAGAGCCTTTGATCAGTAATAAAAATGTCATCGGTCCCGTGTTCGAAGGCCGCCACCCTTTTAAATTTTGAACAAAAATCATTAGCAATGACTGTTCAAGACTTCCGGCCTAATAAGTCCCCCTTATTCAGCCAACGGCCTTGTCAAAGAGGGCGGAGGAGAGGAGGAGGTTCAGAGCACTCTCTTGCCCTTGGAGGGGAAAACTACCTCTAAAAGGCGGAAGAATGACCAAAGATCAACTGCATGTGGTTGCAGAAGGCAAAGGAAACCACTGAATTAAAGCCACGTAATGTGTATCCACAAGACATATGGCCCATAATTGAAAAAGTGTCATGATAATATTATAAGACGTACCTAGAGCCGAGATAGACTCGGGTCGCAATTTAGCAGTGTTGCAGATTAGGCTGAAGTTTAAGAGACTTGTCAGGCAGAATCAGTGGGCTTAGAAATGGGATACGGAAGTAGTAATGTATGAAGAGATACGACTGAAGTTCTCTGAGGCTACAGATACTACGATAAGGAACAGCTGAGTGGGCAGTTCAGTTGAAGAGGAATGGGTATATCTAAAAAGGGTAATCATAGAAATCGAAAAGAAAAACGTAAGTACAAAGAAGGTAACTGCGAAGAAACCATGGGTAACACGAGAAATACGTTAGCTGATCGATGAAAGAAAGAAGTACAAAAATGTTCAGGGAAATTCAGAAATACAGAAATTCAAATCACTGAGGAATTAAGTAAGTAGGAAGTGCAGTGAAGCTAATGTGAAATGACTGCATGAGAAATGCCAAGCAATCGGGAAAGAAATGATTGTCGGAAGGATGGACTCAACATCACAAAAGTCAGAACAGCCTTCGGTGAAATTCAAATCAAGAGCGGTAACATTAAGAGTACAGTGATAATTCCACTGTTAAATGCAGAGGAGAGAGGGGATATGTGGAAAGAACACACTGAAGGCCTCTTTGACAGGGAAGACTAGTCTACTAACGTGATAGAAGAAGAAACAGGATTCGACAGGGAAGACACGGGGGATCCACTATTAGAATCAGAATTTAAGAGGTCTGTGGAACACTTAATATTGAATAAGACAGAAGGAATGGAAAACACTCCATCAGAATTTCTAAAATCGATCGGCTTATCAGCTCATGCATCCAAGTTGCTGACAAGAATAATATGCAGAAGAATAGAAAGTAAAATTAAGGATCAGTTTGGGTTTAGGAAAGGTAAAGGCGCCAGAGAGGCAATTCTGACGTTGCAGTTGAAAATGGAAGCAAGACTAAGAAAAATAAAGACACTTTCATAAAATCTGTGGACCTGCAAAAAGCATTCAGCAATGTCAGATGGTTCAAAATTTCCGAAGTTATGAGAAAAATAGGGATAAGCTATAGGGAGAGACTGGTAAAATACAATATCCAAGAGCGACAAGATAACATTAAGAGTGGAAGACCAAGAACGTACTGCTCGGTTTAAGAAGGATGTAGTCTTTCGCCTCTACTCTTTAATCTATACATTGAAGAAGCAATGACGGAAATAAAAGAAAGATTCAAGAATGGGATTAAAATTCTTATTCGATGATGACATTGCTATCCTCAGTGAGAGTGAAGAAGAAGAATAACAGGAGAGAACAGTCATATGCGTACAAAATATGGACTGATATGGACTGAAAGCAAATAGAAGAAAGACTAAAGTAATGAGAAGTAGCAGATACAGAGAGAAACCTAACATCAAGATTGGTGACCACGACGTAGATGAAGTTAAGGAATTGTGCTGCCGGGCAGCAAAATAACCTATGGAGGACACAAGTAGCGTCTGGAAAAAGGCCATTCTAAGCCAAGAGAAGTCTGCTAGAATCAAACATAGGTCTTACTTTGAGGAAGAAAGTTCTGAGAACGTACTTTTGGAGCACAGCATTGTATGTTAGTGAAATAAGGACTATGGGAAAACGGGAAAAGAATAGAATCGAAGCATCTGAGATGTGCTATAGAAGAATGTTGAAAATTAGGTGGACTGATATGGTAAAGAATGAGTAGGTTTTGCGCAGAATCAGAGAGAAAAGGAATATGTGGAAAACACTGACAAGATGAAGGGACAGGATGATAGGACATCTGTTGGGACATGAAGGAATGACTTCCATGGTACTAGAGAAAGCATTAGAGGGCAAAAACTGTAGAGATAAACGGAGATTGGAATACATCCAGCAGATAATTGAGGACGAAAGTAAGCACTCTCTACAGTTCTTTCCGTAGTACTCACACTCAGAGAATCAGTAGACTTCATGTGGCTAGTTCACCAGAGACGTCTTTCAAAACTAAAGAAAGATCACGCCTTGTGGTGAGTACTGTACTTGCTGTTATTGATACATAATTCATGTCGTCTTTCTAAAACCGTAAAACAATCGATCAAATCAAGCTGTTTTTCTGGTGGTCATCAGCTTATAGCTTGTCTTAACGCTGCTCCCCATTCATGCCGTTGCCAGCTGTTCTCTTCATTATAGCATAACTGTCACATCACACATCGTCCGTCATCTAGCTTATGTACCAGCAAATACCATTTTCAGTAACGATTCACCTCGTCAGATGTTCTCAACCGCTCTACTACTTCATTTCAGAGTATTCCGTAGTAATTTTATTCCACTGACTCGTTGCAGAACATCGTCAATTCTTACTCACTCAGTGCAGCTAATCATCAAAAGTCACCTGTACAATCCCATTGCAAAGGCTTAAAATACTTTTCCTGTCATTCTCAGTGTCCGAGATTCGAACCTGCACAGGGTACTGCTTCCAAAGTAGCGTATCTTGTATCTTTTTATTGTCCGAAGGCTTATATTTTTTCTTGTAAAGAACCACCACAAGCTGAACTCCTTTTTTATTTTTCTGATAATAGCTTCAGCCTTCAGTTCATCATCTGGAAGAACTTTTAAAATTCTTCATGGTGAACAGTTTCATGGTTGGGCATATACGCCTCCTGACAAAGAAAGTGAAGCACTCCGAATGCATAATCAGATGGTAATGTAACTTCGTACACGTACACACCATCGGCGGCCATGGAAATTATTAGAGTAGCGATTTCCCGTGACAGGCCTGCAGGGTTTATAAGGGGCCTGGACAGCTCCAGATGTTGAGTGATCACTGTGAAGGACATGGAGGACACGGGGTTGATAGAGTTCCAAAGGATCCTCATTTTGGGTTTCCATTTGGCTGGCTGCTGCAATCGTGCAATATGCAGATCTTTGAATTCGGATGAGACAGTGGCCCGATATTGAACTGTACAGAAATGTCAAGGTTCCGATAGGGCACGTCTGAACTACCATGGGGAGGGGGGGGGGGGCGATTGTTGTGTTTGTTGTCCACCAAGCACATTGTACTCCCTCACCTCCCTCACATCTGCCACTGTCATTCGAGAACAAGTAATGATCTCCCTGAAATATTTCGTGACGTCCTGCATCACTGTTCGAATATTACCAGTAACCATCCTAGGGAATTACCTCATGTGCAAAGCTGCAGTTAACACGGCAATACGAGCGGTAGCATTTTTGGTGGTGCTGTGGTGGAAAGGCATGGACTGCAGATGAATACTGAAATTAAAGTCAGTGGTGGCAACGAACAACCCTACTTTGCTCCTTTCCTGCTTTTGGCCTTTTGAATCACTCACCAATGCAGTATAGCCTATTTTCCTCGAAAATAGTCATTGAACCTTCCATCCCTGTAGCTGAAACCATACCGCTCAAGAAAGGGGAAAAAATTCCATTAAACTTTGCCAAAAGCCTTCTTCAGATACATTAATGTAATGCATGTTTCCTAGTTTTTCTTAGATCTACCATTTGCTACTAACTATGGTGCTGAAATTTCTCCTCCTGAAACCAACCGCACCTTTTCCTAATATGCTTTCAGTTTTCCGTTACATCCATGAAAATTACAAAAATGTATGTACACTATGTATGTAAGTAAGTATGCATATTGTACACATGCTCCTAAATCAATGAACCGGTGTCAAACAAATATGGTACACATATCATTTACTTCCCGGAAAGAATCACTGTGGGGGTGAGAACCGCCCACGTACCTAAGGGGAGGGGATTGGGGTGAAAAGGCAGTGTAGCGTGCAAGACATCACTGGACTTGCGTTTTGATCTGAAAGACTGCAGGCGACTGTAAGTTTACACCCTGACAACAGTCACTTTAACTTGTAAGCCTTCCACTTGTCTGCCTGACCATGCGTCTGCTACATTTATTCTGCCCTCTGACAGTGATTGTTGTTGCTAGCCTGCATTGGAGGTTTTGAGTTTTATCAGAATCTTAAATAGAATGCTGGGAAAAATTTAATGAAACAGTACCATGTCATTATTGAAGTCAATTATTGATGGGTGAGTATTGCATCAACACAGAATTAACTTTTATAAAAATAGCAAGAATTTATTGATCATAAAATGGGACAAACAACGCAAGTTTAGCGAGATGACAAATAAATCATGGACTGTTGGCAACACAAATGGAAGCAACAAATAATTAGCACTCCACTAGGTGGCGTTTGGTTGGCAACGACTAACGTTTATTGGTTTAATCTACTTATCCTAGCTCAAAACATCGATTGTCTGAAATTATCCAACGCTGAGTAGACTTTCATGGATTTATTCTACACAGAAGTTACATTACGTTGGTGCAGCTAAGAACAAGTGACGAGACTGTGATTCTGTTCGCCCGAACAAGCCGGAGCAGCAATACTATACCCCTTTCTCGATGCACAGCACTGTCTCAGGTGATGATTGAGGCTAAAGCGTCTGCAGGGTACTATACAGCGCCTGTAATTTGTTATCGTCGGCACGAAATATGCTAAGTCGCTGGCTGGCGAACTGTTAGACGGGTCGCAATTACTCTCTAAGAGAGTCCCGCAATATCGCCAGATTCCAGCTTATGAGACTCCTGTCCGTCAGTCATATCATGGAGCAATTTCAGCCATTTATGCGACAATGCGCACAAGGACGTCAAACGTTAGGGTGCCAGACCTGATATGAATAAGATTGTCCTCTGCAAGTGAGTTGTCTGAGATGACTGAGGTCTAAAGACTTCACCATAGGCAAACCAATCAAAACCAGTGCCAGTGCGAAGTCACGCTCAGTACGTGCCCAAGTTCAACCGACTCGTAACAAGCGTCATGTTCAGAACCTCGTCTCCAGACGGGAGTTTGAATCAGAAGTCCTCCTTCCGTCAAAACTTGATAAACTCCAAAAGTGCCTCCCACTCCCCCGCCCCCCCCCCGCCCCCCCACTGCAGCTTTCGTGTCAATCACAAGACTCCATGATCGCCATATCTCCCCTCTAGCCCACCTCTTATACCTCCCAGCTAGTCCTAACTGAAGTTAATAGTATCCTTTTCCCTGCTGGGGAAGTAGCCAACTCCAGACTTTTAAATCAAATTTCCAAGCAGGCAGGGGAAGAAGTTATTTCCCAAACTGTGTTACCCACAGCCACATTAGGCAGCATGTTTCGAGAGTTTTCGTTTAGGCCTAAAGTGAACAACACATTTAGCACTGAGTACATTGATAGGCCGAACATTACAGCATGTCCGACAAGGGGCATCGGCTAAACTAAGGGAAGTGCTTTTGTGTCCCAACTTAGGCCATTTCAGAGTCAATATAAATGTTGAGTTTCACCCTGAAATTGTTATGAAGGGACGAGGCTTCCCAAAAAAACTCAGCAGGCAGAGGGACAACAACACCTGATGGCCCCATCTATAGCATTTCCTGCAGGACGAACGAGGAAAGTTGCGGATTCTTACGGATACCAACTCCTTACACAATGGGCGTTTACAACAGTGTCGAAACGCCTTGGCCAGGTGACCCACCTCCTCTCCTGTCCCCCTGTCCGTGCTGTGGCCAAAAACGCCTACCAGGTAGATCCAGGTAAGCAGGTTTTCTCCTCTTAGGCCGAAAACATTGTTTGCACATCATTGCAAGAAATTCTTGGAAGCCGCATTCTATACCTGATAACTGCTGTGAGATGTTCCTCTCCCTAACAGCTATACGTGGTTTCCTATCTCCAAATGTCCATTGCAAGATTTGTTGTTAAATAACCAAACCACCTGCTTGTTCTCAACTCCAGAAAATACGATTCGAAGGAGCGCTGCTATAAAAATCCAGCATGCATTAACTATGTACATACTCTTATCTGTACCATATCGGTAACTTCCTATCATCTCACAAAACAAGCTGTCTGGGCGTAATATGAACAATAAACAATACCCTTAAATATGGAAATACGTGAGAAATTAACTTGTCCTCTCTCAAGCTCACAACGCGAGAATACCCACACTTTAGTCATCCAGTATTTGAAAATGAGAGCAATTAGATACTTGAAACAAACTTTACACATAATTTCAAACTTTTACAAAATTTTTTGTTCTGACAACCCCCACAAAATGAGGGACAAAATTTTTTACTTCATTTTCAATAAAATATATCTGCCATATGGAGCACGATGTTTTATTTTATTACTTCTTTACTACCAACTGTATTCGCGACAATTTTTAGACAGTATCCATATACCACTTCATGTACCAAAAAAATCTATTTTCCAGCCCTTATTTCAGGTGATACGACGTCATAATGACCGAGATGTGTTGCATCATGCATGACGTTTTAATTTAGTGTTGCTTTATTACTAATTCAATTTACAAAAAATTTCGCAGACAGTCGGCATATACACCACTTGACGTGCATGCAAAATTACACTACTGGCCATTAAAATTGCTACACTGAGAAGAAATGCAGATGATAAACGGCTATTCATTGAAAAAATATATTATACTAGAACTGACATGTGATATCATTTTCACGCAATTTGGGTGCAGAGATCCTGAGAAATCAGTACGCAGAACAACCACCTCTAGCCGTAATAAAGGCCTTCATACGCCTGGGCATTGAGTCAAACAGAGCTTGGATGGCGTGTACAGGTACAGCTGCCCATGCAGTTTCAACAAGATACCACAGTTCATCAAGAGTAGTGACTGGCGTATTGTGATGAGCCAGTTTCTCGGCCACCATTGACGCCACCATTGACCAGACGTTTTCAGTTGGTGAGAAATCGGGAGAATGTGCTGGCCAGGGCAGCAGTCGAACATTTTCTGTATCCAGAAAGGCCCGTACAGGACCTGCAACATGCGGTCGTGCATAATCCTGCTGAAATGTAGGATTTCGCAGGGATCGAATGATGGGTTGAGGCATGGATCGTAACACATCTGAAATGTAACATCCACTGTTCAAAGTACCGGCAGTGCGAACAAGACGTGACCGAGACTTGTAACCAATGTCACCCGATACCATCACGCCGGGTGATACGCCAGTATGGCGATGACGAATTCTCGCTTCCAATATGCGCTCACCGCGATGTCGCCAAACACGGATGCGACCATCACGATGATGTAAACAGAACCTGGATTCATCCGAAAAAATGACGTCTTGCTATTCGTGCACCCAGGTTCGTCGTTGATTACACCATCGCAGGCGCTCCTGTCTGTGATGCAGCGTCAAGGGTAACCGCGGCCATGGTCTCCAAGCTGATAGTCCATGCTGCTGCAAACGTCGTCGAACTGTTCCTGCAGATGGCTGTTGTCTTGCAAACGTCCCCATCTGTTGACTCAGGGATCGAGACGTGGCTGCACGATCCGTTACAGCCATGCGGATAAGATGCCTGTCATCTCGACTGCTAGTGATACGAGGCCGCTTGGATCCAGCACGGCGTTCCGTATTACCCTCCTGAAACCACCGATTCCACATTCTGCTAACAGTCATTGGATCTCGACCAACACGAGCAGCAATGTCGCGATACGATAAACCGCAATCGCGATAGGCTACAATCCGACCTTTATCAAGCAAAGTCTGAAACGTGATGGTACGCATTTCTCCACCTTACACGAGGCATCACAACAACGTTTCACCAGGCAACGCCGGTCAACTGCTGTTTGTGTATGAGAAAACGGTTGGAAACTATCCTCATGGCAGCACGTTGTAGGTGTCGCCACCGGCGCCAACCTTGTGAATACTCTGAAAAGCTAGTCATTTGCATATCACAGCATCTTCTTCTTGTCGGTTAAATTTCGCGTCTGTAGCACGTCATGTTCGTGGTGTAGCAGTTTTAATGTCCAGTAGTGTATATCATTGCATAGCTCATAGCTCAGGAGATACGACGTCATAAACATTAAGATCCATGAAAATGAAACTGCAAGACGAAATGCACTGAACATGCCGGTGAAATATTTTTGATATGTGTCAAATACATTTGACATGAGCGTATGCGAGCAAAGCCATAGATGAAAAGTTTATCCTAAACCTGTGGAACGATTTCAGTCACATTTGGTACACACGTTAGTTACAATCTGGAAAGAAATACGACCAGCCTCCTATTGAGATGAATGTGAGAACGTGGAGAGATAAGGGAGGATGAGGAGGTGGACGGACGGCGAGAGGGAAGGAGGAGGTAGGCGCAGGTAGGAGGAGAGGAGACAGGTAGAAAGATAGGAAAGGGGGAGATGTACAGACAGACGGAGGAAGGAATTGACAAGAGAGGCGAGGAGGAGATGGAATTAGAGGGGAGAGAAGATAGACGGATGGGGAAGGAGCAGATGGACTGAAGGGGGAGGAGCAGATTAACAGAGAAAGAGGGAGGAAGAGATGAGGAGAGAGAGGGACAGAGAATGGGTGTTGTAGGAATGGGACAGAGAGAGGGGATAGGATATGGCATTAGAGGGGAGGGAAGATAGACAGATGGGGAAGGAGCAGATGGAATGAAGGGGGAGGAGCAGATTAACAGAGAAAGAGGGAGGAGGAGATGAGGAGAGAGAGGAACAGAGAGTGGGGGTTGTAGGAAGTGGACAGAGAGAGGGGATGGTCGAGATGCACAGAGAATACATACATACCTGGGCAACGCCAGGTACTCAGCTATTACTCCGATAAAGTACTTTTGTGAGTATTTTTGACGCTTATCGTACTAGACTAACTGTGCGATAATTTTTATACCTCTCCACTCTTGCTTTCATCGGAAGTGTAGTAATTACTCGTAAATCGTTTTCAAAATGTTATGGAAGTTCACGAATTGCATAAACGTCGGTCACGACCTCTTGTCGCTCTTGTTCTGCCTCTGTACCTGACGATCGCGAACGTTCCGCTGGAATGTCTTTCGAGTTCAGTCAATAACAGCCTCAACAGGTGTTGTGAATAAAAATATAGTCTAGATGGGCAGTATCATTTTTTATTAATTATACAATTGTAGAATTTCGCCTTTTGGTCATTTTTAAGCACGTATCTTACGTTTACAGCTTCATTTTACAGTACAATGTATAGCTGATACATGTAGACAGGATTACATCTTACTCCTGTGCGTATGTGGCACAAAAACAATATACTACTGCACGTGATTACGTCTATTATCTGACACAAAACTTTTTCAAATTAAGAAAAGAATGTTCTGTTCCCCTGTCATCTTCTTGCACCGTATCCTCCAGTTAGCCCAATTCCTCATGATCAAAATGGTTCAAATGGCTCTGAGCACTATGGGACTTAACGTCTGAGGTCATCAGTCCACTAGAATTTATAACTACTTAAACCTAACTAAAGACATCACACACATCCATTACCGAGGCAGGATTCGAAACTGCGTCCGTAGCGGTCGAGCGGTTCCAGACAGTAGGGCCTAGAACCGCTCGGCCACCAGGGTCAGCCCTCATGATCAGTTATATTCTCCAAGCATTGATTTCATCTTATCGCTTCATTTTCTGCTTACATTAAACAATTGCAGTTTGCATCTATAATCGTGGTGCTCCTTGTTCTGAACTTCCTAAAGTAACTGTTTTTAGCAATTTCATCTTACAAAATTATCGTACAGACGTTATAGATCTCGTTCTTGTGAGCACTTACATATCTGTCACCATCAAGTCTTCATAAAAACTGTAGTAGAGGGAGAAAAGACGAGAAATTCTGAAGGCAGAAATTGCCTTGTATGTTAATTTCCGACCTCAATGCAACATAAGAGTTTCCTTTTTAAAAATATGACACTACCCGCAGCTTGAAATAGTGTGGAATATGCAGGTAGCTAAATACCAGCTAGATGCTGACGGGCAGACAGAGAGAGAGAGAGAGAGAGAGAGAGAGAGAGAGAGAGAGATGGCGAAGCAAAACGTTTAGGTTTTGTATATGTGAACGTAAATAATATCGCTTCGCGAAAAACGCATAATCGTCCCTTCGTTAGTGACTGCTGGATGGGTACCTCCAGAAGATAGCTCAGCTGTAGACTTTTTTGTCACAGACATGTTGTACATGGTCAAAATACGCGTCTTGACGACTGTAGTTGGCTTCCTCTGGCAGCGTAGCTAGTGTCCCAGGCGCGCTATTATTAGCACAGAAAACGAAACAAGTTGTACTGTGAGTCAGCACTGCGACAAGTTGGTACGCTCTCCTAAAACACCAACTATTCTGTACTAAAACACGTCTTGTAATAAACCGTAGTTTTCTCACTTCCAGAGCATTTACGGTCACTAAGGTAGTAGGTACTTTTACCTTCAATCGCTTGATGTCCTTTTTATTCGTTTTCACCTTTTCAGTAAGATTTAGCAACCGTCTTTAAGCTGCTGTCAATGACCACACTTGCTCCGCAACGCTATCGTGTAGCAAGTATTATATTTGAGTCATTATTATATGTGATATTTGTTTCGTATGTGGTTCTGGTTTCCGTGGTAAGCTTGACGAAAAGCAGAAACATTGTGTTCACGTAATTTAGAAGTGAAAATACGTATACGGAGTGCGGATCTATATCTAGACGTAAACCCAGCCAGCTACTTTAGAGAGCACGCCGGAGGGTGCTTCGTCCGAATAGTATCGATTTTCTATCCTATTCCATTTGAATATGGAGCTTGAGAAAAATGACTGTTTGCCTCTAGACGCAAACTAGTTGCTCGAATCTTATTCTCAAGTGGCAGCATAATGGTCGCACAATCAAATAAATGTTTTCAAAATTTACCCAGCATCTTTTCCCGAGTACTCCATCTTTCTTCCAGGAATTTCCTTATTCCGACATTTCAGCATACCAGCGCGCCTTTGAATTCGTTCGAGATACGAGAGATGTAACTTAAATAGTGGCAACTATTTATTCACAACCGATACAAAAGAGTTACATGTTTTCACCTGTTACTGTCAAAGTAGTCACCAGCGTTATGTAGAACCCGTTGCCAGCGATGTGGAATGCGTAGTATACCGTTAGCAGAGCCTGTTCTGTTGACGGTGCGAATGGAGCGGTCTACTACCCGTCGAATCTCTGGAACAGTTCTGAAGGGAATGCCACGAAGTGGTTCCTTGATCTTCGGAATCAGATCAAAGTCGCAAGGACTTAAGTCGTATTTGTGTTCGTTTTTGGAGCATCGCCTACGACAGCTTTGCGAAAAAAGCGGCGACACTTTCTGCGCAACCCACCCATCATTTTGCACGACAATGCGCGGGCGCGTACAGCGCAAGCTGTGGCTGCTCTGTTCGACCGATGGGACTGGGAATTACTGTGCCATCCACCATACTCCCCGGGCTTAGGTCCTTGTGACTTTGATTTGATTTCGGAGTTGAAGGAACCACTTCGTAGAATTCGCTTCAGAACTGTTCCAGAGATTCGACGGGCAGTAGACCGCTACATTCGCACCATCAACAGAACAGGCTCTGCTAACGGTATACGACGCCTTCCACATCGCTAGCAACGGATTCTGCACAACGCTGGTGACTACTATGAAGGACAGTAACAGGTGAAAACATGTAACTCTTTTGTATTGAATAAATAGTTGCCACTATGCGTACATAGTCATGTCCGATTAATGAGGACTCCAAACATTGGTACTACGTGTAGAACTGATCACTCAAGTGTCATGTATGCAACTGCTCGACGCTGTACCTTTACCAGTACTGATTTTACGGGATGTTCCCACTTCACGCCACTGCTTAAAATTACCTTTAAATGAAAGGTGCATCTGAAAAGTCTGATGAATGGTACTAGTAAATATAGGAAACAAGAGTTACAAATAAAATACCTTTCTGGTTTTCATAGTAATCACATCAGTTACATTACACATCTGACATTGGTTGTAAATACGGTGGAAACTGTCAGCAAACGCTTGTTGTGGAATCGCTCGAAGGACCGTGGCCATGCAGTGCTGGATATTTGCATCATTACAGGAAATAAGGACTGGTGCTACCAGTAACATGCGGAGAGCAAGCGACGTTCAATGGCATGCTGCTCATCGTCTTTCTCGCCTGTCAAAAGTAAGTCGGCTGACAGAATCCAAGATGAGAAGATGGTGATCGCAAGATCTTGATCCATCACGAATTTCTACCCGACTGAGATAGGAAAGACGAGGAACACCATGCCACCGATTGCCATGCCACTGACCGTCTCTTGGCCTACGTATCTTGCTGGTAGCACCAGGTCTCATCTCCCGTAAAGATGCGGATACCATACAGCGCATGACCACCGTGCTTGGAGCGATTCCACAAGAAGCGTTTGCTGACAGTTTCCAACGGCTTTACAACTGACTTCAGAAGTTCTGTGTAGCTAATGGTGTTTACTTTGAAGGTAAGCAAAAATATTTTGCTACCTTTCCTTCACTTTCTGAGACCATTCATCGAACTTTTCAGTCGCACCTTGTACGTTTACGATGTGACGTGGTCGTGACCAGTAATATTGTGATCGGATGCTGTGGGGTTTTTATTGCAGACATTATCTTACATTTTTCACATTTAAACAGAGGTGCCATTTATTTCGCCTTACGGAAATTTCGTCCCATTCCTGCATTTCATGTGATCGTCATCGGCGATACTTTGCTTTAGCATCGTCAGCCAACAATCTTGTAATATTGTTGATCTTATCTGTTGAATCATTTACGCATATTGGGAATATGAAAGGACCTGTTAACGCTTTTTGAGGAAAGACTAGACTTTTGTGTAACATTTGCTGTCCAATGTAACGTACTGTGCTCTATTACATCTGCATCTGCATCATATTCCACAAGCCACCTAATGGTATGTGGCGGAGAGCACTTCTTGTGTCACTACCTGAGCCTTGTGACCCTGTTCCATTCCCGAATAGCGCGTGGGAAGAATGATTGTCGGTAAGCCTCTGTATTGTCTTCAAATTTCTCTAATTTTCTCCTCACGTCATTACACGACATGTATGTAGGGGGAAGTAATATGCTCATCGACTCCTCCGGGAAAGTGTTCTCTCAAAATTTCCATAGTAAATCTCTTCCTAATGCTCAACGCCTCTGTTGTAACATTTTCACACTTTAGTCTCTATTCTCTTGACATTTTCTGTTTGATGAGAGCACTTTTGTTCAGACGTTTTTCACCCATGGTGTGATTACATGTAATCCTATGTAATTTTTTATTCTGGTGAAGACTGTCCTAGTGCAGTCGAATCCATGGTCAATTTGACAATAATTTTGTGCAACCGAGTTGGCTATACATACATCCAGCAATTAAATTTGCAGTTCTTTGAACAGTAAATAGTTCATAAATGCTAATATAAATACTTTGTGTTTGATTGAGAGGTTATGCCAAAAGCTGCTTTTTCGTCTAACTAAATGTGTACAAATACGTTTTGAGATCTGTGCATATGATGTGCAAGAGCTACAGTGATTTAATGTTTTTAGATACTGGTACTTGAAATGCCAAGGTGCTGTAGTGTGGCTGGCTGTAAAAGTAATTACATATCTTAAACCGAAGCTGTCAGCACGTTTTCTTTACCAGTCGATGAGGAACTAATGAACAAGCGGCTAAGAAAAATTCGCACCGATTTCTTAAAGCTAAAGAAACTAGTAATATGCAAAAAACATTTTACTGAAAAGTGCATAATGAAGACAGAAAAATTTATAGTTGATGGAGAAAGAAAGACATTTGAAAGATGATGTCCCAAGCTGAAACCAAAAGCAGTGAGTTCAGTTTTTTCAAATTTGCCAGAGCACTTGTAAACAGTTGGAACCTCTAAACCCTCATGTGGAAAAGTATGTGATATAGAACGTGACAATCTTGAGAAAGCATTAGCAAGAAGTTTGAAGGATTACAGGCAATTGGAGGTACAAATCGCTATTAAAAATTTGGGGGACATAAGCATGCATTTGATAGAATATTGAAATATGTTGAATCAACAGTGTCTGAATGAGAAAATTTAAACAACTGTTTGATGGTTGAAAGTATAGTGAAAGCCTAGAAGATAAATTTTCGGGTGATACATGTTCACAGCTACAGCTGATTATTGAAAAAATTCAGATCCTAACAAAAAATGGCAACAGTGGTAGATATTGTGGGAACACAATATTACTAGCAACTTCTATGTATTTTCATTCACCATGAGCATACACAATTGTGCACAATATTGGTTATCTATATTTGCCCAATCCATGCACTGTCAGGAAGCTGATATGTAAAATCAGATTAAATAGTATAAATGTAGAAGGCAGTATAGAGTATTTGAAAGTTAAGAAAACGTTTTCAAACTTCCCGAACTTGTGGTGAATGCGCTCCTCGATGAAATTTACATTGAGCCTTGTTTGATATTTAAAGAAGGTACAGGTGCTCTCTGATAAGGAAGCTGAAATATCCATCCCAAATTCCTTAGTAACAAAATATGACCGTAGACAGCTGCCAATTCCCACTGAAACTGCTGTTACAGTGACTAGCCTCGGTTGCTTTATGCTGAAAGCAATACTAGATTTGTATTCAGGTAGTTTCATTGGCGATTCACATCAACTTTCTGTCGTGCACAAAATATGATGCTTAAAGCTGGAGAGCTGTGATCTTACTGAGGCTGACTTAAGTGATGTTTGCAAATTTCAGAGAACTTTGGAGGACGTAGTGCAAAATATTAACCTCAGATCCTGTAAAGTAAACAGTCTCACTAAGAACGTCAGTGAGTCTGTAAGCAGTAATAAATGAGAACAACATAGAATATTTTGGTGTACAATTTTTTTTAAATTTGTTAACTCACTGTACAAGTGGAGAACTGTCTACTTTTAATTCATATGTGGCAAAATAAATACAGTTTTCTAACACAGTCACTATACTTCCCAGCACAAGATGAATTTTATAGCTAGGAAGGTAATGCTGAACACACAAAGCGTGAAAAATGTCAATGACAGGTGTAAATAAAGTATTATACTACTTTAAAAATCGTGAGATGTAAATGTATTACATTACTTTTAAAAATAACGGAACGTGTAATTTTTCAACAAATTACTTTCTGGTTAGTAAATACATTTCTTCAAAAAAACAGTTTATTTCCTCTTGTCCTTACTGATCAGCTTTTAACTCAAATTTTGATGAAGTTTCTGCTGCTAAGGAAAGACAGAAGATTCCACTGTAAGGGTTGTATGTTTGACTTGTACAGTTTTTGGGGTAGTTCATTTAATATATGGAGCTGAATACTTCAGTTCCTTAGTGTGTGAGTGAAATTTAGTCGTAAGATAGAATATGAAGTACAATGTTTTACATAAAATTTGCTATATTGAGATATAAAATTAAAAAAAATTATGAACTTTTTTTGCCTACATGCTCTCTTTCTCTATCCCCCCTCCATAAGTCTGCCTGTGTGTGTGTGTGTGTGTGTGTGTGTGTGTGAGAGAGAGAGAGAGAGAGAGAGAGAGATAAGCTGGCTGAGGGGGAGACTGAATTTGAAATATATAGTTAGGAAATGAATACGAAAATATTAGTGCCTTTTATGACAAGCTTTAGATGTAAATTTTGAAAGATCTGCTAAGGAAAAATAGAAGATTTGTGTGTTTGTTTGCCGGCCGGTGTGGCCGTGCGGTTCTAGGCGCTTCAGTTTGGAACCGCGTGACCGCTAAGGTCGCAGGTTCGAATCCTGCCTCGGGCATGGATGTGTGTGATGTCCTTAGGTTAGTTAGGTTTAAGTAGTTCTAAGTTCTAGGGGACTGATGACCATAGATGTTAAATCCCATAGTGCTCAGAGCTATTTGAACCATTTGTGTTTGTTTGAGTTGTACACGTTTTGGTATTTGTTCAGTTAATGCTTTTGGGGTGAACACGCTTTGTATGTAGTGGTATTTAGTGGTGATGCACAATCTGAAGTACAAATATATCACATAAATTTAGGTGTTGTGACGTATAAAACAAGTATTTATAAACAAAGGTGTGCGTGTGTGTGTGTGTGTGTGTGTGTCCTGAATTTCTGTGGCTAAACAGAATTTGAATTTGAAGTAAAAGTGCAAAAGTGCAGTTTAGGTGGCAGTTTTTACAAGACATGACGGTGACAACATTATGATGAAACATGGCTAGTAAAAATCGAGATAGTACTTGTTAATAAATTGACTGCTGTTCATTTAACTCGCAGTAACTTAAGCTGTACTGTTTGGTTCCTGCCTTAATACAACCTCGAAAATCGTCACATATTCTTAGAAAACAATGAAGCAGTTGTGACAAGCAAAACTGCAGATTTGAGTACCGTTTTTATTTCCCATCATTTTGTCGCAACATTACCAACATGTAATATCTTGCAAAAACTGCCTACCTCTACACTGCACGTTAACCGAATGTGAAGTACGTTATACACTACGGTCCTCTTACACTGAAATCTAAAAGAATTATGTCTGAACGTATATTCGCAGTATGTGTGTGTGTGTGAGAGAGAGAGAGAGAGAGAGAGAGAGAGAGAGAGAGGGAGAAAGAGAGAGAGAGAGAGAGAGAGAGTAGGAGACTTACAGAAAACGAATAGGGCCTGTCGTATATAAATACTTGATAAATTTTCCCAGTTTTTCATACCTCCCCCCCCCCCGCCCCCCTCCCTATCCACCCATTTGCTACAACCATTTAACTGTAGATTTTGAAGTATCTGCTAAGGAAAAGAAAGACGTTTGACTTTAAGGTTCATGTTTGTATGTGTGTTTAATCTGCAGAGTTTTTGGGTGTTCTTCATTTAATATTTTATGATTATCTCTTCAGTATCTCTGTGCATGTGATTCAGTGATGAAACAGAAAAGTATATTGTGTAGTGGACGTACGAATTTGAATTACAGTGATTGACTGAAAAAATGCTTCTATAAAGTACAAAACATTGTTTGCTAATATCTGTGTGTGTCAAAAAAATTAATGGCGATACTGAACGACTCTATTTGATAAAAAAATTAGGTATAAAACAATCATTTATGAGTATCATTGTGAGTGAGTGTCACACCTTTTCTTTTTATAAAGAATCGAAACAGTGCAGTGTCTTGTTAAAATATATTAATCAAACTCTTTTGAAGCCAAAGGTCTGAAGTAATTTAAAGATAATACTATAGTACTACTGAGAACAGCATTCTTTCAGTATCAAGAGTAAATAATAATCAACAAACAGTAACATCATTTGCAATTTTGCGAAGCAGAAACGGCAAATACGCGGGAGTCGGTGCATGCGGAGCTGGGTCGCTAGAGAACTGTGTTTCGGCCGTATCACTACAAAGCTGACATCATCAAAGTGCGCCCATGCCAGTATCTTCAGTCGGTCATAGTCGGTACCCTTGGGTCTTAAGCGTTTCTTCAGATGGCGTTCAGTTTTTAATTCTTTCATTAAATATATTTTAAACTGGCTTTTGTTGTGTACGTAAGTTTCAGAATTAAGGCAGTTAATCAAACATTATAGCATGGTGGACTAAATTTCGTCAGTCCACTCCGAATATGAAGCAGCAAGTTACTAAGTTAAGATAAAACGTTAATTGTCTCTTCTTAAAGCAACATCAGCAGGCTGTGGAGATTGTTTCATAGTATTCTGTGACTATTATTCGGATCTCCATCGATTTTCGAGGTACTCATTTCACTGGTATGCGACACTGAGTGATGGTTCGTATGTTCTTTGGCAGCGTGGAAAATGGAACTTTTTAAGCACTTTTGTTCCCTTTTTCTATCCCCCATCAATAGTTTCATTTTTCACACAACGTCTTTCAGTTTAGGAGGAATAAAAAGAAGTGAATGTAACTGTACCGTTACATCAGTTGTAAATACGTATACCTGAGAAATCCTTTTTCGCGTTCATTTCTGTTAGAATCAACAAATACTGCGAGACTCTTGGACAAAGTTTGTAGACGATAATTCTTCAAGTAAAACGTTCCATACTACTTACTTTCGTGTAAAAAAATTGGCCACTGCATTTCACACACTTTTAAACTATGATCCAACAGTGCCATTTTGGGCATTTTCTTTGAGTTTTTGCTTCTCAGGTTGCTGTTTTGGGATGTCAGTTTAACTGACATTTTGTAAAGGAACCACGGGCCCGTTTGAATTACGAGGGGCGTTTAATAAGTAATGCAACACTTCTTTTTCTAAAAGCAGGTTGGTGTTATTCAGGATTCCAATACACCATATTACTCCCAAGTCTTTTAGCTATAAAACCTTATTTTTCAACATAAGCTCTGTACGGTGCGCTGACCTTACGTCGACTTACTGAGAGGGCCTGTATGCTCGCATGGTACCACTCTACCGGTCGACGTCGGAGCCAACATCTTGCTGCAACAATAACATCCCCATCAACCACGTACTGCTCCCGTGGAGTGCATCCTTCAATGAGCCTGACAGATAGAAGTCGTAACGTACGATATCTGGGCTGTTGGTTGGATGAGGAAGATCAGTCCAGTGATGTTTTGTGAGCTCCTCTCGGGTGCGCAAATTTGTGTGAGGTTTGTGTTGTAAAGGATAAGGAGAAGATCGCTTGAATTTTTGTGGTGAAGAACACCCTGTAGTTGTTTCTGCGATTTCTTGAGGGTAGCACAACACACTTCAAAGTTGATCGTTGCACTATAAGCGAGTACATTAAACAGAAGAGCCTCTTTACCACCCAGAAGTCCACCGCTATGACTTTACCGGCTGAGATTGGTGCTTTGAACTTTTTTTTGGAATGGAGGTGATGTTTCTCCACTCCATGGATTGCCGTTTTGTTTCCATTTCGAAATGATGAAGCCATGTTTCGTCGCCGTGACGATGTTCGAAAAAAAAGAGAGAAAACAAAAGGTCTCCGTTAGCCTCTTAACGTACAAGCACTTCATCAGGGATGTTCCTCCGTTGGTCTTCATCGTCTTTTCTTAGGCGAAGAGGAACCCAGCGGACACATACCTTTGAGTATTTCAAATGGTTGTCGAATATGTCAGCACTACCAATAGAGACGTCCACTTGCGCAGCGACAAGTTGGATTATGATCCGTTTATCACCTCGAATGAGAGTGTCCTTACGTTTCAACATTGCAGGAGTCATATCTGTGTGCTGCGGCCAGCACGTGGGAGATCGGACAGGTCTGCGCGCCCATGTTTCGATGATGACAGACGGCTCGCCCAACGACTCAACGTGTTTTTGTTCACTGCCAGGTTTTTGTAGCTATTCTGCAAGCGTCTATCAATACCTGCGACGCTCTGTTCTTGCGCTAAAAGAAACTCAGTGACACCTTTAGGCTTGGAATTGATATCCGTTAAAGACGCCATTTTGAAGGCTTACGTACAGCGCCGCCAAGTATCTGAACTTTATGAAGCAATAGTGGATTGTGTCTCAGATGCTTATGTTTACCCTATGCCAAAGCTTCTGCTCCATGCAGAAGGAGATTATGTTCAAAGAAGCATACAGTTGCAAAAGCTGTCACACATTCTGTGACCGCTCATTTGGTGGGACTACAATCTAGAGATGTAGTTACGCTTGATGCTTGTCATGCTTTCGTCAGAGGGAGCACAGAAGAAAGCCACTGCTTGGGCCACGAGGAGAAGAGCTGGTTAGATAATGGTTTCCCGCGACGGAGAGGGTGGCTGGCCGCTCGCCCGGTCACGAGAGCCCTGGGAAAGCTGGACACACAGAATTCAACCAGTTCCTGGAAATATTTGCCAAGACGCCTTGCTACTTCTGTAGTTGCTGTGCAACCATGGAACCACAGCAGTTCTGGGAATCCCGGCTCTGTTTTGCGAGTCCAAAATGGAAGTGTGTCGGCAGCTGCCAAGTGTTACAGTAATAGTTGCGGTTTCCAGGCCACAACTATAAAGGGAAATTCATGTGGGTGGAGCAAGAGAGGCAGCGGGAGTAGCAGAAATCTGAGTGACCAGTGACAGATCGTAGGTGTGGCTGTTTATAAGACACCTAATCAAAAGTGGGCAGAGGCCACGATTTGTTCATTGGGGTATGGGAATGAAAAGAGTAGGGAAGGCAGTGGATGTAATTGTGTAGTGGTGACAGCAGCGTGCGAAGTTGGAAGCAGCCTGGAGGGCGAGGGTGGGACTTCGGCGAGGGCCGCTGGAGAACGGGGAGGCGCAGCGCTCTCTGTCAGAGGTAAACCGGCTTACTAAACTCTCTGCAGTTTCATTTATGGTTGGGCGCGAATAATACTAATCGGTCAAAGACTCGAGGGCTTGTAGTTTGCAGGTTTTACTAGCTGCCAGGAAGGACTAGAAGTTTCTAAGGGTGTAACAGGGACTGGTTTAAAGCTCATTTGTTATAGTGTAAACAAGGAGCGTTTACTAGACAGCATGGATACAGCGATTAGAGAAGACTTTACTTGTCAAAGTGTAAAAGGTTTGAAACGGTTATTAAAAGATGTGAATACTTATTGCCGTAACCCTTCAGCAGTTAATCTCCTCACATGTAAGTGTTAAATGTCCTATGCGCGTCTTTCGTTTTCAGTGTCGCCGTAATGTTTGTGCGATGATAGACAATACTTAAGTGTGGTGTCTGTATTTCTGCATTGGTTTCCCTACAGTTCGACAATCCTTATGAACTAACGCAGAGTCTTCGCAACTCTTCAGATGGGCCAATTATTTTCGTTTAAAATTACACCACTTGTCTCAAGGGGTTAACCTTACATAGTGAGCGCTGGCGACCGAAAATAGCATTATCGGTGTTGGAAGAGTTGGTATTAAAGACTGCCGACAGTAATTAACTTGATTCGAGTAGTATAGTTAAGCGAGGGACCATTGCGATTCTTTATCCATCGTGTGCGATAATTGTTTTCTATCATGGATTATATAGCATGTCATGTAATTTCACAATACAATTCACGTAAGTATTGATGTATTGATCCGAGATCACTGTTATCAGAAGATTCAGAACTGACCCATGGGAGTCCGCAGTGTTCAAAGAACGTGTACACTCTTCTCAGAAGTGTAGCTGGTGGCACTGTTTCTATTGTGACTCATTCTCATCTCGTAGGAAGTCCATCCACGGCTAAAAATGGTGGTGTCGTTAAGCTGTTAATTATACTGGCGACGCTCGTGACAAAAATAAAGTGTCTTTCGTGCTGAATGAGACAATCAGCTATGGCTCAGCTTGCCATTACTTGAGGATCCAGGCTGTCTTTTGAAACGAAGAGTTACTCCCACTTCACAGAAAATGTATTCAGTATAAATGAGTGTCGCTTCTATCAGTATCAACCTTTTCCTGGTCTTAATGTTTTAATTATTCAATAGAAAAAGCAATATTTTTCTAGACGAACTTTATTCTACAATACGTTTTCTATATTAGTTTGCTCCTTTTTACTTTTTTGGATAAAGAAATAATAATTTTCAGGAACTATTTTCATTCTTTAATTTTTCTAATGCAAAAGTTATAACTTTTACTGCAGTGAAACACATTGTGAGACATATAAATTATTTGAATATGATGCATATTGTCTATGCGCATGAAAATTATGTCAAGTTGGAAATTAATTCATATTTTGAAGTAGCAGTTTGTAATGATAGAGGCAAATATACCAATAATATATTTGATTCATTCGCTGTTCGACTGCTCTGCTCGCCACGACTTTATCTAATTTTAACTAGAGACTATATAAACTTAAAGCTTACTTTTGGGTTTTATTTAGCTACTATCACGCAAATGACATTTATTTCATATCATTTATTTCACATCTTAGATCTTGGAAACGCAAAGGCTTGGGATCTTTTATCATCATTTAAATAAAATGTCCACCGTTAACTGATTGAACAAGGCCGTAATGGGTTTCGAGAAAAAATTGCATTGTTGGTCGCCTATATTAATTTCGTTCTGCTGGATGTGGAATGGAGAGCATGTGCTGCGCTGTTAACGTTTTGAGGTGACACATTCGATGTTAACGGGACTCGAGAACGTAACAGACATCAAATTCTTACAAAGAAGAGCTTATTCTTGTTTTCAGTGTGAATTAACTTTATTATATAGGGCTATGCTATTCATTCTATTTTACAAGGAACTTTGAACCATAATGTACCGCAGCCATCTTATACTGTTATTTACCGTGTGAAGAAATAGGGGTCAAACTCCTGTGATATAGCCACTGGATTATTCATTAATTTATCATAAGTCAAATATTTCACTATTAAATGGCGAATAAAATAAGTAAATGAAATTTATAACAGTAAAGTGATCAAATTTTTTCCCAAGAATCACGTTGGTAACTAGTAAGAGTACATAAGACATCTGTGAATATTTTGTTAATTTATTTATAAATTAAATACGACTCTAACAACCAATACCTACATTACTTCATTCATTCAATAATTTCTCATACTTCCTTTGTCCAGCTACTATTTTCCAGTTTTTCTTGTTATATGCGCGATCTTGTACTACCTAACCAGAACAATAATGTATGATAACCAGACGATAAATATGAATGGTATAGGAAATATTTGATTACTTATGCTGATATTTTAAAAGTGTTCAGTGTGTAATATGTAAATAACGCTTCAACAAAAGTTAAATAATAAAATATAAGAGGCTAACAGGACAGAAAGCATTAATGTTGTAAGATTTCCAGGTCCATTTGATATTATCTGCAACCGCAGAAAGAAATTTTGAATCAGAAACAGGTTTTGCCCTAGACTCCATTTAAGTTCAATTGATTTCTTAGCAAAATAAAAAAAACTGCTATTAATTACTGATTTTATTCAAAATAGCGCCATTAGCAGTTTAAAACAATCTCTTTCCTCTTCAGACGGCAAGATAGGTATGAAAAATTACGTATCATAATTATTTAATTAATGGCTACTTTAGGGTTGCATGAGAAAGCAAAAACTGCTTCGTAGTTGTATGAACGTTGTTGATCACCGTCTACTTCTTTCTGCCGTTATTATAACGTTCTACGATGTCTCTTCGGGGAGCAGAGTGGGTAATTATAGCAGTATTATGGTTAAGAACTGATGGTTCATCACGAAGACATATTGAGGTCCATTTTTTTGTGTTGTCTGTAATTATACCCTACTACAAACTACTACCAGGACTAATCAAATTTACAAAATTTGTTGATTTGGGGCTCCGTGGCTGTCGCTTGTTGTATGAATGATTTAACCTCTGTTTCATCCCTCAGTATTATTTTAGTGTTTACTTTCACCTGTCAGCCATTTTCTTGCTCTATGTCCAACGTGATGACATGTCATTATAAGACGTTTCGAGGGTGACTCAAATCAAAATCTTAGATTTTTATGTTATTTATGGTGCACTCGAGAAGATTAATATATCACTTTTCGACTAGATCTCCGCAACACTCAATTTACAAACTGCTTGAATTCCCACAGAGGAGAACTAGTGTGGGACTGGGAGCGTGTGCGACCACCTGCGCATCCCGTGTGTGCCACTTCTTCATCAGTACGAAGTGTCTCGCCTCCCAGTTCTCCTCCGAGCCATCCAAGCGTCTGATAATTGTTCGCGGAAATGCCTGTCGGAGTTAGTGAATGCGGAAGGCGCTCAGATTTCAAGTCTGCTATCATCGCAATAACTTTACTGTTTCTGTGCCAGCGTTTTTCAACACGTGCACGACGCTATTACATCTGGCGTTTTATTAGGTTCATGGACACCAGTTAAATGCTACTGGGGCTATTTTTTAATTCCTCATTATGGATTTGCTATTTTTATTCCAGTCACTCTCTAATGTACACTTTGACAGTGCCCAAGTACCGTAACTGGTCGCAAAGTATGTACAATAAAGGTGAGGTGGAATGATGGTTATACCCTTCTTACAATATGAAAAGCTTTGTTGGAATTAACTGATATTATACCTGCTATTTTGAAGCTTGACATTTCTTGATCATCACTATCACAGGGGAATGGGATCAGAAAACATCGATTGTGATGTAGTGTCACAGAACATTCCGAAACGGGTTTCGTTTCGTGACAGAAATGCAAGTGATCCATATTTCTGCGCTGACCGGCATTACTCGTATAATAAAGCTCATCACCTAGACAGTTTTTAAGTATTCTGTGTAGAATTTCATTTGTGATCTCTTCGGGCATTCCACTGAAATTGAAATCATGGCCTACTTTAGCCCTGATTCATAATTTGATAGTGCTCCCTTTCTGGGAAGAATCTTAATTCAGTGCCGGCCGTAGTGGCCGTGCGGTTCTAGACGCTGCAGTCTGGAACCGAGCGACCGCTACGGTCGCAGGTTCGAATCTTACCTCGGGCATGGATGTGTGTGATGTCCTTAGGTTAGTTAGGTTTAATTAGTTCTAAGTTCTAGGCGACTGGTGACCTTAGAATTTAAGTCGCATAGTGCTCAGATCCATTTGAACCAAGCCATTTCTTAATTAAGTTCGGGTAGGAAAACACATTTGGGCATTAGTTAGCTTTCTGTTCACACACACACACACACACACACACACACACACACACACACACACACACACACACACAATATCTGTTGATAGAAATATTATGGAAAAATACAGTCACATCTAATGAAACAATTCTTTTTTTTATTTTATGACTTAAAGTAGCTTTTAATTCACCTTTCAGTAACTTTCCGTTCGAAAGTAATATATATGAAGATCTCATCGTTTACTCTTTTTAAAGAAAAACTAACTGTAATTATGTAAGTACAATTTGCATTTTTAATACTATACCAAAAAAGCATTTTGATATAATCAACAAATAACCTGAAACAGCAGAGGTTACGGAAATATATTTCGTTTGACTACCAGCTAATTACATATATCTATGACATTATGACATGAAATTAAAAGTGTATTTAAAACGATACCACATTCATTATTTCTTGAGATACCTGGTATTACCTATCTAATTACGAACTACCTCCCGTACACTAAATGATAATTTCTGAGATAATTTCAGTCACCATCGTTATTTTTTAATATTATAAATTCTTTTTTGTTAGTTTACTTTCATATGTATGTAATGTTTTGGAACATGGAAAAAGCCACAACAATTTTTTACAAAATTTAATAATGTGTAAAATACATTTAAAGAAACTAGATACAGTAAATTAATGGAAATATAATGTTCTGCGTAGTCTAAATCTCTCCATCTAATGTGGCGTATTACGTTATTTGAGTTTATCACTTACACAGAGATTTTAAATCTTCTCTGCTAGACTTGATTACTGCCGATTATTCTTTTCGGCTCACATGTTCAGACATTATGTGCAAGTGACATTAAATCTAAATTCTCTTAAAGTGTTCCTCAAAGAACTGTGAACACTGGTATTATTACCAGTAGGTGACGTACTCTTTATTGAATCTTGTGGCCGTTAACGCACTTCAGAGTAAACTGATCCCTGTTAAGTGTAATTTGTAATTACCACATAGACTTTGCATTCCTCGAAATCGTTTCAATACGTAGTGTGTAATCCTTAACTATTTTCTTTTTGGCTTCGTTCTATTGTCAGTAACTGCTTTGTGATGCTCTTGCATTTTGCTAGAAAATTTTAATAGAACGATACATGTTAACAAGGTTATTTCTAGTACGATGCAGAAGTATTGGCGGAGAGTCCGTATTTGTCTTCAGTGCCGTCCCGATGTCTCTGCATACGATTTCCGTATTTCTGGGGCCATGAAGAGAGAGACATCCGTGAGCGTCAATTTGCCTCGGGGGAAGATGTGCATCCCTGAACACCGTCATGATTCCACGGGCAACCACAAACCAAATGATCTGTGGTTAGCAAACTGCATTTGCATTTGGGAGGACGACGGTTGAAACCAAGGTCCTACCATCCTGATTTAGGTTTTCCGTGATTTCCCTAAATCGCTTCAGGCGAATGCCGGGATGGTTCCTTTGGAAGGCCACCGCCAACTTCCTTCCCTATCCTCCCCTCATTTGATGAGACCAATGACATCGCTGTTTGGTCCCCTCCCCCAAACTAACCAACCAACCAATGACCTTCTAGTCCAGGATTAATGTATTAACACTTATGTAAATTACTTTTGAAGTAATAAACAATTTACTTAGCTTTTGTCCATCTTTCTTGTTCTCATTTGACTGTCCCTTATGCAGTTTTTAAATAATTGTTATAATTTTGTGAACAATCATTTTCTACCTCAAGCCAAAGATATAATATGCTTTTACTTTTCTCTTTATAGGGACTGTTGCATGGTACCCAGCCTCAATTAGGTGGAGTTTCTGAGGAATTTATCGGAGGTAAGACCACAGTACGAATACTTATTTATTGTCCTATAATGTCTGCACAATTTTGTTAAGTTATGAAGTTTGTTAGCTTGGGAAGGACAGAACACAAGGGGAAGGGGATGGCGGGCGGGAAAGCCAATTGGTGATCAATGATAAAACTTCAGAATTTATCGTTACTACCAGCAGCATAACTGAGAAAATTACTTTTTAAATAACAATATATTCCGTTTTCGACTGTACTTATAATTTATTTTCCACAACTGATCAGTTTAGGCTGTTAAGAAATTTTCAGGCGGTAGTTGAGCTCACTAGGGCGGGACACCGAGCTGCCTAGTTGACAGTATACGACGCGCAAGGGAAGTACTCTGGCGTGAAGTTCACGCACTTGTTGTGAAACCAATTACAATATTAGCGTCTTTCTTGGAGTTGTATCAATGGGCTTCAAGCCAGTTACGTCCATTTTTGTGTTTCCAGTTGGTATACAACATAGGAAACGCTGATTACACTTATAAAAATGTCATCCATTAAATTAAAAGTAAAGTTTCCGGACCTATCGGAAATGTCTTCGTTGCATGTTTTGATACACGTTACAGTCAGTATGTCACAGTGTAATATTAAAAATGTTTAAAGACTAAAATGGTTTGGGCTGTTTTGGGGGAGGAGACCCAACAGCGAGGTCATCGGTCTCATCGGATTAGGAAAGGAAGTCAGTCGTGTCCTTTCGAAGGAACCATCCCGGCATTTGGACTAAAATGGGCATGCTTGTAATGTTCCAGTAAAGAAGCTCGTAGAAATATGTAGTAAAGTTCCTATAGTTCTCGTTAGACACCAGTAGGGTAGGGAAAAATCGATCGTTGTAACCGAGCAAAACGACTGAAGTGCTGCGAGAAGCAACAGGAAGTCGGGGCGGCCTGCCCTGGTGAGATTCCGTAGACGACTGATTGAGTCGAGGTGGGGGCGTCCTCTGAGAATAAAATCTGACTCAGCTAGAAGTACGCGGCAGAAGGCTCAGCGAATTTTAATGAGGGTGACGGCCGGGTGGGCTGAGTCAGGCGTACCGCGACCTGAATGCTCAGCTGCTGACTGCGTCGAGCGGGGGGGAGGTAGGGGGAGGGGATGGATCGTGCGCTGTGCGTTAAGGGCGGAAGCGGCTGAACCGTCGCCACGGCTCTGCGCATTCCTCGTGCCGGCGCAGCCGACACACGGATACCGCCTGCGACCTCCGACCTTCGAGCCCCACCCATTGCGCATAGTGCAGCGACTCATCCAACTCATCACGTCCATCAATATAATTTCTTAACACTAGCAATGATAAATGCACACACACACACACACACACACACACACACACACAATCGTACGCTCATTCTGCACCTATATTTTGTTGCTTTATAGTGGTTTGATGCGGCTCTACACACTAATGTATCTCGTGCAAGCCTCTCATTTCCCTATAACTTCTGCAAACTACATCCATATGAACCTACTTACAGCCTGCCTTACCATACATCCCTCCATTTGCAAACTGGTGATTACTTCATGTACATCTACATATACAGCTACATGATTACTCTACAATTCACAGTTAAGTGCCTGCCAGAGTATTGAACCACCTTTAACTTACTTCTCTACCGTTTCACTCTCGAACAGCGCGCGGGGAAAACGAACACTTAAATCTTTCCTTGTGAGCTCTTATTTCCCTTATTTTATTATGGTGCTCATTTCTTCCTGTAAATGTGGGCGCCCCAACAAACTATTTTCATACTCTGAAGGGAAATCATCTTGGGTATTAATGACGGCTTCAGCTGTATTTGGTCCTCTATTATTGGATCACTACGGTTTCTTGGCACTAAAAGCCATATCTTCAGGTGAACATTAGAGCGGAAAACCTTTGTACCCAACATTCGTTGTCCATCAGAACAAAACACCGCTAAAAGACGAAATGTCATACAATAAAGAAGAAAGCTGGTGATTGAAATCTCATGAGAAGGTCCTGCCACAGCAAAAAAACGCCTTTGTTTTAATGAGTTCCAGACCAATTCGTGTCTCATATCTGTGGCACTCTCTCCCCTATTTCGTGATAATACAAAAGAGTTGCCTTCTTTGAATTTTTCCGATGTCCTCCGTTACTCCTACCTGATGCAGATCCCACAAAGCACAGAAGTACTCCAGAAGAGGTTGACAAACGTAGTCTAAGCAATCTCTTTACTAGACCTGTTACATTTTGTAGGTGTTCAAGCAATAAACAGCAGTCTTTGATTTGCCTTCCCCCCAACATTATCTATGTGATCGTTCCAATTTAAGTTATACGTAGTAGTGATCTTTAAGCATTTAGCTAAGTTTACAGCCTTTAGATTTGCGTGATTTATCGCGTAACTGAAATTTAGCGGATTCTTTTTATTGCTTATGTGGATGAGGTCACACGTTTCATGATTTAGAGTCAATTGCCACATTTTAAACCATACAGACCACTTATCTAAATCATTTGCAATTTGTTTTAATCATCTGATGATTTCTCAGAACGGTACATGACTGCATCATCTGCAAACAATTTAAGAGTACTGCTCAGATTGTCTCCAAAACCGTATATCAGGAACAGCTGGGGGTCTATAACACTTCCGTTGGGGACGCCGGACTTTACTTCTGTTTTACTCGAAGACTTTCAGTCAGTTATTGCGAACTGTGACCTTTCTGACAGCAAATCAGGAATGCAGTCACACAACTGATACGATACTCCATAGGCACGTAATTTAATTAGAAGCTGCTTGTCACGAAAGGTGTGAAAAGCTCGGAATGTGCCCTATTAACCGATCCCCTCTCTTAGGCGAGTTGTGCTATAAAATTTCCTTTCTGTCCGATTGTATTTCCTAACTTTTCGTCAGATATTCGCTACACCCACGTAATCTTCAGCTTTCTCCAGTATCTTGTATTTAATTATTGTCTGAAATGTTTATCGTCCACGTTTCAATTCCATACCAGAATACTCTTCAAACAATGACCTTCATAAAAGAGTTTCGAACTTTTGAATTTATATTCTGTGTTAACAAATTTCAATTTTTTAGAAATTCTTTCCTTGCTACTGCCAGTCTGCTCTTTATATCCTCTCTACTTTAGCCAATGCCTGCTATTTTGCTGCCGAGCTAACAAAATTCACCTACAAGCTTTCGCGTCTCGTTTCTTACTCTCATACCGTCATCAGCCCATGTTTTACCTTTGCTGATATTCCTCTCATAACTACCATTCCTTGCACCCGTGCTCTAGGGATAGCGTCTTTAATTAGAAATGGAAACGTCCTCGCTCCCGGGTTCGATACCACCACCGCTTAAATTTTGAATAAAATTCGCCGGTAATAGCGGCCGAAGACTTCCGACATAAGAAGTCACCCTCATTCAGCCAACGGCCTTTTCAAAGAGAGCGGAAGAGCGGACAGAGGGTCAGGGCACTATCTTGTCCTTGGGGGGGGGGGGGGGGGTTGGGGGGGAGGGAGGACTGTCCCTAAAGGGGAAAGAATCAGCAGTTATCAAAGGAATGCAGATGCAGAAGACAATGGAAAACACTGCATTAAAGAGACAATGTGTATCCCCCCATTCGGATCTTCAGGACGGGACTGCGAAGAGGGAGGTGACCATGAGAATAAGACTGAATAAACAACGACAAGATAACGTTCTACGTGCCGGGGAGTGGAACGTCAGAAGTCTGAACGGTTCAGAGAAGCTAGAAAATCTCAGAAGGGAAATGCCTAGGCTTGGTGTAGATATAGTGGGGTCAGTAAAGTGAAACGGAAGGAAAACAGATTTCTAGGCAGACAAAGGATAATTCAGTAGCTGCAGAAAATGGTAAAACGGGAGCAGGATTTGTTATGAGTGGGAAGGTTGGGCAGAGAGTATGTTACTGTGAAGAGTTCAGTGACAGGGCTGTTCTTTGTAGGGAGTCGGGGTTCAGTGACACTAGATATTGAGCGTAGTGGCAGAGGGGAACACAAGTCATTTACCAGAGTTGGCGGGAGAGAAAACGACACTTCGTGGGCGGTGGAATGGGCTCTTTCCTTGGCTCAGAGACTGAGGAGTGAGTGAAACATTGGTGGTTTCAGTAAATGTCATTTATTGAGACATAAGATCCTTTGCCCCCCTCCCCCCCCCCCCCCCCCATGAACCATGGACCTTGCCGTTGGTGGAGAGGCTTGTGTGCCTCAGCGATACAGATAGCCGTACCGTAGGTACAACCACAACGGAGGGGTATCTGTTGAGAGGCCAGACAAACGTGTGGTTCCTGAAGAGGGGCAGCAGCCTTTTCAGTAGTAGCAAGGGCAACAGTCTGGATGATTGACTGATCTGGCCTTGTAACAATAACCAAAACGGCCTTGCTGTGCTGGTACTGCGAACGGCTGAAAGCAAGGGGAAACTACGGCCGTAATTTTTCCCGAGGGCATGCAGCTTTACTGTATGATTAAATGATGATGGCGTCCTCTTGGGTAAAATATTCCGGAGGTAACATAGTCCCCCATTCGGATCTCCGGGCGGGGACTACTCAAGAGGATGTCGTTATCAGGAGAAAGAAAACTGGCGTTCTACGGATCGGAGCGTGGAATGTCAGATCCCTTAATCGGGCAGGTAGGTTAGAAAATTTAAAAAGGGAAATGGATAGGTTAAAGTTAGATATAGTGGGAATTAGTGGAGTTCGGTGGCAGGAGGAACAAGACTTCTGGTCAGGTGACTACAGGGTTATAAACACAAAGTCAAATAGGGGTAATGCAGGAGTAGGTTTAATAATGAATAGGAAAATAGGAATGCGGATAAGCTACTACAAACAGCATAGTGAACGCATTATTGTGGCCAAGATAGATACGAAGCCCACACCTACTACAGTAGTACAAGTTTATATGCCAACTAGCTCTGCAGATGACGAAGAAATTGAAGAAATGTATGATGAAATAAAAGAAATTATTCAGATAGTGAAGGGAGACGAAAATTTAATAGTCATGGGTGACTGGAATTCGAGTGTAGGAAAAGGGAGAGAAGGAAACGTAGTAGGTGAGTATGGATTGGGGCTAAGAAATGAAAGAGGAAGCCGCCTGGTAGAATTTTGCACAGAGCACAACTTAATCATAGCTAACACTTGGTTTAAGAATCATGATAGAAGGTTGTATACGTGGAAGAACCCTGGAGATTCTAAAAGGTATCAGATAGATTAGTATAATGGTAAGACAGAGATTTAGGAACCAGGTTTTAAATTGTAAGACATTTCCAGGGGCAGATGTTGACTCTGACCACAATTTATCGGTTATGACCTGTAGATTAAAACTGAAGAAACTGCAAAAAGGTGGGAATTTAAGGAGATGGGACCTGGATAAACTGAAAGAACCAGAGGTTGTACAGAGTTTCAGGGAGAGCATAAGGGAACAATTGACAGGAATGGGGGAAAGAAATACAGTAGAAGAAGAATGGGTAGCTTTGAGGGATGAAGTAGTGAAGGCAGCAGAGGATCAAGTAGGTAAAAAGGAGAGGGCTAGTAGAAATCCTTGGGTAACAGAAGAAATATTGAATTTAATTGATGAAAGGAGAAAATATAAAAATGCAGTAAGTGAAGCAGGCAAAAAGGAATACAAACGTCCCAAAAATGAGATCGACAGGAAGTGCAAAATGGCTAAGCAGGCATGGCTAGAGGACAAATGTAAGGATGTGGAGGCTTATCTCACTAGGGGTAAGATAGATACTGCCTACAGGAAAATTAAAGAGACCTTTGGAGATAAGAGAACCACTTGTATGAACATCAAGAGCTCAGATGGAAACCCAGTTATAAGCAAAGAAGGGAAAGCAGAAAGGTGGAAGGAGTATATAGAGGGTCTATACAAGGGCGATGCACTTGAGGACAATATTATGGAAATGGAAGAGGATGTAAATGAAGATGAAATGGGAGATACGATACTGCGTGAAGAGTTTGACAGAGCACTGAAAGACCTGAGTCGAACCAAGGCTCCCGGAGTAGACAACATTCCATTGGAACTACTGACGGCCTTGGGAGAGCCAGTCCTGACAAAACTCTACCATCTGGTGACCAAGATGTATGAAACAGGCGAAATACCCTCAGACTTCAAGAAGAATATAATAATTCCAATCCCAAAGAAAGCAGGTGTTGACAGATGTGAAAATTACCGAACAATCAGTTTAATAAGCCACAGCTGCAAAATACTAACACGAATTCTTTACAGACGAATGGAAAAACTAGTAGAAGCCGACCTCGGGGAAGAGCAGTTTGGATTCCGTAGAAATACTGGAACACGTGAGGCAATACTGACCTTAAGACTTATCTTAGAAGAAAGATTAAGGAAAGGCAAACCTACTTTCCTAGCATTTGTAGACTTAGAGAAAGCTTTTGACAATGTTGACTGGAATACTCTCTTTCAAATTCTAAAGGTGGCAGGCGTAAAATACAGGGAGCGAAAGGCTATTTACAATTTGTATAGAAACCAGATGGCAGTTATAAGAGTCGAGGGGCATGAAAGAGAAGCAGTGGTTGGGAAGGGAGTAAGACAGGGTAGTAGCCTCTCCCCGATGCTATTGAATCTGTATATTGAGCAAGCAATAAAGAAAACAAAAGAAAAATTCGGAGTAGGTATTAAAATCCATGGAGAAGAAATAAAAACGTTGAGGTTCGCCGATGACATTGTAATTCTGTTAGAGACAGCAAAGGACTTGGAAGAGCAGTTGAACGGAATGGATAGTGTCTTGAAGGGAGGATATAAGATGAACATCAACAAAAGCAAAACGAGGATAATGGAATGTAGTCGAATTAAGTCGGGTGATGTTGAGGGTATTATATTAGGAAATGAGACACTTAAAGTAGTAAAGGAGTTTTGCTATTTGGGGAGCAAAATAACTGATGATGGTAGAAGTAGAGAGGATATAAAATGTAGACTGGCAATGGCAAGGAAAGCGTTTCTGAATAAGAGAAATTTGTTAACATCGAGTATAGATTTATGTGTCAGGAAGTCATTTCTGAAAGTATTTGTATGGAGTGTAGCCATGTATGGAAGCGAAACATGGACGGTAAATAGTTTGGACAAGAAGAGAATAGAAGCTTTCGAAATGTGGTGCTACAGAAGAATGCTGAAGGTTAGATGGGTAGATCACATAACTAATGAGGAAGTATTGAATAGGATTGGGGAGAAGAGGAGTTTGTGGCACAACTTGACCAGAAGAAGGGATCGGTTGGTAGGACATGTTCTGAGGCATCAAGGGATCACCAATTTAGTATTGGAGGGCAGCGTGGAGGGTAAAAATCGTAGGGGGAGACCAAGAGATGAATACACTAAGCAGATTCAGAAAGATGTAGGTTGCAGTAGGTACTGGGAGATGAAGAAGCTTGCACAGGATAGAGTAGCATGGAGAGCTGCATCAAACCAGTCTCAGGACTGAAGACCAAAACAACAACAAGATCCTTTGAAGAAATAGAATAATACAATGTGTTTTAACTCGCTCGCTATCTCGCGGCTGCGAATCGGCGGTGTCGCAGCGTGTAGATTCCAGTGGCCACTGATACGGCGATGGTTCGTGTTCAGTGGCGCGTTGGCGGCGTGTTCTTCAATGCAGTACATTTCCCGTGACTCACTGCGGCGGCGGCGCGCACTTCTCCTCGTGAATTCGCTCGTTGCGTTATTAACAAGCGGTTACGGCGTGGCGCGGAGTGCTCCGTCCTGGAATCGAACCAGCAACCCTAAGCTTCGGCAAGATCCGACGGAGTTCATCAAACTCTAGGTTCACAGGTGACGCATTCTATGAGGCCGCAGTCCCTTCGTCCTCACCAACCACCTGGGTAAGTACCACACGAATGCATACACGCAAGGGCGCCAAAGCCCCCAAGTCGTCACCTGAGATTTGGCAAATATGTATTCAGCTCGGGTGTCAGCAAGATTCCCGCGGTTTTCACTTTCCATTAGACGTGAGGAATTTCGTAGTACCTCAAGAGAATGAAGGTTCGGTAATTGTGAAATCGACGCACACTTATGAACCGGGGTTCCTACACCTTCATTCATGATTAGGATGACGACGTTGATGTTTGTTTTGTGGGGTGCTCAACTGCGCGGTCATCAGCGACCGTACAAAGTCCCAATTTTTACACTAATTCTTTACACAGTTCAATCGAGCCACTCTCACGAATGGTGATGATGGTAATGTAATGTCGAGGACAGCACTCAGTCCCCGGGCAGAGAAAATCCCGTGTCGGGATCCACGTTTAAGAATATATGGTTAGGAATAAACTAAGGTACTTTTTCAGAGTCAGTCTCTTTCCCGCTGTCCGCAGTAGACAGACATTAACTTCAAGTTGTTAATTATGGTGACAAATACGGAGCGCTCGCACCTTTTGATTCAAAGCTAAAATCAGTTACTAATGCAGATTAAAAATTATTCGCTTTGTGGTACAGAAACCTTCTATTGCTATTAGTAAAAAACAGTCGTAAGTTGGAGAATGTTATTTATTAACTTAAGAACGTCGCTTTTCATCCGGAAAACTTGATAATGTCCTGTTCGGGCGAAACATCCTTCTTACGTTAGTAATTCGTTCTACATTGTACGGCTGTTTCTTAAATAGTGTATAATGCAGATTAGTTTCAAAACCAGTTCATGTCATTGTCATCCACCCTACCGAAGTCCCAAGTATACTGTAAAAAATGTATAGTTGGTTGGGTTCTTTGAGGAAGAAGACCAGACATCGAGGTCATCGGTCTCATCGGATTAGGAAAGGGCGGGGAAGGAAGTCGGCCGTCGCCTTTCAAAGGAACCATCCCGGCATTTGCCTGGTAAAAAAAAAGGTAAGGAACGCATTTACATCATCCCCAGAACAAATTCGCTCAAAACTATTGACACTCATTACTTTTCGTTCTATTTTTCCAGTTTTCTATACCAGTATGGTGTATAGAAGCTTTGTAATCCTATCGGCGATATTTTACAGACAGCGTCTCTCGTTGTACACTACGCTACACAATTAAAATGTTACTTTTTTGAAACCCCTTAATAGTCTCCCACTGCGGCGCAGAAATTCCAAATCTAAATCAAAGGTGCCTACGACATCCCTCTGTAAATATGCGAGAGAAGGCTAGAGCTCAGAAGTTCTTGTGAGCTACAAGGTGGATTAATAATGTCGTATTGGCACCATATTTCACCAAAATTCTGTCCATCACCATCCTGGACGTGTCACATGCCTTCGTTTGACACCTCTGCGACGGAGGTTAGGACCGCTACTTCCATCACCTGTCGCAGTGGTACATACAATATAACGTTTCACCCGCTGCGACCTGTATGCATGTACCAATGGGACAGCGAAGGTGGTCATGAAGCTTAGTATCCTCTGATGAGGCAATCTGGCCCACAACTCTTGTAACTGTTCCTTGCTGTACTGTTTACTGGCACTGGGGCAGAGTTGACATTTGAGCTGGGCCCACGAATGTTCTATCAGGGACAGACCCGAGGATCTGTCTGTCCACGGTAGTACCTCAACATCACGCATACAGTTCATAGAGACTCGTGTTATGTGTGGACGATTATTGACCTGCTGAGAAGTGGCACCACGATAGTGGTAATGGAGAAGTAGCACCTGAGGACTCAGGATGTCTGTGAGTACATTTGTGCAGTCGATTCCCTCAGTGACTATCAGCTGTGATCTGAAATCATACCTGACAGCTTCCCGCACTGTGACGCCAGAAATAACAACCTGTCCAAAAACACTGGAGGAATTGGGTCTTTACCCAGGTTGCCGCCATACTTGCCGACGATGGTACTCAGGGGTACTGGAGAACCACAATTCCTTGCTGAACACAATCCGACGCCACTTACCAGTAGCATACAAGCCTCCCGGTCAAGACACCTCTTCAAAAGCCGCCATTTATGTTGTGGTGTTAGCGACAGCCAACACATGGAGCAATACTTCCCTAGTCCTACTGCTACTAGTCTTCCGACAATGGTGCGTGATGACATTATTTTTCAGAGTCCGTTACTTGGCTCTGGATTTTTTTTTTTTTTTGTGGTTTTAGGGCGCACAACTTCAATGGTCATTAGCGCCCTGACTACTCTAAGAATGCACCGCGAGGCACAAGTTGACAACAACAACTAAAAGGGGAAAACACGATAAAAGAGACTGACAGGCATAGGATTAAAAAACAACATCATCAAATGTCCTTAGCGAGGTTCGTCAAACTGATAAAACAAAGAACACGAGCAGCTGCTCGTGGGTCATCCGCTAAAATTGCATCGAAAGTATTAGGCAGTTTAAGATCGAGGCGCAGTTGGTTAAGATCTGGACAGGACATTAAAATGTGTCTAACCGTCAGCAAGTGCCCACATGGGCAGAACGGCGCAGGCGCAGCCGTCAGCAGATGGCGATGGCTGAACCGGCAGTGTCCAATTCGTAACCTTGCTAAAACGACCTCCTCCCGCCGAGAAGGGCGTGAGGAGGACGTCCAAGCCACGGGAAGAGGTTTTAAGGCCCGAAGCTTGTTGTCGGTAAGTGCAGCCCAATCGGCATGCCACAGCGACACAACGCGCCGACAAATGACCCTGCTAAAATCGGACGAAGGGACACAACAAGAAGCTGACCGAGGCTGGAGGACCGCAGCCTTGGCCGCGGCATCTGCAGCTTCGTTCCCAGGGATACCGACATGGCCAGGAACCCACATAAAGCTAACCGGCGGACCGACGTCCACCAGCCGCTGAAGAGAGCGTTGGATCCGGTGTACGAAAGGGTGAACCGGGTACGGATCACTGAGACTCTGGATGGCGCTCAGAGAATCTGAGCAGATGACATAAGCAGAATGTCGGTGGCGGCAGATGTAAAGAACAGCCTGGTAGAGGGCAAAGAGCTCAGCTGTGAAGACCGAACAATGGTCAGGGAGCCGGTATTTGAAACTTTGTGCCCTGACAATAAAGGAACACCCGACCCCGTCATTGGTCTTAGAGCCATCTGTATAAATGAAAGTCATGTTGATGAACTTCGAACGAAGTTCGAAAAAACGGGAGTGGTAGACCGAACCGGGGGTGACCTCTTTTGGGAGCGAGCTGAGGTCAAGGTGAACGCGGACCTGAGCCTGGAGCCAAGGTGGCGTGCGGCTCTCGCCCACTCGAAAGGTTGCAGGGAGTGAAAAATTAAGGTGTTGAAGGAGGCGACGAAAGCGAACTCCAGGGGGTAGCAGGGCAGAGACATACAACCCGTATTGAAGGTCAAGAGAGTCGTCAAAAAAGGAACGATAAGACGGATGGTCGGGCATTGACAGTAGCCGACAGGCATACCGACAAAGCAGTATATCGCGCCGGTAAGTGAGTGGCAATTCGCCAGCATCAGCATGAAGACTCTCTACGGGACTGGTATAAAATGCTCCGATCGCAAGTCGTAAACCCCGATGTTGTATGGAGTTGAGGCGGCGTAAGATGGATGGCCGTGCAGAGGAGTATACGAAGCTCCCATAATCCAGCTTGGAGCGGACGATCGACCGATATAGACGAAGTAGGACGGTTCGATCCGCTCCCCACGACATACCACTGAGAACACGGAGGACATTTAAAGAACGGGTACAACGGGCGGCCAAATATGACACATGTGGAGACCAGCTAAGTTTCCTGTCAAAGGTAAGGCCTAAAAATTTGGTGGTCTCCACGATTGGGAGAGCAACGGGACCAAGTCGTAAGGACGGTGGGAGAAACTCTTTGTAGCGCCAGAAGTTAATACAGACCATCTTCTCGGCAGAAAAACGGAAGCCATTGGCGACACTCCAGGAGTAAAGACGGTCAAGAGAAAGCTGAAGACAGCGCTCCAGGACACGTGTACGCTGCGCGCTGCAATAGATGGTAAAATCGTCCACAAAAAGGGAGCCTGATACATCAGCTGGGAGGCAATCCATTATTGGATTGATCGCGATGGCGAACAGAGCGACGCTCAAAACTGAGCCCTGTGGCACCCCATTCTCCTGGCGAAAGGTGTCGGACAGGACAGAACCCACACGTACCCTGAACTGTCGATCCATTAAGAAGGAACGAATAAAAAGAGGGAGGCGACCGCGAAGGCCCCATGTATGCATGGTGCGGAGAATGCCCGCCCTCCAACAGGTGTCGTAAGCCTTCTCCAAATCAAAGAACACAGCCGCGGTCGGGCGCTTCCGCAAGAAGTTATTCATAATGAAGGTCGACAAGGTAACCAGATGGTCAACAGCAGAGCGGCGCGTACGAAATCCACATTGGACATTGGTAAGTAGGCGGCGAGACTCGAGCAGCCAAACCAATCGAGAGTTAACCATTCGCTCCATCACTTTACAGACACAGCTGGTAAGTGAGATAGGTCGATAACTGGAAGGCAAGTGTTTGTCCTTCCCCGGCTTAGGAATCGGGACAACAATAGACTCGCGCCAGCATGCGGGAACATGTCCCTCAATCCAGATGCGATTGTATGTACGAAGAAGAAAACCTTTACCCGCAGGAGAAAGGTTCTTCAGCATCTGAATATGAATAGAATCAGGCCCTGGAGCGGAGGACCGTGATCGGCCAAGTGCGGTTTCGAGTTCCCGCATGGTGAATGGGGCATTATAACTTTCACAATTCGAGGAGCAAAAGTCTGTTGGCCTAGCCTCCTCTGCCTGTTTGCGGGGGAGGAAGGCAGGGTGGTAATGAGCGGAGCTCGAAACCTCGGCGAAAAAGCGGCCGAAGGCATTGGAGACAGCCTCAGGGGCCACAAGGACTTCATTCGCGACCTTCAAGCCAGAATCTGGGGAGTGGACCTTAGTGCCAGATAGCCGGCGCAGGCTACCCCAGACAACAGAAGAAGGAGTAAAACTGTTGAAGGTGCTTGTGAAAGCAGCCCAGCTGGCTTTCTTGCTTTCTTTAATAATACGACGACACTGAGCACGTAAACGTTTATAATTAATACAATTCGCCACTGTAGGGTGGCGTTTAAAGGTGCGTAAAGCACGTCGACGAGCACGTAAAGCGTCTCTACATGCTGCGGTCCACCAGGGGACCGGTACGCGACGTGGAGAAGAAGTAGGGTGAGGGATGGAATATTCAGCAGCAGCGAGAATGACTTCCGTGAGGTGTGCGACCTGACGATCGCAGCTTGTGAAGGTTTGATCCTGAAAGGTCGCCCTGGAAGAAAAGAGCCCCCAGTCTGCCTTGGAGATGGTCCAACTAGAGGAGCACGGAGAGGGAGTATGCTGCAGGAGATGGATAACACACGGGAAGTGGTCGCTCGAATATGTATCAGCAAGTGCATACCACTCAAACCGGCGTGCAAGTTGGGGAGTACATATAGAGAGGTCTAAATGGGAATAGGTATGAGATGTGTCCGAAAGAAAAGTAGGGGCGCCAGTATTGAGGCAGACAAGATTGAGCTGGTTGAAAAGGTCTGCGAACAAGGAGCCCCTCGGGCAGGAGGCTGGAGAACCCCAAAGGGGATGGTGGGCATTGAAGTCTCCAGTTAACAAAAACGGTGCAGGTAGCTGAGCAATAAGTTGCATCATGTCTGCCCTGGTAACGGCAGACGACGATGGAGTGTAAACGGTACAAAAGGAAAACGTAAAAGTGGGGAGAGTAATGCGGATGGCAACTGCCTGCAGGCCGGTGTGCAACGTGATGGGATCGTAGTAAATATCATCCCGGACCAGCAACATAACCCCTCCATGAGCTGGGATACCTACCACAGGGGGTAGGTCAAAACGCACAGAGGTGTAGTGTGCCAAGGCAATGTGATCGCATGGGCGTAGCTTCGTTTCCTGGAGGGCTACGACGAGCGGACGATGCAAGCGGAGCAGCAACTTCAAGTCCTCTCGGTTGGAGCGAATGCTGCGAATATTCCAGTGAATAAGTGCCATCGTAAGAAAAGGAAGAGGAGAGAAGGGGTCACCTCGAAGGCCGCTTAGGGCCTGGCTTCGAGCGAGCACTGCCGCCGCTATCAGTAGGCGGACAGTCATCGTCCATGGGGTCGATAGGGTCATCGGCCATCTCGGGAGGATGGCCGGGAGGGGGAGCTTCCTCCGCCGGTGAACGGCCAGATATACGGCTACCGGCGGTGCGGCCAGGCGAAACGGATGACGGCCTGGGGCGGCAACCGCTGGGTGGCGCTGGAGAAGAAATGCGCCGTGGCGGAGAAGGAGAACTGTGCTTCCTATGCGCCTTTTTGGAAGGACGTTTGGTGGAAGTACCGGTCGAAGGCTGGGAGGTCGAGGGACGGAGGAAGTCTGCACAGGATGGTTCCTTCTTGAAGGACCGTGCATCTGACTTCCGGGTCTTCGACTTAGCAGAAGCTGAGGAAGTGGCTGGTGTCTGTGGTGTGATGGGAGGAAGAGGAGACGTCGACCGCGCGATCTTAGCACTGGCCGAACGGACGACCGTGGTGCTGAAGGTCAGATCGCATGTCTGGGTTGCTACCTCCCGGGTAGTCCGAGGAGAGGCGAGGACAGTACTATATTTCCCCGCTGGGAGCAGCGTGGGCTTCCTACTAGCCAATAGCTTGCGAGCAGCCGAGGTGGACACTTTCTCTTTGACCCGAATTTCTTGGATGCAACGTTCGTCCTTATAGACAGGACAGTCGCGGGAGGATGCGGCATGGTCACCCTGACAGTTCACACAACGAGGAGACGGAGGTGGACAGTCACCCTCATGGGCATCCCTGCCACAAGTGACACATTTAGCCGCATTGGAACAAGACTGTCGAGTGTGATTGAAACGCTGACACTCGTAGCAGCGCGTAGGTGTCGGGACATAGGGGCGAACAGAAATAACCTCGTAGCCTGCCTTGATGCGCGATGGCAGCTTAACACTATCGAAGGTCAAGAAAAGTGTCCGGGTCGGTACAAGGTCGTTGTTGACCTTTTTCATGACCCGATGGACAGCCGTCACGCCCTGCTCAGCGAGGAAAGATTGAAGCTCCTCGTCAGTCAATCCGTCGAGGGAGCTAGTATAGACTACACCACGAGACGAATTCAAAGTTCGGTGGGCCTCCACCCGGACAGGGAACGTGTACAGGAGGGTGGCCCGAAGCAGTTTTTGTGCCTGAAAGGCACTCTCAGTTTCTAGTAATAAGGTGCCGTTACGCAACCTGGTACAAGATTTGACAGATCCGGCTATGGCATCAACGCCCTTCTGAATAACAAAAGGGTTGACAGAGGAAAAATCCTTTCCGTCCTCAGTGCGAGAAACGACGAGGAACTGTGGGGCAGGCGGTAGTACTTTTGTCACTGTTGGCTGGTCACGTTTCCGTTTTTGGGTCGAAGTCGAAAGCGATGGAGTAGAATCCATTGCGGAGGAATCCCCCATGATTGCCAGCGTCTCCGATGGCGCGCTCCTTCCTTGTGGGGACCCTCTCAGAGGGCACTCCCGCCTTAGGTGAATGTTTACACCTCAGGTCACACCTCCCGAGAAACAGACGGAGGGACCAATCGGCATGGTCAGAAGGTATCAGCTCAGGCAATCACCCCTCCCCGGGCCTGGCCTTTACCAGGGGGTACGCGCGTGCCTTACATGTCTACCCAGGGCGGGGACTTACGCGTTACCCCGTCACCGGCTACGCGTGCGAACGCGTGGGTCGGCCTTCAGACACGCACAGGGAGGAAGGAAGAGGAGGAAAAAGAAGAGAGAGAGGGAGAAAGAGGACAGACTGTCTCAAACGCCAAGGCGGAGACCAGAGAAGGCAAGGAGAAGAAGGCAATGAGAAGGCAAGGAGAAGAAGGCAATGAGAAGGCAAGGAGAAGAAGGCAATGAGAAGGCAAGGAGAGAAAGGCAATGAGAAGGCAAGGAGAGAAAGGCAATGAGAAGGCAAAGAGAGAAAGGCAATGAGAAGGCAAGGAGAGAAAGGCAATGAGAAGGCAAGGAGAAGTCAAGGGAAAGAGTAAGGAAGACAGTGAGGTGGAGAATAGCAAAGAAAGGAACCAACAAAAGGAAGGAAGAAACGAGAAGTGAAAAACCAAAAAGAGCACGATTATAGGTCGTGGAGCCGTCCGTCTCCGGACGCAGGCGCTAACTACCCCCGTGAGGGGGATGGACTCCTTTTAGTCGCCTCTTACGACAGGCAGGAATACCTCGGGCCTATTCTAATCCCCGGACCCGCAGGGGGGTTGGCTCTGGATGGCGGGGGCAGATGTGAAGTGGCTACGACGTGCCTGGTGTAGAACACGTTGACAATCCCTTGTTGTGGACACACGTGGTCGACCAGTACATCGATGACAAGTATCTTTTCCCTTATTTTCCTATAAACCCCTACATCGGGCCACTGTCGTATCTGAAAGGTCCACAAATTTCTATATTGCACAGTTCGACTAGCAGGCCATATGGACACCCCAAATGAGGATCCTTGCGAGCTCTGTCAGACACTGATAACGCTGTCTCACGTGAACAGGTGGCATCTATGCGGCATCACGCAACATGTGACGCTATTCACACGCCTTTTGTACCCTGCTATGCCTGGTAAGAACATTAAATACGAACAACACTATTCCACACAGGTCCCAGTTCTATCTGCCATACAGAGTTTACGTACTTGCCGAAAATTTGCAAGTGCACGAGGTTACATTGACATAGGACCAGCTCAGGTTTTATGAGTGCTATTGGTTTTTTTTTTTTTTTTTTTTTGTCAGGCTGTGTATGTTCTCGAGTGAGAGTCGAACTTGAGAATATTCTAGAAACTGATAAGCTTGTTTTGGAATTGACTGTCTCCACATGCGGCCAATATTTAATTTGTAGTGATACAATGGTGTGTGCTACTTTAATTTTTCCTTCAGAAGTTGCGACTGCCTGTTTAAAATGGAACCGGAAAATAGGTGCCATTTCTAAAGGACCGTGTCTTCTTCCTGTGTTTATTTCAAAATTGTTGCTCACTGAGTGGGAGACCGGTACATGTCAAGTTGGTATTGACTTGTTGAGGTTTGTGTTTATTTTTGGATTGTTTGTAATATGAAGAATTATAGAACATGCCATGCGGATATCCCACAAACAGAACAAAACCCACTAGAATGGAAGAAGAGTAAACTTTGGAGACATGCTAGCGATGATCGCCAGCCCAACTCCGCTCGTAAATACACTGTGCAATTTTATTAAAGGCTCATATATTTTGAAACTCCCTAATTGCCTCTCATTGCGGCGCGTAAATTTGAAATTTGCTTCAAATGTGCTTAAAACCTTCCTCTGTATTGATGCAAAAGCGTGGCGGTCTCCGGCGTCGCCTTCGGGCTCGGCGACGCTTCAGACAGCAAGGTGTCGATACATGCGAAAAATTGTTTGACATTACAAGTTATTGCGAACTGTAAGGTGGGTTAATGGTGTCACATTGGCACTATATATCACAATTCTGGCCAATGCCACCGTGAACGCCTCACACGATGAGAAGGTCGTCACCGCATCCCCCCCTCCCCCACCTATAACTTAGCCCTTTCCTATATACATCTGCGGTGGAAGTCAGAACCGCGACGTCCAGTTTTCTTATGTATGGCCGTGGAAAATATTCACACATCCATTCAGAATCGATACGACCAGGTTTAAGGGCATCAGTTTCTTTGGTGCATTGATTCCACACATCTCGCCATCGGAAACGAGTTCCAGTGTAATGAGCAACATGGCGACGTTCTTAACAATCTTTGATGAAACTGCCGAACGATTCAACTCTTCTGTAAGGACACTTTGGGCCTGCAAATTCACTGAACATGATCGCAACCGTTTGGAGTGTAGTATACCGCAATTCTGGCTCTAGAGTAATGTGTGGAACCACTAGGGCCCGTTCAGAACCATTCGACGAAATCTGAACGTGATCCAAAGCAGTAAAGAGCATTTACTCATTTACATCTCTCCTTTCCAGCAATTTTATGAGGCGTTTGGAAGGGCGGGAGTGGGGGGGCTGGGGTGGAGAAACATTGACACGCACTTGAATGAATCGTACAGGATACCTTTAAGACCTTCTGTTTGGAGACAACATCGGCGCCAGCCACGCACCTTTGTTGGGCGGTTTAAAAACTCACAGTATGGAGACACCCATCTACCGATCCCACCGGCCAGCCAGACAGGCAACCCTTTCGACACTCTTATGATTTCACACGTGACCAGCATCTGTTAATGTGCAGTTGGCTGCCTACCCCACCAGCGGGTAGGGAATGGTGCATGTCTCCATTTAGGGACATCATGAAAGAGTCCGCCGAAGGTGTTCGAGAGGCATCTAGGATGTAACAGAAGCCGAATTGACGGGGCGGGGGCGAGGGAGGGGGTTACAGCGCATTTTGCCATTTTATTCACACATGTTACTCTCGCAACCACCACCGCGTATCCCCTCCCCGCCAAACCCTGATGTCATTGCACAGGAGGTTGGAAGCAGGAGCACTAAAAATGCTTTTCTTTCCCGGATAACATTCAGATTTCGTCAAAAAATTATGAACAATACCAAGTGGTTCCACCCAGTGTACCAGAGCCAAAATTACTGGCACGCTACATTGGGAGGGGGTAGGAGTCACGTTGAATATGATTACAGTCCGCAATGACTTCAGAGAGAGGTTGAATCGTGTGGGGGTGTCAACAGTGTCAAAAGTACTCGAGGACGTCGTCCTGTTGCTCGCTGTATTGCGAACTGTCGTTTCGACTTCGAAATGTGTTGTAATCAATGCCCCAAGAGAAACGGTGGTTTCATTGACGCCGTCATTCCCATCTTCTGAAGCTTTTGCCACTCGACTTTGAGGTACGTTGGACCTGAAATGTTTTTCTCGGCCACCCTTATGAAAACCGCGTGATTTCAGTGCTGGAAGTAGCGGTTCTAACCTCCATCGCAGAGGTGCCAAACGAAGGCATGTGACACGTCCAGGGTGGTGATGGACTGAATTTTGGTGAAATCTGGTGCCAACACGACATTATTAATCCACCTTGCAGCTTACAAGACTTCTGAGCTCTAGCCTTCTCTCGCATGTGTCGACACGTTGTTGTTGGAAGCGTCGCCGAGGCCGAGAATGACGTTGCGCAGCACCGCGGTGTTGCATCTTTACAGAGGGAGGTCGTACGCGCCTTTGGGTTAGATTTGGAACTTCTGCGTCGCAGTGGGAGACTATTAAGGGATTTCAAAAAGTAACCTTTTAATTGTGTGGCGTCGTGTATAATGAGAGACGCTGTCAGTAAAATTTCGCTGATAGGATTACAAAGCTTATATACACTGTTCTAAGATCATAAACATAAAAGGATCCAGAACTGCTTTATTCATTATACCATACTTATATAGAAAACTGGGAAAATAGAAGGAGAAGTAATGAATGTCAATACTTTTGAGCGAATTTGCTCTGGTATAATGTAAATGCGTTCTTTGCATTTTTTACAATGTACTTGGTACTTTTTAATGGTGGATGACGTGAACTGGCTTTGAAACTAATCTGCACTATACACTAGTACGGATTACCAACGTAAGATGGACATTTCGCCCCCACAGGGCATTATCAGGCTATCCGGCGAAAAACGTAGTTCTTAAGTTAATAAAGAACATTCTCCAACTTACGACTGTTTTTTTAGTATTAGCAACAGAAGGTTGCTGCACCACAACGCGAAGATGGAATTTTATAATTTTTAATATGCATTAGTAACTGATTTTAGCTTTGAATCAAAAGGTGCGAGAGCTACGTATCTGTCACCATAATTAACAGCTTTACGTGTTAGGCAACACTGCACTCATAATTTGTGTTCCGCGCATAGTGGAAAAGAGACTGACACTGGAAAAGCACGTTAGTGTATTCCTAGCCATATATTCTTAAATGTGGATCATAACGGCCGGGTCGGGATTTTCTCTGCCCGGGGACTGAGTGTGTTGTCCTCAACATTACATTACCATCATCATCATTCGTGACAGTGGCTCGATTGAATTGTGTAAAGAATTAGACTGTGTAAAATTTTGGACTTTGAACGGTCGCTGATGACGCGCAATTGAGCACCTCACAAAATCATCATCCTCATCCTAATCATGAATGAAGGTGTAGGAACCAGGGTTCATAAGTGTACGTCGATTTCACAAATGTCTCGCGTTTAACGGGAAATGAAAACCGCGGGATTCTTGTTGACACCGGAGCTGAATACATATTTGCCAAAATCAGGTAACCACTTGGGTGCTTTGCCACCCTTGCGTGTGTGCATTCGTAAGTGTTTAAAGCTGGAAACCACTAGTTCATACTAATGCGAGAAGTCCCTGGGATCTTCCCAGACTACCGCCCAACTTAGAGCAAGCTTCTCTGCTACTGCTTGACAGAAAACACAGGTCGTGCCGGAATCCGCTTCACTACTTAAGAAGCATTCAATCACCTCTCAACAGTTTGCATTGCAGACTTTTATTATGAAATAAATAAAACTGAACTCATACAGCATGTGAAGTGATCTGTATCAGTCATGTTACAGTTTTCAAGTAAATGGTAACCATTTTTATGACAAGGTGTTTAATTTTAAGTCGAAGCTAATGCCGTTGACAGGAAATAAAGATTAATTTGCTCTCTGTAAGAAGTTTATCTCTTCATTTCTGTATTTTCTGTCTAACTCGCTTTGCCATGAAATACGGTTATTAACTGCCCGCACACAGGCGATTTGAAATGTAGACACAGCAATAACTGTATGTCATGCTAAAAGAAAGGCAAACTTTCAGGTAAAGCCGGTCGGAGTGGCCGAGCGGTTCTAGGCGCTACAGTCTGGAACCGCGCGACCGCTACGGTAGCACGCTCGAATCCTGCCTCGGGCATGGATGTGTGTGATGTCCTTAGGTTATTTAGGTTTAAGTAGTTCTAAGTCCAGGGGACTGATGACCTAAGATGTTAAGTCCCATATTGCTTAGAGCCATTGGAACGATTTGAACCTATTGACGTGGACTCGAACGGAAAGTCAAATCGCACAAATTTGCAAGCGGCTGCCGAGCAGTGATGATTTACGACGGACAACGTCGAACATGTTCCGGTTGTCGCAAAGAAGGGCACGTCCATAGTGAATGCCTCCAACCCTGCGTGACACAACTGGGGCATGACGACACGAACACCGACCGTACCATAACCACCTTATCACTCACCTATCCGGTGGCACTGCACGTCAAGTCCGCATAAGACGCAGTCCATGACCCTCTCCCGGGGCTGATAAAACCAGAAGCGTTACAGCACCTTGCAACCTGCAGTGCCGCCCGCGAATATGATTTCCAACCGGACATACCAGCCAGCCAGGGTGGCCGAGCGGTTCTAGGCGCTACAGTCTGTAACCGCGCGACCACAACGGTCGCAGGTTCGAACCCTGCCTCGGGCATGGATGTGTGATGTCCTTAGGTTAGTTATGTTTAAGTAGTTCTGTTCTAGGGGACTGATAACCTCTGAAGTTAAGTCCCATATTGCTCAGAGCCATTTGAACCGGACACACCCATGCTCAAAGTTCACAAGGATACACGTGAGAGTCTTACCGAGATTGAAGACCGCTTCACACAAGCCGCGTCTTTTATACTTTAACGACGCGAATCTCTTCCTTCCTCAGAAACCGATACACAGTGCCGGCAGCAAAAGTCGGCCAAACGCCTCAAGGGATCATAATCAGCCACTGAGCCACAAAGCTACCTTCGCAGGACGAAGAGTTGGTACATAAATCTGACGGCATGCACAATAAATCTTTTTTTGCTTCTATGGAGACGCGTTTTCCAAAAGACTGTGAGTCGTCCAACAGATATAGTGAGCAAGAACCAGGCCCGGAAGCCATGGAAAAGAGCACGCTCTTGTCGCCGAAGCGATTGAGGTGATTGGGCCCCCGCCACCACCTCTCAACAATCTTCCTTTTTCATGGAAGGTTAACGGGGACCTGCCACCTCCACCCGACGCTGAAATGAGCTCTCTCCATTAGACCATTACTAAAATGGGGGATCTACCCACGACAACTCATGCGAGTTCTATGGACTTTCACATTTCTCCACGACAACCTTCAGCAGCTCTTGAGCATATCGACAGCGCGGATGCTTCTCACCCCCCTCCACCCAGACATACCGAATAGCTGCTATCAACACCAATAATATCGGCTACTACGTTAAACTACAACCTTACGACACGACACGACACGACATCACCATGCTGCAAGAATTCAGCCCTGCAACTCGACCCGGTTTTATGGATAGGAAACGCACGCTGCCCCGGCAGATATGAAAGACACGGGAGAGGCTATCCTGTTCTGAGAAATGATCGCAGCTTCCGATGTCTCATACCTACCAACGGCTCGAGGGCTGGCCCTGACAGTTGAGAGAACTGGAATATTCAATTTTTCGCCCCATTGGGCACGGATAAACGTAGAGAGAGCTACCAGTTATACGCAGTAGATATAACACCTTTATTTCTCAGCACATACGACTACCTCATAGTGGGCGGAGATTTCAACTGTGTTCTCGAGCGTACAGACCAATATCTACATTTCACCACGTGCCCGGATCTTCGCTTTCTCATCCACCGCCTTCCTCTCGTCGACACTCGGATAACAGTACACGGTGACCGCTGGGGAATACGCACAACACGAGCCACTCCACCAGCCGACTCGACAGAATATCTGTCGCTGACGCTCTAGCACCCGATCTTCTCGACGCGGAATCTGTATAGCCCAGTGAAACTCGACGCCCCGCTATTGCGAGACCTCGAATGTTGACAGCATGTTACAGATCCCTGGCACATTCGTGTTGAACGCATCAAGCGTTACGAGACCACACTGTAGTGGCGGGTGTTGTGCGCCATACCGGCCAACCTCCGCACCTTCAGACAGTATAGTAGAGACAAAGCCTGGTGGAACTACCATACAGCAGACATCTATTATAGCGATCTCATGAACCATGCATCCTACCCAGACAGTCGAAAAAGAAGCTCAACACATCAAGGCAAAAATTTACCTTGATCTGGTGCCGTTTGGATGGAGCCATTGTACGAGTACGCAGCCAAGAAAGGATTAGAAGTGAAGAAACCTCTATCACATTGTTCAAATTGTTCGCCGAAGTCGACAGGCTTTAATGCCAACTCTAAATCTACCTGATGGGCGACAGCTGACATCGTAAGCTCCCATCTCCGATGCCTTCACAACGCATTGCAGACATCTCTATCAAGACGTCTGGCTGGTGCAGAGAGTACTGCCGAGGCTTCTCAGAAGGACCAAATGGTCACTAAATCAGTCTCCCAGGCCGAAAGGTTTATCACTAGCGTTTTACAGAACCTTCCAAGATGTTGTCACGTTGGAGATATGTACTAGGAACTTCTTTCCAGCGCGACAGTCTCGTCACCAGCGTTCGTGGAATGCTTACTAATGCCAGTCCCGAAACCCACAAAATTAGCACGGCTTGTATTTACCTGCCGATCACGTTATTAAATTCCGATTTCAAGATTTGCACGTGAGTTCTAGTCAAACATGTGTTACGACAAGCTGTGCCCCATGAACAAACTTCCTTAGGTGGCGATAATAACGTCCAGACTGACCTCAATGAATATCGAGATGTGATCGCCGTGACAGCACATTCCCAAATGGCAGACGTTTTAATCTCCAGCGATTTCAATCGAGCGTGTCAGTCAAGCATTCCTCAACGTAACGATGGGCGAGATAGAGATTCCCATCGATCAGGCGGGTAATCACGTCCGTCCTTCGAGTGGTGACATCCAGGTTTCTCGACAACGGAAGACTTACGAAAACTATAGCGATCGAATGCTCAGTACGATATGGTTGTCCTTGTCGACTGTCCTTTGTGCCATTACGTTGGAACCACTCCTTTGATGATTACGGGGCACTTCAGGGACATTCCACTCCATTAACACACTCCCGCTGCCTTATCGTTATCCTAGGTTAGTGGTCGAAATACAAACTACGATTCAATGGATTACCTGTTACAGTGCAGGTGTACGTCGCGAAATGAGGAGCCATGAAGATCGGTCATGGACTTCCCACAGACAGCGTAGCCTTGTTTTCAATTGCTAGATATCCTCCACTGCCTTGGATGGTATACATGGGAGACATGCGCCATACCTCTGAAATTAGTTTTCGGGAGCTGCTGCAACGCTTCTTGGCAACCGGACAGAACCACCTAATACCTCATCATGATGCATAGCTAGTTACAGTATATGACATACCTCCATACAGTAATGCAAAACAGTTCTCCAAAATAGTACTTTTAATTAACTATTTGTTGTTGTTGCTGTGGTCTTCAGTCCTGAGACTGGTTTGATGCAGCTCTCCATGCTACTCTATCCTGTGCAAGCTTCTTCATCTCCCAGTATCTACTGCAACCTACATCCTTCTGAATCTGCTTAGTGTATTCACCTCTTGGTCTCCCTCTACGATTTTTACCCTCCACACTGCCCTCCAATGCTAAATTTGTGATCCCTTGATGCCTCAAAACATGTCCTACCAACCGATCCCTTCTTCTAGTCAAGTTGTGCCACAAACTTCTCTTCTCCCCAATCCTATTCAATACCTCCTCATTAGTTACGTGATCTACCCACCTTATCTTCAGCATTCTTCTGTAGCACCACATTTCGAAAGCTTCTATTCTCTTCTTGTCCAAACTAGTTATCGTCCATGTTTCACTTCCATACATGGCTACACTCCATACAAATAATTTCAGAAACGACTTCCTGACACTTAAATCTATACTCGATGTTAACAAATTCCTCTTCTTGAGAAACGCTTTCCTTGCCATTGCCAGTCTACATTTTATATCCTCTCTACTTCGACCATCATCGGTTATTTTACTCCCTAAATAGCAAAACTCCTTTACTACTTTAAGTGTCTCATTTCCTAATCTAATTCCCTCAGCATCACCCGACTTAATTTGACTACATTCCATTATCCTCGTTTTGCTTTTGTTGATGTTCATCTTATATCCTCCTTTCAAGACACGGTCCATTCCGTTCAACTGCTCTTCCAAGTCCTTTGCTGTCTCTGACAAAATTACAATGTCATCAGCGAACCTCAAAGTTTTTACTTCTTCTCCATGAACTTTAATACCTACTCCGAATTTTTCTTTTGTTTCCTTTACTGCTTGCTCAATATACAGATTGAATAACATCGGGGAGAGGCTACAACCCTGTCTTACTCCTTTCCCAACCACTGCTTCCCTTTCATGCCCCTCGACTCTTATAACTGCCGTCTGGTTTCTGTACAAACTGTAAATAGCCTTTCGCTCCCTGTATTTTACCCCTGCCACCTTCAGAATTTGAAAGAGAGTATTCCAGTTAACATTGTCAAAAGCTTTCTCTAAGTCTACAAATGCTAGAAATGTAGGTTTGCCTTTTCTTAATCTTTCTTCTAAGATAAGTCGTAAGGTCAGTATTGCCTCACGTGTTCCAACATTTCTACGGAACCCAAACTCATCTTCCCCAAGGTCGGCTTCTACCAGTTTTTCCATTCGTCTGTAAAGAATTCGCGTTAGTATTTTGCAGCTGTGACTTATTAAACTGATAGTTCGGTAATTTTCACATCTGTCAACACCTGCTTTCTTTGGGATTGGAATTATTATATTCTTCTTGAAGTCTGAGGGTATTTCGCCTGTCTCATACATCGTGCTCACCAGATGGTAGAGTTTTTTCATGACTGGCTCTCCCGAGGCCATCAGTAGTTCAAATGGAATGTTGTCTACTCCCGGGGCCTTGTTTCGACTCAGGTCTTTCAGTGCTCTGTCAAACTCTTCACGCAGTATCTTATCTCCCATTTCGTCTTCATCTACATCCTCTTCCATTTCCATAATATTGTCCTCAAGTACATCGCCGTTGTATAAACCCTCTATATACTCCTTCCACCTTTCTGCCTTCCCTTCTTTGCTTAGAACTGGGTTGCCATCTGAGCTCTTGATATTCATACAAGTGGTTCTCTTCTCTCCAAAGGTCTCTTTAATTTTCCTGTAGGCAGTATCTATCTTACCCCTAGTGAGACAAGCCTCTACATCCTTACATTTGTCATCTAGCCATCCCTGCTTAGCCATTTTGCACTTCCTGTCGATATCATTTTTGAGACGTTTGTATTTCTTTTTGCCTGCTTCATTTACTGCATTTTTATATTTTCTCCTTTCATCAATTAAATTCAATATTTCTTCTGTTACCCAAGGATTTCTATTAGCCCTCGTCTTTTTACCTACTTGATCCTCTGCTGCCTTCACTACTTCATCCCTCAGAGCTACCCATTCTTCTTCTACTGTATTTCTTTCCCGCATTCCTGTCAATTGTTCCCTTATGCTCTCCCTGAAACTCTGTACAACCTCTGGTTCTTTCAGTTTATCCAGGTCCCATCTCCTTAAATTCCCACCCCACCTTTTTGCAGTTTCTTCAGTTTCAATCTGCAGTTCATAACCAATAGATTGTGGTCAGAATCCACATCTGCCCCAGGAAATGTCTTACAGTTTAAAACCTGGTTCCTAAATCTCTGTCTTACCATTATATAATCTATCTGATACCTTTTAGTATCTCCAGGATTCTTCCAGGTATACAACCTTCTTTTATGATTCTTGAACCAAGTATTGGCTATAATTAAGTTATGCTCTGTGCAAAATTCTACAAGGCGGCTTCCTCTTTCATTCCTTCCCCCCAATCCATATTCACCTACTATGTTTCCTTCTCTCCCTTTTCCTACTGACGAATTCCAGTCACCCATGACTATTAAATTTTCGTCTCCCTTCACTACCTGAATAATTTCTTTTATCTCGTCATACATTTCATCTATTTCTTCATCATCTGCAGAGGTAGTTGGCATATAAACTTGTACTACTGTAGTAGGCATGGGCTTTGTGTCTATCTTGGCCACAATAATGCGTTCACTATACTGTTTGTAGTAGCTAACCCGCACTCCTATTTTTTTATTCATTATTAAACCTACTCCTGCATTACCCCTATTTGATTTTGTATTTATAACCCTGTAATCACCTGACCAAAAGTCTTGTTCCTCCTGCCACCGAACTTCACTAATTCCCACTATATCTAACTTTAACCTATCCATTTCCCTTTTTAAATTTTCTAACCTACCTGCCCGATTAAGGGATCTGACATTCCACGCTCCGATCCGTAGAACGCCAGTTTTCTTTCTCCTGATAACGACGTCCTCTTGAGTAGTCCCCGCCCGGAGATCCGAATGGGGGACTATTTTACCTCCGGAATATTTTACCCAAGAGGACGCCATCATCATTTAATCATACAGTAGATCTGCATGTAGAGCTGCATGTCCTCGGGAAAAATTACGGCCGTAGTTTCCCCTTGCTTTCAGCCGTTCGCAGTACCAGCACAGCAAGGCCGTTTTGGTTAATGTTACAAGGCCAGATCAGTCAATCATCCAGACTGTTGCCCCTGCAACTACTGAAAAGGCTGCTGCCCCTCTTCAGGAACCACATGTTTGTCTGGCCTCTCAACAGATACCCCTCCGTTGTGGTTGTACCTACGGTATGGCCATCTGTATCGCTGAGGCACGCAAGCCTCCCCACCAACGGCAAGGTCCATGGTTCATGGGGGGAATTAACTATTTTTCTAAAATTTGCAATTGTTAAAATTAACTATTTAACAATTGCAAATTTTAGAAAAAGCTTGCAACACATAGACTGGAATGAGGGAACACGATGCTAATTTAAAATTTAACCTATTTCATGATACCATTGTGAGTATATTCGAAAACAGTTTCCCTAAGAAAACAGCTAAACATAATTGTAAGTAACCATCTAAAAAGCCACGGCTTACCAAAGTGATAAAAAATCTTGTGAACAAAAATGGAATTGTATCTTAGAACTAGAAGAAATAATGATCCAGAAACAGTGAAACATTATAAAAACTACAGCATTGTATTAAGAAACGTTATTAACAAGTCCAGAAGTATGTGCATTATGTCTGAGATAAAATTAAAATAATTTGAAATGTTGTTAAAAGGGAAACAGGGCAGGAAGACTGTATTTCTGTCAAACTCAATGAAAAATTTGCTAACAAAAAGTCAGAAGTAGAAAACATTTTTATAATTATTTTTAAGTGTTGTAGAGAAAAGAGGATCCAGCTATTCATTAAAAAATGCATGGCTGCACGTGGAAGGGGCAATATCTATGTGATGTGATAAAATTAAAATTCATTCCACCTCTCCTCCTGAAATTAGGAAAATAATTAATTCACTCAAATGTAAAAGCTCACATGAAATTGATTGCATTTTGAACAGAGTACTAAAAGCTTGTTTGCAAAAGTTAAGTATGATTCTCAACCACATTTGCAGTAGCTCACTGAAACAGAGAATTTTTCCAGATAGACTGATATATGCCATTGTTAAACCATTGCATAATAAAGGGGATAGGTCTGATGCTAACAACTACTGCTCAATCTCGCTTCTGACAGCTTTATCAGAAATTCTTGAAAAAGTAAAGTATTCAAGGCAGCATCACATATTTGTGAAAATGAAGTACTAACAAAATATCATTTCGGTTTACAGAAAGGCTTTTCAATAGAAAATGCTATAAATACTTCCACTGGCCAAATATTAAATGCTTTGAGTAACTAAACATTACCCATTGGGATATTTTGTAATCCCTCAACAGCTGTGTGAATCATGAAATTCTTCTAGTTAAGCATAAATATTGTGGCATGAGGGGGACAGTGCACAAATGCTTTAATTCACATTTAACTGGAAGAATGCATAAGGTTGAAATTAACAGTGCAGGTAGTCTGCAAAAATCAGCAGAGTCTTCTAACTGGGAAGGTTTCAAGAATGATGTCCCACAGGGTTCAGTCTTGGGTCCCTTATTGTTCTAAAGATATATAATAATGACTTGCCACTCTATATTCATGAAGATGCAAAGATTATTCTTTTTATTGCTGATACAAGTATAATAATCACACCCAACAAAAAGGAATCAGCTGAGGAAATTGTAAATAATCTCTATCAAAAAATTATTAAATCTGCAAATAGGCTTTCCCTAATTTTTGAGAAAATTCTGTACTTATAATTCAGTACAGTATATGGCATAACACCATTGATAAATATAGACCTTCAACAGAAGCGTTGCTAAGGCAGAATATTCAAAGTTTTTGGGTGTGTGCATTGATGAGGTATTGAACTGGAAGAAACGTATTGATGATCTGAAGAAAATATTAAGTTCAGCTACTGATGGTATCAGGGTTATTGTAAATTTTGGTGATAAACATATCAGTAAACTAGTCTACTATGCCTGTTTTCATTCACTGCTTTCATATGGGATCATATTGTGGGATAATTCATCGTCAAGAGAAATAGTATTCATTGCACAAAAGCGTGTAATCAGAATAATAGCGGGGGTCCATTCAAGATTACCTTGCTTATATTTATTTAAGGAGTTTGGGATATTGACGATACTTTTGCAATACATTACTCACTTATGAAATTTATTAGTAATTACCCACTCCAATTCAAAAACAATAGCGAAGTGTATATCTGCAACACTAAAAGAAAGGATGTTCTTCACTATTCTGGGTTGCATCTGACATTCACACAGAAGGGGTTAAATTATGTTGCCACAAAAATCTTTGGTCATTTGCCAAATGGCATTAAAAGTGTGACAGATAGTCAGAATTTCTGAATGACAACACCTTCTACTCTGTAGATGAAAAAAGAATTAATTATATTGTGTAAAGCAACTGACACTTTCCAGATCATTACGAAATGTCGTATTCATTATCTGTGGAACACGTATTAATGTAATGTAATGTACGCCCACTGAATACGTGTCAGAGTGTCAACTTCGTCAGTACACACCTGGCAGCCTGGTCACTCCACTTCGCGCGATTTTGCCCATCATTGCAACAATGGGCACATCTTCAGATTCGAGTATGATGCCCTTACCTTACCGTAGCTGGATGGTGACCACACTTTGGTTAACGCGAGACAAGGACCACGGTGCTGTACACCAACTGCAACGCTGACCGCCGAGTTCACCCCATTTCGAGACGGCCACCAACGTCACATACACATATCCCGTACTACGCATCGACCGGTTCTTTTTGGAGTATAGCTATATAAGCAATGAGCTCCCCAGGACCAGGAAGACGACCACCCAAGACAGCTATCGCCTTTTCCGACGGTCCCTAACCCCGACACCCCGCTGAAGCGTATCACCCCCAGGTTTCATGGCATACGATTTGGAAAACGATATATTAAACACACCACATCACTGACACCACCGCGACATGGTACTTTCTCGTCAGCCGCAAATATACTACAAGACCAAATCGGGCAGGTGGACTCACCTTTGTGCCTCAAGTGAAATGTCGAAGATAGGGCTTTACACCATGTCGTGTGTGGGGCAGTAGCAACTGTCTGTGTCCTTGTACAGAAGATCGTGGCTTTTTATTTCCGAGTACCCCACCATCATGTTTCTCCTACATGCTTACATATACACTCCTGGAAATTGAAATAAGAACACCGTGAATTCATTGTCCCAGGAAGGGGAAACTTTATTGACACATTCCTGGGGTCAGATACATCACATGATCACACTGACAGAACCACAGGCACATAGACACAGGCAACAGAGCATGCACAATGTCGGCACTAGTACAGTGTATATCCACCTTTCGCAGCAATGCAGGCTGCTATTCTCCCATGGAGACGATCGTAGAGATGCTGGATGTAGTCCTGTGGAATGCCTTGCCATGCCATTTCCACCTGGCGCCTCAGTTGGACCAGCGTTAGTGCTGGACGTGCAGACCGCGTGAGACGACGCTTCATACAGTCTCAAACATGCTCAGTGGGGGACAGATCCGGAGATCTTGCTGGACAGGGTAGTTGACTTACACCTTCTAGAGCACGTTGGGTGGCACGGGATACATGCGGACGTGCATTGTCCTGTTGGAACAGCAAGTTCCCTTGCCGGTCTAGGAATGGTAGAACGATGGGTTCGATGACGCTTTGGATGTACCGTGCACTATTCAGTGTCCCCTCGACGATCACCAGTGGTGTACGGCCAGTGTAGGAGATCGCTCCCCACACCATGATGCCGGGTGTTGGCCCTGTGTGCCTCGGTCGTGTGCAGTCCTGATTGTGGCGCTCACCTGCACGGCGCCAAACACGCATACGACCATCATTGGCACCAAGGCAGAAGCGACTCTCATCGCTGAAGACCACACGTCTCCATTCGTCCCTCCATTCACGCCTGTCGCAACACCACTGGAGGCGGGCTGCACGATGTTGGGGCGTGAGCGAAAGACGGCCTAACGGTGTGCGGGACCGTAGCCCAGCTTCATGGAGACGGTTGCGAATGGTCCTCGCCGATACCCCAGGAGCAACAGTGTCCCTAATTTGCTGGGAAGTGGCGGTGCGGTCCCCTACGGCACTGCGTAGGATCCTACGGTCTTGGCGTGCATCCGTGCGTCGCTGCGGTCCGGTCCCAGGTCGACGGGCACGTGCACCTTCCGCCGACCACTGGCGACAACATCGATGTACTGTGGAGACCTCACGCCCCACGTGTTGAGCAATTCGGCGGTACGTCCACCCGGCCTCCCGCATGCCCACTATACGCCCTCGCTCAAAGTCCGTCAACTGCACATACGGTTCACGTCCACGCTGTCGCGGCATGCTACCAGTGTTAAAGACTGCGATGGAGCTCCGTATGCCACGGCAAACTGGCTGACACTGACGGCGGCGGTGCACAAATGCTGCGCAGCTAGCGCCATTCGACGGCCAACACCGCGGTTCCTGGTGTGTCCGCTGTGCCGTGCGTGTGATCATTGCTTGTACAGCCCTCTCGCAGTGTCCGGAGCAAGTATGGTGGGTTTGACACACCGGTGTCAATGTGTTCTTTTTTCCATTTCCAGGAGTGTATTTCCCATTATCAAAGTGCGACCCATCACATTGATCAGAAGCATGCTTATCAGCTATGATTTCCGGAACGACATCGTCGATTCGGCGGACGTCTGGACACGTCCAGAAGTACAACACCACATTCTGCGCCAACATGGACACTATCGGGCCACTTTCGAGAACCATTTACAAAGTATTTTCGTTAACCCGCCCAGGAGCTGGAATCTCGACGAATCGCGACAGCGAAGACAGGACGACACCCCTACCCCTTCCACCGATAGACCGGACGTTGTTTTGACGGCGAGACAAATGTGGAGCATGCGGCGTCCTCCTAGGTTCCCTACACTTCCTTTCTCTCTTGGTCTCCTAAGTATTTTTCCCTCATGTTTATTCACGGATGGCTCTGCATCTGCAGCATTATTTGTTTATCTTTTCCATGCACTCTGCTACTGTAGCCATTTGCTAATCATGTAAAACAAAATAAAAAAAGGAGAAATAAAAAAGAGGTCAAGAACGAAGATCAGATAATCTGAATAACGTATTCTAATGTTTAATTCTTTGTATGTTTCTAAAATATGAGATTACACAATGACTGCGACAGTGGAAAAAATAAAAAATATTTAAGAACTTGTGCCGGCTCGTTTTATTTTTTCTTGTTTACCCTACGTAACATTTTGTCTTGAAGTGAGTTTAGAAGAGAACGCTGATAAATATTATTTTCTTAAAATAACAAATTGGTGTAAAAAATGTTTAGACTACAGGTCTCGATAAGCGCGAAATCCATGTCCGAATACCGGTCCGGTACAAATTTTCACTGTCGTCTTTCCATTACACAGGTGATGGTTGTTCATTCGCAAGTGTGAATGCATTTCATGCTAAACAAATAAACGTTATGCTTGTTTTTAATGCCAGTGAGCCGTGGCGCTCAATACGAGGGTATGCTTTCCTTCGGCAAGAGGATATTTGCGAGAATTTCGAGAGGTCGAGTAGAGAAACCAGCCGCGAGAAGTCACGGTTGCGGCAAAAACGAGGATGCGTACGGACGGTGGTCGCGAGAGGGAGCTGAGAGGATTGCTGTGGACCCGCACGGGGTGTGGAGACCGGCCCGCGGCCAGTCGGCTACTGCTGCCTTGGTCGGCTACGATTTCCTACCGCTGAGGTGGTCCTCGGGGCTGTGAAGTGGTCGCCTCGAGTCTGTTGATACCACTGAGTACGCTGCACGATGGGGCAAAATCCGGCGACTGATGACGGTGATCCTTGCTGCACGTCGGACAGACCTGGGTGTAAAGCGGTGAGTTGGATCAAAAGCTGGTTGTGCGTGTTTCTCGTGAATCGAGCTTAATGCTTGGAATTGTGTAAGCTGGTTAAATGTGTCACAAGTGTAGTAGGCTGAAGCATACGTTTGCGTGTGACTTTGCTGTATAGGTTGGTCAGCTGAATTAAGTGGGCTAGTCTGTTAGTATTTACAACTGTAAACGCACTCTTGCCGCCTCGTGCTTGTTGTAATTAGATACACCGATTAGTACAGAGTGGCAGCACCTTGGTATATTCAGGTTTCATTCTTGTCAGATAACGGAGTTTAACCTCGTATGTCAAGCGCCCCTTTAAGCAATATAAGCTTCCGGCGTTGCCGACTATTGCTCCTTAGTAACATAAAGTTAGTCTGTTTTTAGTGCACTACTCCTCGTGTTCTGTAATTGGTAGCCTTGACCACTATGTTGTTAGGCGAGTAATTCAAGTTGTTTATGGTGGTACAAATGGTCTGGGCCGATCAGTCCATGAAGGGAGGATTTTACGCAATGCAGTAACCGTATTTGTAATATTGCTGCGACGATGGAGAACGGGTCGGCGCCTTGGCCTTCGATTATTACTGACTAAATTATGTACATAACAGTTACGTTAAAGTTATTTGTATAAAGCTTTGTTAAAGCGCCTCGCTTAATTTGTTTGCCACTTGACAACCGAACTGTATTTAAATGTGTGCCTAGCAGTATTTTCTTACATTCTGTGCGAGTGAACTAAATTCATTTAATCACATTTAATCTTTGGAAACTACTAGGCAATTATTGAATGTTGGTTTTACGATTTTAGCCAGTTGTGTGTCTTGAGAAATATTATTTCTGAAATGAAGTGAGCAACGGTCTAATTCTTTGGTATTCTTGATGTTATAAATTTAATCAGTCATTTTCTTTACCTCAGTATTTGTTACCCTTAAGTTTTGGCATAAATTCACGCATTTGTTAATAGTTCATTATATATTCATTGCCTTTATAACTGCTATATGTGTGAAGCAAACATCTTACTTAAAACACTATTATTTTGAATAGTTTCTTGGGATTTCTTAAAGCTATTTTTGATTAAAGGTTTACCTTCCTTAAGAAGATCACTATTTTTACCCTATTGTAAAGAGATCATTATCTTAAATATATCTGAGATTGTTAAAGCTGAGTGAGATCTAAAGAAAAAAATTTGTTTCACCTTCTTAAGATTTCATGATGATAAATACACGCAATTAGTTAAGGTTACTATATCAAATTAACCTTATCAGTTGTTAAATATATTTTCTGTTAAAATTATTTAACTGTGAATAGTGTTGCTGTTGTCACCCTTGGGGTGCTCTTTATGTACGAAAACCCGTTTGCTGGTCTTTACCTTGTCGCTGGTAAAACCCGTTTTGTCCATATCCGCAACGGCGAATACATTTAATGTAAAACAGATTAACATTATTTTTGTTTTTAATGCCAGCATAGAGACAAATCACGAAATTTTAACTGCACTCCTAAAAATTTTAATTTCTTGGATATAAGACACTCTGAAAATACGTTCATAAATCTGTTCCTGTTCCTCGTACATGGTTCGTTATGAAGTACACAGCAACCGAACCATCTGCATTCGGGAGGACGACGGTTCAATCCCGTCTCAAGCCATCCTGATTTAGGTTTTCCGTGATTTCCCTAAATCGTTTCAGGCAAATGCCGGGATGGTTTCTTTGAAAGGGCACGGCCGATTTCCTTCCCAATCCTTCCCTAACCTGGGCTTGCGCTCCGTCTCTAACGAACCCGTTGTCGACGGGACGTTAAACACTAACCACCACCACCACCACCACCGAACCATCTCATGTTGCTGGAAAACCACTGTTCCCCAGAACGGCTATTCGTGGCCTCCCACACTCTAGTCAGAGCTCGGCAAAGGAAGGGCGAATTGTGATGAATGGAAAGAGTGGGGAGCGTGGGCGTTGGAGAACCGCGCCGCGGGGTGCGGGGGCGGGGGCGGGCAGCGCTGGCTTCCGGGCGCGCGCAATATCCGGCCAGCGATTGACCGGCGCCGGCAGCGGCGGCCGCGGCGCCGCAAAGCAGCCGCCCTTTGTCATCTGATTAGAGCGGCTGCGAGTGGCGCAAAGGGGGCCCCTAACTAGTGTCCACCCGCCCCTTTTCCATTAAGCGGCCAGGGAACACACCAGTCTGACCGCGAGCCGTCGTACACATTTCACACTACGGAATTCTCTGCATGTGCTACTGATACCAGAGGAAGGTTTTATCACCTCTCAGCAGCAGCGCTGCACTGAACTGTCTGATGGCAAGGAATAGGCAATGTAACTAACTGCCGCACCACGACCAGCCATTTTGTTATGCACCCACATTTCGAGGCTCATTTTGAATGGTATATTTCGTATGATCCAGTATAAATGGATTTTAAGGCATGCAATTAGGACACATGTAATAAGTTCATTTAACACTGGTTGACATGTTGCTAGCAAAGCTGGCTGTATGATAAGATTTTTTGAAATCTGTAGAAGTAAAAACCAATCGGCGCGTGTATGAAAGTTCATCGACTGAGAACGCCGTGACAGATCTGCTTTATTTTGTTTTTGTTGCGTTCGTTAACGTCAGGACAAGGTTTGTAGGAGAGAAAATTCTTGGAAAATCCGGCGGAAAAATCGGAAACAAACATCAATTCCCACATGTGTGAAATATCACCTATTAAGAAGGCGACAGATTTGGATGATTTTCGTCTTTGTTGTGTTCGTCATTGTCAGGACAACGTTTGTTTGAAACACGCTTGTGGAAAATCCTCTGTAAAAATCAGAAACTAAAAAAATGATGAAAAATTATCTCTTCAGAACGGCTCGACCTATTTCCCTGATTTTTTTTGTTGTGTTCGTAGTTGTGGATGGTAATGGCACTTTTGGTATGAAAAAGAAAATAAAAAACTGCGTTCTGTTTCACACTTCTGCTGTTACATATTTTTATACAAAAAAAAGTTTCGCAATTTTTTTTTTTTTTTTTTTTTTTTTGTGTCATCAGTCTTCTGACTGGTTTGATGCGGCCCTTCACAAATTCCTCTCCTATACCAAACTCTTCATCTCAGAGTAGCACTTGCAACCTACGTCCCCAATTATTATCTCTGTCTCCCTCTACAGTTTTTGCCCTCTACATCTCCCCCTAGTGCCTTGGAAGTCATTCCCTCATGTCCGAACAGAAGTCCTGTCATCCTGTCCCTTCTCCTTGTCAGTGTTTTCCACATCTTCTTTTCAAAATGGCTCTGAGCACTATGGGACTTAACATCTATGGTCATCAGTCCCCTAGAACTTAGAACTACTTAAACCTAACTAACCTAAGGACATCACACAACACCCAGTCATCACGAGGCAGAGAAAATCCCTAACCCCGCCGGTAATCGAACCCGGGAACCCGGGCGCGGGAAGCGAGAACGCTACCGCACGACCACGAGCTGCGGACACATATCTTCTTTTCCTCTCCGATTCTGCACAGAACCTCCTCATTTCTTACGTTATCAGTCCACCTAATTTTCAACATTCGTCTGTAACACCACATCTCAAATGCTTCGATTCTCTTCTGTTCCGGTTTTCCCACAGTCCATGTTTCAGTACCATACAATTCTGTGCTTCAAATTTACATTCTCATAAATTTCTTCCTCAAAGTAAGGCCAATGTCTGATACTAGTAGGCTTATATTGGCCAAGTAATATTGTACTACCTTTTTGTCAGTACTAGTCCACTTTTGATGTCCTCCTTCCTCCGTCCGTCATTGGTTATGTTGCTGCGTAGGTAGCAGAATTCCTTAACTTCATCTACTTCGTGACCATCAACTCTGATGTTAAGTTTCTCGCTGTTTTCTTTTCTGCTACTTTTCATTACTTTCGTCTTTCTTCGATTTATTCTCAACCCATATTCTGCACTGATTAGATTTTTCATTCCACTCAGCAGATCATATAATTTATCTTCATTTTCACTCACTATAGCAATGTCATCAGCGAATCGTATGATTGATACCCTATCACCTTGAATTTTAATACCTCTCCTCAACCTTTTATTTATTTTATCATTGCTTCTTCGCTGCACAGATTGACAGTAGCGGTGAAAGTCGACATCCTTGTCTTACACCCTTTTTAATCCGAGCACTTCGTTCTTGGTTCTACACTCTTATTATTCCATCTTGGCTCTTGTAAACATTGTATATTACCCGTGCCTTCCTACAGCTTATCCCTGTTTTTTCATAATAATAATAATAATAATAACAATAATAACAATAATAATAAACATCTTGCACCACTTTACAATTGGAATGCTTTTTCCGGGTCGACAAATCCTATGTACGTGTCTTGATTTTTCTTTAGTCCTGCTCCCATTATCAACCGCAACGTCAGAACTGCCTCTCTTGTGTCTTTACCTTTCCTAAAAAATAAAAAAAACTGTTCAAATGGCCCTGAGCACTATGGGACTTACACATCTGAGGACATCAGTCCCCTTGAACTTAGAACTATTTAAACCTAACTAACCTAAGGACATCACGCACATCCATGTCCGAGGCAGGATTCGAACCTGCGACCATAGCGGTCGCGCAAGTTCGGACTGAAGCGCCTATAACCGCTCGGCCACAACGACTGGCCTAAAAACTATAAATGTTAATGTCGAGTGACTAGGGCCTCCCGTCGGGTAGACGGTTCGCCGAGTGAAAGTCTTTCGATTTGACGCCACTTCGGCGACTTGCTCGTCGAAGGGGATGAAATGATGATGATAAGGACAGCACAACACCCAGTCCCTGAGCGGAGAAAATCTCCAGCTGGGAATCAAACCCGGCGCCCTTGCGATTGACATTCTGTCGCGCTGACCACTCATGTACCCGTGGCGGACTTAACGTTTCCTAAAGCCAAAGTTATCGTCATCTAACGCATCCTCAGTTTTCTTTTCCATTCTTCTGTGTATTATTCTTGTCAACAACTTGGATGCATGACATGTTAAGCTCAATGTGTGATAATTCTCGCACTTGTCAGCTCTTGCAGTCTTCGGAATTGTGTGGATGAAATTTTTCCGAAAGTCAGATGGTATGTCGCCAGACTAACAATTCTACACACCAATGTGAATAGTCATTTTGTTGCCACCTCCACAGAGTTGCCACTTCCCCCAGAGACTTTAAAAATTCTGCTGGAATGTTATTTATCCCTTATTCCTTATTCGTTCTTAAGTCCTCCAAGGATCTCTTAAATTCTGATTCTAATACTCGATCCCCACTCTCTTCTAAATAGACTCCTGTTTCTTCTTCTATCACATCAGACCAAACTTCCCCCTTACAGAGGCTTTCAGTGTACTCTTTCCAACTGTTCGCTCTCTCCTCTGCATTTAACAACGGAATTCCCGTTACACTCTTAATGTTACCACCCTTGCTTATAATATCACCGAAGGTTGTTTTGACTTTCCTATAAGGTGAGTGAGTCTTTCCGACAGTCATTTCTTTTTGGATATCTTCACATTTTTCATGTAGCCATTTCGTCATTGCTTTCCGGCATTTCCTATTAATCTTATTCCCCAGTGACTTGTACTTCTGTATTCCTGAATTTTCCTGATTATTTTTGTACTTCCTTCTTTCATCGATCAACTGAAGTATTTCTTCTGTCACCCACGTTTCTTCACAGTCGCCTTTTTTGTACCTATGTTTTTCTTTCCAACTTCCGTGATTGCCCTTCTTGAGATGGCCATTCCTCTTAAAATGTACTGCCTACTGAGCTATTCTTTATTGCTTTATCTGCAATCTCAGATAACTTAAAGTGTATCTCGTTACTTCTAAGTACTTCCCTATACCACTTCTTTGCGTATTGATTCTTCCTGACTAATCTCTTAAACTTCAGCCTACTATTCGTCACTACTTCATTGCGGCCTGAGTCTATATCTGCTTCGAGGTACGCCTTAATATTCAGTACCTGATTTATGAATCTCTGTCTGACCGTAATCTAATCTATCTGAAGTCTTCCTGTACCACCCGATATTTTCCAAGTAAAAGTCTTCCTCTCGTCATTTTTGAACAGAGTATTCGCTATTACTAGCTGAAATTTATTACGGAACTCGATTAGTCTTTCCCCTCTCTCTCATGTAGCTCTAAAATGGTTAAAGGATGATGGAATCCTATTGGATAAAATATCCCCCATTGAGATCTGCGGGCAGGGTTACTCAGGACAATGTCATTATCAGAAGAAACAAAACTGGCGTTCTACGGATCGGCGCGTGGAATGTCTGATCCCTTAATCGGGAAGTAGGTTAGAAAATTTAAAAAGGTAAATAGACTGGTTAAATTTAGATATAGTGGGAGCTATGGTCGGGTTGCAGGAGGAACAGGACTTCTGATCAGGTGAATACAGGGTCATAAATACAGAATCAAATAGGGGTAAAGCAGGAGTAGGTTTAATTATGAATAAAAAAATAAGATCGCCGACAGACTACTATGAACAGTATAGTGAAAGTATTATTGTAGTCAAGATAAATTCGAAGCCCAAAACCACCACTGTAGCACAAGTTTGTACACCAACTAGCTCCGCTGATGATGAACAGGCTGAAGAAATATATGATGGACTTAATTCAGATAGTTAGGGGAAACGAACATTTAGTTGTCATGGTGGACCGCAATTAATTCGATAGTAGGAAAGGAAGATCAGGGAAAATAGTACGCCGGCCGCTGTGGCCGAGCGGTTATAGGCGCTTCAGTCCGGAACCGCGCTGCTGCTACGGTGGCAGGCTCGAATCCTGTCTCGGGCATGGATGTGTGTGATGTCCTTAGGTTAATTAGGTTTAAGTAGTTCTAAGTCTAGGGGACTGATGACCTCATATATTAACTCCCATAGTGCTTAGAGCCATTTGAACCATTTTGAAAGTAGTAGGTGGATATGGACCAGGGGTAAGGAATGAAAGTGGAAGCCGCCTGGTACAATCTGTCACAAAGCATAATTTAATCTTTGCTAACAATTGGGTTGAGTGCCATGAAAGAAATTTGTATATGGGGAAGAGACCTGGAGACACAGGAAGGTTTCAAATACGTTCCGTAATGGTAAGACAGAGATTTCGGAAACAGATTTTAAATTGTAACGCATTTCCAAGGACAGATGTGGACTCCGATCATAATTTATTGGCTATAAACTGCCGGTTAAAACTAAGGAAACTGCAAAAAGGTAGGAAATTAAGGTGATGGAACATGGATAAACTGAAAGAACCACAGGTTTTAGAGAGGTTCAGAGCAAGCATGTTGGAACGATTGACAATTATAGGCAAAGGAATTCAGCAGAATAAGAATGAGTAGCTTTGAGAGATGAAACAGTGAAAGCAGCAGACGATCAAGTAGGTAAAAATGGTAAAGACGAGGGCTAGTTGAAATAATGGGTAACACAAGAGATACTGAATGTCACTGATGAAAGAAGAAAATACAATAATGCACTAAATGAAGCATGCGAAAGGGAATATAAACGTCTAAAAATGAGACTGACAGGAAGTACAAGATAGCTAAGCGGGAACGGCTCAGCCAAATCTAAGGGTTTAGCAGCATATATCAGTAGGGAAAAGACAGATGTCGCTTACAGGAAAATTAAAGAGGAATTTGGAGAAAAGTGAACCACCTGTATTAATATCAAGAGCTCAGATGGAAAACCAGTTCTAAGAAAAGATGGGAAGGCAGAAAGTTAAAAGGAGTATATAGAGGGTCTATACAAGGGAGGTGTACTTAGGGGCAATATTACGGGAATGGAAGAGGACATAGATGAAAATGAGGTGGGAGATATGATACTGCGTGAAGAATTTGACAGGGCGCTGAAAGCCTTAGTCGAAACAAGGCCCCAGGAGTAGACAAAATTCCGTTAGAACTATTGATAGCCTTGGGTGACGCAGCCGTGACAAAAGGCTTCCAATGGTGAGCAAGATGTATGAGACGGGAGAAATACACCCGAACTTCAAGAAGAATATAATAATTCGAATTCCAAAGAAAGCTGGCGTTGACATGTGTGAAAATTATTTAACTACCAGTTTAATAAGTCTCGGTTGTAAATACTAACACGAATTCTTTTCAGAGGAACGGAAAAACTGGTAAGGTGACCTTGGGGAATTTAGCTTGAATTCCGGAGAAATGTAGGAACGTGAGAAGCAATACTGACCCAGCGACTTCTCAAAGGAGATATGTTAAGGAAAGGCAAACCTAAGTTTATGTCATTTGTAGATTTACAGAGAGCTTTTGACAATGTTGAGCTAAAGGCTATTTGCAAGATGAGAAACCAAATGGCAGTTATAAGAGTCGAAGGACATTAAAGGGAAGCGTGTAACGCCGGAAATGCATATCCTCCTATTTCCATCTATTGTACTATTTTTTTCCTTGCTTTGTTACCTCAAGATATGACATTTCTGTCTCTTTGTATATTGTAATTGTTTTACTATTTGTATATTTATGCATTTATGTCGATGTATAATTGGTTTGTTTCGTAAATATTACTTGTATTTTTACGCTGGGTCTTGCCTAGGGAAAACTGCTATCGAACGATTACGTCGATAGGTCGTGTGAAGAATCAAAGTGTGTAGGATCTTTGGTAGTGTTAACTCTGCCGCGTGGAGCGCGGGCTGAGAGAAGGTGTGTGGCGGGAGTAGCGAGTGGAGCAGGTGTGTTGTGTGACGCTCCCGCGAGTTGCCGCGCTTTCGGGGTTTGGCAGCGTGTAATTGCGCTCGACTTGCGATGATAGTTTCTGACATGGTGTCGCGGACGGGAAACATTAACTAGCGCACATCAAGAGCCCGTTTCGTCTGGTGACCGCGTCGAGAAGAAGGCGCGCCAACATCCAGCTTCTGCAACAGCGACGGCCGACAATGAGTGACTGTCGCCACCTCCTCGACCGACGGCTTCAAACCTTCAATCAACCGACAAGGAAGACTGGACGCACGTAAAGTTTTAGAGCTGTATGGCAGACCTCAGCTTTTAATCTTGTTCCATTTTCGTAACTATAATTACAGCAACTTAGCATGAACCTTTGTTGCTCATTGTCCCAATTGCATTACCAAGCAGGGTTCCTTTCTTTTTCCGAAATGAACCCAAGTGTCGTTGAAATTCAAACGCCAGCATTAAAATTATACCATTCGATTTCACTGCTTTAATTTCAAAGTCAGCTGGCTACAATATTCAGATTCCACAAGCACAAATTAAGAGTGCGAGTTTTGTTACCATATTTTAGCTTACCTGTGACTGCAGCTCAGCTTGGTACGTACTAAATTTTACTATTGTTAATTGTTCAGAATCATTTAATTCAGGTTCAAAGTTAAATCTCTTATTTCTAAATTGCGTAGATTCAAGTAGTTTTTGAAATGATTGTTGAGGTAGTCCAAGACTAACCGTATTTTACTGAATTTCGATGTGCTTCAGAAAGAAAGCTCACTATTAACTTCAGTCACCAAATTAACTTTCGATTTTTCGGTTTTATTAATTCTTTTGCTAAATTAAGTCAGGGTGTAGCGAAATTTATTACTTCTGACAAACTTTCAGTTTTCACACTACACGTGTCAACCTTCAGTTGCCACGCTTCTAGTGCTAATTATATGTGTAATAACCTTTCTTTTTCAGTTACTATAGTAATTGTCCTTAGGACTGGCGACCGTGATTTCCCCCAAATCCCAAATACCTAATTACCGCTAGTTAATTGTTAACGTAACGGCTGCACATTTACTTTCTTTATTAACTTTACCCCTTTTCAAAATTAATTTCCACCAGTTTCATTAGCACATTTCCTTTCATTTAGATGTAACCCTTTCCTCCCTCTTTACCGACAGGTTAACTTCGGTGACGATTGCTTTTCCAAAACTCCCATTAGGTACACGCGGTTTCATTTTTCACTGTCATTAAGGTCGGTAAGTGAGGGGGAGGTTACAAGCAGTGGTTGAGAAGGGAGTGAGACACAATTGTTGGCTATCCCCGATGTTTAAATCTGTTTACTGAGCAACCACTAAGGAAAACAAAAGAATTTGCCGTGGGAACTAAAGGCTAGAGAGAAGAAATAAAAACTTTGAGGTGTGCCGATGTCATGGAAATTCTGTCAAAGACAGCAAAGGATTTGCAAGAGCAATTGAACGGAATGGTCATTGTTTTGAAAGGTGGATATAGGGTGAACAATAACAAAAGCAAAATGAGGATAATGGAATGTAGTCAAATCATGTTAAAAAATGAGGCCCTTAAACTAGTAGATGAGTTACGCTGTTTGGGCAACAAAATAACTGATGATAGTCGAAATAGAGGGGCAATGGCAAGAAAAGCATTTCAGAAGAAGAGAAATTTGTTAGCATCGAATATCGATTAAAGAATCGGGAAGTATTTTCTGAAAATATTTGTATGGAGTGTAGCCATTTATGGGAGTGAAATATGGACGATAAACAGCTCAGACAAGAAGAGAATAGAAGCTTTTCAAATCTGGTGCTACAGAAGAATGATGAAGTTCAGGTGTGTAGATCACGTAACTGAGACGGTACTCAGTACAATTGGGGAGAGAAGAACTTTGTGGTACAACCTGACAAGAAAAAGGGAAAAAATTGGAACATTATCTGGTGAATTAGTCTCGTATTTTGTTATATGAATGCGCGGTGTCTGATCTTCCGAAAGACAGGAAGCATTCACAGAACTGCTCCACCTAGATGGGCAACGTACCAACCTTCTTCAGTGCAGATGCACAAGTACGTCCGCCTTCTGCGGATAGGTGGCGCTTGGTGGGAATGTCGGTTAAAGCTCTGTATAAATGGAAGTATGGCCATCCTTTTCCCCCCTGAGACCCTGCACCCCATTCTTGCGTCTTTCCCTCACACATCCCTCCCTATCTGTCCGTCTTCTGCGCGCCCCCCGTCCATCCTCCCCCCTCTCTTCCCTTCCCTCCTTTCGTCCCTTCTCTCTCATCTCCTTGCGCCTAACAGATCCTCCGTTTTGATCATCTTCAGTGTCCCATGTCAGTGTTGTGTTTAGTGCTGTTTTCCCTGCGCGTCGAGCGGTGTTATTTTAATTGTGTGTTGGCCTTGTACTTATCGTTACTGCCAGTGTTTATGTGCTACGCCATCCGTCGATACTTTTATAATCCGGTCATACTGCGCCTTGTGTTCTTTTAACTGTCCCAGTGTGTGGTTTTTTGTGTGTGCTAGTTTTTTACGGTTTTTATCTCCACAGTCGTCCCCTTTTTTGTCTATTGTCTTCCATGCTGTTCCCCCTTTTTATATCGATGTTCACCATGTTTTCTTCTTTGTTATTTTTAAACGTCTTCTATTGTTTTATGTCTTTCGGCTGAAAACCAGCGCATGTGCTGCTGACAGCCCACCCCGATGGGGAATTGAATTACAGTAAAGGAAAAGAAAGAAAAAAATCCTTTTCCCCTTCATGATTGGGTGAAACCGCGTCACGTGATTTTAGCAGCCATTGTGGGCCCAAGCGTTACGTGTGAAGCGTAGGAGGTGTTATGTATATTCGAAGTTTTAAGTAGAATAATGCCTCAGTGCTGTAGTTTTGGCTGTTCGTTTCGAGACGAAAAGGGAGGAAAACTGTACAGAATTCCTTCCGAAGGGAGAGATGCAACAAGAGGGAGAATATTGCTCGCAATGAGAAAGGTTGCAGGAACTCGACTGAACCATTCACTTAATTTTATTCGTTTCTGGCCTTTTGGCTTTGTCTCCTTTTTACATTTCTGTTACTTAGTTTCCGATCCATCTGAACAGCAAAAAAAGTGAGAAGAGCTAACAGGACAATTTAATGGTAATTTAATTACAAAACAGAAATCTTAGAGATAAAACTGCCATTGTTAGCACATAAAACTAAAAATAGTGAGTGGTATCGTACAAAGTTATCATGACTGGTAAAAAAATTGACCTGATCAACTGTGCAGTATGGTTTAAACTTATTTTTACGATGCTCACAATAATAAACTGTAATTTGTTCCCCACAATATAATGTATAAAATATTTTGTTTTGCACTAGGCAAGTACGACACCTATGACGTTTCATACAGTAACCATTAACATTACCAGTAGACTGTTGTTAATGCTGCAACTTGCCCGCTAATCTACATTGTATTAATACAAATACAGTTGTTACTCTTTCCTACAGCCTGATTTTGATCGTAAACCAAATTTTATTCGAACACATTTTAAAATTTTGTATTCTCTAGTACTTTCTTAATCATTCTCCTAATGACATAGAACAAGTTGCAGACCAAAATTTATGGGACATATCTGATAAAAATGTAAAGTATGCATAATCATATAGGCACACTTATCAATTCTATTTAGTAAGGTACCGCGCATATATATTTGAATCAAGTGCTTTATTTCGTATAACAAAAGAGACATTGGGCGAAATTTCGTAGTAACGTGTAGTAGGAACAAGAGGTAAGTCGATATTGAGTTTTAAATTAGCGATGGGTTTTTCCATGCATTTGCAAAATAATATCGGTTCCCTTTTGTCCTGCTGGCTATTGGATAGGACCAATTTAACGCTAATTACGAAAACAGGTGTTCAAACTCTATTCCGCAGCAAGAACTGCGAAATATGCTTTCTCTATTAATAAAGGATATCGGGAAAAAACTGTGTTTCATGCTTGCCACAACAAATGCTCTTCGACTCATTTAGCTTAAATTTGTTGAAACTTTTTGCTGCTAAATATCCGACATGTTCCGTTTGAAGCTACTGGTCAGTTTTTGCAGTGCATTAGACGGTGAAGTGCACTTCGTTAATATACATGGCTAAATATGCTGCAGAAAGCAGCAGTGCAGTGGGGCCAAAATGGCGGCCGTACTTTCCCTATACAGAGCTTTACTGTGGGTTGGCGGTGAGAAGTGCCGAGATATTCCGTGGAGTTACGGTAATACTGCATGCCAGATGGAGCAGTGGTTGACGCACCTGTCCAGTAAGAAGGAGATCCTGTGTTTGGGTCCCAGCCCAGTACGCATTTTCACTCGTCGCCACTAGTTACGCGTAATGCTCCGATGCAGCTGACATCAGTAATACCTGTCCTTTCCCCACCCCTCCACTTTCAATTTACGGAACTTGTATTTTGCCTTGCGAATAGAAAACATTTATTTCCAATTTATTTTCTTTTTTACCACAGAACACCAAGGCATGGAAAAGCTTATAACAAACGATAAATATTACGTCTAGTAACGTATTGCAGCAATTTGAAGTCGTACTAATGGTTCTAAGCCAGTAATGCCAATAAACCAGGAAACGAGTGAAATATTTAATCAATTTAGAGGGTTTTAACATGTTTTGTAAGAAATAATCTTTGCAAATCCTCTGATAAATTCCAATGTACTGAGCATATACTATACCAGTTGCACTTTCGTTTTAGTACACAGCATTAAAAGGAGAACGGATGTGTCAAATTCTTAGGACTGGAAAAGAAATGGAAACAAGTATTTTGTTATGGTAGGGCGTCTATTTATAAATGGTCGACAGCGCATTTCACGAACTGCCTCTACTTCTATGATCATCTTGTTTGGATCTGGATGTATGCTTGAAATATTAGCTGTATAGAACGCACGCAATAGTTCATGGGGTTCAATTATAGTGTATGAGTAATTGTATTACCACAACAAACAAACTTGTCTATTGTTTACATCAAAATGATACGTCATACCGGATAATAGCTACATGATTTCCTCCACTATTCATAGATATACACTCATGCTCATAATTTAAGGATAATGCTGATACATGGTAAAATAACACCCTGGTAGGCAGTTTGAGGGTTTAAATCACCTCAGGGTATGACCATGCGGTGCATTTGACCTGCGGTCGTCGCACAGTGGCGCTGGCAGCAGTCCACATACGCAGAGGTGTGATGGTGCATGTCAGAGTACGGTGCAGCGAGTAAGTGTGCAGACGTTTTCAGACGTGCTAATGGTGACTATGTGTTGAAAATGGCTCCAAGAACATATATTGATGACGTTGTGAGGGGTAGAATAGTAGGGCGACTGGAGGCTGATCAAACACAGCAGGTCATAGCATGGGCCCTCCATGTGCCACAAAGTGAGATCTCATGATTATGGCAACGATTCCAGCAGACAGGAAACGTGTCTAGGTGCTACAGTACAGGACATCCACGGTGTACAACACCACAAGAAGACCGATATCTCACCATCATTGCCTGCAGACGGCCACGGAGTACTGCAGGTAGCCTTGCTCGGGATCTTACCGCAGCCACTGAAACAGCTGTCTCCAGGCACACAGCCTACAGACGACTGAACAGACGTCGTTTATTCACCTGTAGACCTGCAAGGTGCAACCCACTGACCGCTGGTCACAGGAGAGTCCGTAAAGCCTGGTGTCAAGCACACAGTACATGGTCATTGGAACAGTGGTCCCAGGTTATGTTCACCGACAAGTCCAGGTAAAGTTTGAACAGCGATTCTCGCCGGATTTTCATCTGGCGTGAATCAGGAACCAGATACCAACCCCTTAATGTCCTTGAAAGGGACCTGTATGGAGGTCATGGTTTCATGGTATGGGGTGCACGTTCACCCCTACATGTCTTTGACAGAGGAGCTGTAACAGGTCAGTGGTATTGGGATGTCATTTGGCACCAGTATGTTCGCCTTTTCAGGGGTCAGTGGGTCTCACCTTCCTCCTGACTTATGATAACGCACGGCCCCACTGAGCTGCCATTGTGGATGAGTACCGTGAAACAGAATATATCAGGCGAATGGAGTGGCCCCCCTGTTCTCCAGACCTAAACCCCATCGAGGACGCCTGGGATGCTCTCGGTCGACGTATCGGTGCACGTCTTCAAACCCCTACGACACTTCAGGAGCTCCGACAGGCACTGGTGCAAGAATGGGAGGCAATACCCAAGTAGTAGCTCGACCACCTGATCCAGAGGCCAACCCGTTGTGCGGCCTTTGTACGTAAGCATGGTGATCATATCCCATATTGATGTCGGGGTGCATGCGCAGGAAACAGTGGCGTTTTGTAGCCACCAATTTCGTGGACTTACAGATCTGTGTCGTGTTTTCCCTATGTGCCTATGCCATTAGCGCCAGTTTTGTGTAGTGCCACGTTGTGTGACACCACATTCTGAAATTGTCCTTAATTTATGAGCATAAGTGTAGTTACACTGTGTGCCACTGCAGATAGGTGCCTCCTGAAATTGGGGAGCATAATTAATAATCATGTATGATCTACAATGTAGCAAGAGTGGGTAAAGTCAAAATACCAAAAATTTTGCTGTGATACGAATCATAAAAGCACGAATGAAACCCTGGTCGACTGAAAGAAACTGAAGCATGAAAGACAGTATATATCTTCCTCACTAAAATTGCTGCTACTACGTTTGATAATGGTATTTTGCAATGGAACGACTTGTTGCAATTTTCGTCAATACCAGTTGCAACGGCTTTGCACAATCTACAGGTGCATGAAGTAAAATTTTTGTTTGACGAATACAATTGCTCTGTAAAAAAACACTACGTATATACACATTTACACATATACACTGTTGAGTGAACCATTTCGACCAGCTGCTTAATAGCGTGTGCACCTTTGGAATGCAAGAGCAGCGATTCTGTGTGACGTGGCTCCATGACTTTGGTAGGTAGCACAGGGTGCCTGTACACAGGTCTACACACAGTTACGGTCCCGTGGGTTGTCTGTGCGACACCGTTACAGGTTTGTTCCTTGGGGTTCAGTCAGCTGAATTTGGTGGCCAAGTCATCAACGGGAGTTTACTATCATGACCTTTAACCCACTGTAGCGCGGTTCTGTTCCTGTGAGCCGGATAGTTATCTTGTTAGAATGTGCCATGTTCATCACGGAAGACATAAAGCTTGAAAGGGTGTAGGTGATCCTCAATAATTTTAACATAGTTCAAAGATGCAGTTGTGCCTTCGATTATGGGTCACATGTTATGAAGCAGCGTTCTCCAAGAAACGGAAACGTGAAAACGCTGAACATTCAGGTGATGGGCCACTGATTGCATTCCTTCCCTTCTGGGGCGCTGCATTCAGCAAAACAAGCCAGGTCCTAGTAAGGCGAGGTATCTGATACATTTTCCGATCTCCTAAGAAGATAAACGAGATGCTACGCTCTGTTAACAGCAGGCTCGGGATTTACAACATCCCTTGTCAGTGCGGAAACAATTACATTGGTGAGTCCATCCGCACCGTTTCCGACCAATATGAAGGACTTCAACGGTATATTAAAAATAGAGAAATGAACAAATCTCTAGTAACGGCGTGTAAAAAATAGAGAACTGTTGAAATATGTAGTTGCTAAGCACAGACTCACGAATAAACATAAAATATTGTTTGACGAAACAAAACAGTTTTTTCCCAGGCTCCTACACACTGGGATTCTGTAACTGAAGAGGTTTTAGAAATAAGAATGTGTGAGTAAATCTTCAAGCGTAATAACGGATATAATCTTTACAGTGCATGCAAGCGAGCTCTCGATGCAGAGAAGATGCAGAGATATTCGCCGCGATGTTCATTCTACTGAGGGAAGGCAGCGGCACCAATGCAGACGTTGACACCATCTGCGACAACATGACGTAATAACCGACCAATCAGAAGCTGCCTTTGGGCTATATAAGACCATCACAGGAGCAGTTTTGACGAAGACGGTGGATGTAATGGTCGAAAGTCCGAAGTTCTACCCTGAAATGGCTCGGTAAGAAGGCCGAGAACGTTTTATACGGCATTCCGCAGATGTTCCCGACTGCATCACGCGCACAGCCGTTCAGTGTTTCCGAGATGCTCCTACTCAGGTGCGAGACTATAACTGTCTGCTGTATTTTCAGTCGATTTTTCCTTTTGTTGCCCGTGTGTTTGCAATAATGATTCCCCATTCATATCTGCTCCGCTTACACACTTTCCTTACCACATAACGTACCCGCAATGCAACCAACGTGGTTTAGTCTCGCGATGGGCAGCGATAATAATGTTTGGCTCATCAGTGTTACATGCACCGTGCGATGTCAGTGCTGGATATAGCTCTTCACGTTTAAAGGGATTCATTAACGAAACAATGTGGCCTGATTAAACATTGATTAATCACGTATTTAATACGTTTAAAACCACCTGAACTCGCTAATGACGAATTACATTTGTTATTACATTTCTGTCGTTGTTCCGTATAGAACACACTGTTAACATTGGTTTTAGCTAAATGTTGATCGGATAGCCACAAAAAACAAGATTTTATAAAGGAAACAAAAATACTTTCCCGTCCCATATTTTTGCTAACGCGCAGCGAAGCGCTTAATGTGAAACAGAAAGCCAGAAAACATAAGAAAACTTCGTATCGTATTTATATTTTTTTGCGGTTCATACTAAAGGGTGTTCAACCTAATTCATTCTAAAGTATGCAGGGTGTAACAAAAATGTACGGCACAAATGTAGGGACACATTCCTTACACGTAGAGGAAGAAATTATGTGAACATGGATCAGGCAACTCTTTGTATCCATGTTACAACTCATTTTCTCCAACTCATTAATTATCGGAAACACGCACGAACAGAACGCACCAGCATACCAAACACAACTCTTCCTCACAGGAGATGTTCAGTAAGCCCTCCGTAAGTATGATACATGCTTCATCCCGCCATAGTAGTGACTCTCGGATACGCTGATGTATCCCTCGAGTATTGTGTACGGTTTCGCAGCCTTCGATAATACGGGCACGGAGATCCTGAAAATCATATACTGGGGTTCCATACACAAGAGCTTTAAAATACACCCAGAAATAAAAGTCCATATCGTTTAGGCCTGGAGAACTTGGGGGCAAGCAGTTGGTATATATCTGCCTATTCATCTGTCACGGAAATTGTTGTTTAGAAGCCGACGGACATTAATACTAAAATGAGGTGCTCCATTGGACGTGAAGTACGCGTTTTGTCGCACAGCTAAAGGCACATTTACTAACAGATCATGTAGAACGTTCTCTAGGAAATTATGATAACTTTGTCCATTGAGCCTGGGTGGAGTGAAAGTGAGGCCCTACCAAATAGTCACCAACAATTTCAGCTCTAGCTTTAAAAGAAAATCTTTATTGATGACTGTCCATACATGTCGACTGTGAAAATTTATAATGTGATCTCGTCGAATAGACGGCTCGTCTCTGAACGGCACCGTTGCACTAAAATTAGAGTTGACACTTTGTTAAATAAACCATTGGCAGAAGAGTACCTGTGCAGAAAAATCGGCTGTTGATAGTGCCTGCACGTGCTGTGAATGTTGTGGATACAGCAGGTCTTCGTGTAACACTCGCCAGACAGTCAAGTGGTCAACATTCAGTGTTGAAGCTACATGTGTTCTATTGGCACAAGGGTCATCAACTGCGTGAATAATTCCCGCCTCTCGTTGCGGTGGCGTTTTTCTAGGTTTCCCGATGTCGACGATCAATGGCTTTAGACGTTTTCCTGTAGGAGCACCTTCATCCCGGAAATTTCTTCCGCTACAAACGTCGAGCGTGAGCGCCATTGTCGTCAGCTAATCCACGCACTAAATGGGCATCTGCCACCTTTACATTTGTGTACACTGCCATTGCACGAGTAAAGTCTGTGATTACCTCTAGGTAGTAACCCGTGTGGTTGCAACGGCCGTACTGGTCGCTCGAGCAGCTGACGTTATCTCTAAACAAGTTGACGTGCTTCGCATGGCAACAGGAACATGTAAAACAAAACAATGGCTGTGCACAACGTATCCAGACGCCACCAAGAGTGCATGTTTCCCATGATTCTAACATTCTATCCTATAATTAATGAGGTGGAGAAAATGAGTTGTAACACGAAAACAAAGCTTTTCTAGAGCCATATTCATTTAACGTAATTTCTTCGTCTACGTGTGACGAATGTGTCCTGCAATTTGTGCCGTACATTTTTGTTACTCTTTCACTATGTCATGCTTTTTTCCAAAGATGAGTGTTGCGTTTGTTGCAAATTTATAAAAGGATATGCTTAAAATAATTAAAGCAGAATGGAACAATACTGTACTGTGCACTGATTGATTAGTGTGGTTTGGACGCAGGTTTACGTTATAAATAATGCAGCATTCAAAACAGGAGGTGGAAGCCCAGCACCGAGAAAAGCGCAGGCTGTTTATGTGACAGAATGGTTATGGTCAGACAGTACTGGAATGCAAAATGAATACTGGTTATTCACACTCTTCAAAGCAATAAATGCTGAATACTGCACAGTTCATTTATGCAAACTGGTAAACATGAGGGATATACACGCATTACAAAATGAAAAGAAAAATCCGGACAAATTTCCAGACCGCGACATCCAGCACATTCATAAGTAGCAGCGACGACTGATTACACCTGTGATCTCATCTAAGGAAATCTGTGGTTGGAAAACGTCATGAGCTCGCTGATGCGGTTGTGAGTGTCGTGGGTTGTTATTCCACAGTCGCAATTGAAGGTTACTGAAAAAAAAACTGGATAAAGCTGCGTAGACCAAAAACAGAAATTCTTGAAAAAATTTTACCACACAATTTTAGTTTTTCACTAACAGACAGAAAACTGTCCATGTCGTTCTGGTATAAAAACAAAACGCCGTTTGCGCCAAGGAGATAATTGCAGTATTTTCTTAGTGTACATGTGTAGCTGCGGAAGACAGTGTTTGTCATATACAGCCTCAATGCACTACAAATTTGAATTTATGATGAGTCTCAATGGCTTTTTGAAATACATAATGTAAGTACTAACCGGACAAAAGGACTCGTATGGTAGGGAAAAGGGGTACTCGTTAATCACAGTAAGGCCCTCTGTGGTACGTAGAAAACAAGCTGACGTTGTGTATAGGTTGAGATACTGGACTCGCATTGTACAGGATGGCAGTTCAAATCCCCTTCCAAACATTCCGATTTGGGTTTCCCGTGTCTTCTCTCAATCACGTAAGGCAAATGCCCGGTTGGTTTCTTTGGAAAGGACACAGACGATTTCCATTCCAAATCCCTCTCCTGTTCGACCTTGTGCTCCGTCTCTGAAGACTACGTCGATTGTTAAACTCTAATCTTCCTTCCTCTCTTGAAACTAAATGAAGAAGCAAGCTGTTAAACTCTAATCCTCTTTCCTTGCTTGAAACGAACGGAACAAACAAGCTCTTGAGTGTGTGGCCACGCTCCGTGTCACCCAGATACTCGCGACGTCATGCTCATAGGTGGAATAGCAAGCGTGTACTCTGGTGCGCCTGCGTGTAGACTGGCCTGCGTTGCGTGTAGTGGCCCCCCGACACGGCTTCATGAGAAAGGAAGCCAACTCTTGAGCGGCCTCGAGGCATCCGGCAAAGAATGCGCCCTGTGCTGCACTTCCTACCAACGTCAGGCCACTCATTGTACTGTTTGTTATTGTGTTCGTATGGTTAGGAGTACAGGACAACCATTACAACTGTAGTGTGTTCAGTCATATTGTTATCACCATTTTCCAAACCAATAAACGCGTAACTCTTGATGTATCTGAATTGAAAATGAGGGTAATGCCGACTGTTTGACCACCTACCCCTAAGACTTTACCACGAAACTGTATAACAGGACTGCCATTGCTCCTGTAAATAAGTCATGGGAAACACCGAGCTACATGTGATAGTGATATCTGACGTGAACATTGACAGTGTGTGAAGAACCGTCAGAATCCATATGACCTGACGACTTATTAACTCCTCCACAAAAATTCTCCGTACAAATATGCAAGGATTCGGGATAATTCAACAAAGTAAGTATTATTTGTCTGGTATAACTTTACCAGTGTGCGAGTTGGCCTTGGTGATTGTTCACATAAACATTGTTTCGAAAGATCACAGAATCTAGAAAAAAACACAAGCGTACTTACTAGTTGTGTAACAACTGTACTTATAATAATTTTTTTCTTTATGAATTTAGATAAATTAATGTAAGCAATGTTTTGAATTTCTTTTTCTTTTCGTGTCATGTTAGAGAAACTGTAAGCAACTTTTGAAAATGAATGTTATTATTTATGTTAGATTTCAAGCCATGTGACAATCAAAAGAAAGTGTATTTAATGTTAAAACTATTGTAAGATGTGAAAATTGTAATTTATACACGTGGTCCATACGTAGGTAATGCATTAGGATATGTGTAGTAGAAAACCTGAGGTGAATACCCTACCTGTAGGGGAGCGGGAAAAGGTGGAGACAGGCGAGCGCGGGAAAACGCACACTGACGCGGTTCGGCACAACGGGCTCAGTAGAACAGTCGGAGTTGGGCATTGGTCAGAGGAACATGTACTGTACCGAGGAGGCTATCAAGGAAAAGTGAATTCCATTGAGCCTCGGATGTGCCGCTTCCGACGACTACTTGGCATGGCTATATTCTTAGGCACAAAATTGGAAAGATTACGACGCTAAGAAGAAGGAAAGTGCCGGTGCAGTGAGAGCCTTAGCCGTGCTTGCAAGTGTGCTGTGCTTCTCGCTATCTCGCTGCCCGCCTTCCGCCGCACCGACGTGCACAGGTCAAACATTTATTTCATCTTTAGAAGTGTATCTGTGTGGACCAGTGTCGAAACTGTTTCTAACTGTTCAATAATAACGTGACTTTTACCAGAATTGCCTTAGCCATTACTCATCCTTATCACTGACCTAGACATGGTCCTTACCACATATTGTGCAACCCGAGTATCCCGAATTGAAAATTTAAAGTTAGTATTAACGAAAATTATCTGCTGTAAAGAAGTTAAAATTTATGTGCGTTATTGTAAATGTTGATAAAGAACAAAAGTATGACTATATTGAAAGAGTTTTTTGCAATGAGTTAGCAATGTTATTTAATTAATGTGAGACAGTCAAATAATTCAGAAATAAGAGAAAAGAGTAGTTATCCATAGATTGATAATAATGAGTGTTAATTTACGTTCAGGACTTAATAGTTTCAGTATAACGACCATAACAGTTTCAGGCCCCCCCCCCCCCCTTCTCTTGTCCATTCTTTCACATCTTGAAGTGTACTGATCGGATTTGAACAGTAAAGTTAATTTCTATATTAAACCTAAGTGTATTAGTGTTTTTTCCAATTTTAATAGTGACATTGTATGTGTGTTTTCAAAATTGCTAATTCTAGGGTAATCTATGCCCGATTTCAGTCTGATCAATATACAAAATGCAGTTCGTAGTAATCATTGCTGTGTGGTGTTGTGTATTTATAGCTCGTCCAATTTAGTACAAAAGGAGAAAATTTTAGTTCAGTGGATTTTTCCTATGCCAAACTTTGCCATATAACGCAACATTACTACGTGTTGTTATGCTTGTACGTGTACTCACTTGTACAAGGAAAAACTCACTCAATGCCTAATTAGGCTGGCGACTGTATTATTAATCATTGGTAGTATCTACTGTGTGTACTTCTTGTCCATGCGAACGCGTAATTGTACTTTACACTTGCTTGACGCATCACTGTAGTTACTGACTGGCTATAAGTCCGAATAGCTTCCAATTAGGTACACGCGGTCAATTTATGTACTAAAATCCTTGTTTACAAGGTGAAGCCCGTGAACTTATTACAGTACAGGCTTTATAGAGTTAACGTACGTCCGACAGGACAGTAGTGTTACAGTTGCTTACAAGTCGGAAGATGAAACGTATCAGTTAAGGATAATCGTGAAATCTACAGTTAATGTTAAATCTGTAAGTGATGCTTTTATAAGTTGTATCGGTGATGTACTGGCACATCTTCATCCCAGTCAGCAGTATTAGCAAAGTCTATGACCTCTTCATTGATTTCGACACTGGTTTGAAACACATAGTGTAAATATCTCTTTTCAATATTTTTGACAGTCTTACGTGTTTTCGTCCTGGCTTCTACAGTTACTACTTCTATTAAAATTTATCTCAGCGTCCTTAAAGCTTTCAGTGAAAATTGTTAGATATTTTTGTTTCTAATACGTGCTTGTTGATTTATCTTCAAAGTTCGTTAGGCTAGACTTACGTTGCAAGGGTCGGTAGTTGATTGTAGAGCATAAAATTCATTGTCTGTATTGCCTCGATCTATGTGATAACTTACACTGTCAAGTACTGTAAGTTATTCCTATAGCCCCATGATGTAATTCGCACTGTTAATTGCTTTCTGTAACGTAACAGTGAGGCATTTCTGTTTCTCTTCCACGCTGCTGCTAAGAACATTGCCTGCAGATTTCCCTGCTCTCATATCATTTACCGCTGCTCGGCGACCTCGCACAGCTCACCCAGACGGAGCCACTATTTTCGTCCAGTAAAGATATTCCAGACAGGTAGTAGGAAGCTATAAATCAATGATCAGTACCACAGATAAAAAAATGTGGAACATGATGCCTACTAACGACGGGGGAGCTCCCTGTGCACTGGTGAGTTACTCGTTCCTCTCGCTGCCCTAACGCTTCCTTATGTCATGTTGCCATTAGTTTATCTTTCGATATCAACCGGCCCGCCCATCCCACACCTATGACTTATCGAACCACACGGTGTCTGATACCCGATGATGGAGCTACAGGTCTCTGAAACTAGTCGTGCAATAAAAAGTACATCATTTACAACTAAAACAGATTTGTCAATATAAGCATAGTATTACACTTGACAGTAACAGAGTACCTCTGAATCCAGCATGAGACTAACCTTGATATCCGCAACGTACAGTTTCGAAACATTCTCAATATACGTTTGGTAAATTCAGTTTGCAGTTCAGTTTGTTAGTATCCAGCATTCGGAGGGCTTGACGTAACTATTTTCGACGAAAGCTTTAAACTATTGACCTCTTGTATCAAAACGTTGCAGAACACATCTAGGAATCGAGCACAGGTCCTTTGCTTCACAGGTAGGCGCCTTGGTCGCTCGGCGAGCGCTGCATTTGTCGAAAGGCGTTAACCTTAGGGTTACACAACCGGCAGTCTTAAAAGTTACTTTTCTCGTTATCTCGGAAAAATATATGTGCGGAACCCATATGTGACGATGTAAACTGCTCAGTTTTAAATTATGTATCGATTCCTTTAAATTTATGTTGATTATGCATTGCTGACTTTAACGATCGTTATCTCAAAAATAGCGGGTCCTTAATTGTAGGGGGTAAATCAGCGACGTGCCCATTATGAGCCAAATGGATCTGCCTTATCTCACGACTTTAGATTGTTTCGTCAGTAGAAGGCGCATTTTGACTTAAACTCTCGATTATCAGCTGGTTGTCCAGATAATTGGAAAAAATTTAACATAATGTGACTCCTGTCACTCATGGTAAACGCATTTGTTTACTAGTCCACTTGAAGTCTTCACACTCTATAGTATTATTTATGAGCGACATTCTCCACATTTATTTCGAAGATTGTAATCATATCGATAACTGATACAGGTCCTTGATAGAAATAGTGACTATCAGTTTCAGACTCATTTTTACGCAGAATTATTTCACAGTTATAATGCATATTTATCTCATTACTTTAGAGCGAAAAGAAAATCATCCTCACTGTCATCTATGTTGCCGATAAACGTTCCGTAATGAATTCGAACTTGTGCTTTACCTATTTCTTGCTTCTCTCTCCTGCCATTTCATTGAAATCGTTGCTGTAACTATCAATGGGTGTCCAAGTTTAAGCATAAACGATTACGCAGTTAACTAATACCTGGTTTATATTTCCCCATTTCTCGCCTCATCGGAAATGCCTGTCCACGTCATTGAATAACTTAGGTAAAAATCAGCAGCCTTTGCAGAATACTTCTGGTAAGTGCTCATCGAATTTTACACAACAGCCTACGTAGATTCATCGCTCTTATCTTCCTGCCAACAGTTCACGCTGCGTTAAGAGCACATTTGATCAAACTAACGTAACATTCCTCCACGTGAAGGAACATGTCAGAAAATTTGTGCACCAATTCATTACCAAGTTAACAGAACTTCTAGTAATGTCCTCTAAAAGACTCATTTCTTTCTACAATGCTACTCGTTGGGGGCATGCTTAGGTCTTGCAGTTTAGGCTCCCAGTCTCAAAAGCTTCACGTAATCAACAAAAGCAACTTAAGGTGGCGTCTAGAACTCAGGTGACAGTCGTCACTGGTGCCGACAAGAATTGAAGCTAGCAACTGGTTGCATCCTACGTGCCAAATAACAGCCAGCAGAACCACCTGGATATTTTGAACGTGCACCACCAGAATTTCCGCCTATTTTACTATGTTTGGAGCTCCCAGTAAACAGCAGTTCTGTTTTCCTTGATTCATATCACGATTCAGCAAGCTAGGACCATCAGAAAACGGAAATCATACGGGCTCAAAGGTACTGTACTTTTATTCGAGATAACTCGTATATTCCATTGTGTAGACGACATCGCTGACGCGTACTTGAGAGATGGCACTTAATTCTGAGGTTGCTACCTCGAATCTTCCAGTGAAAACATTTTCATCGACAGTACTTGCTCAGCGAGAAAATTATCGGGCAAAAACCAGGATCAGCAGAATTTACACTAACGTCCTCCGTTAAAATCCAAATATCTGCACATGATCTCGTGGAGTGAGGGAATATGCTACCGTTAAGAGCCGTCCGTCCTTCGAACGGGGACGTTAAGCTCGGCCGTCTCCTTTGTGCCACACGAATGTAGTAGAATGCGTGGTGGAATCGGGTTGCACCATCTCCCTTTTCCTGCCATCAACACAGCACAGTACTGCACACGCACACATCCCCATCACTTCCACATCAATATGTACTTGAGATATTTGACATGCAAACAGTGTCAAATTTCCTGTGGTCATGGCTAATAGTGCTGTATCCCCCTGTAACAAGAACTCACTATAGCTATCTCTCAATAGTAAACTCAGTTACCGAAGAAAGACATTTACAAAACGTAACTCTCATTGATATACACTGGAAAATCTCAAGAAGCATACAAATAAAACACCTAATTTACATGTCCTATTTCGCGATAATACAAAATGAGCCACCCATCTTTGAACTTTCAGGATGTCCTCCGTTAATCCTATCTCGTAAGAACCCTATACCGCACAACAGTACCGTAATGTAGGCACTTAGTAAGAGTGTAGCAGTTTCTAAGTGTTCTGCCAATAAAACACAGTCTTTGGTTTGCCTTCCCTACAACATTATTTATGTAGTCGTTCCAAGTTAAGTTGGTCGTAATTGTAATTCATAACTATATAGTTCAAATCGCAGCCTTTAAATTTATGTGATTTATCGTGTAACTGAAATTTAACGGATTTCTTTTCATACTCGTCTGGATAACTTCATACTTTCCCTTATTCAGAGACAATTGTCACTTTCGTACCATACATATATTTTGTCTAAATAATTTAACAATTGGTTTTGATCTTCCGATGCTTTTAGCATAAGATAAATGACTGCATAATCCGTAAACAATCTAAGACGGCTCTTCAGATTGTTTCCTAAATCGTTTGTATAGATTAGGAACAGCAGAGTACCTATGACACTTCTTTGGGGAAAGCTGGATATTACTTCTCTTTTGCCGGCCGGAGTGGCCGAGCGGTTAAAGGCGCTACAGTCTGGAACCGCACGACCGCTACGGTCGCAGGTTCGAATCCTGTCTCGGGCATGGATGTGTGTGATGTCCTTAGGTTAGTTAGGTTTAAGTAGTTCTAAGTTCTAGGGGACTTATGACCACAGCAGTTGAGTCCCATAGTGCTCAGAGCCATTTCTGAACTTCTCTTTTACTCAATGATTTTCCGTCGATTAGTATGCACTGTGACCTTTATGACAGAAAATCACATATCCAGTCACAACTAAAGCGATATTCCATAGGCACGTTATTTAATTAGAAGTATCTTGCGAGGATCGATGTCAAAAGAATTATGGTAACCTAGAAATATGGAATCTCTTTGGGATCCCCTATCGGTAGTATACGTTACTTCGCGCGAATAAAGAGCTAGTTGTATTCCAAAAGAGCGATATTTTCTGAATCTGTGTATGTCAATAGACCGTTTTCTTTAAGGTAATTCATAATGTCCGAGTACAAATTGTGATCCATAATTTTACTGTGGTCTTTTGGTGTGTATATTTCGTCGATCGAGTGGTTGTATGTGATTGCTCAGTATGGAGCTATTGTATCAGCATTCTCTTAAAGGAACCTGATTGGTATGCTATCTGCACTAGAAGACTTGCCATTATTAAATGATTTAAGCTACTTTGCTACACCGAGGAGATGAATTTCTTCTAAGTTACTCATGTTGGCAGCTGTTCTGTACTCGAATTCTGGAATATGTACTTCGGCTTCTTTGAGGAAGGAATGTCGGAAAACTATGTTCAATAAATCCACTTTAGTGTTGATGTCGAAGGCCATATTTCCATTGGCATCGGACAGTGAAAATATTGACTGTGTCTTGCCATTGATGTACTTTACATACTACCAGAATCGTTTGCATTTTTTGACAGAATGAGAGGCAGAGTTCCGTTGAAGTAGCTATTGAAAGTATATCACCTTGAAGTCCGCGCTGAGTTTCGAGCTTCAGTAAAACATTGCCAGCCTTGGAGATTTTGTGTTCTTTCAAATTTGGCGTGCTTTCTTCGATGTTTCTGCAACGCTGTTCTGACCTGTTTTATGTACCTTGGGAGACCAGTGTCTTTTATTTACTCGACACAAATCTCTCACTTCTCGAAGATTCAGTTTCCTTGAATTTGAGCCACATCTGGTCTACACTTACATAGTTCGTTGGGAAGAAATGGAGACTGTCTCTTACGAAGACGTCAAGGAAATTTTTATCTGCTTCTTTAAATAGATATCTTTGCGTTTACCTTTGGTGGATTTGGATGTTGCGGTCGTCAGTCTCAGTACAAGTATCTTATGGTCACTAGATGAACTCTCAAAATAATTTTCGTAGAAAGCATTTAGTACAATTTCTGACGATGTTTTATATCTATCAGTGGCTTAGAAAATGTATTTTCGTCACAATATCGAGGGTAGGTTGAAGTCAACTTCAACTACTATTCTATGGATGTGGTACCTATGATACTCCAGTTTTCTTTGAACTCTTTAGCAACTGAATCATCTGAGTCGGGGGAGGAGGTCGGTAAGAGGAATGAGTTATTAAGTTATTACCGTTGTCACATTTATAATTGACAATAACCATTTACATCAATTTCGCTACAAGAGAAAATACTGCCAACAATAACAAACACGCCACCATTCAATCTAGCCCTTCAGTACACAGTTAGATCCTTTGCAAAAATATCGGGTGAACTTATCTTCAGCTTTAGACTCCTTTCGTTCAGTATAACGATTTGAATTTCAGTACTTTCTATTAGTGCTTTCCCTACACAGCTGCGACAGTTTACAACTACAGTAGTGTTGGTTGCTATGTCTATCCTCTTCCTGCATCCGTCCTGCATCCTTTGAGGCTGAAGCCCTTTCTGTCCTTTTTCGAGATTCTGTAACTTAAAATTTTTCGAAACTCACAGAATTTTCGTTGTGGGAAAGCAGCTAAACCATGTACCTATTTGTTGATAAATAGTAACATACAAAACTGGATAAAAAATTTCTAACTGTAAAATTCAAAACATGAAAAATGAAATGAAATAAAAGAACATAACGCCGATAATCTTCAGACACAAATATTTCCCTTCGAAATAAATTGGGAAATGTTTTCCCATAATCCAACTGTGATGACAGACTTAAGTAACTGGAAATTATTATTGTACTTTCAGGCTGCAAGTGGGCCGTCAGTACCCCTTACAGATCACTAAGATGGAGTTATGGACTTACCATTGTAGTCTACTTCAGAAGTCTATGGAAAGTCCGCAGCATTCGTTTTCTCCAGGAACATAGCGTTGTTTCATAAGTTATTGGTTTTGTCGTTGTCATTGCTCGAGAACTCCAATTTACTGACATTGCTGTCAGTAATACATCGGATCCGTTTAGTCTACTTTTTGACATTTAGTGAGCGAGGTGGCTTAGAGATTAAGTAACTGGCCATGTGCTCGAGATGAACGAAGTTCAAAACCCGGTTTTACCATCCAGATTTTATTCATCAGAAATGTGGGTGATTTTCACGTGAACGCCGATATGGCTCCCTCTATGACGCCGTAACCGATTCTTTCTTTAATCCTTGTTACTCTTAGCCAGCACTTTTAAAAAACTCATGTGGACAACAGATTAACATTTAATGTCTTCTTTGGCTGTACTGCGGCATTTTATTTTTCCTTCTTCCGCCAACACTATGGTTCGTCTCGTGAAGCGTAAAGGTTACATGACGATATCCAATTGATTCACTAAGAAATAACAGCAATACGTTCTCAGCTGTATGAGAGCTTCGTGTTTGGAACTTACTGACAGACTCATAAGGTTGGACGCAATTTATTTTTATTTTTGATTGGTGCAATTAACATCTGACGTGCCACTCCATGACTGGGACAGGTCGTGTTTTCACAGTATTAAATTATACATGTACGTGAAATGTACCCAATTTGGTTTCTTAGTGTTCTAGCAAAGTTGCAGTTTTATGCAGTTGAAAACTTAAAATATTATCTATAAGAAGGCAGTAAGATATGAGAGAGTTTAGATTTGTGGAATACTGCCACCTATGCTGTCCAGGAGAGTGTACCTCAGAAGTGCACGGGGACCTTCGATCCTCGACAACATTTGCCGTATCCACTACTATTCGCAAACCGAGAGAGAGAGGGCCTCAAAAATATTTTATATATTCCGTTGTAGATTCGTTAAGGGTCCATTCTCTTCACTCATCCTATAATATAAGCGACGTTTATAACTTCTTTTTGGAAAAAAATAAACTAGTCAACATAAATATTTTTACACTTTATTTAATGATACTTGGAAAACATTTTCTGATTTTTAAAGAAATTTAGTCATCATTAAGTACACCATTCGAGGAGCTAAAGTTTCGCTGTCCAACATGAGGTGTGTCCACGAATGAAAGTCCTGCAGTTTGCAAATCTTATCTGAAATTAAAAAAAAAAATCTTCCTAATCCATAAAACATTGCACAAGAGGTAACAGCACAATTGTTTGAAATCTGACAAAGTAATAAAATGGCGGACGTTTGAGACAAAGATGTGGTACTTTCGTGTGTTTTTGGTCACGTTTCCTGCAGTAACTAATAAGTTAAAATAAAATGTAGTCTACCACTCTTTGCGGATATGTCCAAGGAAGAATTCAAATTTCAGAAAGATATTAGCGTGCCCGCAATCCATTCCGTCAGCTTAAAAGTAGGCTGTATCTCAAGCTGACGGAGTAGATTGTAGGCACACTAATAGAAATAACTTTCTGTGATTTGGTTCAATTACTCCTCGGACATGTCCACAATGAGTAGCAGGCAACTTTTTTATTTTAATGTATTAGTTATTGCAAAAAAGTGACCAAAAACAGATGAAAAAACTAAATCTTTGTTCCAAATGTCCACCATTTTATTATTTTATCAAATTTCAAACAATTGCGCTGTTAGTCCGTGTGCAATATTCTGTAGAGTAAAAAAATCGTTTGTTGTTTGATTTCAGATAAGATTTGCAGACCGCAGGTCTACCGTCATGGACACATCCCATTTTGGACACAGCTATCTCGACTCCTCAGACTGGGAGTTAATGATGACTGAATTTCTTTAAAAAATAAGAAAATATTGTGCAATAATCAATAAAGAATCTGCAAAAAATTTAAGTTGAGTGCTTCATTAGTTTTTCCAACAAAATTGTAAAAATTTTGATTATTTTGTAGGCCGACTGAGGAGAACAGACCCTTAAGCTTCTACTATAAGTGCGTTCTGTTCTGAACACTGTTGTAGTCAGTAATTTTTATGCCTAGAATTTACCTGCGTTAGTTGATCAAATCCATTACCTAGCCTGTGTTAGTACTTTGAATTTAGTCCTTATTCTAAGCCAGTCCGTCTTCGTGTGAGTCAGTGCCGTCTAATCTGTTTCCACTAGTGCTGTTGTCCGGCTCACTAGAGCAGTCTGTAGAGTCCCTCATCGCCTGTGCTCGTAGCCGCGTGTCCTCTCATCGCTGCAAGTAGTTTTTATATAACACTGTAGATGTTCTGCATGCAACATCTGTCTGGTCTCTGTGGGTTAGTGTCTGGTTTATACGGTATTGTGTTATGCCTTGTATGTGGATTAGTCTCCATTCCCGAGAAAAACGGCCGCAGTAACACAGTACACTGGCTTAGAAAATGTCATGGGATAGACACCTAATACCGCGTGGAACCTCCTCTGCCCCTGCAGAGTGCGGTAAGACGCCGTGGAAGTGAGTCTAAAAGTCCATGGTACTTCTTTGGACGCATCTAACACAAATGGTTTGCAGAGCGGCAGTCAATTCTGGTCTGTTCTTGGATGCAGGATAGATGGAACGGAGCCTCCGTTCCATGACATACAATATATGCTCGACAGGATTCAAATATGGGCTCTGAAATGACCATCTCAGTGTTTGGACCTACACTGCCTGTTTCTGGAACCACTCCTAGGCGACGTGGGAGTGACATGGAGGCGCGTTATCATCTTGAAACACTGCAGAACCTGTCAGGGTGCTGGAAGGCCAAAAAGCAGTGGTCCCCGAGCAGCTCAGCACATCGCAGACCAGTCGAAGTTCCTTCCAGAAGAAACCTGGGGCTCGATCGGTATCAGGAAAATGCACCCACATCATAAGAGAGACACCACCGCCTTGGAACACACACCCTCTTGGCATGCGGGGTCCATCGATTCTGTGGTCTTCGCCACACAGTGTGTCTCCCATCGGCATGGTGCAATTGAAATCACATTACGCCTTTGAGTTAACAGTGGCACCCGTGTGCGGCGCCGGCTCCCATACCCACTGAACCTATGGCCCTATGGATTGTCCATTGGGAGACGTGTCTAGAACGTCCTGTGTTCAACTGAGGCGTGATTTGTTGCGCTGTTATCCTTCTGTTACTATTGACGATCCGCCTCAGATGTTCCTGGTCACGGTCATAAAGGGTGGGTGAACGGCAGGTAGTTCGTCTGTTGTGGACTATGAAACCCTTGTTCAACCATTTACGATGTACCCTGGCCACGGTTGAACGTGTGAAGCCGAATTCCTGCACCAATGCCGAAATCGAAGTTCCCACCCCTCGGTCACAGACCAACATACCCCGTTCGAACGCCGCCAGCTCACAACAACGTTGTATTACGCAATTCACTTGCACAACCACTTCTCTGAATGTCTCCTATAGAACTGCAGCTCTAACAGAAGCCTGGAGCGCATACAACACATTTGCGACATTTGTGTCCCACTACTGTCTTTCATTTAAGGAACAGGGAAGTTAATCGTGAGCTACATATTGCATGGTCAGGCATCCAACTCCAGCATCATCACGCACCTAAATACTTGGGAGTCACTCTCGATAGAACTTTGACATTCAACACTCACTGCGAGAACACCAAAATGAAAATCTAACCTAATTCGCAAACTAGCGGGGGACACAGTTGGGATCACATCCACAAACTATTCGCTGTTCTGCAATGGCACTGTGCTTTTCTACTGCCGAATATGCTTCTCCAGTCTGGCACAGGTCATCTCATGCCAGACAAGTAGAAAATCCTCTCAACGAAACCTGCAGGTTGATCACAGGTTGCTTAAGACCTACTCCCACTGATAAGCTCTACTACCTGGCTGGAATAGCGCCACCATGGATACGCAGAACAGTGGCTGCCAACAAGGAGAGACTGAAAGTGGAACAGGACAGTGCCCATCCACTGCACGGACATATCCCACCACAGCAACGGCTGAGATCGCGAAAGAGCTTCCTGAGAACATCCGAGAAGCTCACCATTTCACCAGAGAAGGCAAGACTGCAGACGCCAGAATCTGAAGAACTACCGCCTGGACACAACGAGAGCTGGCTGGTGTGGAAATCTTTAAACAGATTACGATCCGGAGTTGGACGATCCAGAGACAACCTGAAGAGATGGGGCTTCATAACAGAAGATACGTCTTGTGATTGTGGACAAGAACAAACCACAAGCCACATGCTCCAGTGCCTTTTGTGCTCTACATCCTGCACAACGATTGATATCCTGCAAGCCACTCCAACCGCCTTGGAGGTTGCAAAGTACTGGGCACGTGTAATATAAATACAATTTGTATATATTTATATGTACATATTTATTGATGTATATGGCTACTGTAAATTTGTATGTTTCTGACTCGACAATAATAATGACGTTTTCTACGTCAGGGCTCTGGGGTCTCTCTCTCTCTCTCTCTCTCTCTCTCTCTCTCCATAGGCAGAGTCAGCATCCTGACCGAGGTACTGTTAGGTGTGGAGAGACCGCGAGTGAAGCGTCTACTGGCCTTTGGGCCCTCGGAGGACGCACGACACTTAATCCGGCGCGTCGGGTAGGCGGCCAGCGAATCTGGAGGTATTTAGGTGGCGTTAGCTGGTGGAGCGCCTCTATAAATAGTGGTCAGCGGCGGCGTCCACTCGCCATTGTTCTCGCTCGCAGCGCTCGCACCGCCGCCGCCGCTTTTGCCAGGCTCGCCCTGCGACCTTCACACGGTGCTACGTGTTCTCTCACGCTGTGAGGACGCGAAACGATCACTGTTCGAAGCAATACTCAGGTGCTTAGAATAACATCGACTTCCTATCGGAAGCATTAGGGCAGCTCTATGTCCACATGATAGTATAGTTTGGCAGAGGTTTCATAGAACCACATTTGTACTATTTCTGGATCCTTCCATTTTCCACGATATAGGTGAGAGTAAACAAAAAGTTTTAGCATACCCTTAATTTTCGAGAGAGAGGGAGGGAGAGAGAGAGAGAGAGAGAGAGAGAGAGAGAGCGAGACGGATGGAGTTCGTCAGCCGCAGTGTGTGCGCGTGCGCTTATGGAGGAGCGTGTGTGCGCGCGCGAGCGTGCGTGCGTGCGTGCGTGCGTGCGTGCGTGCGTGCGTGTGTGTGTTTGTTTGTTAACTTGCTGGTCAGAAACTTTAAGCAATATAAGTTTCGTCTGTGAAAATACGTCTACAGGCTGGCCATTTACATATTTCGAATTTTAATATTAGTCTGCAATAAAATGTTGTAACCCGACCACACACAACTGTTACGTAGATGTCTCCCAGCACCATTTTTATAGCTACACAGTTACTTTTCTGTACCAGACGAAGGTTAAGGAGTGGAATGTGAAGGCTACTTTTGTTTCTAGTGCTGTATTTATGAATATTACTACTATTTTCAGACTGGAACAGGTTCTTCAGAAGAAAAGAAACGAAAGAGTAGAAATGAGTAACGAAGCATACTTCTCGTTTTCAACGTTTGCCTGTTTGAGGTTCGACGATCGACACCAGAAATTACCCTTACTGTAATTTCCTACGCGGTCACTACTATATCTAACAGTGAGATCGTTCCAAAAATGATCCTAGATGACATTAATGGCTGGGAGCGTGCTGCGAAAAATCAACATTCTGATCCCCCGTCGCCAAAATACCGAATTAAACGATATGAAAATGTTCAGTGACTTGAGCGATATGTTTGCAATGTTCAATTTACTATCTAATTTCCAATCAAATAATACAACCCAAAATTTTCTTCACTTAGTTTTATACATTTCTCCTGTGCTTCATTGATTTTTTCCAGAACTTTTTACCTTGGGATTAGCTTAGTTGGTAATCGTCAGCTCCTATAATTAACGTGTTGTTGCCTCAAGTATCAGTGAGCCACAAGTACTGAGAGATTTTTAGCTACTATAAGTTAGTAACTTAATGAAAAATTACTGTCTCAAACGTTCTCTTTCACGGTATGTGCAATAATTGGCTGGAAACCGCAAGCACGCTTGCCCATCAAACGATCTAGCAAGTTAATCAAGAAAAATGTCTATCTGTTATCCTAGGTGCACTGACTATAGTGAGGCAAAAATTCTGTAATGTGATGGGAAATAAGCAGTGTCAGACGCATTGTAATAACTATAAAATCTTCTCTGGATTCTCTTACAGGAATAGAATAGCAGAATCCGTATTATGTGACCGTAATTAAAATGATAAGAAAAAACGCAAATTTCAAACTTTACTTTTCAAGTAAAATGTCGCTGTTCCTATGAAATATTACGTTTTCACTGAATTTTATAGGTGAAAGTTGAAGGACTACACATTTTTGGGAGGTATTAACTTTCAACAAATATAACTATCGCACCGCAACGTTAGGGTTACAAGGTTATTTCATCTGAAAATTATTAGGGCTGTAATCAGTACTGAGTCTGACTGATCCATAAAGATCTTAATCAACTGAAACTCTGTTCATACACTCCTGGAAATTGAAATAAGAACACCGTGAATTCATTGTCCCAGGAAGGGGAAACTTTATTGACATATTCCTGGGGTCAGATACATCACATGATCACACTGACAGAACCACAGGCACATAGACACAGGAAACAGAGCATGCACAATGTCGGCACTAGTACAGTGTATATCCACCTTTCACAGCAATGCAGGCTGCTATTCTCCCATGGAGACGATCGTAGAGATGCTGGATGGAGTCCTGTGGAACGGCTTGCCATGCCATTTCCACCTGGCGCCTCAGTTGGACCAGCGTTCGTGCTGGACGTGCAGACCGCGTGAGACGACGCTTCATCCAGTCCTAAAGATTCTCAATGGGGGACAGATCCGGAGATCTTGCTGGCCAGGGTAGTTGACTTACACCTTCTAGAGCACGTTGGGTGGCACGGGATACATGCGGACGTGCATTGTCCTGTTGGAACAGCAAGTTCCCTTGCCGGTCTAGGAATGGTAGAACGATGGGTTCGATGACGGTTTGGATGTACCGTGCACTATTCAGTGTCCCCTCGACGATCACCAGTGGTGTACGGCCAGTGTAGGAGATCGCTCCCCATACCATAATGACGGGTGTTGGCCCTGTGTGCCTCGGTCGTATGCAGTCCTGATTGTGGCGCTCACCTGCACGGCGCCAAACACGCATACGACCATCATTGGTACCAAGGCAGAAGCGACTCTCATCGCTGAAGACGACACGTCTCCATTCGTCCCTCCATTCACGCCTGTCGCGACACCACTGGAGGCGGGCTGCACGATGTTGGGGCGTGAGCGGAAGACGGCCTAACGGTGTGCGGGACCGTAGCCCAGCTTCATGGAGACGGTTGCGAATGGTCCTCGCCGATACCCCAGGAGCAACAGTGTCCCTAATTTGCTGGGAAGTGGCGGTGCGGTCCCCTACGGCACTGCGTAGGATCCTACGGTCTTGGCGTGCATCCGTGCGTCGCTGCGGTCCGGTCCCAGGTCGACGGGCACGTGCACCTTCCGCCGACCACTGGCGACAACATCGATGTACTGTGGAGACCTCACGCCCTACGTGTTGAGCAATTCGGCGGTACGTCCACCCGGCCTCCCGCATGCCCACTATACGCCCTCGCTCAAAGTCCGTCAACTGCACATACGGTTCACGTCCACGCTGTCGCGGCATGCTTCCAGTGTTAAAGACTGCGATGGAGCTCCGTATGCCACGGCAAAGTGGCTGACACTGACGGCGGCGGTGCACAAATGCTGCGCAGCTAGCGCCATTCGACGGCCAACACCGCGGTTCCTGGTGTGTCCGCTGTGCCGTGCGTGTGATCATTGCTTGTACAGCCCTCTCGCAGTGTCCGGAGCAAGTATGGTGGGTCTGACACACCGGTGTCAATGTGTTCTTTTTTCCATTTCCAGGAGTGTAATACCATCAATCATATTAAAGCACTGAATTTCTTATAGAGTAACTACCACTACTTCCATCTAGCGACTGACAAACTTCTTAGTATCATATAGAGCTTTGAAAACATTGTCGTGTACAGTGTAGGTTACTAACAAGGAAACTCCCGTTCGCAGCCTCCTCAGACTTAGTGGTAAGTCGGCCCAGTGAACAGTCCGTCAAAACCTGAACACAGATCAAGCATGAAAACAGGAATAAGCTGTACTGGACTGTGAAAAAGGGCAAAATAGAAACAGTGAACGGTCCAAGAACAAGAAGTGCAATAAATGGATAGCTAAGATAGCAACGGCGTCGTGGGTGGTGTTAGGCTCCCAAGCGGGCGAGCAGTGTCCAGAGCTCCTTATTGCCATTTTTTTTTATTTTTTCACAACATTATGAACTGTCCGTCCGGTCAATGAAATGTTTCTTCTCTTTCTATAGTGTTGGTGGTTGTCATATTATACATTGGTTATTGAATATGAGTCATGTACTAAGAACACGTTACCGTCGCAAGTAAATGTGGTGAATAGTGTAAGAAGGCGAGATACCACATATACGTCTCACAGAAATGAAAAAAAAAATAAAATAAACGGATGTGAACTTTGTTACAACAAAGGAATTCGAGAGTCAAGAGTTCCAAAATGCAACGCAACTTCAAAAACGTTAAAAATTTATGTTTTGACAGAACACAGGGAAACTGTGTGATTGTGAAACTGTTGCGTTAATTTGTTGCAGGATATGTGACGAACTATTATATTTCCTTCATTTCCTTGGGAGTGATCACATTCACATTGATACGAACACCTATATCAGGCGAGGATGCATATCTCATTTACTTACCAGTCGTACAAATTATGTACATCGATAAGATTCCTATCACATGAGACACGCACTGTGACTAATTTCGTGTATGACACACCAGACGTGTTTTCCGGTTTAGGATTCGGTTGACTTCTCGCATTGTCATCGAACGTTTGCGGTTCCTTTCAGCTGGTAATAGAGCAGTTGTGCAGTGTCAGCTGTCGTTATAGGTTCCTACCGTGCACCTCGCTGCTGCAAACGGACGTTACACTACGACACAACACAAATCTGAAAAAAAAGAGAAGGCACTAAGCAGGTTTTAACACGCCTGAGCCGCACATCAGTTCAACACTGTAACCACGTATTAACGACACCATTTAGCTTCGCGCGTGCTCTATACCGCACTTATTGTTCTAGGACCATTTACTGTTTCTGTTTTGCCTTTTTTCACAGTTCAGTATGCCTTCTTCCTGCTTTCATGTTTGATCTGTATTTAGTTTTTGACTAGCTGTCTTCTTTGCCATCTCACCACTAAATCTGAGGGGGGTGCGATGGGGAGTTTACGTCGTAAGAAAAAACAAATACACAGTCGTCAATCCAATCGACTCAGAATTATTTTGAAACAAGCGAAAAGAAATTGTAATCTTATAATAATTATGCTTAATCTACTAGTGAGCTATATTTGAGAGTTCGATTCATAGTAAGTACAAGAGGACAACTGTTCCTACATATACTCTATACCTTAGTAATTTTGACATATTAGTTGATCCGGTATTTTACACCCTTTATCGGCAGTGAGAAGGGGCAACTCCCTCTTCAATCCTTTGTCTATCGATTCGTAAAATTAGCTGTGGAAATGTCTGATGTTTCCAGTACTGGTATGTTGTGTTTTTATTTACGGTCATATTCAGTGAAACAGTAGTGTATGTCTATAGTGAATACAAAGCTAAGTGAGAGAAACAGCCATAGTTATTAACTTATTCATGTGAGCGTATTCCTTTATCTGCTTGCAATATTTTACACGTTTTATTTAGCACTGAAAACACTAACTTATATTACAGTTGAGTTTGATAATAGGAAAACACCATAAACAATGCAGAATGATTTTTCACTGTGCAGCGGAGTGTGCAATGACTTGAAACTTCCTGGCAGATTAAAATTGTGTGCCTGATTGGGGCTCGAATCTCGGAAATCTGCCTTTCGGCGGCGAATCCTCTACCGACAGCTGTCCAAGAACGACTCACGGTGAAACCCTGTCCCCCTCACTCCCGTCGCCCCCTCAGCCTCCCTCGGGCGCCACTCGCAAACCTCCCTCCCCCACTCACTGCTTCAAATTATGCTGTAAAACTTCCGGAAGGTAGAAGAAGTAGTGGCGGAATTGAACCAATGAGGACGGTTCGTGAGATGCGTTTAGATAGTTCTGTCGTAAAGCACATCCATACGGAAGTCAGAGCTCTCAGATTCGAGTCCAGAGCCTGAACACAGTTTTTGTTTGCCAGGAAGTTTCATCACAAACAATCTTCTGTATTAGTGCCATGTTTACGATCTATAGACACCTAGGCAGTAGCTGCGGGGCGTGCTCTCTCAGAGATGTACAAAAATCATCTCGTTACAGTGCTAGCTTCACATCTGCATTTACGTTGTTGTCGTTCACTTACAACGACAGGTGCAGCTGCCACGTATTTATTGAGCTACAAGAATGGCTGTAGCCGTCATAATGTCGTAATAGGAATGTTTACAAAGTTGATTCCAAATGCAATAGCTTAACTATGACAACGAAAGAAATATTTATAGAAATAGATCCATATTTAAAAAAAGCGCAATTGTTTATTGGATTCTATTCATTTCCCGGTAACTCGGTCGATCTGTCAATGGACTAGCTGTGAAGCCATGATTCAGTGTGTAACGACAACTGTACATATAATAATTCTTTTCTTTATGAATTTAGATAAATTAATGTAAGCAATGTTTTGAATTTCTTTTTCTTTTCGTGTCATGTTAAAGAAACTGTAAGCAACTTTTGAAATGAATGTTATTATTTATGTTAGATTTCAAGCAATGTAATAATCAAAAGGAAGTGTACTTAATGTTAAAACTATTGTAAGATGTGAAAATTGTAATTTATACACTTGGTCCATACGTAGGTAATGCATTAGGATATGTGTAGTAGAAAACCTGTGGTGAATACCCTACCTGTAGGGGAGCGGGAAAAGGTGGAGATAGGCGAGCGCGGGAAAACGCACACTGGCGCGGTTCGGCACAACGGGCTCAGTAGAACAGTCGGAGTTGGGCATCGGTCAGAGGAACATGTACTGTACCGAGGAGGCTATCCAGGAAAAGTGAATACCATTGAACCTCGGATGGTCCGATTCCGACGACTACATGGCATGGCTATATTCTTGGGCACAAAATTGGAAAGATTACGACGCTAAGAAGAAGGAAAGTGCCGATGCAGTGAGAGCCTTAGCCGTGCTTGCATGTGTGCTGTGCTTCCCGCTATCTCGCTGCCCGCCATCCGTCGCACCAACGTGCACAGGTCAAGCATTTATTTCATCTTTAGAACTGTACTGTGTGGACCAGTGTCGAAACTGTTTTAACTGTTCAATAATAACGTGACTTTTACCAGAATTGCCTTAGCCATTACTTATCCTTATCATTGACCTAGACAGGGTCCTTACCACATATTGTGCAACCCGAGTATCCCGAACTGAAAGTTTAAAGATAGTATTAACGAGAATTATCAGCAGACAAAGCTATGCTATAAAGAAGTTTAAATTTCTGTGTGTTATTGCAAATGTTGATAAAGAACAAAAGTATGACTATATTGGAAGAGAGTTTTTTGAAATGAGTTAGCGATGTTATTTAATTAATTTGAGACAGAAATAATGACAGTTGAATAATTCAGAAATAAGAGAAAAGAGTAGTTATCCATAGATTGATAATTGTGAGTGTTAATTTACCTTCAGGACTTAATAGTTTCAGTATAACGACCATAACAATTTCAGGGCCCCCCCTTCTCTTGATCATTCTTTCACATCTTGAAGTGTACTGATCAGATTTGAACAGCAAAGTTAAGTTCTATATTAAACCTAAGTGTATTAGTGTTTTTTCCAATTTTAATAGTGACATTGTATGTGTGCTTTCGAAATTGCTAATTCTAGGGTAATCTATGCCCGATTTCAGTCTGCTCAATATACAAAATGCAGTTCGTAGTAATCATTGCTGTGTGGTGTTGTGTAATTTTAGCTCGTCCAAATCAGTACAAAAGAAGAAAACCTTAGTTCAGTAGATTCTTTCTGGTTCCAAATTTTGCCATAAAACGCAACATTACTACGTATTATTATGCTAGTACATGCACCCACTTGTACAAGGAAAAACTCACTCACTGCCTAATTAGGCTGGCGACCGAATTATTAATCATTGGTTATATCTACTGTGTGTACTTTTTGTCCATGCGAACGAGTAATTATACTTTACATTTGCTTGACGCATCGCTGTAGTTACTGACTGAATATAGGTCCGATCTTGCTTCCATTAGGTACACGCGGTCAACTTATGTACTAAAATCCTTGTTTATAAGGTGAAGCCCGTGAACTTATTACAGTACAGGCTAACGCACGCCCGAGCGGGGACGTTATAAGTGTCTAGTGGGGCATGCTACGTATCTGCGAGCGGGCGGTAGCGTTACAAGTGGCTTCCCGGTGACAGGACATCCCGTGTTGTCGGTTACAAATTAATGTAAATACCGAACAGTGGATGTTCAGTGGCACGAATAGCAATAATATTTAGCAAAGTAAATTGCAGTGTGCATCAAGTATAGTAGTGAGGTGTAGTTGGAATTCAATATGGACAGGAACATGGACACGATAGACGTGCCGAGCGAAATGGAGAATGCGGCTGGCAGTAGCCGGAGTTTACGCGGCCAGATAACAGATGGCGTTAGCGGAAGACAATTGGCGTACATACAATACCATGAACACGTCAACGAACAGATTGAAATGTCCAGATCGTCTCGAACACAGCAAGGGACAAAACAGGAAGTAGAGGGTGACTTTGTAGATGATAGTGGGTACATGAACGAATCCACTGACATATTTGATTCACCACAGATAAAGAAAGAACCGAAAGAAATTTCTGAAGTAGAATCGGAACACACCGATTTCGTAGAACAAAACAGTATAAAAATTTTAAGCATGAACGACTTGTTTGAACAATTAACCAAACAAATTGCAGGACAGAATGAACAGCTTAAAACACACGTTGACGAGCAACTAAAAACACAGAGTGATCAGCTTCAAAGACAAGTCGGTAATCAGGTTAATCAGCTTAAAATACAGAATGATCAGATTATAGCACAGGTCAAAGATCAAGGAATTAAAATCAGTAAACAAATAGAGCAGGTAGAACAAAAAGTGGGAAATTTAAGTTCTGTGGTAAATACTCTGAAATTTGAAATTGATACTATTAACAAAAATACGGATACTATGCAGAAGGAAATTGGTAACATTAATAGTAGATTCGATGTTGAAATTCTCAACATCCAAGAGAAAGTAGAACCTCTGGTTGAAACTAAGGTAGACGAAAAAGTTTTCGATCTTAAAACTGAGATCGTAAACGAATGTCAACATGAGATATCACAGTTGAAAAAGGTAGTTTTAGACACTGAAAGAGATTTAGGTGAAAAAGTAACCGGATGTGTTCAAAATTGTACGAAAATTCAAGGCAAAATTTTCGATCTGGAGAATAAAATTAAAGATAGGCCTGGTGTTGTCTGTAATGGCACACCAATTACGAAGCTATTAGAAGGTGAGGAACGCTTCGATCCAGCCAAGAAACATAACGGGTGGCATCCGTTAGATTTCATCAAAAATTGCGAGAGAGTATTTCCTGAGCACTTGTCTGATCAGGAAAAGATAAATGTAGCAATTAGCGCCTTAGCAGGTGATGCTAAGCGCTGGGGAATCAATTTAAATACCGAACGAATGACGTTCAAAGAATTTAGGCAAACATTTACGGAAGAATATTGGTCTGAACAAAAGCAGGACCATTTATGGTGGGAGTTTATCATGGCCAAACAGCATGATAACAGGGGCAGAAATTCTTTGAAAGATTTCTGCGAATATTGGTACCGAAAATTGACACGCTTAAGAGGTAGAAGATCAGATTCAGAAATTATCTGGGAGCTATATAAAAAGCTTCCAGAAGATTCAAAGAGGTATGTAGGAAGCAATCATCGCAGCTTCCAAGCATTTCTCGAAAGAGTCGAAGACGAAGACCATTGGCGCGCAAGTCGTGCCAATTATCAAAACTTTGGTAACCATAATAAACGAAACAATGACGAACGAAATGACAGCGATGGATTTCGCGTCAATATAATACAGAGAGGAAGAGGCAGAGGAAATTATCCAGGTCGCGGTAGAGGGTACACCGCGCTAAATAATAACGATGCGGCAAACTAATTTCCGTGAACGTTGTGGGCCAAACGGAAGAAGACAATACATACCGGCCCCGATTTAAGAAAAGTTACCAGACCGACCGTAATGTAATGAAACAGGTTAGAGACAGGCGTGAAACAACGCAATGTGTTGTGGCGAAACAAGCGTCAGGTGCGAGTCAGAATGAGTCATCTTGGCCGCACAGAGCGCTACAGGTTAACAGGCGAGTGGAGCATCAGAGGGTAACGACCCAGCCTAACAGAACATCTGTTCAGAGAGCAGCCGCTAGCAATACGGCAGCAGTAGGTACGAACGTAGCCGTAAGAGATAATGAAAATTTTACGAGTGATAATTCCGTGGCAAAGGAAACAATAAATGAGACGGTGAGTACACAGAGAGGTGCGGTCAGCAGTGCTTGCAATGAAGTAAAAGGCGATAAGGAATTAGCAGAAGTAACTAATTGGCGTGTGCAGATCGACGATCTGTACAAGGGCATAAAGCAATGTGAGTGGGAGGATTTTAAGAAGGAGTATGAGGCGAAGAAATTAGTTGGTGGAAAGAGAGATAGTAGGGACGTCAATAAAGTGACATGGCCCGAATTGGAAGAGGAGAGAATAAATAGCGCCGCGCAAAGTACGCATGCTGCCGATAGGCAGCATTGACGAAGAAATAACTTCTGCTAAAAATCCGCCAATAGTACAAGCTGCTACCGAGAGGCACCATGGAGAAAGGGCAGATGATAACATGAAGGTAATTAAAGTCCACGAGGATTACACTGAATATGAAGTCACAGTAGATATAAATAAAGCTGATAATGAGGCCATTTTGCCAAAAGAGGAGATTGAATTAAAATCCAAGCCTGACGACAATACAGAGGAAGAACTTAGTGCCTGTCTCAGAAAAGCTTTTATGTTAGAACCTAATAGCGATCCAGAATGGTCGGATTCCAACGAGAGTTCAGATGATGAAAGGTACGCAAATACAGACGAAAATGAATGTACTAACTCTCCCTATTGTGCAAAAGTAGCGTACTTAAGCGAATCTGGTGTTGAGGAAGAGAGTAGTGATGACTCTAGTGAAGATGAATTTTCAGGTGTAAAAGAAAGTGAATATACTTTTACTGAAAGAGGGTATGAGAAAATCAGTGAAAATAAAGGGGATGCAGTTAATTACGATATTGTACCTAACGATGACAAAGTATCAAAACAGAATCCAGATGTTGAGACTGAAGAAAGAAAGAAAGAGCCACCTGACGACTCTGTGTTTATTTTGCGAAGAGTTCAAGTAAGCAAAGACTTTGAACTCCAGAAGCCTAAGAAGCCACCACACTTAAGTGACTGTTTTATGAACTATAAAAGACTGCCTTGTTAATGAAGAGACTAGGGGACAGGATGCTGTATTTATATATATTATTAATATTAAGCATGACTTTATTGTTACTGTAACTCAGTGTTACCTGAAATTGAATTATTGTTTTGTTGAATTAGAGCCTGGGGCAGATTCATATCGGATTTTGAGAATGTCATGAACACATTACATCATGAAACTACAGGATTCCCACCGGAAGAAATTTTGTTAGGTAGAAGTAGTAAAAGTTTAATTGAAGAAAAATTAGGGTTTCCACCTTGTACAAGTTTGGGATTGGATCAAAAGAAAGAATTGGTGATAAAAAGGGCAAAGCAAAAAGCTGAATCTAGATCTAGAAGACACGATAAAAATCTAAAAGTTTCAAAATTTAAAATTGGAGATTATGTTCTTTTAAAAACCCATGAAAAGTCTAGTGAACTAAACCATGAAATTTCAAAATTTAAATATATTTATAATGGACCATATATAATACAGAACATTCCACACAATAATGCTTACTACCTGATCTACCCGAAATCCAAAAGACCTTTAGATGTAAGAAATATTGTGGACCTGAAACTGTATGTTCCTAGGAACGAGTAATTATGCTGTATCTTATGCTGAACCCAAGTTATTTCAAATGTAACTAATCCTTGTAAATGTCTGTATACCCTTGAAAGTGTGCTAATGTAGTTATGTGAGTTTCAGATTACCCATTGTACTGTAACTGTAAAAATGTATGGAGGAAAGGACTGAAAAGAAAGGATAAATGCTATCAGCTAGATAAAAGATGGAACTGTCAAAAATGAAAATGGGCAGTGTATGAACCAGAATATGAAGGACTGCCAAATACCAATGAGGGCAGATAAATAGTCGATGGAAAATTGTAAATGTGATCCAGGATATGTGACAATATGAAGTGAAAAGGACTGCCCTAATCCGCATAATAGGCAGCAAAAATGTGTAGTTAATTTTCTGAATATTTTGTGTGTGTGTGTTTTGTTTAGTAAGTAAGGAAATGGACTGCTATTCAAAGCAAGCAGCAACAAATTATCTTATAGTATATAAAAAATATGCTTTAGTTTTTGTATTTAAATGTTTGTATTCCATAATCTGAAATTATTTATTGAAGAAGTTAGAAAAAATGATTAAATTGCTATTTGAGTAATGTTATGATGGTAAGTTGGACTGTGCAAAAGGCACTTAAGTAAATAATGAGAAATTGGTCTTGGTGTGTTGAGAAAGTATGAACCTATATACAGTGAGTGAAAAGGGAATATGTAGTGTAAATCTTCTTGGATATATACGTAAAGATTCAGAACCACTGTATAATTGTAAAATTTAGTGTTCCCATAAAATTTGGACTTAAGAAAATTTTCTGGAAACAGGGGCATGTGTAACGACAACTGTACATATAATAATTTTTTTCTTTATGAATTTAGATAAATTAATGTAAGCAATGTTTTGAATTTCTTTTTCTTTTCGTTTCATGTTAAAGAAACTGTAAGAAACTTTTGAAATGTATGTTATTATTTATGTTAGATTTCAAGCAATGTAATAATCAAAAGGAAGTGTACTTAATGTTAAAACTATTGTAAGATGTGAAAATTGTAATTTATACACTTGGTCCATACGTAGGTAATGCATTAGGATATGTGTAGTAGAAAACCTGTGGTGAATACCCTACCTGTAGGGGAGCGGGAAAAGGTGGAGATAGGCGAGCGCAGGAAAACGCACACTGGCGCGGTTCGGCACAACGGGCTCAGTAGAACAGTCGGAGTTGGGCATCGGTCAGAGGAACATGTACTGTACCGAGGAGGCTATCCAGGAAAAGTGAATTCCATTGAGCCTCGGATGGTCCGATTCCGACGACTACATGGCATGGCTATATTCTTAGGCACAAAATTGGAAAGATTACGACGCTAAGAAGAAGGAAAGTGCCGGTGCAGTGAGAGCCTTAGCCGTGCTTGCAAGTGTGCTGTGCTTCTCGCTATCTCGCTGCCCGCCTTCCGCCGCACCGACGTGCACAGGTCAAACATTTATTTCATCTTTAGAAGTGTATCTGTGTGGACCAGTGTCGAAACTGTTTTAACTGTTCAACAATAACGTGACTTTTACCAGAATTGCCTTAGCCATTACTTATCCTTATCATTGACCTAGACATGGTCCTTACCACATATTGTGCAAGCCGAGTATCCCGAACTGAAAGTTTAAAGATAGTATTAACGAGAATTATCAGCAGACAAAGCTATGCTATAAAGAAGTTTAAATTTCTGTGTGTTATTGCAAATGTTGATAAAGAACAAAAGTATGACTATATTGGAAGAGAGTTTTTTGAAATGAGTTAGCAATTTTATTTAATTAATTTGAGACAGAAATAATGACAGTTGAATAATTCAGAAATAAGAGAAAAGAGTAGTTATCCATAGATTGATAATTGTGAGTGTTAATTTACCTTCAGGACTTAATAGTTTCAGTATAACGACCATAACAATTTCAGGGCCCCCCTTCTCTTGCTCATTCTTTCACATCTTGAAGTGTACTGATCAGATTTGAACAGCAAAGTTAAGTTCTATATGAAACCTAAGTGTATTAGTGTTTTTTCCAATTTTAATAGTGACATTGTATGTGTGCTTTCGAAATTGCTAATTCTAGGGTAATCTATGCCCGATTTCAGTCTGCTCAATATACAAAATGCAGTTCGTAGTAATCATTGCTGTGTGGTGTTGTGTAATTTTAGCTCGTCCAAATTAGTACAAAAGAAGAAAACCTTAGTTCAGTAGATTCTTTCTGGTTCCAAATTTTGCCATAAAACGCAACATTACTACGTATTATTATGCTAGTACATGCACCCACTTGTACAAGGAAAAACTCACTCACTGCCTAATTAGGCTGGCGACCGAATTATTAATCATTGGTAATATCTACTGTGTGTACTTTTTGTCCATGCGAACGAGTAATTATACTTTACATTTGCTTGACACATAGCTGTAGTTACTGACTGAGTATAGGTCCGATCTTGCTTCCATTAGGTACACGCGGTCAACTTATGTACTAAAATCCTTGTTTATAAGGTGAAGCCCGTGAACTTATTACAGTACAGGCTAACGCACGCCCGAGCGGGGACGTTATAAGTGTCTAGTGGGGCATGCTACGTATCTGCGAGCGGGCGGTAGCGTTACAAGTGCACTATCTGTCACACGTTACGAAGCGCAACTCATCATGTATGTTTCCTGCAGTCTCTCCTTAATTAATTTGTTCAGAGCCAATAGCCCAAGAATCTGTGTATGTTGGCAGGAAGTAAAACTAAATGGGGCCTGGTTTGAATGAAATGAACTATTGAAGGAATCGACTTTCCACGATAACTAACGTCAATTACCAACACGCTATTTATCTTTCTTTTAAATACGGACTGCTTCGCTTACTCCTACACGCAGAGATGGTTCAAATGGCTCTGAGCACTATGGGACTTAACATCTATGGTCAACAGTCCCCTAGAACTTAGAACTACTTAAACCTAACTAACCTAAGGACATCATATAACACCCAGTCACACTCAGAGATGCCAATTTGTAATACCTTCTTTAGGACTATTTACTTTCTTACTTTTTTTTTGCTTTCTAACGGATTTCGTATGGTCTACCCTTTCGTTACACACAGGTGTTCAAAACTTAAGGAACAAAGTAACTTTTTCGTGATATGTCAGTGTCAAGTAACATATTTCGATAAAATTTGGATCATACATAGAAAGTTCTGCTATAGTTTAACACCCTAGGTAATTAAAAGAAATACGCAATAAGACGAAGGGAAATAGTACTTTTCCTCAAAGACAGTATCTACACTTAATTCACTGTCATTAATGACATTATAAGAGGCGGGACATGTTTCTGAACAGGGTGTGTGGTCGCAACGTGTTCCGATGTCGGAGACGACATTAGTAAGGCGTTCTTGTCGTAGGTCGTTCCATTCCTGCACCACCGCGGTTCACAACTGTGGACTTTCGTTGGTCCTGTCGTATGTCTCTTCAACGCATCCAACACTTGGTCGATGGGATCCAAGTCCTCCGCCTGCAGTGTTCGATCGGCCGCAAATTGTCATCCATAAAGATGAAGTCAGGGACGAATGCATCCCAGAAAAACCTCTCTTGAAGATAGAATTTTTTTTGTTGAGTCATTAGTCTTCTGACTGGTTTGATGCAGCCACCAACAATTCTTCCCTTTTGTCATCCATTTCATCTCAGAGTAGCACTTTGAAACTACGACCTCAATTTCTTGCTGGCTGTACTCCTGTCTCTGTTTTTCTCTACAGCTTTTACTCTCTATAGTTCCCACTAGTACTATATGAGTTATGACTTAATAGGTGTCCTATTATCGTGTCCCTTTTTCTGCTCAATGTTTTCCATATATTCCTTTCCTCGCATATTCTCTGGAGAACCTCCTCTTTCCTTACCTTATGAGTCCATCCATTTTCAACATTCTCCTGTAGCACAACACCTCAGATGCTTCGATTTTCTCCTTTTCTTGTTTTTCCATAGCCCGTTGTCACAATAACGTTGAGCTATGAATGTGCGTGTTGAAGGAGCTGGAGGCCATTACGTTTGTGCAAAGTTTTGTCTCGTCACACCATAACACCTGAACCAGCAAAATGATCATGTTCGACATTGTTACTAAATGCAGTGCGTGTACACACTTCTCTCCATGTGTGGGTACCACCTAAATCACTACTCAGACTGAATCCGCTCTCATCTGAGAAGAGCGCGTGGCCCCACGGCTCGCTGGTCCAGTCTCGATGCTCTAGGTAACGTTGCAAACGGTGCAGCCCATGTGCGGGTATCACCGGTACACAAATTACTGGTTGTCAGGCAGCGAGGCCACTCCAGTACAATCGCCGTGTCACCGAGGAGCGTGGGACTGCCTACTTCGCTGTCCTGTAAAATGTGGTCACAATTGCATCCGCAATTTGGCGCGGATCCCTTCTTGTTAGTTGCACAATGTAGTTGGCACCTGGTTCTGTAGTTGACCGTGGTCGACGACCTCCCCTCCTCCGGGCAGTACTGCCTGTGGTTCGGAAAGACCGTCATGCAGGGGGAACAATGCTGTGAGTAATACCAAACTGCTAGGCTACACTACTCACACTTTGCCCTTCTCCCAGCTTCCAGATAATCCCTCCCTGTATGAAATCTAATTGTTCCTGAACCATGAGGTAATATCACTACCACAGTGAACGGTAACTTCTTTTTGACACACTCTGTGTTTTTCAGTTCCTTCAATTGTCTCGTGTTCCGGGCCGAATACCATTTGGCGCTATAGTGACTCCGACATCACATCATGTGACTTTCAGATTTCTGTGCACGACTGGGACATATGTCGCAACACGCTCCCCCGCTTTCATTCAGTTTCACAGGGTACTTAACGTGTTGGTACTTTCTCTATTCATCCTTTAGTTTTGCGGAACAGTGGTTGTTTACTCTGTATGGTATTACGAACAGAGCTTTGTGGCTGCTGCGATGCGATGTACTGCTTTTCATGTAATCCTCCCCCTGCGGGTCCGGGGTGAGAATAGGCCCGAGGTATTCCTGCCTGTCGTATGAGGCAACTAAAAGGCGTTTCAACCGTTTCGGCCTTCCATGTGATGGTCCCCCTTGGGGCTTGACCTCCATTTTTCAAAATTCTACAGAAGTACGAGCCTTTTGGGGAAGGACACATTACGTGGTGTACCACTGGTCCTAAGTGCACTAAGACCTTGGCACTCAGCATTGCACCGGCGTTGTAACCATACCCACTATTCCTCAAATTGGGCCTAAACGCCTGATGGGTTGTCCAAGTTACGCCCATAGTGCATCTCCATCTGCACCAGCGATCATGATGGACTTTCCATGGCACCAGAAATCCAGCACAGTAGCCAGCCCGTTGTGGTGGGGTCGTCATGTACCCTCTAGGTTGTTGCCCCCTGACAACACAGGGATCGTACTGCCGATACCTGAGCTGCACCCTCCCCACGTCGGCCAAGGAGTAGATGCCCGTCTCCTTGGGGCATCAGGACTCCCGGCAATGGTCATCCTGCCAGGTGGCCCTTGCTGCGGCTGGGTGGCGCCCGTGGGGAGAGCCCCTGGTCGTAGTGGTTGGTATCGGGGCGGACGTTTCGCAGATGAAACGTCACCACGTATCAGGTCGCTCTGCGGGCGAGTCTTTCAAAAGAAAAGGTACCGTTTCTAGTTCTGGTTCTCCTGCCCTTTCCCCCTTGGCCACTCCATGGGAGGAGGGACAGGCCCGCCGGCTTGGGGCGAAGTACTTCCCCCGCTATTTGGTCTGTTCTCGAACCGATGGGGGGACATTCGCCACCTCCAAGCCCATGTTCTTTGTTCAGCACATTGAGGACATCTTCGGGGAAATCGAGGCTCTCAGCAAGATGCGTTCAGGGTCCGTTCTTATCAAGACCACCTCCGCCACACAGTCGGCGGCGCTCCAGGCGTGCGACCGCCTAGGGGACATCCGTCTCCATTGTCCCACATCTGGCACTAAATAGGACGCAGGGGGTTATTTTTCATCGTGACCTCCTGCTACAATCTGATGAGGAGCTCAGGGCCAACGTGGAGCGCCGAGGCGTGCATTTCGTCCGGCGAGTCCAGCGCGGCCCCAAAGACCGTCGCATCGACACCGGGGCCTTTATCCTCGCCTTCGAGGGGGACGTTCTCCCGGAGAAGGTAAAGGTGATGTGCTACCGGTATGACGTGCGACCCTACGTCCCACCTCCTATGCGCTGTTTTAGGTGTTTGCGCTTTGGGCACATGTCGTCACGGTGTGAGGCTGAGCCCTTTTGTGGCGATTGTGGACGTCCTCTTCGTGAGGAACATACTTGCACCCCACCACCTCGGTGCGTTAATTGTCCTGGCATCCACTCGCCTAGATCCTCAGACTGCCCCGCATATCAGAAGGAGAAGAAGATACAAGAAATCAAAACTTTGGATCGGCTCTCTCATTCTGAGGCCAGGAAGAAGTATGACCGCCTCCATCCCGTGCCATTGACCACTTCGTTTGCCTCAGTTGTGTCCACTCCTTCCGTGGTATCCTCACCCCTACCTGTCCCCCCTCCGCCTCCTCCGCCCATCAGGGGGCTCTGCCTCTGCCTCCCAAATCCCTCCCTTCCAAATCCTCCTCCCCGTGGCCCCCACCCCCCCTGCCCAAGGGGTCACCCTCCTCCCCCCACGCCACCTGGGAAGCGATCCTCTTCTCAGGTGTCCATCGGGGAAACGTTCCGGACCCCAGCTTCCGAGGTCCGGCGTTCCAAAATGGACCCCGCGCGAGAGGACCTTCTTCAGGTCCAGCCCACCATCCCTGTGCCTCCTCGGCCTTCCAAGAAGGCCTCCAAGAAGAAGTCTCTATCCCCCTCTCCACCCCGGCGTGTTTCATCTGACGCTCCATCCGTGAGTCGCTGCTCCCGGCCGTCCTCAGTTTCGCCGGGACGCTCTGCTGCCAGGTGCTCAGCTGGCCTTTCGTCGGCAAATGATGCTGCCCCTCCTACACAACCAGGGACAGCGGCCGCAGCTGGCGACGAGTCGATGGAACCGGATCCGCCTCCCGTCGGTTGTAGCGTTGTTCCCTCGCAACCTGGCCTTCCGCGGCCGTCGAGGTGACCAGCTCTTCCCCTGTCTCGTTCCCCCGACTTTTTGACTAGCGATGGCGTTGTTTCATTGGAACATAAGAGGTATTCGATCTCATCGGGAGGAATTACAACTGCTCCTCTGCCTGCACTGTCCACTCGTCCTTGGACTCCAGGAAACCAAGTTGCGCCCGACTGACCGTATTGCCTTTACCCACTATACCTCGGAGCGGTATGACCTCACCCCTGTGGACGGTATCCCAGCTCATGGTGGGGTCATGTTGCTCGTTCGGGACGATGTCAATTACCATCCCATCCCATTGACCACCCCACTCCAAGCAATAGCTGTCCGCATTACTCTTCTGCTTTTACTTTTTCAGTTTGTACCATCTACACTCCACCGTCGTCTGCTGTTAGTCGGGCTGACATGATGCACCTGATCGTTCAGCTTCCCCCGCCGTTTATATTGTTTGGCGACTTCAATGCCCATCATCCCCTTTGGGGCTCTCCTGCATGCTGTCCAAGAGGCTCACTCTTGGCAGATGTCTTCAACCATCTCAATCTTGTCTGCCTCAATACCGGCGCCCCGACTTTCCTCTCGGACTCTACTCATACCTACTCCCACTTGGACCTCTCGATCTGTTCTACCACTCTTGCCCGTCGGTTCGAGTGGTATGTCCCTTCTGACACCTATTCGAGCGACCACTTCCCCTGTGTCGTTCGTCTCCTGCACCACACCCCATCCCCACGTCCTTCGAGCTGGAACGTACTGAAAGCTGACTGGGGACTTTACTCATCCCTGTCGACCTTTCCGGACCACGATTTTCCCAGTTGTGACAGTCAGGTCGAATACCTCACGGCTGTTATCATCAATGCTGCCGAACGTTCCATTCCTCGTACTACTTCTTCTTCACGTCGCGTTTCCGTCCCCTGGTGGAACGAGGCTTGTAGGGACGCTATCCGTGCTCGACGACGTGCTTTACGCACCTTTCGCCGCCATCCTACGTTGGCGAATTGTATTGAATACAAACGACTCCGAGCGCAATGTCGTAGAGTCATCAAAGACAGCAAAAATGATTGTTGGGCCTCTTTCACCAGCTCCTTTAACAGTTTTACTCCCTCTTCCGTCGTTTGGGGTAGCCTGCGCCGGCTGTCGGGCATTAAGGCCCACTCCTCGGTACCTGGCCTGACCTCAGGTAATGCGGTCCTTGTTGATCCTGTGGCTGTCTCCAACGCCTTTGGCCGCTTTTTCGCGGAGGTTTCAAGCTCCGCCCATTACCATCCTGCCTTCCTTCCCAGGAAAGAGGCAGAAGAGGCTCGGCGACCTTCCTTCCACTCGCTGAATCTGGAAACCTATAATGCCCCCTTTACTATGCGGGAACTCGAACGTGCGCTTGCACTGTCCCGGTCCTCTGCTCTGGGGCCAGATGCCATTCACGTTCAGATGCTGGCACACCTTTCTCCGGCGGGCAAAAGCTTCCTTCTTCGTACCTACAATCGCGTCTGGACCGAAGGTCAAGTCCCCATGCATTGGCGTGACGCCGTTGTTGTTCCTATACCCAAACCCGGGAAGGATAGACACCTTCCTTCTAGTTACCGCCCCATTTCTCTTACAAGCTGTGTCTGTAAGGTGATGGAGCGCATGGTTAATGCTCAGTCTGGATTCTTGAATCTCGACGGCTACTTACTAATGTCCAATGCGGCTTTCGTCGCCGCCGCTCCGCTGTTGACCACCTTGTGACCTTGTCGACATTCATCATGAACAACTTTTTGCGAAGGCGCCAAACGGTAGCCGTGTTCTTCGACTTGGAGAAGGCTTATGATACCTGTTGGAGAGGAGGTATCCTCCGCACTATGCACAGGTGGGGCCTACGCGGTCGCCTGCCTCTTTTTATTGATTCCTTTTTAACGGATCGAAAGTTTAGGGTACGTGTGGGTTCCGTATTGTCCGACGTCTTCCTCCAGGAGAATGGAGTGCCTCAGGGCTCCGTCTTGAGCGTAGCCCTTTTTACCATCGCGATCAATCCAATTATGGATTGCATTCCACCTAATGTCTCAGGCTCTCTCTTTGTCGATGACTTCGCGATCTACTGCAGTGCCCAGAGAACATGCCTCCTGGAGCGCTGCCTTCAGCGTTGTCTAGACAGCCTCTACTCATGGAGCGTGGCAAATGGCTTCCAGTTCTCTGAAGAAAAGACGGCTTGTATCAACTTTTGGCGATATAAAGCGTTCCTTCCGCCATCCTTACATCTCGGTCCCGTTGTTCTCCCATTCGTGGACACAACTAAGTTTCTAGGGCTCACGTTGGACAGGAAACTGTGTTGGTCTCCACATGTCTCTTATTTGGCGGCCCGTTGTACACGTTCCCTTAATGTCCTCAGAGTTCTTAGCGGTTCATCTTGGGGAGCGGATCGCACTGTCCTGCTTCGCTTGTATTGGTCCATAGTCCGATCGAAGCTGGATTTTGGGAGCTTCGTCTACTCGTCCCCTCGGCCGTCCCTCTTACGCCGGCTCAACTCCATCCACCATAGGGGGTTACGTCTTGCGACCGGAGCATTCTACACTAGTCCCATCGAGAGTCTTTATGCTGAAGCTGCCGAATTACCATTGACCTGCCGGCGCGATGTACTGCTTTGTCGTTATGCCTGCCGGCTGTTGTCAATGCCCGACCACCCCTCTTATCAGTCCTCCTCCGCCGATTCTCTCGACCGTCAGTACGGGTTGTATGTGTCTGCCCTGCTGCCCCCCCGAGTCCGCTTCCGTCGCCTGCTTCGACAATTGGATTTTGCCCTCCCTACCACCTTCAGAGAGGGTGAGAGCCCGGCACCACCTTGGCTCCAGGCTTCGGTTCATATTTATCTTGACCTCAGCTCACTCACGAAGGAGGGTACTCCGGCTGCAGTGTATTGCTCACGGTTTGTCGAACTTCGTGCTCGACTTGCCGGTCACGCCTTTATTTACACCGATGGCTCCAAAACTGACGATGGTGTCGGCTGTGCCTTTGTCGTCAGGGCCGCCACCTTTAAATACCGGCTCCTCGACCAATGTTCCAGCTTTACGGCCGAGCTTTTTGCTCTCCATCAGGCCGTTCAGTATGCCCGCCGCCACCGCCATTCATCATATGTACTCTGCTCTGACTCACTCAGTGCTCTTCAGAGCCTTGGAGCTCCCTATCCGGTCCATCCCTTGATTCAACGGATACAGCAGTCCCTCCATTCTTTCGCTGATAATGGTGGTTCTGTCAGCTTTCTGTGGGTTCCCGGACATGTAGGAGTGCCTGGGAATGAGGCTGCGGATGCTGCAGCCAAGGCTGCAGTCCTCCTGCCTCGGCCAGCCTCCCATTGTGTGTCGTCATCCGACGTTCGTGGGGATGTATGTAAGAGGCTTGTGTCGTTGTGGTGGGGTGCTTGGTCATCCCTCCAAGGAAACAAGCTCCGGGCAGTAAAACCGCTCCCAACTGCTTGGACAACATCCTCCCGACCATCTCGGCGCGAGGAGGTCCTTCTGACCAGGTTGCGGATTGGGCATTGCCGTTTAGCCACCGCTACCTGCTCTCCGGTGACCCAGCCCCACAGTGCCCTTGTGGTCAGGCATTAACAGTGCTCCATGTTTTATTGTCGTGTCCCCGTTTTAGTCAATTTCGTGTTGTCCTGTCCCTGCCATCTACTTTACCGGATGTTTTAGCTGATGACGCTCGAGCAGCTGCTCGTATTCTACGTTTTATAACTTTAACTGGCTTGTCCAAAGACATTTAATCTTTTTACTTATTTTGTCTGCATCTTTGTCAGGTCCTTCTGGTGTCCCCTCCATCCTCTTGCGTTTTACCAGATTCCATGTGCTCTAACAACAGTGACTGGGCGCTAATGACCTCAGCAGTTGAGCGCCCTTAAACCCAACCAAAAAAAAAAAAAACAAATCATGTAATCCAGAGTGTATATACAGCCTTCGAGCAAGTTTTAAACTGTTATGTCCTTTTAACTTCTATCTTTCGTGATGTAATACATTCTTTTATTATGTATGAAACGATAATATCTGTTTGTTTGGCATACATCTTACCTCTTTTAAAATATACAGATTATGCCATACTTTAAAAATACAGGATGTTTATAAATGAATATCGGGGTTTTAACGCTTTATAACATCTATTACATTAAACTTACAGTTATAAATGATATGTCAAATGAAAGAGCAACTCAAACAGTTTCACCCAGAACCTAATAAATGTTCAATGTGAGCACCATTCCTCACACGGTACACATCAAGTCTATAGCCGAGTTCTTCCCAAACGTTGATAAGTGTGTCTTCAGTGACTGTAGCAACGGCTGCTTCAATCCGGTTTCTTAATTCAGGGAGGTCTGCTGGAAGCGGAGGCACGTACACATGATCCTTGATGAAGCCCCAAAGGAAAAAATCGCATGGCGTTAGGTCGGGTGAACGTGGAGGCAATGGAAAGCAAGCCCTTTCATTGGGCTGGGGAAGAACTCGGCTATAGACTTCATTTGCCCTTTCATTTGGCATGTCATTTATAACTGTAAGTTCAATAAAATAATTATAAAGCATTAAAACCCCGATATTCATTTATAGACACCCTCTTTATAAAATATTTTCCACTGAAAGTCTTTGTATCAAACGACTAGGGCTGATAGCCCATGTCGCTAGCAACAATTTTTGTTAGAGACAGGACGTTTGCTGACACTTCCTAGCAACGCAAGCCGTGTTTTATTACAGACTATCCCCTACGAGGCGCAGGGTATAGGTCCTCTTCTGCGTCCTATGCAACGTGTTTTTGCCTACAACTAAGGCATCTGCAATGTATAAAAGGAAGTAGGCCAAGTTCCTAATTCACTTTAAAACATCTTTCTCTGCTTGGATACATTTTTAAGGATTTCGTTTTGATAAATACTCTATCATTTTACTGGGTAGGTGGTATGAAAATGCAGCACCCCTAGTTTAGTAAATATGGTCTTCCCAGTCCTGGAGGACTAAATTACAAGACGCCTAACACCACTGTAAAGCGTCAGCAAATACACTACTGGCCATTAAAATTGCTACACCGAGAAGAAATGCAGATGATAAACGGGTATTCATTCGACAAATATGTTATACTAGAACTGACATGTGATTACATTTTCACGCAATTTGGGTGCATAGATCCTGAGAAATCAGTACCCAGAACAACCACCTCCGGCCGTAATAACGGCCTTGATACGTCTGGACATTGAGTCAAACAGAGCTTGGATGGCGTGTACAGGTACAACTGCCCATGCAGCTTCAACACGATACCACATTTCATCAAGAGTAGTGACTGGCGTATTGTGACAAGCCAGTTGCTCGGCCACCATTGGCCAGACGTTTTCAGTTGGTGAGAGATCTGGAGAATGTGCTGGCCAGGGCAGCAGTCGAACATTTTCTGTATCCAGGAAGGCCCTTACAGGACCTGCAACATCCTGCATTATCCTCCTGAAATGCAGGGTTTCGCAGGGATCGAATGAAGGATAGAGCCACGGGTCGTAACACATCTGAAATGTAACGTCCACTGTTCAAAGTGCCGTCAATGCGAACATGAGGTGACCGAGACATGTAACCAGTGGCACCCTATACCATCACGCCGTGTGATACGCCAGTATGGCGATGACGAATACACTGTTCCAATGTGCATTCAGCGCGATGTGGCCAAACACGGATGTTAACATCATGATTCAGTAAACAGTACCTGGATTCATCCGAAAAAATGACGTTTTGCCATTAGTGCACCCAGGTTCGTCGTTGATTACACCATCGCAGGCGCTACTGTCTGTGATGCAGCGTCAAGGGTAACCGCAGCCATGGTCTCCGAGCTGATAATCCATGCTGCTACAAGCGTCATCGAACTGTTCGTGTAGATGGTTGTTGTCTTGCAAACGTCCCCATCTGTTGACTCAGGGATCGAGACGTGGCTGCACGATCCGTTACATCCATGCGGATAAGATGCTTGTCATCTCGACTGATAGTGATACGAGGCCGTTGGGATCCAGCACGGCGTTCCGTATTACCCTCCTGAACCCACCGATTCCATATTCTGCTAACAGTCATTGGATCTCGACCAACACGAGCAGCAATGACGCGATACGATAAACCGCAATCGCGATAGGCTACAATTCGATCTTTATCAAGCAAAGTCTGAATCGTGACGGTACGCATTTCTCCTCCTTACACGAGGCATCACAACAACGTTTCACCAGGCAACGCCGGTCAACTGCTGTTTGTGTATGAGAAAACGGTTGGAAACTATCCTCATGGCAGCACGTTGTAGGTGTCGCCACCGGCGCCAACATTGTTAATGCTCTGAAAAGCTAATCATTCGCATATCACAGCATCTTCTTCCTGTCGGTGAAATTTCGCGTCTGTAGCACGTCATCTTCGTGGTGTAGCAATTTTAATGGCCAGTAGTGTATTTTACCTGTAACAAAAGTAGTTCCCTATCAGGAGACATCGCTTTACGGTAGCACTGTCCATTAGGAATAGAGGATCGGCATGTTGCAGTGAAGTAGAGGGCTTTACTGGCACTACCGTAGCTGCTTGCAGGGTGTCGCAAGCCGACTAGGCCTCTGCAGAGGAACCAGATAAAAGTGTGTCACAACGTCTCATCGTTCCTTCATCCGATTCTGGCATTTCCTTTCGTTTTTTATGACTTGGGTGGTATTCGAAGAGATGACAACCCAAAATTTTGCTGCGTCCTCCAGTGTAGGTGTTGTGCAATTCAAACGTCTGTAAGGAATAAGCCACAGTTCTCAAAGACGACAAGGCAATGAGAGCAAAGTGAGTTAGTGTGAACACTAGAACGCACGCAAGGGCTACATGTGTAGCCCCTTGAGTAAAACAGTCGTTTATTTTCAATGGTTGGTGCGCTACAATGCCGCCGTTTAGTGTATTCCTCAGGTATGAATCCCAGTTCTCGTTAGTAGCATGCCGTTATCTTTCAAGAAAGTGTCGTTGAAGTCTGTGGCCTACGTCTGTAGCCCGCGCGATCGTTCGTGGAAGTTAAATTTCTGAGCGCACAAGTTGTGAAACTGAGGTACATATGATACAATTACTGTAGTGAGTACTACAGAAGCCAATGATGACAAAATGGATGCTGCTAGTGGTGACTATAGAAAACCAGAAATCGTCACATTTTATAACCAAACGAAGTATGGCGTCGGTATTTTTGATAAAATGTGTAAATAATACGACGTTATTCGAAACAGTCGCCGACTGCTTCTGACACTTTTGTACAATTTTATCAATATGGGAGACATAAACGGTCTTGTAATATATCAGATCACAACTCTGAAATGAAAGTCGTCTGCCGTCACTATCTACAAGAAGTTGCAGTCGCGTTAGCAAGACTTTCTATTGAACATAGAATATCGCAACAAAACATACCCAGAGCTATCAAACTGAAAGGCAGACTACTTCTTAAACTTCCAGATGTGCATTTTAGCGATCATCAGGCTGTCTTGTGCCCTGAATGTATGGCAATTGAATGAAGATAGTCATGAAAAATTGTTTATTGATTCCATTACATCATCAGAAATAAAGAAACTAATAAGTAAAGTTTTTGAAATTAAAATCATGTGAACATCATCAAAATAGGTACTTGAACATTGATTTTTTAAATAGTTTTTTAGTTATTAGTTTATGGTTGTTAAAAAGTTAAATTTTATTAATTTTATGTGTAAAGGTGATAAAAATAAAGATTTCTGGTATTTCTTTAAATTATTTCCTAATTTCTAAATAACACTATTTCTTGTTGGGCTATGTATGTCCCCACGTGCCCTCAAGGAATGATTATGAGCGTGTGCACTCTAAGCGTTAAAGGAATTTTATGTATACGTGTCTGGAATGTAAGAGGGGGCTTAAATACAAAGGAATCTGAGATACAGAACCTTTGAAACAAATAAAAGTAAATATGGGTGTAATAAAAGAAACAAAGAAGAAACTGAGAGGAACAAAAGATTTAAATAATTACACATTAGATAGAGCAAGTGTAAAAGAAAGACAACTTTTTTGAAAATATCACTGAGTGAATAGTAATTACTATATTCAGAATTGACAGAAGACATTTATGCATAATAGGAGTGTATGCACCTGGAGAAGATAAATGTGAACAACAGCAAATACAATGAAGTATATATTGTAAAACTGATCATTTGTTAATATCAGAAGACTTAAGCGAAGAATATGAAAGTACCAGCAGTGCATACAATAGGCACGTTTGATGAAACAACTTCAGATAAAAACAGTAAGACATCAAGTTGTTTCACTAAATTTAGTAAGTTCAAATTACAAATATGTTATTTAGAAATAAAGACTTAAGTAAATGCAATTGGAACACAAGAGGCTGACATACAATAACTGATGTGTAATACCTAATACAAAGTAATCTCTCAAATTAGAGATAGCGGTACACATATATTGAGAGAATGTATAGACTGATCTCATAATAATTACTTCAAAGACAAAAAAATGGGTAGGGTAGAGGAAACAAACAAATGAAAGAAAACCTTAAGTCAAAACTTATTAACTCAAAGTTGATCTCCTGCAGAAAGAAAGCATAAGAAGTTTATATCAACGAAGATTCACAATGGTTGAAACTGAAGACCATATTAAAGAATAATGGAGAAGATTGAAATCATTAATGAGGTACTAAGCAAAAGTAAAATATCATACTGTAATTGTGGTTTGAAAATATATAATGGAATAGCCAACGAAATTAATTAGAAACAAAATACCTCTTAACATGGATGAACAAAGGATGGAAAATATATGAACAGAAGAGAAATAAAGAAGTCAATAAGAAGGGACCATAGTGAATCCCAGGAAAGTTTCACTGCCTATGTTGAACATGACATTCATAGATAAAGCATTTAAGCTTAAGGAACATATGAATGAAATGGATACAGATACTGCAAATATTAATAAAACATCATAAAATCAATGAATGCAGTGTTACCGAAACTTACTGTATGATGAACACACAGAAGAAAGTTATTATAAGAAACTGGTAATGACTACATATATCAAATAGACTAAGAGAATTAAAATAGCTCTAAAAGCAATAAAAAATTGAAAAGCTGCTGAAATAGATAGAGTTAATGTTGATTGAATCAAATATGGGAAAGCCATTTTAGAACTTTTGTATGTCTTGCAGGAACTGTTTCGTATTTGAAGAATGGAATACAGATAAAGTAATTTTTATACTTAAAAATGCAATAGGAAAGGCACAGGAAATTATAGAGAAATAAATTTCTGAATGTATGATATAAAATATATGAAAAAAATTGTAAACAGTGATTGCAAATATTTGTTGACGCAATAACTTCAGAACAATCAATCTTCAGCAAGAGACTTTTGTGGAGTGACAATATATTTACATTAAGAGAAATTATTTAAAAACTTCGGGAATTTGGCACAAAAACAGATTCAGCATTAATTGATTACAAGAAAGAATATTAGAAATAAAAGGTTTTCTTAAACACCTGCTTAATGCCGTATAGTCTCTGTCTGAAAAAATTAAGGAAATTAGAAGTTCAAACACGAAGTAGATCGCTGAAACTTTAATAACCCAAGGTGTTCAACAATGGCATACTCTATGAGCCACTTAATTTAATTAATATTTTGGTGACCTATTTCCAAAATGTAAAAATAATATCTACTTAGGAATTAAAATAGCTTTTAGTATGTCATTAAATACTCTATTATCTGCTAATGACAAGAAAATTGTACAGGAAACAAAAGATAATTTACAAAAAGCAGTAGACAGTTTCAGTAAGAATGCGATGTATTAGAGTTTACCATGTTTGTGAATAAGACGAAGAAAATAGATTTCAAAGAGAAGAAGCCAATCAGATCGAAAATAAGAGTGAATGAAAAAATTTTTGAACTAGTTGCCTACTTCAGTTATTTAGGATGTAATGTTGGTTTTAACTGTGGAAAAGATAAATTTTAAGCTATCTGCAGAACAATTGGACGAACTTTGGTGAGAAAATAAGTAAATGAAAATAAAATTCTATGAATTTATGGCTGTACCTACTCTCGTATGTGGTTCCGAATCATAAACAACAAAAAAGGAAAAATCGGGGTTACAGGCAGCAGAGATTACGTCAATGAGATAGGTAAGGGACTGCAGTGAAGTAGACAAAGTAAGGAATGATACAATGACTTCAGCTTTTAAAAATCTTTTCAGTTAATAACGAGATTGAATAGAATAGAATGAAATGGAAGGTTTATATTGATAGAATGATAAACAATAGATTACCAAAATAATAAAAAAAACATTGGCCAGCCGGTGAGAGAAAACTACGAAGATCTCATAAGAGGGGGGGGGGGGGAGGGAGGAAGATCATATACTTTGGAGCAGGTGGCTATAACCCGTAATCCTTTCTAGGAGATGAGCATGATGATGACTGAAAAATTATTCCCCATGACGTGATGTATCTCTCCTAGATGTTTGGCGTAAAATACTTTGAACCATGTGTACCTTCAGTTGTCTGCAACTAGTGTTTTACAAGCGCCGGTCATTGCAAACTAGCGGTTCTGGCGCTGCAGTCCGGAACCGCGGGATTGCTACAGTCGCAGGTTCGAATCCTGCCTCGGGCATGGGTGTGTGTGATGTCCTTAGGTTAGTTAGGTTTAAGTAGTTCTAAGTTCTAGGGGACTTATGACCTAAGATGTTGAGTCCCATAGTGCTCAGAGCCATTTGAACCATTTTTTTTTTCATTGCAAACATTACTTAATCTATAAATGGGCACTCCTACTTTATTTTATTGAGTACTGAATACCTCCTTTGGTATGACTGCTCTACGTTTTAGGTAACTTGTTCGCTCTATAAACTTACAGGGTGTTTCGGAAGTTATGGTCAATAATTCACACATACAAAGATCAGACTTCCTCCTATAGAGACTTTCTGCCAGTAGGTGCAACAACAAGGTACCCCGAATCTCCCATTCAGAGATGAGGCTGGATTTATCCGTGACGGCATTTTTAACTACCGTATCTGTCACTTCTGGGCCGATGTCAATGCTAATGCAACACACGTATCACATCAGTAGCATTATTTGTTGAACTTCTGGGCAAGACTGCTCAGAGACGGAAGACGCACTTACCTCCACAGAGACTACCGGAGAGCTGTACATGCGGTTTCTGCGAACTGTGCTCCCAAATCAAATGTCTCTAAGCACTGTGGGACTTAACGTCTGAGGTCATCAGTTGAAACGTCCCCTTAGAAAAATTATACACGACTGTGCTTAAACTGACAATATTTTTAGCGCAACGATCAGAAGATTCCAGGTTCGAATCCTGGCAGGACCGCCATATGAAACGTCCCCTTAGAACAATTTATACAAGACTGTGTTTAAACTGACACACAATATTTTTAGCGCAACGCAATCTGACTTTCAAAAATCCCTACAAAAGAATGGCCCTGACTAACATTAACCTATACGTTTCACAAATCACTTACCTCACCAAAAATCTTCGTTACTCAAGCTACTGAAATACAGCGAGCGCCACTACTGCCAGCTAAATAAAAGATTCAAACTACGGAAGGCACTAACTACTGATAGGCATAGTTAGCAAAATGAAAGATTTTAATAGAGAACAAACAATGTATTTACCTTAATAGTCATAATATATATAGCAGTTCATGACAAATTTCAAAACTCCGCCATCTCTCTCCCCACATCCACCACTGCTGGCGGCTCACCTCTAACTGCGCAACGCTACGCGCTGTTCACATCCAGCTGCCGCTGCCCAACACTACAATGGCAGACAACAATGCAAACTAGCCAAAGACTGCAAACAGCACATCCAGTGATTTTCAAACAGAGCGCTACGTGGCGTTACCAATAAGAAAACCTAAACAGCCTACTTACATAGCCCCCATGCCCCCCACAAAAAATTTTACAAATTGTTTTGGGCAGTGGCCAATAATGATTTGATAAAATTTTTCATAATTACAATAACAAAGATATGAAATGCACACACTTATTGATACAGTGTTGGTCAAAAGCTAAAATTTTCTCACAGTCCCATAAAGATAGTCCTGATCATTCTTCTTCTTAAGTTGCCAATCCTAAGATTGATTTGCAGCAGCTCTCCATTCAGTGCGATTGTCGGCCAGCCTCTTCAATTCCGTGAAACTTCCGCATCCTAGGTCCTGCATAATCTGGCTTATGTACTTTCTTCTAGGTCTGCCTCTTGCCCTTTTGCCCTCCACAAGGCCTTCCGTTAAAGTGTGGAGAAGACTTTCATGTCTCAGAATGTGTCCCATCCATATATCTCTCCTCTTCTTGACCGTCTTCCAAAGAACTGGAACTTCCTCCGCTCTCTGCAGGACTTCTTCATTTGTCATCCTGGCCGTCCATGGAATTTTTAACGTCCTTCGCAGACACCACATTTCGAATCCTTCAATCCTTCTTCTTTCGTCCTCTCCAAGTGTCCAGGTTTCGCTGCCGTAGAGAAGCACACTCCCAACAAAGGTGTTTATTAACCGCTTCCTTAACGACAGACTTATCATATTTGATGTGAGGAGTCCTTTCCTTTTATACACTCCTGGAAATTGAAATAAGAACACCGTGAATTCATTGTCCCAGGAAGGGAAAACTTTATTGACACATTCCTGGGGTCAGATACATCACATGATCACACTGACAGAACCACAGACACATAGACACAGGCAACAGAGCATGCACAATGTCGGCACTAGTACAGTGTATATCCACCTTTCGCAGCAATGCAGGCTGCTATTCTCCCATGGAGACGATCGTAGAGATGCTGGATGTAGTCCTGTGGAACGGCTTGCCATGCCATTTCCACCTGGCGCCTCAGTTGGACCAGCGTTCGTGCTGGACGTGCAGACCGCGTGAGACGACGCTTCATCCAGTCCCAAACATGCTCAATGGGGGACAGATCCGGAGATCTTGCTGGCCAGGGTAGTTGACTTACACCTTCTAGAGCACGTTGGATGGCACGGGATACATGCGGACGTGCATTGTCCTGTTGGAACAGCAAGTTCCCTTGCCGGTCTAGGAATGGTAGAACGATGGGTTCGATGACGGTTTGGATGTACCGTGCACTATTCAGTGTCCCCTCGACGATCACCAGTGGTGTACGGCCAGTGTAGGAGATCGCTCCCCACACCATGATGCCGGGTGTTGGCCCTGTGTGCCTCGGTCGTATGCAGTCCTGATTGTGGCGCTCACCTGCACGGCGCCAAACACGCATACGACCATCATTGGCACCAAGGCAGAAGCGACTCTCATCGCTGAAGACGACACGTCTCCATTCGTCCCTCCATTCACGCCTGTCGCGACACCACTGGAGGCGGGCTGCACGATGTTGGGGCGTGAGCGGAAGACGGCCTAACGGTGTGCAGGACCGTAGCCCAGCTTCATGGAGACGGTTGCGAATGGTCCTCGCCGATACCCCAGGAGCAACAGTGTCCCTAATTTGCTGGGAAGTGGCGGTGCGGTCCCCTACGGCACTGCGTAGGATCCTACGGTCTTGGCGTGCATCCGTGCGTCGCTGCGGTCCGGTCCCAGGTCGACGGGCACGTGCACCTTCCGCCGACCACTGGCGACAACATCGATGTACTGTGGAGACCTCACGCCCCACGTGTTTAGCAATTCGGCGGTACGTCCACCCGGCCTCCCGCATGCCCACTATACGCCCTCGCTCAAAGTCCGTCAACTGCACATACGGTTCACGTCCACGCTGTCGCGGCATGCTACCAGTGTTAAAGACTGCGATGGAGCTCCGTATGCCACGGCAAACTGGCTGACACTGACGGCGGCGGTGCACAAATGCTGCGCAGCTAGCGCCATTCGACGGCCAACACCGCGGTTCCTGGTGTGTCCGCTGTGCCGTGCGTGTGATCATTGCTTGTACAGCCCTCTCGCAGTGTCCGGAGCAAGTATGGTGGGTCTGACACACCGGTGTCAATGTGTTCTTTTTTCCATTTCCAGGAGTGTAGAATGCAATCTTTGCCTGATTTATTCTACTTATTACATCTTTCCTACTACGACCATCTGATGTTATTCTGCTTCCCAAGTAGACAAAGTCTTGTATTTCTTTCAGCTTCTCTCCATTCAGCCTTATATTCGTAAATGCTTGATTATTTTGTTTGCTTGCAACTAAGATTTTTGTTTTTGACTTATTAATTTTCATGTTGTACCGTGTAGCAAGAGTGGTTTCCATTTCCTTCCTCATTTTCCGCTAAGACAGCAATGTCATCCGCAAAACGCAGCATATCAACTATTTTTCCCTGGATCCTGATTCCATTAGCTTGTCCTAACTTTTCTCTGACCTCGTCCATTGCTTTCTGTATGTACATATTAAAGAGGACAGGGGAGAGTGCACATCCCTGTCTCACACCCTGTTTAATTTTTGCTTGTTGTTGATGTTCCCCACATCTCACTATTACCACCTCTTCTTTGTATATGTTCCATATCGTTCTCCTTATACTTAGCTCCAGTTTCCCTCAATATCTGGAATAGCTTTTTCTATTCAACCTTATCAAAGGCTTTTTCGAGGTCAATAATTGCTATGTAGGTGTCCTTTTTCCATTCTTTTTTCTATTATGAGCCTTAGGGCCATAATGGCTTCTCTCGTACCTCTCCCTCTTCTAAAGCCAAACTGGTCTTCTGTGAGCATGCATTCCACGTTCCCTTCAATTCTTCTGAGGTGGATGGTCGACAAAATTTTTGATGCATGTGATGTTAGGCTGAGGGTTCTGTATTGTGCACACGATTTTGCTGGCATTTTCTTTGGTAATGGAACAATAATACACTTTTTGAAGTCCTCAGGCAGCTCTCCAGTATCACATATTTGGCAGATTAATTTATACAATTTATCTTTTATTTCTGTTCCAGCTGCTTTGATGATTTCTGCAGGCAATGAGTCAATTCCTGGTGCTTTTCCGTGCTTAAGTGCCTGTAGTGCCTGATCAAATTCAGACCTTAGTATGCTGTCTCCTAGTTCATCTTTATCTACTTCGTCCTCACTTTCAATCATGTCATCTTGTACGTTGCCTCCATATAATTTCTCTAGGTATTCCTTCCACGTAAGTGCTATATCTACATGATTATACACCATCTTATTATCCTCTCTTATTAGGGCATTACATCTAATCCTTTGTCCTCCTGAGAAGAAGCGTTTCACTGTTTTGTATGCTAATTCAAGGTTCCCTTTCTTCAGAAGGTCTTCAACTTCTTTGCATCTGTCTTCAAGGAATCTTTCTTTTACTTGCTTCAACTTCCTGTTGATTTTGTTCCTAAGCACTCGGTATGCCGTTTTCCCTTCTTCCGTTTCATTATTTTTGAGCTTCCTTCTTTCCTCAAACATAAGTATTATTTCATCAGTTATCCACTCCTTCCTCTTTTCAGGTTTTTGTTTTCCAATTATCTCTTCAGCTGCTTTTATTAGGCCATCTCTCATATTTTCCCATTGTTGTTCTACATTCTCTATAGGATGCTGTTGAATTAGATCCTTAGCCCTTTCTTGGAACTCGTTCTGCGTCTCACGGTTTCCAAGCTTCCCTATATCCAGTTTTCCATTTCCTATTTTCTTCCTTATGCATTTGAACTTGAGTCGGCATTCCGCAACAACCATGTTGTGATCACTCACAATATCTGGGCTTGCGTATGCTCTAGAGTCTTTTAGTTGATTTCTAAATCTATTTTTGACTAGAATGTAATCAATTTGGTATCGTTCTCTATCCCCTGGTGACTTCCAGGTGTATCTTCTACGAGGGTGATGTTGAAACCACGTGTTCGATATTATCAGTTGATTCCTGTTACAAAATTCTATAAGTCTGTCTCCTCTATCATTCCTTTTACCAAGGCCGTAGCGTCCAACAGCTGGCTGTACCTCTTTATCTCCTACTATTGCGTTCCAGTCTCCCATAATCATTAAATTTGTTTCTCCTTTGATTCCTCTCATGGCTCCATTTAACTCTTCATATACAGCTTCAACTTCCTCATCCTCCTGGTTTGTGGTAGGCATATAGACCTGTATCACAACCGTCTCTGTAGGTTTGGTATCCAGACTGACAAGTATTATCCTTCCTCCATATTGTATATATCCCTTCACTCTCTGCCCGAATTTTCGACTCATAACTACTCCAACCCCACCTGCTCCAGGTCTATCTTCTATCGTTCCTGTGTGAATTATCCTGTACTCATCACTCCAGAAATCTCCGCAGTTAGGCCATCTCATTTCAGACACTCCTAGTATATCCAACTTCATTTTCTTCATTTCTTGCTTAAGGTTTTCAAGCTTCCCCATCTGCAGTAAGGTGCGGACGTTCCACGTTCCAATTCTACTATAGCTCTTTTTATTTCCTTTCTTCCTATGAACTGTTGAAACGAGATCTCTGGTAGTCCCCTCCCGGAGATCCGAATGAGGGGCTATTACTCCGGATTGCATTTTTACTAGAGCTTGTTTCATATTCATATTATGGCTGCTGATACTTGAGAAATCTAATTAGATCTTTAATGAAGTGGTTTCTCCTTGCCTTCTTGTCCGCCCCGGTAGCTGAGTGGTCAGCGTGACAGACTGTCAATCCTAAGGGCCCGGGTTCGATTCCCAGCTGGGTCGGAGATTTTCTCCGCTCAGGGACTGGGTGTTCTGTTGTCCTAATCATCATCATTTCATCCCCATCGACGCGCAGGTCGCCGAAGTGGCGTCAAATCGAAAGACCTGCACCAGGCGAACGGTCTACCCGACGGGAGGCCCTAGCCACACGACATTTCCATTTTTTCCTTGCCTTCTTCATTCTATGCCGTTGGCCATCATGTGGCTCTTCCGCCTTTAGGGACAGTTTCCCATCCCAAGGACAAGAGAGTGCCCTGCCTCTACCTGCTCATCCGCCCTCCTAGGAGGCCGTTTCGCTTGGTAGAGTGTGTCCTTATTCCGGGAGATACTCGGTCGCCATATCCTCGTTAGTGGTAACAGGGTGTACCGTGCAGCAATCCTTGGCTGCAACTCGTGAAGGTGAGGTTGGCATTTGTATGGAGAGGCTGTTTGAGACGCATCACATACCTTACACCCCCTGATCATTCATCATAATAGTAATTACAGTTCTTTTTTCACAAAGTCTCATTAGTAAAAGAAATTGCACACAGAAGTTGTGGATTTCCATGCAGTCTTGAAGAAGTAGTGTTGTCCTTCCAACGAAAAGACAGTGCTGACTCTTGACATGCAGACAGGTAATGGGCCACAACAGAGCAAACCCACAGCAGAGTCAGTCGAAGTTTTGAAGAATATTGGTAGGTAGGTCATCACAGAGCAGACTCACTGTAGTCCTGGTAGAGATTACGGTATTGGTGGGCCACCAGAGGTGCAGACCCACTGCAGTCCTTTTAGAAATAATGGTACTGGTGAGTCAGCAAAGGTGTAGACCCACTTTAGTCCTTGTAGAAATAATGGTATTGGTGGGTCATCAAAGATGCAGACCCGCTCTAGTCCTTGTAGAGATGGCCAGCAGCCAACTGTTGTGACTGTGCAGGTGCACAATCACCATTGAAGAGTCTTGCGGATAATATAGCAAGTCCAGCCTACTTACACAGTCCCCTAAACTTAGAACTGCTTAAACCTAACTTAAGGACATCACACACATCCATGCCCGAGGCGGGATTCGAACCTGCGACCGTATCAGCAGCGAGGTTCCAGAATGAAGCACCTCGAACCGCTCGGTCACAGCTTCTGGCAACTGCGCTTCCAGATGTACATGATGATGTCCCACTGAACCAACGCCTGAACATGTGGTTCATGCACGACAGTGCTCCAGTACATTTTCATTTACGAATGCACCGGCATCTAACTCGGACGTATGGTCAACATTGGATAAGTAGAGGAGGGCCTGCGCCATGGCCTCTAAGGTCTCGATATTTAAAAAGCCTGGTACACAAAAGCCTGAGGAATTACGCTTGCGGATTAAAGTCTCCTGCCAGCATTTACAAAAAAAAAAGAAAAAAAGGCTCTGAGCACTATGGGACTTAACTTCTGAGGTCATCAGTCTCCTAGACTTAGAACTACTTAAACCTAACTAACCCAAGGATATCACACACATCCATGCCCGAGGCAGGATTCGAACCTGCGACCGTAGCGGTCGCGCGGTTCCAGACTGTAGCGCCTAGAACCGCTCGGCCACCCTGGTCGGCCCAGCATTTACAGAATTCCCCCGGACGGCCTGAGAGAACTCGCAACTCATTCCAGAGACGAGTTCAATGTTGCATTCAGACGTATGGACAACATTTCGACCACCTAATTTAACGTTTGGAGATGCCATGTGTTCCTAGATACTGACGAAACGCAACAGAAAATCTGTTGTACCTCGACAACGGTTGATTTGAGGACCCATGTTTATTGGAGATTTTTAGCTACCTTGGGCCTGTACTTCCCATGTATGAATTATTGTGCATCACTTCTGAAACAATTCTTGTTTTATAAGTCTGTTGATAAATGTTTGTTCATATCGTCTCATTTTTAAATCTGACGATGGATGCGAAGCTGAAACCGGTTATCAGTTGTAATCTAAAGGGGACACTGAATTGTATAACTTAATCCAATACAAGGGTCGATGGTCTACTTAGCATGACCAGATGGCTCCATATTCCGAACTTTGGCAAGTAAGGCTTTCTTTAAAATTAAAAATAAAGTAATTAAAATAAACATTAAAACTCGCTTGAACAAATCATGCTTTGAGTTTATGACAACTCAAGATACGCTCACATACCAATTAGGAACAATTCATTTGCCACACACATAGCTAAGCAGAAGCACAATATAGCATAGACAGAAGCTGAAATCAAGCAAGCTTATAACAAAGCTAAATTAAACTGTGTTTCTCATACGACACTCTGAACACTCAAGGCCCAGCTAAATGTAATATGGGCAGATTAAACTGTGTGATCATATGAAACTCCAAATTCTCAAAATCTAGCTAACTGCGCTATATATTGACAAAGAGATGAGACAGAACAACGTACGACTCACTACGTACATGTTAAAACACTAAGCTATGCAGAGAAGCCTAACACAGCAAAGATGCTCATCATCCAGTCATGTACAACTTTCACCATGAACAGTTAATCCATGAAATTTTAATTTTATACCGCAAAAGCAAAAGTTGCAACGAAAATGTGTAGAATATAGTATATAGGTGCCCCTTCATCCCCTGACAACTTTAAGGAACGCACTGTTGGAGTTTACTGGTTAGTGCAGAGTTCAAGCTGGAAGTACATACAGAAAATAGTGTAGTAGTAAACGCAACGTACTAACGAACAAATTAAATCAAACAAAGCAATTTAAATTTGAAGCCCAAAGTCAAAAAATAAATAAACTTTTAGAGCGAAAGGCCATCATCACTATAACCACAAAGGACCCGTGATTGTGATTTGAGCTTGCAATGATACATTTCCAAAAGGGAACAGTTTTTACTGACAGTGGTATCACAGAAAGTCCAAACAGGGAATTTAAAAATCCCTAACGAGTCTCGATTATCATTACAGAAAGACGAACATGCATTCGAGATTTATAGAAAGCAAACATGTACAGGTATTACTATCGCGAATTAATGGCAACTATAGTGGTTCAAAATGACCTACTTTAAGAGTCATGATTAATGAAGAATTTTAAGGTTACCTCTGCTAGAAAGCGAAATTAGGAAGAAGAAACAGCTCTAAAACAAGTCAATATAAATAGTATCACGATAACATAGTAGCAACAATGTAGAAGAAAATTAAAAAGGACATTAACGTGAAACATTATGTGAATTCTGCGAATCATGCTCTTTCTAATAGAAGGGAATGGAGAAAAAGTAAGTTATGCTCCAATGATTTGCAATGGACGAATATCAATAGTTGCATGAACATACACTGAGGGTACCAAAGCGCTGTGACGCACTCCCCCCTCCACCCCCCCTTCCACAATATTATGTTGGACTTATATTTTCACGGCATACAGCAGCAATTCGACGTGGTGTGGACTGACGAAGTCGTTAGAAATCCCCTGTTGAAACACTGAGCCATGTCGGCACTATAGCCGAGCATAATTTTTGCCCTCTACGGCTCCTTCTGGTACCATGAAAGTCACTCCCTGACGCCTTAAAAGATATCATATCACCTATCCTCTTCTCCTTGTCAGTGTTTTCCCCATGTTCCTTCCCTCGCCGATTCTGCGCATTACCTCCAACTTATCAGGATAGCAAAGTCACTTGCGAATCATATCACTGATATCAATTCACCTTGAATTTTAAACCCACTCTTGAAACTTTGTTTTATATCCATCATTGCTTCTTCGATGTACGGAATGAACAGTAGCGGCGAAGAACTACATTCATGTCTTACCTCCTTTTTTAGCCAATCACTTCGTTCTTGCTCCCCCACTCTTATTATTCCTTCTTGGCTGTTGTACATATTGTATGGTACCCCCCTCTCTTTACAGCTTACCCCTATTTTTCTCAGAACTTCGAACATGTTGTGTAACAACAACGACTCTGTCCTATTGCACATATAATATTTTTTTCTTCTGATTTTTCGATAAACTAGTGTAATTGATGTTCTGATTTCATTTCTTTTTTGATTCATGCCATTGCGTTAAGAAAACTATAAACAAGTTACAATGTGAATATTAATATTTATGTCAAATGTCAAGCGATATTGTAATAGAATTGAAATGTAACAAATGTTGAAAATGTTGTAAGATGTTTAAAATTGTAATTGTGCGTCTGGTCCAATACGTAGGCAATGTGTTAGGATATGTAGAATGCAAAACCTCGGGTGAGTACCCGGTCTGTCAGGTAGCGGTAATAGGTGGATGGCAGGCGAGCGCGGGAAAATGCGCGCGGGCACTGCACGGCGCAACGGGCGCAGCAGTAGTAGTTGGAGTTTGGCATCGGTCTGAACAACACCTTCTGGAGTGAGGAGGCTCTCCTGGAAGACATAGTTTCTCTGAGCCTCGGGTATGCTGTTCCAACACCCACACAGGCATGGCAAAATTCCATAGGCACTAAATGGAGAAGTATTACGACGCTAAGAAGAATTAAAGTGCCGATACGGCAAGAGCCATAGCTGTGGTTGTATGAGTGCTCTGTGCCTCGCCATCTCGCCGCCTGCCAACCGCCGCATCGATACAAGCAGGTTGCAGGTTGAAACTTTGTACTGTATTCGTATGGACCAGAGAGTGAACGGTTCAATAATCTAAATTTGACCAGAACTTCACCCTCATTTAATTATCCTCACAACTAACCTAGGCAGGGTCCTTTCCAAATGTTGTGCAGTCCGAGTGTCCCGAAATGAAAAATTAAATTTTGTGTTAATAATATTTACTTGCATACCTAGATATGTTAGAATGGTGTCAAAACAACTGTTTTGTTAATGAACCAGTAAATGAGTAACGAAGGTCTAACAAAGTTGAAATATAACTTTAATATTGATATAGTAATGAAGTTTAATTAGTTCGAGACAGATATAAAGGTATTCAAATGAGAAGTAAATAGGATAAAAAGAGTAGTAACTCATATACTGGAAATCTTGAATGCATGATAATTTCAGTAATCAATTTTTTTTAATATAGTGTTCATAACGGTTTCAGGGTCCCCCCCCCCCCCCCCCCACTTTTTATTCATTTGAATTCTGAAGTGTTCCACATTGGTTTGACCAGAAAAAGTTAAAGTCAATACATAAGTAAAAATTTATCAGTGTTTTATCTTTATCAAGATTGACATTTTGTGTGTGGCTCGAAAGTGCTGTTTCTAGGGTAACCTATGCCCGATTTTAATCAGATCAATAGACAGTACAAAGCTTTGTAGTATACATTACAGTGTAGTGTTATATATTCATGGTTTTTCCATATCAGTACAGAACGTGAAACTATCAGTTCAATAGATTTTCTGGTTCTAAAATTTTACTATACTACGCAGTGTATGTGAACCATGGACCTTGCCGTTGGTGGGGAGGCTTGCGTGTCTCAGCGATACAGATAGTCGTACCGTAGGTACAACCACAACGGAGGGGTATCTGTTGAGAGGCCAGACAAACGTGTGGTTCCTGAAGAGGGGCAGCAGCCTTTACAGTAGTTGCAAGGGCAACAGTCTGGATGATTGCCTGATCTGGCCTTGTAACAATAACCAAAACGGCCTTGCTGTGCTGGTACTGCGAACGGCTGAAAGCAAGGGGAAATTACGGCCGTAATTTTTCCCGAGGGCGTGCAGCTTTACTGTATGATTAAATGATGATGGCGTCCTCTTGGGTAAAATATTCCGGAGGTAAAATAGTCCCCCATTCGGATCTCCGGGCGGGGACTACTCAAGAGCATGTCGTTATCAGGAGAAAGAAAATTGGCGTTCTACGGATCGGAGCGTGGAATGTCAGATCCCTTAATCGGGCAGGTAGGTTAGAAAATTTAAAAAGGGAAATGGATAGGTTAAAATTAGATATAGTGGGAATTAGTGAAGTTCGGTGGCTGGAGGAACAAGACTTCTGGTCAGGTGACTACAGGGTTATAAACACAGTCGAATAAAGGTAATGCAGGAGTAGGTTTAATAATGAATAGGAAAATAGGAATGCGGGTAAGCTACTACAAACAGCATAGTGAACGCATTATTGTGGCCAAGATAGATACGAAGCCCACACCTACTACAGTAGTACAAGTTTATATGCCAACTAGCTCTGCAGATGACGAAGAAATTGAAGAAATGTTTGATGAAATAAAAGAAATTATTCAGATAGTGATGGGAGACGAAAATTTAATAGTGATGGGTGACTGGAATTCGAGCGTAGGAAAAGGGAGAGAAGGAAACGTAGTAGGTGAATATGGATTGGGGCTAAGAAATGAAAGAGGGAGCTGCCTGGTAGAATTTTGCACAGAGCACAACTTAATCATAGCTAACATTTGGTTTAAGAATCATGATAGAAGGTTGTATACATGGAGGAACCCTGGAGATACTAAAAGGTATCAGATAGATTATATAATGGTAAGACAGAGATTTAGGAACCAGGTTTTAAATTGTAAGACATTTCCAGGGGCAGATGTGGACTCTGACCCCCTGTAGATGACCTGTAGATTAAAACTGAAGAAACTGCAAAAAGGTGGGAATTTAAGGAGATGGGACCTGGATAAACTGAAAGAACCAGAGGTTGTACAGAGTTTCAGGGAGAGCATAAGGGAACAATTGACAGGAATGGGGGAAAGAAATACAGTAGAAGAAGAATGGGTAGCTTTGAGGGATGAAGTAGTGAAGGCAGCAGAGGATCAAGTAGGTAAAAAGACGAGGGCTAGTAGAAATCCTTGGGTAATAGAAGAAATATTGAATTTAATTGATGAAAGGAGAAAACATAAAAATGCAGTAAATGAAGTAGGCAAAAAGGAATACAAACGTCTCAAAAATGAGATCAACAGGAAGTGCAAAATGGCTAAGCAGGGATGGCTAGAGGACAAATGTAAGGATGTAGAGGCTTATCTCACTAGGGGTAAGATAGATACTGCCTACAGGAAAATTAAAGAGACCTTTGGAGATAAGAGAACCACTTGTATGAACATGAAGAGCTCAGATGGAAACCCAGTTCTAAGCAAAGAAGGGAAAGCAGAAAGGTGGAAGGAGTATATAGAGGGTCTATACAAGGACGATGTACTTGAGGACAATATTATGGAAATGAAAGAGGATGTAGATGAAGATGAAATGGGAGATACGATACTGCGTGAAGAGTTTGACAGAGCACTGAGAGACCTGAGGCGAAACAAGGCCCCCGGAGTAGACAACATTCCATTGGAACTACTGACGGCCTTGAGAGAGCCAGTCCTGACAAAACTCTACCATCTGGTGAGCAAAATGTATGAAACAGGCGAAATACCATCAGACTTCAAAAAGAATATAATAATTCCAATCCCAAAGAAAGGAGGTGTTGACAGATGTGAAAATCACCGAACAATCAGTTTAATAAGCCACAGCTGCAAAATACTAACACGTATTCTTTACAGACGAATGGAAAAACTAGTAGAAGCCGACCTCGGGGAAGATCAGTTTGGATTCCGTAGAAATACTGGAACACGTGAGGCAATACTGACCTTAAGACTTATCTTAGAAGAAAGATTAAGGAAAGGCAAACCTACGTTTCTAGCATTTGTAGACTTAGAGAAAGCTTTTGACAATGTTGACTGGAATACTCTCTTTCAAATTCTAAAGGTGGCAGGGGTAAAATACAGGGAGCGAAAGGCTATTTACAATTTGTACAGAAACCAGATGGCAGTTATAAGAGTCGAGGGACATGAAAGGGAAGCAGTGGTTCGGAAGGGAGTAAGACAGGGTTGTAGCTTCTCCCCAATGTTATTCAATCTGTATATTGAGCAAGCAGTAAAGGAAACAAAAGAAAAATTCGGAGTAGGTATTAAAATCCATGGAGAAGAAATAAAAAACTTTGAGGTTCGCCGATGACATTGTAATTCTCTCAGAGACAGCAAAGGACTTGGAAGAGCAGTTGAACGGAATGGATGGTGTCTTGAAGGGAGGATATAAGATGAACATCAACAAAAGCAAATCGAGGATAATGTTATGTAGTCGAATTATGTCGGGTGATGTTGAGGGTATTAGATTAGGAAATGAGACACTTAAAGTAGTAAAGGAGTATTGCTATTTGGGGAGCAAAATAACTGATGGTGGTCGAAGTAGAGAGGATATAAAATGTAGACTGGCAATGGCAAGGAAAGCGTTTCTGAAGAAGAGAAATTTGTTAACATCGAGTATAGATTTAAGTGTCAGGAAGTCATTTCTGAAAGTATTTGTATGGAGTGAAACATGGACGGTAAATAGTTTGGACAAGAAGAGAATAGAAGCTTTCGAAATGTGGTGCTACAGAAGAATGCTGAAGATTAGATGGGTAGATCACATAACTAATGAGGAAGTATTGAATAGGATTGGGGAGAAAAGAAGTTTGTGGTACAACTTGACCAGAAGAAGGGATCGGCTGGTAGGACATGTTCTGAGGCATCAAGGAATCACCTATTTAGTATTGGAGGGCAGCGTGGAGGGTAAAAATCGTAGGGGGAGACCAAGAGATGAATACACTAAGCAGATTCAGAAGGATGTAGGTTGCAGTAGGTACTGGGAGATGAAGAAGCTTGCACAGGATAGAGCAGCATGGAGAGCTGCATCAAACCAGTCTCAGGACTGAAGACCACAACAACAACAACAACGCAGTGTTACTACATGTTGTTATGCATGGATATACATCAACTTGTACAGGGAAGAAACTCAGTTAATGCCTAATTAGGCTGGCGACCGCATTATTATCAAATTGGTAGCATCTTCAGTGTTCCTTTTGGTACATACTGACGTGTAATTGCATTTTGACGGATCATTGTTATTACAGAGTGGGTGTAAGTCTGATTTGCCACCATTCAGGTACACGCGGTCAATATCTATACGAAAATCCTGTCTCGTAAGGTGAACCCCGCTCTCTTACCATGTTACAGGCTTTAATGAGTATTGTGTGCCCCACGCGCACGTTACAGTTGCACCATTTGACAATGTCTAACGCTTTCCTTGAATTTCCTGTTTATGTCATTCCTCAGTGACTTGTATTTCTGCATTCCTGAATTTCCCTGAACATTTTTGTACTTCTTTCTTTAGCGATCAGCTGAAGTATTTCTTCCGTTACCCATGGTTTCGTCGCACTTACCTTGTTTGTACCAATGTTTCTTTTTCCAACTTCTGTGATTGCTCTACTTAGAGATTTCCGTTCCTCTTCAACCGTACTGCTACTAAACTATTCCTTATTGGTGTATCTATAGCCTTAGAGATCTTCAAGCGTATCTCGTCATCTCCTAGTTCTTCTGTATCTAATTTCTTTGCGTACTAATTCTTCCCGACTAATCTCTTAAACTTTCCTATTCTTCATCACTACTACATAACTACTCATGGGTACGCGTAACAGTCTAGTATCTAATTTCGGAATCTCTATCTGACCATGATGTGATCTAACTGAAATCTTCCCGTATCAAACCGCCTTTTCCAAATACAATCCTCCGCTTGTGATACTTGAATAGAGTATTCGTTATTACTATCTAAATTTGTTACAGAACTCAGTCTTTCTCCTCTCTCATTCAGAGTCCCAGGTCTTTCTCCTGTAACCATGTCTTCTGTTCCTTCCCCCATAACTGCATTCCAGTCCCCCATGACTGTTATATTTTCGTCTCATTTTACGTACTGTATTACCTGTTCAATGTCTTCATATACTATCTCTTTCTCTTCTTCTTCAACTTGCGATGTCGGCATGTATACCTGAACTATTGTTGTTGGTGTTGCTTTGCTGTCGATTCTGATAACAACAACCCTATCACTGTACTGTTCACAGTAACACACGCTCTGCTAACCTTCCTATTCATAACGAATCCTACTCCCAGTATACCATTTCCTGCTGCTGTTGTTTTTATTCTGTACTGTCTGACCAGAAATCCCTGTTTTCTTTCAATTTCAGTTCACTGGCGCCTGTTATGTATAGACTGAGCTTCTGCATTTCCCTTTTCAGATTTTATAACTTCCCTACCCCATTCAAACTTCTGGAATTCCACGCCCCGACTCGGATAACGTTATCCTTTCGTTTGTTATTCAGGCTTTTTCTCCTTCTCGCTTCTCCCTTGCCAATCCCCTTCCGGAGATCCGAATGGAAGAGACTTCCGGAACCTATTGACAATGGAGAGATCAATGGCACATTCTCAATCACAGGCCACATGTTCTGTGAATACACGTCATGAATCTTTAATGCAATGGTTTCCTTTGCCCTCTGCATCCTCATGGCGTTGATCGTTACAGATTCTTCCGCCTTTACGGGCAGTTTTCCACACCAAAGACAAGAGAGTGCCCTGAACTTCTATCCGTTCCTCCGCCCTCTTTGACAAGGCCGTTGGCAGAGTGAGCGAGACTTTTTAATCCGGAAGACTTCGGCAGCCAGTATTGATTATTAATAAAAAATTACGGGGTGGCGGGTTTCGAAAGACGTATTGATTACTAATCAAAGGCGCTACCTCCAAACCACGGATGTCTCTGATGTCTCGAGCGAATGGTTTGGACTATCAAGTTGCCCAATGTGAATTCCATCGGACAATTATGGGCCATAGCCTTCGATGAAGTCCCCTAAATGTCCGACGGGATTCATATTCGGCAATCCTGGTGATCAAATCATTCGCTCGAATTGTCCAGAATATTCTCAGAGCAAACGCGAACAACTGTCGTCGGTGACATGGCGCATTAACACCCATAAAAATTCCGTCGTTTTTTGGGAACATGAAGTCGATGAATAGCTGCAAATTTTCTTCAAGTTGACAAACATAGTTCATTTCTACTCAGTGATCGGTTCGGTTGGACCAGAGGACCCATTCCATTCCGTGCAGACACAGCCTACACCATTATGGAGCCGCCTTCAGCTTGCACAGTGCCTTTTTGACAACTTAAGCCCGTGGCTTTGTGGAGTCTGCACCGCACCAGAGACCTACCATCAGCTCTTACCAACTGAAATCAAGTCTGACCAGGCGACGGTTTTTCAATTGTTTAGGGTCCATCCACCATTTTCACGAGCGCAGGAGAGGCACTGCATGCGATGTCGTGCTCTTAGCTGTGGCTCTCGCACTCGTAGTCTGCTGTTACAGCCCATTAACGCCAAATTTTGCCGCACTGTCCTGACGGATACGATCGGCGTTCGTTCCACATTTACTTCTGCAGTTATTTCAGGCAGTGTTGCTCGTATTTTAGGACTGACAACTCTGGACAAACGCCGCTGTTCTCGGTCCTTAAGTGAAGGCCGTCGGCAGCTGTGCTGTGCGTGGTGTGTGATAATGCCTAATTAAATGTTTTATTCTCGATACATTCTTGACACCCTGGATATCGGAATACTGAATTCCCTAACCATTTCTGAAATGGAATGTCCCATGTATCTAGCTCCATGAACCATTCCGCGTTCAGAGTCTTTTAATTCCCGTCGTTCAGCCATAACCACGGTGGAAACTCACATGAATCACCTAATGACAGTTCCACCAGTGCACTGCCCTTTTATACCTTGTGTACGCTAAGCTGCCACCATCTGCATAAGTGAATATTGCTATCCCATGCCTTTGGTTACCTCAAAGTATGTCTACGCAGAGATCATGGAATTCCACTATGTTGTACTGGAAGATGCCATAGCCGTTGGAGACTACATGATACCTGAAGGAATGCAAGTCATCGGCATTAATGTTCACGCAGTCTACTGCATTTGATGCCTTTCATTACTGCCACAGGTTGAATGGAACTCCAGGTGAATGTTCCTCACAGCATAACACAACCTTCACCGATCTTACTCCGTGAAGCGGTACGTGTTTCGAGTAGCCTATTGACTTGATGACGGCGTATCTGGACAGGACGACTGACCTGCTGTTATTCATTCAGTGAGGTGATAGATTACCTTTGATCAGTGGTCCATTCTCAATGATCCTATTCCCTATTCAACATAGGAATTCAGAGAACTCAAACACTGCAGAGCCCCAAGGATATTTTGATTTTCAGTCATACGACGATAGAGGAATACACACTACCGATAGTCAGCAACGCCAACGATAGATTTAAACTGTCTATACATTCATAGTACTATCGACGACAACCCACCTCTATTTTAGCCATGATCAACTGTTGGTCTTGTTTGAGCTCAGTAGTTGTTTTGTTAATAAGTTCAGTTCTTACTTGCAGTTAAACTTAACGTAAGTGTACCGTTTATCGCTTTATGTGCTGTGTGCTGTTGTAATAGTTTCTAATTCTAGATACGTTTGTAACAAGAAAAAAGTGGTAACTCCATTTTTATTCATACGTTAGCATTATATTCAGTTAAGAATATGCACGCACTACTAAAATAGCCTAAATTAACCATGTATAGCAGTTTAATGCTAACGCTGGATTCGTTATTTGGAGGCTGGTAGAACTTTGTTGTTGCAGTATTTCAGTATTTCATAAGGCTGTGGAGCGATAAATATTATTAAAAATTACATTAAATCAAAATCAGTGCATAATAGTACACTTCGATTTACTAGTATCGCCCAAAAATCGCGTCGATCAATAAAGATACCACTCAAACGGCGATGGTTGCATTTCTGTAAGAAATTGCTCGATATTCTATAATTAGTAAACCAAGTGCCAAAATATTGCCTAACCTGGTCACATGAGCGATTCTCAATTATGGAAACCAGTCCCGATACAGAATAATGGGGAGAGGTTTGTGGAGAACGAAAGGCGTACAGGATGACAGTACATAACTTTTTTTCAGTGGGCCGCTTGAATTCGTCCGAGGCGCTGCGCACTGCATCCCTCCCCCTCCCCCTCCCCCCCCCCTTTCGTACGAAATCTATTTACGCTCTTGTAATACTGAAATAACTGAAGCCATCAATTCCATGCACGATATAGTCTTTAAATATGCTGCACTCTACACTACGAATGACTAGAATGCACAATTAAAGGTAAAATATGCAATGTTAGAACTCGATCTTTTGTTGTGTTGCGTTTTATTTTATTTTAAAACAGTGTACAAAACTATTTTTTGCAACTTCTACACAGACTTCGGGTAGCTCTGTGTGTTGGGCCACTGAGATAGCAATCCCTGGATTCGCGAGGCGAGGTAGTTTGAGAGTCAATTTCTTCTGAATACCTTTCTTTCTTGAGAGTCCAATTCCCCTAAAAATGCAGCCCCTTTAATTAAATGACTTTCATTGAAAGTCAGCCGAGCTTCTCTTTGTATTCTCCCGACACTAAAAGAAATATGATAAAAGAATAATAAACCAAATTCTCCTCATTTAGGCTCATGCATTTGTCTGAAGGTGCATTCTTCAATGCAGAAAATGATCATTCTTACGTTGCAGGAAGCGAGAGACGCATACATAAATGAGGGAATTTGAGAAAGTGTAATGATGAATAATTCCGGATCCTTTTGCACTTTTGCCACAACAAATTGTTGTAGCTTCTCTGTCGAAGAGAGATCTCTTTATTCCAAAACCTCTGTCGGTAATAATCAAGGTGTCCCAAAAAATTAGCGCTCATCCGTTCTTGATCACTTCCTCAGCTCAAATATGGACTGAAAGAAGAAGAATGTAAAAAGACCTTGGAGGGTGAAGGGAGATTGGAGCATGACAGCTTCTTAGTCGTTTGTGAAGATACAGCATTCCTTTATAACAAGGCTGTGCCTCCGCTTCGTGAAAACGCCGAGATCTTTGTCGAATAAAATGGTTTATCGTTCTTTAAAGGAAATTTAAGAATAAATGCAAAACTTGAGTCCTCATTAACAAATGCCTCCCCACCCTCCTTGTGACAAAATCCTGGCAACGTCATTGTCTGAGCCGTGTACTCAGCAACGCTTGTGCCTGTACCAGCACGTCAGAGCCGCCACAGATTGTCACCTATCTCGCTTTACAGAGAGGCAAACCTCCGAACTCCATGTTGTGTGATGATTACCCATTCGTTTTTGCTCCGTTTTTAGAGGGTGGTTGGAAACGGTCTGAACAGCTTGTAAGGTTGTTGCACGGTAGGATGTACTGAGAAATAACTGTCGAGAAAAACATTTGGTGTGTTGCGCCGTGTGCGAGTTATTTAACATTGAAGACAGCCAGTCAGGCCGCTGTATGCGCAAATTCAAACCGCCCGCCAGAGGCGCTGTCGCCAAACGTTGTCTTCGTTTGATTTGCTAAAACTGAATAAGAGAGCGACACAAAAATTGGACATGGGACGTTAGTAATGATCGAACCTGAACCGAAGACTGAGCAGTCTCATGTGGTGTCATCCACACGATGGGAAGAACTGACACTAATTGTATCTGGCTGGCCTCTTGAATTTCCTCGTGCTGCGACCTGATTGGTTAATTTCAATGCTAACTAACTCGGAAACGGCACAACTTACGATTTTTTTATTAAAAAATATTTCTCAGTACAATCTACCCTACACCACCCTTACAAGCTTTTCAGACTGTTTCTGACCACCCTGTATACTTTCCTTACCGCACAATGTTCTCGCAACACCGAAGATATTCACACTGGCGGTGGGCAACGGGTATAAAGTTTGGCACTTCGCTGTATTCCCCAAAGTAGCTGGTTTGCGAACTCTTGTTTATTGTAAGGTTTTGCTCCAGTTTTGCTTTCACCGACGTCAGTCATGATATTGATTATGAAAATCCCTGTATGAACTGTCTTCGAATTCTTGATTGAGTACAAACAATTTTTGCAAAACAGTAAACGTTTGGACATACTTCTCGACGGTATCCCAATATCGCATTACAAAAGGATGAAGTACTTTGGTGCAGCTTTGGATCGGCACACCTAGGTAGCAACTAATGTCTACACTTTTAAGGAGGCTCCCTAATGCTTCTATGCACTCCTGAAATGGCGGATTGTATCTCTACAGGAAGTGAATCAAACACCAACCATAAATGCTTGCGAGCGTACATATAAAGCATCCGTGCATTCTACGATGCTAGTGCCTCATACGCCCAGTTACGATAATTGCGGCCTGACAAATCATACAACTACAATGTGCAGTTTATATTTTATCCGATTTTTACTGTGCACGCATTCCAATGCGTCACGTTAGAAATCAAGTACAGGTCATCTTATCACCATCGTAACACAAGGTCTGGATATCGTAGCTGTACCCACAGACAAAAAGAACAACAATCGCAAATACCTTCTCTGTTGCTGTTGTTTGCCTCTGAAAACAAGCTCCCCTGCACTCTGCAAGGCTTGTCGCATTTAAGAAAAAGCTGCAAGCCTTCCTTTTTGTAAACTTAGTAATTTTTCCGTAAAAATTAAGACATTTTACCACTTTTGTTTCTTTTCAGGAGGTAGTGCCCCTTAGCTCGTATACGTTTGAAAAACGTCCTATTACGGCCTTGAGCTGCTGATAAATGCACCGTATGGTGGTTTCAGGAGAATGTCCGTATTTAGAATGTATGCAGATATAATGTGGACACAACGTAAAATATGTACACTGCCTCAATAGACGTAAGACAGGAGCCTGAACTTCGAATGTTGTCTGTATGTAAGTAAAGAAATATATCATCGGCGTACCTCCCAGTTGTGGCTTCTCGTTTCCTAGGCCCGTTTAATGCAGAGTGGCTCTCGAAATAAAACGTCTCTATGTCGTTTATCAGTCCGCAGTCAACACACTGAACGCCTCAGTGTTTGGAGAGCAGCAGTGTAGCTCGGAGTCCGAGCGCTGGTTGTGACGGAGAGTGGAGGGGCGCTCGGACCTGACTGAAAGCCGCGGCAGTGGCAGCGGCGGCAGCGGCGGCGGCTGCTAAAAATATGACGGCTTTCGCCACCGCACCGCAGCGCAGCGCGGCGCGGCGCATCGCGCCACGCGGCCCGCACCTCCGTCCGTGTTTACTCTGTTAATCACCGGCGGAGGGGGCAGGGCGCGCGCCTGCGTGGGCGGCTCGCCGCTCGCCGCTCTCTGCTAGCCGCTCGCCAGCTGGTCACGGCGCGAATATTAGCGGTGCCGGTGGCGCGTCTCACAGCCGCGTCCGCTACTCTGCTGTTCCCGCGCGTCTCATAAATCACGTCTAGCTTACGCCAGGGCTGCTGTATACGCCGCCTGTTAGTTCTCTCTAGCAGAGAGGCGATGCCCCTCCGAATGCAGTCGTTGATGTCGAAATAGAAAACGTTACACGTCACGCAACTTTTTCTTTGTCAATTTCTCCATAGTGTGAAGCGGTTAGTTGATCCGCTACTGGAAACTGTTAATGATATACACGAAACCCCCAGAAATATTCATTTATTTCTTAGTACATTACAACCAATTTCAGTCTCAAGGAATGTCAGAATGTAGTGAGTTTTGCAAGTCCATCTTTATACGGACGGTTGCGGGACCTTGGCTTTTCAGTATAACACGTTGGATCAAAGCACCTTCATCCGTCTAAATTTCCGGTTGTTATTTTATTTGAGCAATCAGTTTCAGCTCTACATTACGCCAGCTTCAGGCCCTCTGACTGATGTATGGGAAGAATCCCACCTCTGGTCCAGTAAAAATAAGGGTCAGAATTCAATGATTGGTATCCGCAGATTTATCACACAGCAATCCCTTCGAGCATCACTTGCTGACTGTTAGAAAAACATTCTAACAGTCAGCAAATGATGATCGAAGGGATCGTTGCGTCACATATCTACGGATACCAGTCACTGAATGCTAACCCTTATTTTGACTGTACTAGGGGTAGGATTCATCCAACACGTCAAATTTAGACGTCTGAAGGTGTTTTGATTCGACGTTTTTGTAGTGAGTCTGTCACGTCCTTCCTCAGGCGAATGGTGCACGAAAAAACGAAAAAAAGGAACGATTGTTTGTAAGCGTGCTGAATGTGTCTTAATTATACGAAGGTCGTGATAAATAAGTATATTGGTAAATCCTAGGAAAGTGTCCTCTCTGAATTACGCCGGTAACCCACATGGTGACGCATATCGTCTCGTTCTAGTAGCTTCTACCACCGCAGATGGATGACCCTCTCCGTGATACTTCCACACTTACTGAACGAACCAGTGACAAAAAGCGCTGCTCTTCTTTGCATCTTGTCTATCTCTTCTATCACCCCTGTGTGAAACGCTTCCCAGATTGGCGAGCAATATTCATATAACTGTTGAACGAGGATTTGTAACCTCCCTTCTTCGTGGGTACATCGGAGCTTCTTCCAATGAATCTCCGTTTCCTGCTTTTACTTTTGTGTGGACATTAGACTATAAACAGCTCCGCAAACGTACTTCCTGGTATTTAATGAGCTGATGTTAGTGATTCTTTATCAATCTTGTAATCAGACAGTAATATTTATTTCCGCCTACTTATGCACAATAGGTTACAGTTCTTTAGGATGAAAATCAATTACCAATCCATGTACCATACATCGATCCTTTGCAGCTCTTCTTACATTTCGCTACAATTACCTCTCCCCTCTTTCTGTACATCTCCTCCTCCCTTCTCCCTTTGTGAATGTCCTGTCCCCCTCTGTCCAAATCCTCCAACCCCTCTCTCTCTCCACCTCATCCACCCTTCTCCCATATCCATCTCCTTCCGCCCCTGTCTGCCCATTTCCTCCTCCCACTATTTTCCCCTCCCAGTATTCCTTTCCATCTCCTACTCCCCCTCCCCCTGCTCATCACCTACCCCCTCCTCTCTCTTTTCATCCCCTCTTCCCACTCCTCTCTTTGTCCATCTCCTCCTTCTTTTCGTCTTTGTCCACCTGCTCCTCCCCTTTCTGCTCATCTTTCTGTCCATCTGCTCCTTTCCCCTCTGTACATCTCCTCCTTCCCCTTCAAGCACACTTCCCTCTTTGTCCCTCCTCCCCTGGATGCCATCTCGTCATCTCGCTTCCCACTGTCCATCTCCTACTCCATCTCTGTCTCTTCCCCCATTATGTCTATCTCCTCCTCCCACCCTTCTTTCTCGGTGACCCACACCACAATAGGAACTTTCTGGTTGTTACCCCCACAGTATTTCGATCAACATGTTAAATAATATGTGTACTAAGTTTGGGCTTAGAAGGAACGGTTTTGGATCGAAATTCGCCCTGTAGTTTATTCTCCACATAGCCCGATGTTTATGATGTCATATATCCTTAAGTATGTCACACAATGATATAATTTTGAAGGTAAATCCAGTGGTATATTTGACTACTGTCTGCGAAATGTGTTGCGAATAGAGTTAATAGTAAATAAGTACTTAACGGGAACGTGTTTCATGGTGTGCCAGTTTTTCACGCATCACAGTATTTACGACGTCATATCTCCTGAATTATGAGTGGTACAGTGATTTATTTTTGTTGGCACATTCAGCAGCTTATTCGGATGCTGTCTGAGAAATGTGTTCCGAATAGAGCTAGTAGCAAAGATGTACTAAATTTAAATGTCATGCAAGATGCGGTATTTTGTCACGCATCTCGGTGTTTAAGACGTCGTACCTCCTTAACTTTGAGTCTTACAATGATATAGTCTGGCTACTACGTTCAGTAGTTTATGTGACTGCTGCCTGCAAAATGTGTTGGGAATACAATTAGTAGCAAAGAAGTAATAAATTAAAATTAAATGCCTCCTGAGGCTATTTTACTGCACTAACAGAGAAAATGTAAGCAATAAACTTTTTCCATTTCACCTTTCTTGTCAGCGAAAGATCTGAATTTACGTCTAAAGTTTATTGCAAGTCACTCACTGCTCTCAGCCTTAAATAGTGGGTGAATATAGTCTGGCTATTTGCGTGTTGTAAGCTACGCTACTTTTGCACTCTCATCCCTTTGGTAGGTTGCTGATTCTTAACACCACAGTGATTGTTTCGATTGTTTCCAGACAGTAAGTGATTTGTGTTCAAAGTTTGCTTGAAATTGATCTAGCACTTTAGGTAGAGATATGAAACATACATACATACATACGCGAGTACACACTGATGAGCCTAAACTTGATGACCATCTACTTAAAAGCGTGTTTGTCCAATTCTGGAGCGCACTGCTCTCCCCTATCCCTCTCCGTCACCCACCCCCCTCCTACTCTCTTGGCAGGTCCCCGGACTCGTACACGGTTAGTGAACATTCGCGCACCGGAGATCAACGCCTCGTGTTCTGTGTGTGCCGTCGTTTTGTGCTTAAGTGGTTCAGTGTTATTCGTTTTGTGCACCTACTTTCACGTGTGATAATTCTCGTCTATGTATGTGTCGAAGTGTCTGAACAAATTTTATCTTGGACTCTACGCCCGTGAACGGCTCCATGTATTTTAAGAAGTGTTTGTCTCGGTTTATATGTCCACCGTATTTTTTTTCTCTAAATGTCTTCATTTGTATCTTTTGTGTTTCTCTGAGGCCCAAGAGCAGCGTAATATGCTGCTGCTGGCCTGCCTGTACACAGGTTTCAAAATAACAATCAAGAAAAGAAAATTCTGGAGCGCATTCAGCAGTGATTCTGCAAACCATGGACTCAACAAGTATATGATAGGTTTCCAGAGGTTTGGGGCACCAGTTGCCTACGCACAGGTCACACACTTTGCGTAATTTACGGTAAGTTGGTTTTTGACACAGATCTGGCCCCTTATAGCATCGTTGGCCGTTGTGGTGGAGCGGTTCTAGGCACTTCAAACCGGAACCACGCGGCTGCTACGGTCGCAGGTTCGAATCTTGCCCCGTGCATGGATGTGTGTGATGTCCTTAGGTCATTTACTTAGTTCTAAGACTAGGAGTCTGATGGCCTCAGATGTTAAGTCCCATAGTGCTTAGAGCCATTTGAACCCTATACATCGCAACTGCGTTTTATCCGATTCAGTTAAGCAGAATTTGATGGCCAAAACATCAATGTGATTTCTCCACCAATCTCCTGAACCCATTGCAGCACAATTCTGGCCTCGAGACACGGACATTTACCCTGCTGGAAGATGCCATCGCTGCTGAGGAAGACATTAAGCGTAAGGGTTTACAGGTGGTCAGTAATAATATTCAGTAGTCTACACCTCTAATGGCGCCTTCGTTTGGTACCGCAGGGCCCATGGAAGCCCAGGTTAATATCCCGCATAACATAATACTGATTACACAGGCCTGTGACTGTGTTGAGCTGCATGTTTCAAGCAGCCATTCACCTGGATGACTGCGTGTGTGGACACGACCACCAACCCGGTTTTCCAACTAACGGGATTCATCCAAGCAGGCAACGCGATTCCATTGATCCGCGATCCAATCTCGATGATCCGGTGCCCACTGAAAGCATAACTGACGATTTTGTTGGGTGTACATGGAACACGTCGGAGTCCTCTGCTGCGGAAAACCACGTCCAACCGACGTCCTGAACGGTGTGCTCCAAAACGCTCGTGCCTGTCGTCAGAACTTCCACAGACCGCTGCCTATCCTATGTTTCAGAGCTGCCAAGCTTCTGATCCCTAGGTTCTGTGGTGAGGTATGGACGTCCAACTTCTTGTCACCTACTCGAGCATTCTTAAAACACTTTCTGCAGTCGATCACGACAGCAGCACGCGTACAGCTGACAAGCTTCGCCCCTTCCGAGATGTTCGCTCCCAGGCATCGGGCCACAACAATCTGGCGTTTGTAAAAGTGGCTTAAGTCGGCGGATTTCCGCATTTACACCACTTATTGTCACTAGAATGATCCCCCATTTGCTCCGCTCATACACGTCTCTTGGCGCGTCGCCTGCCCTCTGCGCGACTCGGTAGCATACAGTCTCGCGGTGGGCAGTAGTCATAATGTTTTGGCTTATTATCAATGTATATACATTCACTTTTATTGTATGTATGGTACTGTAACGCATCCCTGATATACGCCCCAAGGTATTTCTAATGCCAGATATTTTTTACGGACAAGAAGAACGTGTTGTGCAATAGTTCCTATGAAGTCTTCAGAACAATTACAAAGCTCGGCTGATATTACCGTACGCTAGTATTTTGTTCGCTATGACAAAAATGAAATTTAAACATTTCTATCACTGAATCGTCAAATCCAGTCAAAATTAATTATCTTACTGATACATCGATATTTCCCGCAGATATTTAGTCTTGTTGCATGTATAAACATCAAACAAACTTTTGCATCAACCCGGTTCCCAGAACTCATGAAGATAGACGTTCACTGTGGATATTGTATCACAGACACAGTCCGTATGACTGCTCAAAGATGTGACTTAACCGGTCCAAAAATGTAAACGGCTATGCATGAGCAGCGCCTTTAAGATGGAGGGGGTCGGACAGCCGACAGTCATTCCCTCAGGGAGGAGGTACACGGTTCGTGTTTGTAGTTCAACCATGCCTAGACGGTCAATACTGCTGTTCGATCGCTTCCTCATTGTTACTTTGCGCCAGGAAGGGCTCTCAACAAGGGAAATGTCCAGGCGTCTCGGAGAGAATCAAAGCGGTATTGTTCGGACGTGGAGGAGGTACAGAGAGGAACTGTCTATGACATGCGTGCTCTGGCCGCCCAAAGGTTACTACTGCAGTGGATGACCGCTACCTCGGATTATGGCTCAGAGGAATCCTGACAGCAACGCCACTATGTTGAGTAATGCTTCTCGTGCAGTCACAAGATGTTGTATTACGACTCAAACTGTGCGCAGTATGCTGCATGATGCGCAATTTCACTCCCGACGGCCATGGCGAGGTCCATCTTTGCAACAACGACACCATGCAGCGCGGTACAGATGTGCCCAACAACATGCCGAATGGACCGCTCGGCTTTGGCATCTCGTTCTCATCTCCAATGTGTCACATACGCCTTCAACCAGACAATCGTTGGAGGCAAACCAGTCGAGCTGAACGCCTTAGACACACTCTCCAGCGAATGCAGCAAGGTGAAGGATCCCTGCTGTTTTGGGATGGCATTTTGTGGGACTGACGTACACCGCTTGTGGTCATGGAAGCCGCCGTAATGTCTATAGGATACGTGAATGCCATCCTGCGACCGATAGTACAACCATATCGGCAGCATATGGGAGATGCATTCGACTTCATGGACGAAAATTCACGCCCCCATCGTACTCATCTTGTGAATGAGTTCCTTCAGCTCGACTAGAGTATCCAGCATGTTCTACAGACATCGAACTTGCCTGGGATAGATTAAAACGGGCTGTTTATGGACAGCATGACCCACAAACCACTTGAGGGATCTAAGCCGAATCACCGATGTAAAGGAGGACAATCTGGACCAACAGTGCCTTGATGAACTTGTGAACAGTATGCCACGGCGAATACATGCATGCATCAAAGTAAGAGGGCATGCTACTGGGTATTAGAGGTACCAGTGTGTACAGCAATCTAGACAACCACCTCTGAAGGTCTCGCTGTATGGTGGTACAACATGCAGTGTGTGGTTTTCAAAAGCAATAAAAAGGGTGGAAATGCAGTTTGTATTGATCTCTATTCCTATTTTCTCTACAGGTTCCGGAACTCTCGGAACTGAGGTGATGCAAAACCTTTTTTTGACGTGTGTAGATGCAGAGCCCCGTATTCGATTCCTAACTGGCTTAGGGATTTTATTCACTCAGAAGCTGGATGTTAGCGCTTGTGCTCCTCGTGTCATCTCCTCTTTATCGACGCGTAAGCCACCGAAGTTGCGTGAAATAAAAGTGCATGCACCAGACAGCCAAACACTCGACCAATAATGCCGTACGATCTCTCCATTTAATCAATGTATTTTCGACAGTATTTCATTCTGCTCCACGCATCTAATTAATATCTGCTGCATTTTATTTTCTTCAAATATTTTGAATAGAAACAAAAAGAAGCAAAAAATAACTCAATTCATTCTTGGAAAACAGTGAGCAGAGTCTACAAGAGGTTTTGAAGTTCACCTTCTGGAGAGTTTGTGAGCCGTGCGTATGAAATGCAGTCGCCCATGGCATCCGCTCGCTCCTCATAAAAAAAAAAGACGGTAGACTTAATCCTTCTGATATAAATATTAAACAAATTAAAATTTCAGTGCTTAAAAAACAAAGTGCATTAACGTCCTGATAATCATACTGAATTACAAAATGTGAAGGTATTTGATTTTAATTCTGATCGATAAGTGGCAGCAGTACGAGTGCCAGTGTAAACCACTTTGTGACTCTACAATAACGTCACAGTTAATAAAATGTTCCGTGCTATTCTGCCGTGGTCGAATAGGTTTCAAATTTAAATCCATCGTTCCGTCCCCGTCTGCTGAGGACACTTTCAAGGGAGATCGTAGTTTCTTCGAGTGTCCGATTTACACCCTGGCTCGGTACAGTGAGTGACGAGTCACTGTGTGAATCTGACACTCAGAGAAACGATGGGTTTAAGTTTGAAATCCATTCGACCACGGCATAAGGGCCCGGAACATTTTATTTACTGTGACATTTCCAGCAGTGAAAATTTACATTTTACAACATTTACCGAGGGGGGTATTTTTGGACAACAAGTATGAAATGACTGTGAGAGGTCTAATATCGACAAAAACGGAACTACTTTTGCACATTGAAACAGGAAAAATCAACACGTAAAACAGTTTCCAGTACTTACAAGGTTTCCCAGATATTTACGATAAAAATTACTCAGACGGTAGGCAGTCCTATACTAGGTATTAATGGCCCTTATTGGGTCATGGACTGAGATCCCCTTGTGCTTGTGGGGCAGACCGCTGGCCTTACTATCCAAATAAATCGAGGAATGCACAGTATTTGTTAAATATAGGTTCAAGGAAACAAATTACTAGCTTCTGCTATACTGCTCTCACGAGACCTACGAGGGGACAACAAAAGAGTTGTGAATGAACCATGAAGACGAGCTTCACGAATTTACACGAAAAGCAAGGAAACTGATTTTCTTATGAAGTGCGCCGACACGTGGTCGTAAACTAAGCTCATTAATAAACTGTGCAATTCTTAGCTTGTAAAAATTACAAAGGCTAGCACTTCGACACTGGTAGAAGCTAGCGAACATTTAAAAAAGTGATATTTTACAGGAGTAATTAGATGTCAGAAATTGCAGTCAAAAGAAATAATCATACATTCGCAGTGGTAAAGATGTGAATGAAACAAAGGAGTGTGATGAAACTGTTCTCAGAAACAGAATAATATACTTAATTAGTAGCAGTAATGGGACGAAGCACTATAGCTAAGAAATGTAGCATAGGGGAAACAAAGTTAGGTAAGATGAAGAGGAGCATGTCCAAGGTGACATTAACAGCTGTCTCAGTGCGGAGATACTCCCGCCGGTATGAAGTATGCGGTGAGCGCAGCAATAGGACAAACTAACTGTGGCCCATGAAGTCCATCAGCTTATTATGTACCGAACGACCGGCTGGGGGGATGTGTTTATGTCGGTAGGCCGTTACAAGGTAGTGGTCGCTGGCAAACATCTAACGAAATATAGACGTAGGCATGTGCGAATAACTGTGCCACAAATACTCTGTTGTTACGTATAGTTTTTAACAACATTATAAGAAGGGCAGTTTTAGGTTTCGCAATTTCACTCAGAGAATTCATACGATTACGAAGGCATGCTGAAAAGTAATGCCTCCGATTTTTTATAATGTGAAATGCCCTTAATGCTGTTTCCAAGAAGATAAACGTTATGAACATTATATATCTTTATTCTTCGTGTTTACATATTTGCAGTCCTCTGCCGCTAGAGGGCTCCGAATGTAACATGGCGGTGTGTAATGTAACTATATCGATGCGTGAGAAACTGCGAGCTACAATCGCGTTTCGAGTTCCCGCACATGATAAATCCTCTCCTTCAGCATGACAATGCCAGACCACACACGACTGCTGCGACATCTGCAAGAATCTGACACAGTGGGTTCACCGTCAACGGTCATCCTGCATACAGTTCCTACTTGGCTGCATCCGAGTTCCGATTTCAAAACATAAAGAACACTTTCGAGAACTTCCCCACGTTCTCCTTTTCCTTGAACACATCCGCACACTATATATTGTCCGCCACCTCGATCCCCCCTAGTGTCTCCCTCCCTCTCCAACCCAGCCTGTTGCCGCGCCTTTACCGTTGTGTTCCATCCTCTCTCCATCTCCACACCCTCCACCTCCTTTCCCAATACAACTTCCAGCATCTACCCCTCCCAGATGATGAGCTTCCCTGACGTCTACTCTTCCTACCAACTCTAACCCCACCTTCCTCCTGCCTCCTACTTAGGACTGACTCTCCTCCCCTTCCCTTCTCCTGAGCGGCTTTCCCCTCCTACACCCCCACCCTCCCCTTCAGTGTCTCTGTACTCCCTCCTGCCCTGCCTCCCCTCTTCATCTCCCACCCCTCCTGCCTCTTGATGCACACCCTGACACCCCTACTCTTTTCATCCCGCCTCCTCCCCTCCTGCTCCTTGCTCTCCCGCCCTTTTCCATCCTCTCAGGCCTCTCCCTTGGCAGGTCCCTCCTGGCAGTTTTATTCTCTGTCGTGTGTACTTCATCTCTCCAAGTGGGTTTAAAGTGTCTTGTTCTGGAGTGTTTTTAATACTGTGGTCAATTTTTAACCTGTGTGTGTGACTTCAGTGTCTTTTTGTGCTCTACGAATCGACAACTGTTTTCTCACTTTATGTCGACTTTTTTGATTGTCACCTAATGAACGTCTCCATGTCAGTGTATTTTTACTTCCATTGTCTCCCCTTACTGTGTTTTTATGTCACCCATTTTCATTGCCTTTCTATGTATTATTTTCGTGTATTAGCTGTCATGTCTCTCAGCTGAAGAGCAGCGTATTGTGCCACTGACAGCCCTCCCCTGCCCATATGGGGCAGGGCAATGAAATCACAATAAAGAAAAAAATTCGAGAACTTCACTTTTATAGTGATGAAGCGATGCAAACAGAAGTGAGGTTGTGGCTCCATCAACAAAGTGAAGCATTCAGAAGTGACAGTATCAAGAAACTGGCCTCTGTTTGGATAAACCAGCGTGACTATGTTGAGAACTAAAGATCTTGAGTGTTAATAACGTTCGTTTTATTTAAAAAGCCCTAAGAGTTTTCACACAAAACATTCAGTCACGTTCCTTTTCAGAAAGCCGCCGTATTTTTCACCTTAGCATATATTTCAGTTCCTTCTAAAACGTTTTACATTCCAAACGAAAAGCCAACAGAAGTCTAATAATGTGAAAACGTGGTACTGTTGTTGCCTTATTCACATGATGAAGAAAACAGCCATTTGTGGGCCCAATATACACTACCTACCAAATTAAAGAGAGAGTACCCTGAAGGTATTCTTGTAAATGTATCTTCGCACGTGGATACACCATCAGCGTGTATGTAAATCATTTAGAGTTACAATCCTCTGTGATAGGTGGAATGGCCACCACAGCAAATTTGTGTTGTTCGTGTTTTGTGTTGATACCAGAACTAACAGGTTATTTACGGGGGCGTGAACAGCGAGTGATCACTACAAAGGACACAGAGATGCCAAGTACACGTGTGAGACAGGATAATCAGAACATGACAGATTTTGAAAGGACATTCATCGTGGGTCTCCATTTGGTGGCTGGTCAAATTGTGCAATATCCAGCTTTGTGCGACATGCGGATGTGACATTGGCCTGACACTGGAATGCTTGGGCACGTGAGGGCAGGTATACTTGTTTTCAAGCTCCCCGTCGATCACGATGACCACTATAAGGGAGGATCGCCGTATTGAGCACCACCACATCGTAAACTTCCCCCCTCTCCCCCCTCCTCCCCGGCCCCTGCCCCCAACCCCTACACACACGTCTTCACCTGCCAGGGCCAAGAACAAGTTGTCATCCTGGTGGGAGGGTAGAAGCAACCGTACTACGGAATTACCGTCATGTACATAGGCGGCCGTTAACACCACAACATGCTCGGCAGCCTTTGGAGTGGTGCTGTGATGGGGAACGATGGACTACCGATATATAGCGTCGCAATGTGTTCAGCGATGAATGGCGGGCTTAAAATGCTCCGGGTGACCACTGTTGGCGAATATGGCTGTGATTTAAGCAGAGGACACAATTATCCGGAGAGTCAACGCTGTGTAATTCGTGGAGTCACGCTGTAAGGAACCGTCGTGTATGACTTTAGGTAGCAAGCATGAAAGTATATCAATAAGTGAAATTTCCAAACATTCAGCCGAGCTCCACCGACGAAAACTGTCCTTCTCTTGGTGTGCCAATCTTTAGTTCATTTTCTGGTAGACGCTCTCCACTTGCAGTAAAATTCTGACATAAAGTAGAAAAAAGCAAAAAGTTTTGGTGACAAGATAAGCGATGACTTACAAGTCCTGTCGTCGGTAGTCAGTTCTGATGTTCGGATAACGAAGACGGGATGAAAAGTAATGACTTCGAATTTATTATATAAAAAGTTTTTTAAATAAAACAATTGTTATTAACATTCTAAATCTTTATTATTCCTATCTGCACACTTACTGATCAAGAATCACCCTGGCGGCGAACTTGTTTCACCTAACGAGAGGCAACCACTGTAAAATGTCTGACTTTGTTGACAGAGCCACAACTTCACCTATGTTTGCATTGCTTCATCACAACAGAGTGAAATCATCGAAGATGTTCTTTAAGATTTGGAAACAAATTGAAACCAGACGGAGCAAAGTTGCAATTGTATGAACTACTTGGTGATTATAATTAAATTTTCCCTATTTGACAGGTTATAACACGGAAACTAATTGCCGTACGAGTACCATACTTGGTAGCATTAATATCTAGTGTGTGGGACGCATGATTTCCACGCGTCACAGCGCCACAGTCCCGTTCCAACGATCGCCACCAGGTTCCGTGGTCAGTCATCGTGATTCATAGTCTCACCACCTGATCAGTCGCAGTGCACTTGCTGACGTGTCAATACGGGGTTGGACAAAAGGAACAGGGCATTCATTATTGGTGAAGCTCTGTTATCAAAACAACAGTAATGCTGCAGCTGCACTTCGAGAATATCGACGGCTGAAAGTATTATGGAAGCGTCCTCTTTCTCGACCCGCTGTGCGGAGCATGATGAAGAAGTTCGAATCAACTGGAGAACCGGACGTCGCTCCCAGAGGAGGCCGACGACCGGTTGCACCACAGCTGGTTGATGAAATCGCTGTTGCTACGGCAGACAACGCTGTACGTAATTCCCGATTGTCAGGCAGCGCGCGTGCAGCGTCACGACAGTTGAACATCCTGTGGTCTACTGTACGGAAGGTGCTTCGAACCACTCCCAAATGGTATCCGAACAATATCCATATCGTACAGCAGCTTGCATCACAGGACGCACAACGACGTGTTGACTTCGCTCTCCACTTTCTCGAAATAATTGAAGTTGACGACCATCCTGTGGACAGACGAAGCTCATTTTTCTCTGTCAGGTGAGGTGAACACACAGAATTGCCGAGTGTGGGGATCCTCATCCCAGTCACTGCGCATGAAGTTCCTCTGCACGGTGAATGTATCACCGTACAGTGTGTCTTCACTGCTACGTTCATCACTGTCCCATTCTTTTTTGAACAGCTTGGCACTCAAGGACGAAAGACATGCAGTGTGACTGGCCAGCCTTATAGCGATATGCTTGGCCAGCATGTCATAACCGCCATACAGTAGAGGGACGCACTGAACTCAACACTTTTCATGCATGATCGGACCCCACCGCACATCGCTCGTGAAGTTCACCTGCTTCTCCGAAACACATTTGGAAACGACCGAATTATCATCAGATCGTTTCCAAAAGCTTGGCCGGCACAATCACCTGTACTCACTCCCTGTAATTTCTGGTTCTGGAGCTACCTGAAGGACAGGGTTTACCAGGGGAACATTCACACGTGCTGATCTGAAGCGTAGCATAGCAAGAGAGGTAGCCAACACACCTACAAACATGCTTCGTTCTGCTGTGCAGAATGCAGTCCTCCGCTTTCAGACTCTTCTGGACAATTATGGGCGCCATATCGAGGACCTTTTGTAGCAGTAATGGTACCGGTATGTAATGGTATGTTGTACTGTAGCAGCACATTAAAATTGTTTCAGTTGAATTGATTGTGCATTATTTATCTTCCCAGTGTCCGTGAAAAAGATGCTACCAAGTTTAATCCCCGCACGGTAATTATTTTCCGTGTATTAACGTGTTAAACAGGGAAAGTTTAACCACCCAGTGTGATTGATGACGGTGAACCCAAGGCGTCAGTTTGCTGCAGATGTCGCAGCGCTCGTGTGTGGTATGGCATTTTCATGCTGAAGGAAAGGGTGCTCCATCAGTGGACGAACTTTTCGAATTTGAAACTCGATTACAGCACGCTGCTTCTCACGCACCCGACATACAGGGTGTCCAGAAAAGGACTACCTGATTTCAAAATTAAATATCTCGAAAACAAAGATCCATAGAGGAATGCAGTAAACGGTATGTTTATTGTGAAAGCTGTAAGAAGTTTATACAGCTGTTTGAAATAATAGTTACAAAAGCTGCAAACAGATGGCCCTGTAATCGCCATACGTAATGCCTAGTATAAATATTGATCCGAAGCCCAGAGCGATCAGTTCCACTATTGAAACGTGAACGGAGGTTTGCGTACCGAAGGAAGAGTTTAAAACCATGTACTCCATTGAGCAACGCGTTTTTCTGGTGCTAGAGTACCACAGGTTAGAAGAGAGTCCTACGGCAACAAGGCGAAGTTTTCAAGCACGATTTAATGTTCCAAAAGGACCCGATGCGAAAACCATTCGTACGCTCTTCGCAAAATTTCAACGAGCAGGCAGCGTAACTGATGATCTAGTGGAGCATAGTGGCCGCAAGCAAACCGCAGTTACACCTGAAAATATCGCCACAGTTTCTGGAATTATTCAGAGAAATCCAATGTCATCCTTTCGTAGAATTGCATCTGAGACTGATTTGAAGCGTTCCAGCACGCAGAAAATACTGAGAAAGAGCCTACGCATGTTTCCATTCAAAATTCAAACGCACCAGGCCATACCCGTACGAGCTGTGCAACAAAGGGTTGCCTTTGCTAATCAGATGCTCATAATGATTGATAGTGAAGGATTGGGTGTTGCAGATGAAGCACACTTCCACCTAAATGGATACGTGAATAAGCAGAACTGGCGATTTTGGGGTTCCGAAAAGCCATATTTGTGTGAAGCGAAACCCCTGTATTCTCCTAATGTTACTATGTGGGCTGCAGTATGCAGCAGAGGCATTATTGGCCCTTTTTTCATTCGAGAAACGGTCACTGGTGCACGTTACGTTGCAATTTTGGAACAATTTGTCGCCACACAGCAAGCGTTAGAGGATCGACCAGGTACTGAATGGTTTATGCAAGATGGAGCCCGACCACATCGGACCGAACAAGTGTTTCGCTTTCTTGAGGAATACTTCGGGAATCGAGTCATTGCTTTGGAATATCCCAAATTTACTGGTGCAGGCATGGATTGGCCTCCATATTCGCCGGATTTGACTCCCTGTGACTTTTTTTGTGGGGCACAGTGAAAGAAATGGTCTACCCGAAGCATCCCGCCACGCTGGACGAACTTGAATCGGCGATCTCTGTGACATGAGAATCCATTTCGGTTGAGACACTACGAAATGTTATGGCGAATTTCATTCTTCGTTTGCGCCACCTCTGTAGTGCCAATGGTGAACAGTTTGAAAACATTGTGATGTGATTGTTTGCAAAGATTGTTTTCATACGATTATTTCACTTATGTATGGTGATATGAGCTGTACAGCGTACAGCACCATCTGTTAGCAGCTTTTGTAACTATTATTTCAAACTGCTGTATAAACTTCTTACAGCTTTCACAATAAACATACCGTTTACTGCATTCCTCTATCGAGCTCTATTTTCGAGATATTTAATTTTGAAATCAGGGAGCCCTTTTCTGGGCATCCTGTAGTTACGTTTCACACCGCCATCTTACACGCTACAATCCGGAGGCCTGTAGCGGCTAAGGTTTCAACTTGTGTAAGCGAAGTGCGAAAGTCGACCGAGTAATATGCATGACATGTCACAACCGATATTGAGAACAGAATAGCAAATTCGGAACCATACACGAAAATATAACATGAAGCAAAGACATATTTTCTTGTACTATCTGACGATTTACGAGAATGAGGGATGTCACTCTGGTTGTAAACCGTAATCCTTGAAATATGCCACGAAATAGCAGGTTCAAAAATGCGCCAAATGAAAGTGAGCGTTAAAATGCAAAGCTAAATGCCACATTACATAAATACAAAAATAATTCACACATTAAAACTATTCGGCCAACTCTTTAAGTATTTAGGCACAAAGAACATTCACTTCTGTCAAATTCAGGTGGGTTATTTAAGAATGAACACAACATTAAGCTGTACAGCCGTTTGGGTTATTAATCTCAAAATATTTCAAGGTACCATACGTGCGTCTTCTCAGTAGTCTCTAAGAATGCAGTGGAATCTAAAAATGTAATGACCGAATATGGCTTTGTTAATAATTTTTACAATACTCGTAAAGCAGCGAGTGAAAAATGGGGCGACAACAATTTTATAATGCGTGCGCTCTGTGCTTCTGCATTCCTATGCTTCTGAGAGCAAAGGCACTACTATTGTATATCACAAAATTCTAGAAACGATATTACATGCGTTCTTATGTGTTGATTCCCATGTGGCGGCATCGTGATGCCAATTTTCAATAGGACAATGCACATTCTCACATGACATGTCTCTGTGAACTAGTATGTGCGTCGTGTTGAGGTACCCTCGTTGCCAGCAAGTTTCTCAGATCTTTCCCCGACTGGACATGGGACCAGCTCGGAAGTCATCTCCGTCGCAGTGCCACTATCGAGGATATCAAAGACTGTTTAAAACAGTTATGGTCCAGCTTTCGTCAAGAGAGGACACGACTTTATGACAGCCTTATCAGCCGAATTAGTGCATGCATCGAATACAGACGGGGTGGAATGTCATACTAATAAGTGGGCTCATACTGCCAAGTTCTTAGTAAATTTGACTTGATATTGTAATCATGTAAGTCGAAAAAAGTAGACGTTGTTCCATCAGAACAATTGATAGCGTTGGGAGAGCCAGGAATGACAAAACTCTCCATCTGGTGTGCAAGATGAATGAGGCAGGTGATATAGTCTCAGACTTGGAGAGCAATATAATAATTATGATTCCAAAGAAAACAGGTGCTTACGAGTGTGAATATTACCGAACTATCAGTTTAATAAGTCATAGCTGCGAAATACTAAGACGAATTATTTACAGAAGAGTGAAAATACTGGTAGATGTCGATCTTGAGGAAGATCAGTTTGGATTCCGGAGAAACTTAGTAATACGCGAGGCAGTACCGCCCCTACGACTTCTCTTACAAGACAAGTTAAGGAAAGGCAAACCTATGTTTATAGCATTTGTTGATTTAGAGAAAGCTTTTGACATTGTTGACTGTAATACTCTCTTTGAAATTCTGGAGGTAGCAAAGGTAAACTAACACGGGCGTAAGGCTATTTACAACTTGTACAAAAACCAGACGGGACATGAAACGGAAGCAGAAGTTGAGAAGGGAGTGAGACACAACCTATGCCGCTGTTATTTAATCTGTACATTGGGCAAACAGCAAAGAAAACCAAAGAAAAAATTTGGAGTAGGACTTAAAGTCCACGGAGAATAAATAAAAACTTTGAGGTTTGCTCATGGCGTTGTAATTCTGTCAGAGACAGTAAAGTACTTGCAAGAGCAGTTGAAGAGAAGAGACAGTGTCTTGAAAGGAGGGTATAAGATGAACATCAACAATAGCTGAACAATGACGATGGAATGTAGTCCAATCAAATCAGGTTTATGCTGAGGCGATTAGATTAAGAAACGAGACACTTAAAGCCACAGATAAATTCTTCTATTTGGGCAACCAAATAACTGATTATGGCGGAAGTGGAGATGATATAAAATGTACTCTGCCGATGGCAAGGAAAGCGTTTCTGAAGAACAGAACATTGTTAACATCGAATGTAGATTTAAGTGTTAGGAAGTCTCTTCTGAAAATATTTGTATAGAATGTAGCCACGTATAGAAGTGAAACATCGGCTATAAACAGTGTAGACAAGAAGGGAATAGAAGTTTTAGAAATGTGATGCTACAGAAGAATGCTGAAGATTAGATGGGTACATCGCAGAAGTAACGCAGATGTACTGAACAGAATTGGAGTGACAAGGCACAAATTACTAGAAGAAGGGGCCGGTTCTTAAGACAAAATTCTGAAACATCAAGGGATCGTCAATTTAGTTCTGGAGGGAAGTGTGGGGAGCAAAAATCGTAGAGGGGCGGAGAACAATACAACAAGTGGATTCATAAGGACGTAGATTGCAGTAGTTATTCGGAGATGAGGATGCCTCACAGGATAGAGTTCCATGGACAGCTGCAACAAACCACTGTTCGGACCGGAGACCACAACATCATAAATTTTAATCACTGAGATAAAATCACATACTCTCTCAACCTGTGTTGTTTCATTTCGTTTGCCGCTCCCCTTATGGATGTTAAAAATTTTTGCTAGGCAGTGCAGTTAATTTTTCAAATAACTGTACATCTAAGCTATTAAAATATTAACCAGGTGGTAGAATAGGGTGTTAGAAGAGTAATGTTTTCGATCCTCTATAAGACATGATTGGAGATGAATAGTAATCCTGTACTACTGTAAGCTGGATTAAATGTAGAACAGCTAAACATGGAAAGCTTGATGAGAGCTCGTGGCTCGTGATGGTGAGTCTTATCACTCGAATCTACGCCAACCAATGGACTGTAGATATTAGTGGGAATGTTCCGAATGGAAAAAAAGCCACGTAGCGCAGTTACAGTGTTGGAGGATTGATGGGGGGGGGGGGGGGGGGGAGCAAGAATGGTAACCTTTTTGATAAGAAGTAGTTCACAGTCCCCCTTCTCCAATCATGGTGTTACCTTCATACTACTACTGGATACCACATTAGTAAATCTGTAGTCTGATCCGCACGACAACAGGAATGTTCCGAGATCTTCGTCCCTACAAGGCAGTATTCTTTCGCTCCTCGAAGTATATTTTTTATGTTTAGATATTTAACGCTTGTAGAGCCTCTGGCTACTATTGTGTACATTAACTTTTGCAGTGTCTTACGTGCAGCAGAAGTATTTTTTCCCATGGAGTAAGTGCTACCAGCTGTCGGGAAACACTATGAATGTATCAGCAAGTCAATGTAGCAGTGCACAACAGCTCATGACCACTAGAGTACATGGACGTAGTTGGTTCACTGTATTCCATGTTATAATTGAATATTGTTATTGTTATTTTGCGTGGTAGTTTGTGAATGATCATTTTACTATTTATTAAAACAGGAAATATTACGAGACTAGTTATTTTAGTCCATCAAATGGAGCCAAGTGTGAAAAATATGTTTTGAAAATAGGTACATATTCTTTTTTAATAAATATTCCATTTAAAATTATAAAAAAGTCACCTAAGATCATTACCACATACGGGAATGTTATCCTGCTAGAAAAAATCCAGGTCTGAAAGGGTTGACAACTCTTCATCACATAAATCTTAATTTTATTCACTCTTAGAAAAGCATATGCAAAAATGTAGCGTCAAACAAACTTAAACGTCAAATATCGACTTGAATTCTAAATGTACAAAAACGTGTCGTTACAATAGTGAGATATTAGATAGGGAGAATCCCAATGAGTTTATGTACGCAAACAAAAAATTTGTAAAATGTATAAATGGCAGACAACAAACTCGAAAGTTCAAGTCCAGTCCTCAACCAGACCTAGGATTTATTTTTCTGTCATAATCTTTTCTTTCAGCTGTGGTAATGATTTGTAAATGTGCCAAATTGCACACTAGTTGGGAAACCAGGAGAAACTGTAAGTCTCTTATAAATTTACATCTACGTAGATACTCCGAAATCCTACCTGCAGTGCATGGCGGAGGGTACGTCGCAACAATATTATCGATTTTCTGTCCCGCTAGATTCTCATATTGAAGGAGAGAACGTTGATTACCACTGCGCCTCCGTGCGTTCCATAATCCCTTTTATCACACTCTCATCGTCCCTAAGTGAGCAGTAAAATCTTCGCAGGACAGTAGTAAGACAGTCCTCATTGAATACAGCTCCTGTAAATTTAACCATCAGGATTTCGCGGTAACTACGTCGTCTTTCTTCCAAGGATTCCAGGTTCCCATGAATTTCTGAAGGAACAAGATTAGGGTTTAACGCCCCCTCATGAATTTCTGTCACAGTTTCATATGTGCTATAGTGATGCGTAACGACCTCTCTGAATTCGTTCTTTATTTGTTGTCATGCGTACCTGCTGAGGACTACAGAGAGCCGAATGGCGATTCAGTGTATCAAGCAGAAAGTTTGTACAAGTTCTTTTGCACTTCCTTACTAGTGTCCAACGACGACGCCTCCCCCCCCCCCCCCCACCACACACACACATCATCGCCAGCCAACAGTCTCATACTGACTGGGTAGGTCTGGTCGGAGGTCGGAAAAAAGGAATGCATGCCACCTGTGATAGGACTTTGTCTAGTAAAGGACTATAGTGTTCAAACTTTAAGCTGACGAGAGTTACATTTTTCAGATTCTTTTTGTGACCAGACCGCCTTCATCATGGTGGAGTGCTATGGAGACTTCTACGGTATTTTTTTATTGTTTATAGCGCACCCACCGCAGACGCACAGGGGCTATCAAAGCGGGAGCTGGCACGCCACGTGTTTGAAAGCGGCAGCTGCCACGTCGGTCGCATGTGTGCCTGCGGGCGCTGACGTCAGAGCCGTCTGTGGCGTGAGAGATGAGTGCATCCGCAGAGTGGTCACCGAGGAGCACGGCCGCCGCCGCCCTGCCGTAGCGGTCGGTGATCAGCGGCTCCCCGCCCCGGGGCTGACCCTCTTCTAGCTTCGATCTCATCGTGAACTTGCGAGCTCTGCGCGCTTAAAGAAAGGAACCAAGTCTCAGTTTCCCTCCGGCTGCGTTTGCGGAGGCCTATCGCTCTGGAATTTTTAAACACATACAGTGCACACTTCTGCTTAGCTACTACAGATGAATGTCACTGGCGCAGATAAACGTTTAGCCTGGCCACACGTAAAGCACTTCACACGGGTAACATAATACGGTATCACTGAAGAAAAAGCAGTATTTTCTGATCTCGAAAGTACTCTCAATTGATATGAGCACACGGAACAGTTCTTGATGCTGTAGTATACGGCTACACCGCGTTTGCGGTGCGTATTCCACGCATCATTAATCGACATGAAGTGCAAACCCCTTACACGCTGCCGGACATTTCATGTAAGTGGAAACAGGGACGCTTTCAATTAAGAGCACACGAGGTCCAAATTTCTGAAGAAAAACACCATTTGCCTAACATTGGATTCTCTAAGCACCACATCCAAAGAGGCTTCGCCTCGAAAACATTTCGACGCTGATGAGGAGGTTTGGGCACCAATAGCGTGGGGCGTTTGAGATCTCAGAACCACAGGTCACTGAAAAAACTTTAACTGAACAGACGTGAATTTTGACAAGTTCTTTAAGCTTTTATCCAAGACACACAATCTCTCACAGTTTGCCTGAGAAATTTTTACCTTATGATTACCTACTTAACTTCCATTTCTGTAGATCTGCAGATCCATCATCCACAAAATAAGTTTCGAGTAGCGTATAGCTGTGATTGTTTAGAGTACATATATCCAGCTGTTCCACGACAAGTTACTTTAGGAAGATAGTAATGACTACAATAAACAGCTATGAACATGAAGGACAACATCGCCACAATTGCCAGCAGAAATGGAAATTGTGGCAAAATATGAGGATAAAAAATTCCAAGTCAAGATGGATAAAACTACTTCATTTGATAACTAGTTTCATTTCACTGACGAGCCATCGATAGATCCTTGGTAGCTTTTTGCAGTCTCCCTTCGCCTGACTTGGCATATTTACGCTGTTATTTGACATTGTCAAATCGGAAGATACGCGATATGTTATGATAAAGTAAGTGGGAAAAAAAATCCTAGGTCAAGATCGCTAAAACTCCTTTATTTGATTACTACGATTTTTTATCCAGGTATCTTAACGTAACAGATCGCATATCTTCCTATTCGACGATGTCAAATAACAACGAAAATTTTGAAAAATCAGTGGTTCGCATAGTTTACTTACACTGTGCAACAATGAAAACGTAAATCGAATGAAAACAACCATTTCCTATCATTTCTAATGTGCTGATCGCGAATATCACAAAGACAATTCAAAATTGGCTCTAGTTTTCCTTTTACACTGTCTTATTACGGTGATATAATTATATAAGGATTTTTATGTTAAGTTTAAAATCAAATATTATAATGGTTTGTCAGAGTCATAATAACTAGCAACAATGGATTATATTATTGTCTGTGGTCTTACTTCTATGCAATATTTTGGATATAAACATTTTATACCAATTTGAGTGGTCTTTTCTCTCTCCTCTTTAACTTCAGTGACTTTATTAGTGGTTCAAATGGCTCTACGCACTATGGCACTTAACAACTGAGGTCATCAGTCCCCTAGACTTACAACTACTTAAGCCTAAACGTTCGTGCGGTTCTGGACTGCAGCGCGTAGAAACGCGTGGCTTTATTAGTGCATGTAATAATTTTTGGCACATTTGTTTCCAGATTAACTACCAGTTTTTTCAACTTGACTGCTACTGAAATGAACAAAAATACCACGAGTTTGTATTAACAGTGCTGACACATTTTGCTATGGGTGTGGAGAAGTGACATTTGCTTTACAAAAACAGCAAATAACTCCATTGATTAAAAACGCTTTTAGTTGTTGTTTTGGGTTCAAAATAGGTGATCAGGATAAACTCTGGGCTCCACATATGATCTGCAACACTTGTGCCAGCAACCTCAGGAACTGGATGCATTGGAAAGGACGTTCAGTGCCCTTTGCAGTGCCCATGGTCTGGCGTGACCCAACTAGCCATGTCAGAGACTGGTGCTGTTGTATGGTTTCTCCTATAAAGAAAGGAATAACTAAGAAGACGAAGAAGAAGAAGAAGAAGAAGAAGCAGACAGTGGTCTATCCTAACATTCCATCTGCCATACATCCAGTTCTACATGGGGAAGGATTGCCATTACCTGAACCACCGATAGAGTACGAGATTACTTCTGATAAAGGGTTCTGAATGTACATCACAGAGTCTCTTCTAAATATATCATCGACTGCTGATCCACAAAAATTGTCTCAAAATGAGTTAAATGATCTCATTAAACATTTGGAGCTGTCTAAAGCTAAGGCTGAGATTTTAGCATCAAGACTGCAGCAGCGCAATTTTCTGGAAAGCAGAGTAAATGTTTCATTCTACCGCAGAAGAGAGCTACAATTCACTCCTTTTTTTAACATGCAAGATAGTCTTGTGGCATGTGTAGACATAAATGGTCTAATGAAGGCTCTCGGAATTACAATCCTGATGAGCGGGGAATGTTTATTGATCCGTCAAAGTTAAGCTTAAAAGCAGTGCTTTTACATATTGGTAATAATGAGCTTCCTTCTATTCCAGTTGGGCGTAGTGTGTAAATGAGGGGCCTGCCGTTGTGGCCGTGCGGTTCTAGGCGCTTCAGTCGAACCGCGTGACCGCTACGGTCGCAGGTTCGAATCCTGCGTCGGGCATGGATGTTTGTGATGTCCTTAGGTTAGTTAGGTTTTATTAGTTCTAAGTTCTAGGGGACTGATGACCTTGAAAGTTAAGTCGCATAGTGCTCAGAGCCATTTGACCACCTTAATTTTTTTTTTTTTCAAATGAAGGAGTCATACCAAAACATGAAACTTTTACTAGATGCCAACAAGTATAATGACGCTCAATGGCAGATTTGTGGTGACTTGAAAGTGAGTGCACTGCTATTAGGTATGCAGTTACGGTATACTAAATATTGCTGCTTTCTCTGTGAATGGAATAGCCGAGATCGTGTATCTCATTACAGTAAACATGAATGGCCCGCCAGAAAATCTCTTCAACCAGGTATAAAGAACATTAAGAGTGAACCTCTAGTAGACACTAAAAAGATTCTGCTCCCGCCCTTGCGCATGTGTCTCATGAAAAACTTTGTTGACGGAATGAACAAAGACGGTGACGGGTTTCAGTACTCAAGGCAAAAATTCCCTTACTTAAGTGATTCCAAAGTAAAGGAGGGCAGCTTTGTAGGCTTACAGATTCGAGAGCTTTCGGGAGACCATACTTTTGATGAAATCATACAAGATGATGAGAAGCATCCATGGGAACGTTTTAAGACAGCCTGTTTACATCTCTTAGGGAACAAAGAAGCAATAAATTAAGGAGATTGTAGATAACATGTTGTCATCTTATAAAAAACTTGGTTGCAACATGTCATTGAAAATGCATTTCTCACATACCGGTAATCATCTTGATTTCTTTCCCAAAGATTGTGGTGCAGTAAGTGATGAACACGGGGAGCAATTTCATCAAGCTATTGCCACATTTCAGACGAGGTATGCCGAAAAGCGGAGCAGATGTTCCCGAGTATGTGTATACACGTCAAGCCAAGCGAAAACGGTCGTCATCTGAATTTATCACGGAACAAAATATGTAATTGTATATACTGTACATAAGGGCATATAACATCTGTAATCCTTAATTTACATCTGTGACTAGTTAAGTTATGTATGCCCGCATCTCGTGGTCGTGCGGTAGCGTTCTCGCTTCCCACGCCCGGGTTCCCGGGTTCGATTCCCGGCGGGGTCAGGGATTTTCTCTGCCTCGTGATGGCTGGGTGTTGTGTGCTGTCCTTAGGTTAGTTAGGTTTAAGTAGTTCTAAGTTCCAGGGGACTTATGACCACAGCAGTTGAGTCCCATAGTGCTCAGAGCCATTTGAACCATTTAAATTATGTATTTTCTTTTGTGCTTTGCATGGTTCTGGTACAAAGTAGACTTCAAAAATATTTTCATTCATCTAATATTATATTCATTTTTTGTGATATATTACTTTTGTACTTCCTGAATGGTATTGAAATTTTTCAATTCATAACACATAACATAATTCAAGTAATTATTCACTTAAAAATTGTTATGCTGAATCTTGGAACATGAATGCATATTTAGTTAGTGAGTTATTTATAAAAAAAATGTAGATTACTTTTTTAAAAAACTAGAGCTATATGTGTATTAAGTTAATGGTTTTGTATCATTTTATACTGAAATAAACATAACTAACTCAAAATCATGCAATTTACACACTTTCACTTCAGATTTGTTGTTCAGTGTTATTTGTGTGTTCTGTACTCCATGAACAACAACTGTGACACACACACACACAAATTATTCTAAGGAATAGAAGCCCATGTGTAGCACATATCATTCCAGTTATGTCTGAAAATATTCCTAGCTTTTTAAGGGGGGACGTACACGAAACTGCAGTAATTTTAAAAGTATTTTATAAAACTCTAATTTTTTAAGATAATCAATCCAAATTTGGTACAGTTATTAAGAAATGTTATGCGCATATGAACCTAAATTTTCATTTTTATTGACCTTTTACATCTTTAATTATTAACAATTAATTTTTTTTCAACAATGTAATTACAAATGTTCCTTTTTTGAGAAAACTGTGAGAGCAATGTTAATGAATTTTTGTACACACTTTCATACCAAATAATTACAAAACTCTGTGGAGCAGAATTTTTATATCTTCTTTTGTTCAGTTTTTACGGGTCTCCCAATTTCCCTGAAAAATAATATATCAAATTTAAGGAATATTTTCTACCATAAATACCTTACTATTTTATTAAATGAAAATTCCTTCCACAGAATTTTTCACTATAGTACTGACTAGTCATATACCAAATTTCACTTCTCTACCTTTTGTGGTTTTTGAGAAAAAGGTACATAAAGTTATAAAAATGTAAGTTACGGGAAAACTGAATCAATGATTTGATAGTGTTTGTATTAGGTCTTACCGTCTCTGTGTGAACTAGTGCAAGCCATATGCATACTCCTCTTCATCTGCAAGCAGTCTCTTCTTTGCTTGTCTTCTTTGGTTAACCTGCTGTTCAATTTTATTGGCTGTAATATCAGCCGCAGCAACTCTTTTGTCATCGATGTCCTTCAATATTGAATAGGTGAAAGCTCCTGGATGAAATCCTAGCCTCTGTAGAGTTTTTATTCTTCCAAGATTACCATTGTTAAAAACTAAACAAGCATCATATGCAGCAATTTCAACAATAATTGTTGAAACAAATGTTGTTTTTGGGCAACGTTTCCAAATCAGTGAGTTGTAACTTTCATTAGGGTTTTGTGTCTTTCCATGCACACACTTTCGTAGGAGGTCTGGCTCTGCTAAACACCTAAATGTTGGTTTTATAGCACTTAAAACAGCCACAGGTAAACTGTGCTTGTGTGAATAGTTCATGCCATCACGCTCAGCCTGCTTGAATTTGCACCACGATATGTCACACAAATTATGTACAGGTTTGTCATCTGTGGATAGTTTATGAAAATAAATAGACCACACAGCCTTCTGCATGTTATTCAAATTTCCACTGTTGTCCCTTATTGCCTTGCCATAGTACACTTGTAAAGAATGAATTTCTTTGTCTGTGAGTCTGTTGGGACCACCTAAAAGTTTTCCATCCTCAAGTTTCCTGCCCTTCAATTCACGTTTCAATTTTAAAAGTCTGCCTCCCATTCGTTTTTGCACATGTCCAACACATTCCAACTTTTCTATAGCACAATGGGGACCATAAGGTTCACTTTCCAAAACAGTTTTGAAGGAGCTGGAGTCACCATCACCAAGGTATTTTGTGTATCTAACACCGTACTTTTCCACACTTCGATGGAACATAAGTTTCATAGCTGCAGGTTCCATTCCACCACTAGAACCAGAATAATTTCTACAGCACACTTTCTTGTGTTCAACCTGCCACTTATTTTCTTCCACTTCACCAGCTCTCTTTCCGAGTACACAGCTATAGCAATATTTGCTCATTACCTGAACGTCAAGAATTTTTCCAGTATCAACACTAATGACAGATGATACTCCATACAGTGATGTATGTCCACGCTTCATCCACGTTCCATCACATGACACACACAAATCGGTGTCTGGCGTGTTATCTGCTTCTGTCTTTAGTTCACTATTCATCTTCACAGCTTCCTTTGCAGAGGACTTCAAGTTTTCTTCCACTTCCTCTTGAAGAGCACTTAGCAGTGTTTTATTTCCAGTGGTGTACCTAGCACTTGGTTGTGGCATGTTCATGATCCCACAAAACAGTCTGGTACCTTCCCTGCCTATGCCCAAACATCTCATGCCATATATTAAACGCATATTTGCTTCATATATCCGGTTACTTGATGCCGAAGTTCTAAAAGCAGTGTCTGAATGACAGCTTTCACAAGTAAGATGCAACATACACACTATTCCAATTCTGTTTTCTTCGTCATATAATCTCAAACTTTTTGCACCACAGTCAGCACATACACAAGCAGATGATATAATATCAGATAGTATTTTCAAATCAATAAGCCTAAAACCACTAGTAGCTTGAGTGTCTGAGCCACAATCATCAAGTGATTGACAGCTGTCAATTTTCCTTCTCGAAGCACTCGCTTTCTTGGTTGAAGTATCGTTTCCATTTGTTATTATGGGGCTGGTTTTCAAGTTGTCTTTACTACATCGAGAAGCTTGACACTTTCTAACCTTTTTAAACACCTTACTAGAACGCGGCATGCTGCAAAATATAATAACAAGTCTACTTACAACTTTCGTAAAAATGTATTCCAAACAAACACTCGTAAACAAACGCTATAAATCAAAGAATATAAAACCAGCGGCAGAGATATTATTCCACAGCCTTCTTGATGTAGTACACAAACGTTCCCTGCATTGTGACTGCACAAAACTGGAAAAAAACGCAGTATAAATAGATATACGAGAGGATGAAGACCAAGATGGGGGGGCGTCGCCCTGTGCAAGCTATTACAAATTATTATTTTTTTCCCCCTTAGAAGCGGAATTGGAACGTAATATTTGGTAATTGAAATTTCAATACCATGTAGTAAATGAAGAGCCAATAAAATTTTTTTCACAAATTTGGTCATTTTCATGTACGTCCCCCCTTAACTGTGAATGATAAATAATTTTATGCCTTAGTACGAACTATTCTCAGTACCACACTAAGGCTGAGCAAAGAGTAGGGTAAATTATTTCTCCTTGTGTTAAATATGTTACTATTGTTTCCAAATTGTGTTTATCGTCAACAAACGTCGTAACGAAGTAAGTGTACTGCGAGCCTTTTCTGTGTGTGTGTGTGTGTGGCGATTCTGGAATTGACGTCCCATATTATCCTTATCGCACTTTCTACACACATCAAAAAAGTTTTGCATTACCATGGTTCCGAGAGTTCCGGAACCTATACAGAAAATTGGAATAGAGAACCACATAAACATCATTTCCGCCCTTTTTGTTACTCATGAAAACCACACATTACATGTTGTACCAGCACGCAGCGAGACCTTCAGAGTTGGTGGTCCAGACTGCTGCACACACCGATACCTCTAATACCCAGTAGCACGTACTCGGGATTGATGCATGCCTGTATTCGTCGTGGCATACTATCCACAAGTTCATCAAAGCACTGATGGTCCAGATTGTCCCAATTCTCAACGGCGATTCGGCATAGATCCCTCAGAGTTGTTGGTGGGTCATGTCGTCCATAAATAGCCCTTTTTAATCTATCCCAGGCATATTCGATAGGGTTCATGTCTGCAGATCATGCAGGCCACTTTAGTCGAGCGATGTCATCCTGAAGGAAGTCATTCACAAGATGTGCTCGATGGGGGCGCGAATTGTCGTCTATGAAGAATGCCTCACCCATATGCTGCCGATATGCCTGCACTACCGGTCGGAGGATGGCATTTATGTATCGTACAGCCGTTACGGCGCCTTCCATGACCACCAGCAGCGTACATCGGCCCCACAAAATGCCACCTCAAAACAGCAGTGAACCTCCACTTTGCTGCTCTCGCTGGACAGTGTGTAAGGCTTTCAGCCCGACCAGGTTGCCTCCAAACACGTTTCCGACGATTGTCTGGTTGAAGGCATATGCGACACTCATCGGTGAAGAGAACGTGATGCCAATCCTGAGCGGTCCATTCGGCATGTTGTTGGGCCCATCCGTTCTGCGCTGCACGGTGTCGTGGTTGCAGTGATGGACCTAGCCGTGGAATGAAGTTGCGCATCATGCAGCCTGTTGCACACAGTTTGAGTCGTAACACGACGTCCTGTGACTGCACGGAAAGCATTATTCAACGAAGTGGCGTTGCTGACAGGGTTCCTACGAGCCATAAACCATAGGTAGCGGTCACCCACTGCAGTAGTAGCCCTTGAGCAGCCTGAGCGAGGCATGTCAACGACAATGCGGACGCGATCGAAATGCGGTTTTGAGCGTTAAGGCATGGTTGAACTACAGACAACACGAGCCGTGCAGCTCCTTCCTGGTGGAATGACTGGAACTGATCGGCTGTCGGATCCCCTCCGTCCAATAGGCTCTGCTCATGCTTGGTTGTTTACATCTTTGGGCCAGTTTAGTGACATCTGGTCAAAGAGACAGTGTCTGTGATACAATACCCACAGTCAACGTCTACCTTCAGGAGTTCTGGGAACCGGCGTGATGCAAAACTTTCTTGATGTGTGTATATAACAAAAACTTTCTTCCTCAACTATGAGTTATGTCAGAATAAAATTCCAAAGTATATTAGTAATTATAAACAGGAAAAGTGAGTCTACGTTTCACATGTTCATCTTCAAAATCTGGCATTATACACAACGCAGAAGTAGCACAGCTTAGACGATTAAGAACATTTTTCATAGCATCTGATCAATATTAACAGAGCATAAATACACTCCTGGAAATTGAAATAAGAACACCGTGAATTCATTGTCCCAGGAAGGGGAAACTTTATTGACACATTCCTGGTGTCAGATACATCACATGATCACACTGACAGAACCACAGGCACATAGACACAGGCAACAGAGCATGCACAATGTCGGCACTAGTACAGTGTATATCCACCTTTCGCAGCAATGCAGGCTGCTATTCTCCCATGGAGACGATCGTAGAGATGCTGGATGTAGTCCTGTGGAACGGCTTGCCATGCCATTTCCACCTGGCGCCTCAGTTGGACCAGCGTTCGTGCTGGACGTGCAGACCGCGTGAGACGACGCTTCATCCAGTCCCAAACATGCTCAATGGGGGACAGATCCGGAGATCTTGCTGGCCAGGGTAGTTGACTTACACCTTCTAGAGCACGTTGGGTGGCACGGGATACATGCTGACGTGCATTGTCCTGTTGGAACAGCAAGTTCCCTTGCCGGTCTAGGAATGGTAGAACGATGGGTTCGATGACGGTTTGGATGTACTGTGCACTATTCAGTGTCCCCTCGACGATCACCAGTGGTGTACGGCCAGTGTAGGAGATCGCTCCCCACACCATGATGCCGGGTGTTGGCCCTGTGTGCCTCGGTCGTATGCAGTCCTGATTGTGGCGCTCACCTGCACGGCGCCAAACACGCATACGCCCATCATTGGCACCAAGGCAGAAGCGACTCTCATCGCTGAAGAAGACACCTCTCCATTCGTCCCTCCATTCACGCCTGTCGCGACACCACTGGAGGCGGGCTGCACGATGTTGGGGCGTGAGCGGAAGACGGCCTAACGGTGTGCGGGACCGTAGCCCAGCTTCATGGAGACGGTTGCGAATGGTCCTCACCGATATCCCAGGAGGAACAGTGTCCCTAATTTGCTGGGAAGTGGCGGTGCGGTGCCCTACGGCACTGCGTAGGATCCTACGGTCTTGGCGTGCATCCGTGCGTCGCTGCGGTCCGGTCCCAGGTCGACGGGCACGTGCACCTTCCGCCGACCACTGGCGACAACATCGATGTACTGTGGAGACCTCACGCCCCACGTGTTGAGCAATTCGGCGGTACGTCCACCCGGCCTCCCGCATGCCCACTATACGCCCTCGCTCAAAGTCCGTCAACTGCACATACGGTTCACGTCCACGCTGTCGCGGCATGCTACCAGTGTTAAAGACTGCGATGGAGCTCCGTATGCCACGGCAAACTGGCTGACACTGACGGCGGCGGTGCACAAATGCTGCGCAGCTAGCACCATTCGACGGCCAACACCGCGGTTCCTGGTGTGTCCGCTGTGCCGTGCGTGTGATCATTGCTTGTACAGCCCTCTCGCAGTGTCCGGAGCAAGTATGGTGGGTCTGACACACCGGTGACAATGTGTTCTTTTTTCCATTTCCAGGAGTGTAAGACGAAGCTGTTATTTATTGATTACGTTCATGAATTGTTTCTAATGATGTAGTACATACCTGCGTGTAATAAGCTGTATTGAAGGTGGTACATTTGTGAAACGCGAGTTGTTGACATTTATGAAAACTTTATTTGCAGATTCAAAGCTTGGTTGTAATATCTGAATGAGCACCAGCACTTAGAACTACTTCTGCTTCTTAGGTAAGAGATGGGAGATATTTTTAAACATGTGTGTGAAATCCTATGGGACCTAACTGCTAAGGTCATCAGTCCCTAGGCTTACACACTACTTAACCTAAATTATCCTAAGGACAAACACACACACCCATCCCCGAGGGAGGACTCGAACCTCCGCCGGGACCAGCCGCGCAGTGAAGATATTTAAACATTACAGGAACAAGAGCGGACCCATTATCTATCGCTGTGTTACACTTGTAGTTATTATTCCACATTACGAAAATATTGTTAAATTCTGTACACTTCTTTGGTTTCTTAATGAAAACACCAAGCGAGATGGCGCAGTGGTCAGCACACTGGACTCGCCTTCTCAAGGACGTTTCAGATCCCCGAGTGGCCATCCAGTTTTATGTTTTCCAGGATTTCCCTATAGCGATTAAATCAAATGCCGGGATGATTCCTTTGAAAGGGCACAGCCAATTTCCTTCCCCATCCTGACACAGTCCGAGCTTGTATTCCATCTCTAATGATCTCGACGTTGACAGGCCATTAAACACTAATCTTTCTTCCTTCCTTAATGTGAACCTCTGCATCTGTTGAATACTGGTACTTACCATTAACTTATCGTAAAACATCATCTTATATGAAGAAACTTGCTGTCAGTCTTTTTTTAATGAAACTATCAGTTAGACTCATCATAAAAACGCGATCAGGATGCAATGTAACCAGGAACGCTTGTAAGGCATAACCACGGAAATAATATTAACAACAATTTTTCCCCTAAAAATGTACACTTCAGCAATAGTATTGGTCTGATAAAGTATTGCCTCTTACTCGATTTCCAGCAGCTATTCGGGTCAATACGCAGTAACACTGACTTATTATGTGCTCTGAAGGTTCGTTCTCTATATGTTCAGAGTGCTCCTCTCAGGTATTGTATGACAACTGAATTCACTCCTAGTCCTTTGTTCTGCAGGAAGTTTGGGAAGAAAGTTTGGGAACCTACAAGATGCTAGGACGTATCTCCGTGCTGTCAATGATTCCTGGTTCACATCTTTAGACGAGGGGAGGTCGGAAGCGATGGCACTGTATTTTGGAACCTGGTACTTCACAATACGCTGTTCGGTTTGCTTCCTTTCAGGAATGCCTCTAGACACCTACCTATGTAGTATCTATGCAGTATCTATGTAGTATCTATGCAGTATCTAGATTTGTTCCATGGAGCTCGCTCCACAGTTCCGCAAAGCAGTAAGTAAACCACTCGAACATCAGCGTTGTGGAGGTATTGGCTGGAACTGATAACAGTTTCTGTTGTAATTTTCAAGTCACACTGACCGACAAACGATGCTTTGTGAAAGAGAGAAATTACTGGGGAAGGTGAATAAAGTAATTGCAGATATTTCTTCTCTTCACTGTGCCGTTAGCCGTATTCTACTCAACACAAGTACTATACGTTCCATTGCCTACGTCTAGATATCAGCGCCAAAATTTATTTCTACTACGTACTGAACATTTGATATTCTTCACATATCCCATCATGTCTCATTCTTTTCTTTTACAAAATGAATCACAATAATGTATACTCTAGCACGTATCTTCCTCCTACATACAATTCCAACTTCCTGTTCCGACAATCAAGTGTCTGGCATTGGCCACGATTCTTTTTTTTTTTTTCAAATGTTTTAAAAGACTACTTAACGTTGTGTGTATTGAATCTCTTTTCTTTTCAAATGGTTCAAATGGCTCTGAGCACTATGGGACTTAACATCTTAGGTCATCAGTCCCCTAGAACTTAGAACTACTTTAACCTAACTAACCTAAGGGTATCACACACATCCATGCCCGAGGCAGGATTCGAACCTGCAACCGTAGCAGTCCCGCGGCTCCGGACTCCAGCGCCTAGAACCGCACAGCCACCGCGGCCGGCCAATATCTTTTCTTTTCCGAGGGGTGTTCAATAAGTAATGCAACACACTTTTTTTCAGATAACAGGTTGTCTTTACTCAGGCTTGCAATACGCCATATTATCCCGCACACTTTTGGCTACGAAGTCCTGTTTTTCAGTACAATCTCCGTTCGACTTGTTTACTGCGAGGGCGTGTATGCCTGCATGGTACCACATTACTGCTTGACGTATGAGCCGACGTCTTGCTGCACAAATACCCTCCTCATCACCCACATGTTGCTTCCTGCAAAGTAAATCCCTCACTAGGTGAAACAGATTGAAGTCGGAATGCGAGCAATCCAGTGGCCACACACCTCGGAGTACCCTAGTTAGTGGTCCAGTTGAGCATAGAGGTGTTTGTAGTCCGTCTATCACCTCGAATGAGTGTCCACACTTCCCGACACTGCGCGAATCATAGCTCTGTCTGCCAGCCGGCACCCGTACGGCAGGACAGGTTTGTTCGAGCTTCTTGCGGTGATGACAGACGCCTCGCCGAACGACTCACCGTGCTTTTGTTCACTGCCAGGTCTGCTTAGAAATTTTGCAAGTGCATATTAACATCTGAGATGCTCTGGTTCTCCGCCGATGTAAACTCAATGGCAGCACTCTACTTGGAACATACCTCCGTTACAGACGCCATTTTGAAGGCTACGTATAGCGGCGCCACCTACCCGAATTTCATAAAACTATTGGAGCTGAAGAGGGAATATTCCAAGTGTCTTACAACAAATGACTCTGAGCACTATGGGACTCAACTTCTGAGGTCATTAGTCCCCTAGAACTTAGAACTAGTTAAACCTAACTAACCTAAGGACATCACAAACATCCATGCCCGAGGCAGGATTCGAACCTGCGACCGTAGCGGTCTTGCGGTTCCAGACTGCAGCGCCTTTAACCGCACGGCCACTTCGGCCGGCCGGGATTTAACATCTGTCATCAGTCCCCTGTCTTACAACAACTTCCGCATTTTTTTAACCGAATTTGGCTGAGAAAAAAAAATGTTGCATTACTTTTTCAACACCTTTCCTATAAAGCTGATCTTGTCAGAAGCGTCGATGAAGACGACAAAGCACCTCGCTATACTAAATACCGTAGGACTCACAATGATAAAGCAGAAACTTTGAGCAGGAGAGGTAAATGAGTCTGCGGGGTGTATCGTAATTAATGGTGTAAACGCATACAACTGTTGAAAGCGCGCTACATTAGAAGCAAAAAAAGTGTCGGTAAGCGTGGGCTCTAAAGTGGATACCTTAAGAGCCATGAGTACTTTGTTCAGTAGAGGAGATGTGTTTCACAGCAACGAAGATGAAGCAGCGCTCATAGCTCTCAAGATAACCACTTCATTATTTTCATAGAGTGGTTTATTTATGGCTAGGTTTCGAGGTTTTATAAATCAAAAGTGTTACAGTTAGGAAATTTTCAATACCTAATTCCAGTTATAGATGGCACATGAGTAAGTTAATACTGTGTGTGGTACTCTTGAACACATGTGATTAGATTTGTTCTGTGTTTTCATGGGGTGGGAGTGGACTGCTGCTCTGACTTTTATGAGGTCTTCCTGATGATGTGGGTTGGTTTGTTGATTTGGAGGAAGAGACCAAACAGAGAGATCATCGGTCTCATCGGATTGTGGAAGGACGGTGAAGGTAGTAGCCGTGCCCTTTCAAAGAAACCATCCCGGCATTTACCTGAACCGATTTAGGTAAATCACGGAAACCCTAAATCTGGTGGCCGGAAGCGGGATTGAACAGTCGTCCTCACGAATGCGTGTCCAGTGTTAACAACTGCACAACCTCGCTCGGTAGGTCTTCCTCAGATGGGGGCGCTAATGAGCTCAGTAGTTGAGCGCCCTTAAACCCCACCAAAAAAAAAAAAATTCCTCAGACGGTAGGATGAAGGGTTGCTAGTAGGTTGTGCGGTCGCCGAATATATTGCTACCTGTTACTTGTGTGTAGAGCTTGTTCTTCATTACGCCTTGCATCAGTAGGAGTATGCTTAGTTGTTGATGGAGCGTCTGATGATGTAGTTACAGCTGGTCATGTTGTTCTTCATATATCTTTGTTATTCGAGGAGTGGCAGTTGGTTATCGATATTCGGAAGGACGTTGGTAGAAGGGGGAAACATGGTACGTGAAGAGCTGGCGACTGGCAACAGGCGAGATTATCAGCGATCTGTTATGAGGGTGTAATGATGCCACAGCCAACGGCAACGTGTGATGTCCCAGCGGTGAACACGACGGTGACGGAACTCAAGCTACGGGGTCGATGAGCAGGCGACGCTGACAGATGTAAGCACAGCGAGAGTTGGAGGAGTGGCGGGTGACGAAAAAGCTGTAATGGAAAGGCGATGAGAAGACGGCGAAGGGCCACACAGCGGCCAAAGGCCACAAAACTATGAACGTAAAGTATTTAATTCCAACAGCAAGCAAACGTAGGGAGTAGACTTAGCATAGTGTGCGTGTTTCACTGTGAATTCATTAGTTGAAGTCTCTTTATCAATCATTCTTAACTCCACTGGCGATGCATCAACATTACCTCTAGTACAAATTACAGCATAATCAACACGCCGTACATCAGCCCATTAAGACATAAAATTGTTAACGACCCTTACAATGAAAAGATATACCGACGTTAACCTAATAATGAAAATTAATAACTTGGAAATAACATCGATTAAACAGATTTTACTCTCCACCGTAACAGAAACTAATTAGGTAATGTGATTTGGGACAGCCAAGTTCAGTCACGGTGCACAAACACGTAAAGTGATAGCGGAAAATTTCATCTCAAAGGGTCGCGACAGATTGCTGCTAAAGTCATTAAATTTATTGGCGGTAGGAGGGACAATGGAGTGAAAGTCAGTGAATAAGTTGGTGGAATGTGCAAGCTAAATGGTAAAATTTAGGAAGTCTGTGGTAGGCAACTTACGAAAAGAACAAATTAAAACAGAAACGTAAGAGGAGACTATCTGCTTCAAAGGAGAGAAAGAAAGTTCATCATAATAAACATTTCACTGATGACTTAGGAAAACAATTAATTTCACAGTTTGTTTCGTAGTGAGCTGAATTTGAAGATCGCCAATGACACTGAGAATTGGTTCTATACATGGGATTTGGCTTCTAAAGTGTACACGAAGAAACGAATTATTGCTTGTGGACAGGACAGTTCCAAAATCGATACTATAACATCAGACTCTTAAGAAAAAATTAAGCATCAAAGTGAACCAGTGCATTACACATCCTATACATGTGCATCTACATCCGTACTCTACGAACAACTATACAGTGCACCAGCTATCGATGCTTTTTCCCCTTCAACATACGTATAGACCGCAGGAAGAATGACTTTAAACGTCTCTCTTTTTTTTTTGTTTTTTTGTTTTGTTTTTAGTTTTAGGGAGCAAAACTTCTATGGTCATTAGCGCCCAGCCCGTGACTTAAGACAGTAAAAAACCGAAATTGAAAACCAGCAGCAATGGGAACAAAGTCATAAAATTGGAGAAACTAAAAATAGGAGGAATGCTTAAAAATCCACTACAGAAAGGGGGTGGTTGTCCCGAAAAAAACCTTCAAATGACTGACGTCATTTCACTGTCACTAATAAACTGGAGAACGCGGTCAGCTGAGCGCGTGTCATCTGCTAAAATCGACGATAGATCAGGCGATAGCTGTAGACGGGAGCGTAACGGATTAAAATAGGGGCATTCAATTAAAAGGTGTCTTACCGTCCACAGCTGAAAGCAGTGGGGACAGAGTGGGGGAGGATCGCCGCTTAAAAGATGTCGATGGCTAAAAAGACAGTGCCCTATCCGGAGTCTAGCTAAAATTACCTCCTCCCGACGACGCGTTCGGGAGGAAGAGGTCCAAGCGCAAGGAAGGGCTTTCACTTCCCGCAATTTATTACGGGGAAGTGTTGACCAATGCGCATGCCATAAATGAGCAACTTTGCGACATAAACCGCTCCGTAGATCGGTGAAGGGAAGCGACTGAATAGATGGCCGAGGAAGAGAGACTGCAGCCTTGGCCGCTATATCGGCCGCCTCATTCCCACAGATACCAGCGTGTCCCGGGAGCCAGAGGAACGCCACCGAGACGCCCCCCAGGTGGAGCAAGTGCAGACAGTCCTGAATCCGGTGGACCAGAGGGTGCACAGGGTAAAGAGCTTGGAGACTGAGGAGAGAGCTGAGAGAATCTGAGCAGATAACATACTGTATCCGCTGATGGCGGCGGATGTAGTGGACAGCCTGGAGAACAGCGTAAAGCTCCGCAGTATAAACCGAACACTGGTCGGGAAGCCGAAAGCGATTTGGGGTGTCGCCAACAATATAGGCACTCCCTACACCTAACGATGTTTTCGAGCCGTCGGTGTAAATAAATGTGGCGTCCGTCATTTGTGCACATAGAGCAGCAAATGCCCGACGATAAACAAGTGTAGGGGTACCATTCTTGGGAAATTGACAAAGGTCACGGAGCAGGCAGATCCGGGGACGGAGCCAAGGCGGTGCTGTACCCCAAGTTGTCAAGAAGGTTTTTGGAAAGCGGAAGGAAAGAGAATGGAGCAGTTGACGGAAGCGGACTCCCGGTGGTAGTAGGGAGGAGGGGCGGCCTGCATACCCTACATCAAAGGTGGCGTCGAAAAATATGTCATGGGCTGGATTAGCAGGCATGGAAGACAGATGGCTAGCATAACGACTCAGGAGGACTGCTCGCCGATTGGACAGCGGAGGTTCAGCAGTCTCAGCATAAGGGCTTTCCACAGGGCTAGTGTAAAAAGCTCCAGACACTAAACGTAATCCACGGTGGTGGATAGAGACGCCGAAGAATAGACGGCCGAGCAGAGGAGTAGACTATGCTTCCATAATCCAATTTCGAGCGCACTAAGGCGCGATAGAGGCGGAGAAGGACCACTCGGTCCGCTCCCCAGGAGGTACCATTCAGGACACGGAGGGTATTGAGGGATCGCAGACATCGAGCCGAAAGATACGAAATGTGGGAGGACCAGCATAGTTTTCTGTCAAACATAAGACCCAAGAATTTAGCGACGTCCGAAAACGGAAGGTTGACAGGTCCTAGATGTAAGGAGGGTGGAAGAAACTCCTTACGTCGCCAAAAATTAACACAAACGGTCTTACTGGGAGAAAAACGGAAGCCGGTTTCGATGCTCCAAGAGTGGAGGCGATCGAGACATCCTTGAAGACGTCGTTCAAGAAGGCTGGTCCGTTGAGAGCTGTAGTAGATCGCAAAATCGTCCACAAAGAGGGAGCCCGAGACATCAGGAAGGAGACAATCCATAATTGGATTGATGGCAATGGCAAACAGTACAACACTCAGCACGGAGCTCTGGGCTACCCCGTTTTCTTGGGAGAAAGTATGGGAGAGAGAAGTGTTCACCCGCACCCTAAATGTGCGCTCTGCCATAAATTCGCGAAGAAAAAGGGGCAGCCGACCTCGAAAGCCCCAAGAGAACAGTGTGCGGAGGATACCTGTCCTCCAACAGGTATCGTATGCTCTCTCCAGATCAAAAAATATTGCTACTGTTTGGCGTTTCCGGAGAAAATTATTCATGATAGAAGTGGAGAGAGCAACAAGATGGTCAACGGCAGAACGATGCTTTCGGAATCTGCATTGGGCAGGTGTTAAAAGACTGCGGGACTCCAGCCACCACGCTAGACGGTAATTCACCATACGCTCCAAAACCTTACAGACACTACTTGTGAGAGAAATGGGGCGATAGCTAGAGGGGAGATGTTTGTCCTTTCCAGGTTTCGGAACGGGACCGACGATAGCGTCCAGCCATCGTCTGGGAAAAGTACTGTCGGTCCAAATTCGATTATAAAGGCGAAGCAGGTAATGCAGACTATGGGTTGATACATGCAGCAGCATTTGGACGTGGATACCATCCGGTCGTGGGGCGGAGGAGCGAGAAGAAGAGAGTGCATGTTGGAGTTCCCGCATGGAGAAAACAGTATTATAGCTTTCGCGATTTTGAGAGGAGAAAGCTAGAGGTCGCACTTCCGCTGCACGTTTCTTCGGGAGAAACGCTGGCGGGTAATTGGAAGAGCTCGAAATCTCAGCAAAGTGCTGACCCAACGAGTTAGAAATTGCGACGGGGTCCACGAATGTATCATGCGCGACAGTGAGCCCAGAGACCGGGGAGAAACTAGGCGCGCCTGAGAACTGTCGAAGCCGACTCCAAACTTCCGAGGAGAGAGTGAAGGTGTTAAATGGGCTAATAAAGAATTTCCAGCTTGCCTTCTTGGTATCGCGGATGACGCGACGGCATCGCACACGGAACTGCTTATAGCGGATACAGTTGGCCAAAGTAGGATGGTGACGGAAAATGCGAAGAACACGTCGCCGCTCACGTATTGCGTCACGGCATGCCTCGTTCCACCAAGGAACTGGGGGGCGCCGGGGCAATTCGGAGGTGCGTGGTATTGAACGTTCCGCAGCTGTAAGAATAACGTCGGTAACGTGTGTGACCTCATCGTCAACGCTGGGAAAGTGACGGTCATCGAATGTCGCTAGAGACGAAAAAAGTGTCCAGTCGGCCTGGGCAAACTTCCAGCGTCTCGGACGCATATATGGCAGTTGAGGCTGCAGTCTAAGGACACATGGAAATTGGTCACTCGAGTGTGTATCATCAAGGGCGAACCATTCGAAGCGCCGAGCCAGCGGAACAGTACCGACCGCAAGGTCCAAATGAGATAAAGTTGTCGTGGAGGCAGACAAAAATGTGGGGACCCCAGTGTTGAGGCAAACTAGATCCGCTTGGTGGAAGACGTCTAGCAATATGGAGCCACGTGGACAAGGATGTGGAGATCCCCAAAGAGGGTGGTGGGCATTGAAGTCCCCAACCAGCAAATAGGGGGGTGGAAGCTGACCAAGAAGATGAAGGAGATCAGCTCGTGCCATTGGTGTGGACGATGGAATGTATATAGTACAAAGAGAGAACGTGTATCCGGAAAGGGAAAGATGGAAGGTGACAGCTTGGAAGGAAGTGTTTAAGGGGATTGGGTGATACTCTCCATTGTCATGGAGAAGAATCATGAGTCCTCCATGGGCTGGAGTGCCTGCAACAGAGGGGAGATCATATCGGACGGACTGAAAATGAGGGAGAACAAAGCGGTCATGGGGACGCAGCTTTGTTTCCTGAAGACAGAAGATGACCGGCGAGTAGGATCGTAAGAGGATCGACAATTCATCCCTATTGGCTCGAATGCCGCGGATAGTCCAGTGGATAATGGACATGGGGTGAACAGAAAATGGAGGAATGTGACCAAAGTTGCTGTCAACTCAAAGACTGCTCGGAACTAGCGACCGACAGCATGGAATGGCATTCAGCCGAAGGCAGAAGATCCTGATTCATAGGTTGGTCAGGAGGAGCTCCTGCCACCAGCGATCGGCCAGCTGACCGGCCACCAGCAGTGCGCCTCGGCGACACAGAAGACGGCCGAGGGCGATTTCCGCCAGGTTGTGCTGTAGATGGGACACGCCTGGGCGGAGAAGGAGAGGAACTGGGTTTCTTCTGAGCCTTCTTAGAAGTATGATGTTTAGATGAAGGAGGAACCGATGGTTGGGAAGTTGCGGTACGTAAAAACTCTTCACGAGTATGCTCTTTTTTGGAAGGCTTGGTGTCTGACTTTTGGACTCGAGATTTAGCAGAACCCGATGAAGGGTGAGCCATAGAGTCGGCAGGCGAAAGTGGTGAGGTTGAACGGGTGATCTTTGCGCTGGCCGATCTGACGACCGTGGCACTAAAGGTGAGGTCGCAAGTCTGCGTGGCCGCGTCCTTTGTTGGCCGAGGAGAAGCAAGGTCAGTGCTGTATTTTCCTGTCTGAGGCACGGTAGGCTGGCGACTGGCAAATAATTTTCGAGCAGCAAAGGTCGACACCTTTTCCTTCACTCTTATTTCCTGGATGAGCTTTTCGTTCTTAAAAACGGGGCAATCTCGAGATGAAGCAGCGTGGTCACCCATACAGTTGATGCAGCGAGGGGATGGAGGTGGACAAGCACCCTCATGGGCATCCTTGCCACACGTAACACATTTGGCCAGATTGGAACAGGACTGGCTGGTGTGATTGAACCGCTGACACCGATAACAACGCGTAGGGTTTGGGACGTAAGGGCGAATGGAAATTATCTCATAGCCTGCTTTGATTTTCGATGGGAGTTGAACTTTGTCAAATGTCAAGAAGACAGTGCGGGTTGGAATGGTGTTCGTGTCAACCCTTTTCATAACTCTATGAACAGCCGTTACGCCCTGGTCAGACAGGTAGTGCTGAATTTCTTCGTCAGACAATCCATCGAGGGAGCGTGTATAAACGACTCCACGCGAGGAATTTAAGGTACGGTGCGGTTCCACCCGGACAGGGAAGGTGTGGAGCAGAGAAGTACGCAGCAATTTTTGTGCCTGGAGGGCACTGACTGTTTCTAACAACAGGGTGCCATTCCGTAATGTGGAACAAGACTTTACAGGACCTGCAATTTCGTCGACACCTTTCTGAATAATGAAAGGGTTGACTGTGAAGAAGTCGTGACCTTCGTCAGACCGAGAAACAACAAGGAACTGTGGCAACGATGGAAGAACTGTCTGTGGCTGAGACTCAGAGAACTTACGTTTGTGAGCAGACATAGTGGAAGGTGAGGAAACCATTGCGGAAGAATCCCCCATGATTACCAGCGTCTCCGATGGCGCGCTCCTCCCTTGTGGGGGCCCTCACTGAGGGCACTCCCGCCTTAGGTGATTGTTCACACCTCAGGTCACACCTCCCGACAAACGGACGGAGGGACCAATCGGCACTTTCGGAAGGTATCAGCTCAGGTAATCACCCCTCCCTGGGCCTGGCCGTTACCAGGGGGTACATACGTGTCCTACCTGTCTACCCGGGGCGGGGAATTACGCGTTACCCCGTCACTGGCTACGCATGGAAGTGCGTGGGTCGGCCTTCAGACACGCACAGGGACGAAAAAAGAGAAAGGGAAGGAAAGAAGAGGGGTCTCAAACGCCGCAACGGAGAAAAGTGCAGAGAGAAGCGGGAAGGAAAAGAGAAGGACAGAGGAAGGACGAAGACTTGCAAGAATAGAAAGCAAGGAATTTGTAACAGTGTAGAGCGTCCGTCTCCGGATGTAGGCACAAACCATACTCCCAGATGGGGAGAAAGGGAAGGAAAGAGCCAGAGGGGGGGAGGGCGAATATGGGGGAGGGGGAAGGATGAGGAAAGGGAAGGTATGCAGCCCGGAAAGGAAGGAGGGCCACATTAGCTCGGGGTCCCATGCTCGCTACGCACGTATCCACAAAAGAGTTGTGGACCCCCTGGGGGTTTAAACGTCTCTCTGTGTGCTGTAATTAATCTAATCTTGTCCTCTGGATCCCTGTGGGAGCGATATGTAGAGGGTTTTAGTATATCCCAGAGTCATCATTTAAAGACAGTTCTTGAAACTTTGGCAGTAGACTTTCTCGGGACAGTTTCCGTCTGTCTTCACGATTCTGCCAGTCCAGGTCTTTCAATATCACTGTGCCACTCTTCAATGGGTCAAACAAACCTATAACCATTCGTGTTGACCTTATCTGTATACGTTCGGTTCCCACTACTAGTCCTTTTTAGTTAGGGCCTGACACACTAGCACAATATTCTAGGACTGATATCATGAGTGATATGTATGCAATCTCCTTTGCAGACAGATTGCATTCCCTTAGTATTCTACAGAAAATTTTAAGTCTACTATCTGCTTTGCCCACGACTGAGTATGTGATCGTTCGATTTCCAGTCCCTATTTATTGTTACACCCAGGTTTTTTTTTTTTTTTTTGTTTTACTGATACCAACTGTTACTCAGAGATATTATATTCATGAGATACTATTTTTTTCTTTTTTCGTTTTGTGAAGTGCACAATTTCATACTTCTGAATATTTAGAAAGTGGCCAATCTTTGCACCACTCTGAAATTTTATAAAGGTCTCACTGTACATTTCTACATTTACATCTACATCCATACTTCGCAAGCCACCTGACGGTGTGTGGTGGAGGGTACCTTGAGTACCACTATCGGTTCTCCCTTCTGTTCCAGTCACGTATTGTTCGTGGAAAGAAGGATTGTCGGTATGCCTCTGTGTGGGCTCTAATCTCTCTGATTTTATCCTCATGGTCTCTTCGCGAGATATACGTAGGAGGGAGCAATATACTGCTTGACTCCTCGGTGAAGGTATGTTCTCGAAACTTCAACAAAGGCCGTACCGAGCTACTGGGCTTCTCCCCTGTAGAGTCTTCCACTGGAGTTTATCATCTCCGTAACGCTTTCGCGATTACTAAATGATCCCGTAACGAAGCGTGCTGCTCTCCGTTGGATCTTCTCTATCTCTTGTATCAACCCTATCTGGTACGGGTCCCACACTGCTGAGCAGTATTCAAGCAGTTGGCGAACTAGCGTACTGCAACCTACTTCCTTTGTTTTCGGATTGCATTTCCTTAGGATTCTTCCAATGAATCTCAGTCTGGAATCTGCTTTACCGACGATCAACTTTATATGATCATTCCATTTTAAATCACTACTCATGCGTACTCCCAGATAATTTATGGCATTAACTGCTCCCAGTTTCTGACCTGCTGTATTGTAGCTAAATGATAAGGAATCTTTCTTCCTATGTATTCGCAGCACATTACACTTGTCTACATTGAGATTCAATTGCCATTCCCTACACCATGCGTCAATTCGCTGCAGATCCTCCTGCATTTCAGTACAATTTGCCATTGTTACAACCTCTCGATATACCACAGCATCATCCGCAAAAAGCCTCAATGAGCTTCCGATGTTATCCACAAGGTCATTTATGTATATTGTGAATAGCAACGGTCCTACGACACTCCCCTGCGCCACACCTGAAGTCACTCTTCTGAAGTAAGACTTCTCTCCATTGAGAATGACATGCTGCATTCTGTTATCTTGGAACTCTTCAATCCAATCACACAATTGGTCTGTTAGTCCGTATGCTCTTACTTTGTTCATTAAACGACTGTGGGGTACTGTATCGAACGCCTTGAGGAAGTCAAGAAACACGGCATCTACCTGAAAACCCGTCTATGGCCCTCTGAGTCTCGTGGACGAATAGCGCGAGCTGGGTTTCACACGATCGTCTTTTTCGAAACCCATGCTGATTCCTACAGAGTAGATTCCTAGTCTCCAGAAAAGTCATTATACTCGAACATAATACGTTTTCCAACATTCTACAACTGATCGACGTTAGAGATATAGGTCTATAGTTCTGCACATCTGTTCGACGTCCTTTCTTGAAAACGGGAATGACCTGTGCCCTTTTCCAATCCTTTCGAACGCTACGCTCTTCTAGAGACCTACGGTACACCGCTGCAAGAAAGGGGGCAAGTTCCTTCGCGTACCCTGTGTAAAATCGAACTGGTATCCCATCAGGTATAGCGGCCTTTCCTCTTTTGAGCGATTTTAATTGTTTCTCTATCCCTATGTCGTATATTTAGATATCTACCATTTTGTCATCTGTGCGACAATCTAGAGAAGGAACTACAGTTCAGTCTTCCGCTGTGAAACAGCTTTGGAGAAAGACATTTAGTATTTCGGCCTATAGTCTGTCATCCTCTGTTTCAGTAACATTTTGGTCACAGAGTGTCTGAACATTTTGTTTTTATCCACCTACCGCTTTGAAATAAGACCAAAATTTCTTAGGATTTTCTGCCAAGTCAGTACATATAATTTTACTTTCGAATTCATTGAACGCCTCTCGCATAGCCCTCCTCACACTACATTTCGCTTCGCGTAATTTTTGTTTGTCTGCAAGGCTTTGGCTACGTTTATGTTTTCTGTGTAGTTCCCTTTGCTTCCGCAGCAGTTTTCTTACTCGGTTGTTGTACCACGGTGGCTCTTTTCCATCTCTTACGATCTTGCTTGGCACATACTCATCTAACGCATATTGTACGATGGTTTTGAACTTTGTCCACTGATCCTCAACACTATCTGTACTTGAGACAAAATTTTTGTGTTGAGCCGTCAGGTACTCTTAAATCTGCTTTTTGTCACTTTTGCTAAACAGAAAAATCTTCCTACCTTTTTTAATATTTCTATTTACGCCTCAAATCATCGATGCAGTAACCGCTTTATGATCGCTGATTTCCTGTTCTGAGTTAACAGTTTCAAATAGTTCGGGTCTGTTTGTCACCAGAAGGTCTAACATGTTATCGCCAAGAGGCGGTTCTCTGTTTAACTGCTCAAGGTAGTTTTCAGACAAAGCACTTTAAAAAAATTTCACTGGATTCTTTGTCCCTGCCACCGGTTATGAACGTTTAAGGCTCTCAGTCCATATCCGGCAAATTAAAATCTCCGCCCAGAACTATAACATGGGAAATCTGCTCTAAATATTTTCCAAATTATCCTTCAGGTGCTCAGCCACAACAGCTGCTGAGCCAGGGGCCTATAGAGACATCCAATTACCATGTCTGAGCCTGCTTTAACCGTGACCTTCACCCAAATTATTTCACATTTCGGATCTCCGTCAATTTCCTTCGATACTATTGCACTTCTTATCGCTATAAACACGCTTCCCCCTTCACTATCCAGCCTGTCTCTGCGGTATGCATTCCAATCTGAGTTTAGAACTTCATTACAGTTTACATCTGGTTTCAGCCAACTTTCTGTCCCTAGTACTATTGTGGGCATTGCGACCGTTTATTAATGAGAGCAGTTCTGGGACCTTTCTATAGACGCTCCTGCAGTTTACTATTAGCACATTAATATTGTTACTCCCTGTTGCGTTTTGCCTGCTCCTACCTTGCCGCGTCTCAGGAATTGTCTTGTCGGGCCTAGGGAGGGAATTCTCTAACCTAAAAAACCCACATGTGCACTCAACACGTACTCCGCTACCGTTGTAGCCGCTTCCTGCGTGTAGTGCACGCCTGACCTATTCAGGGGGACCCATTTCTCCACCCGATAGCGGTGGTCGAGAAATTTGCACCCCAGATCTCCGCAGAATCGTCTGAGCCTCTGGTTTAAGCCTTCCACTCGGTTCCAAACCAGAGGACCGCGATCAGTTCTGGGAACGATACTACAAACAGTTAGCTCAGATTCCACCCCGCGAGCGAGGCTTTCCGCCTTCACCAACTCCGCAAACCACCTGTATCAACTGAGGATAACCTCTGAACCCAGACGGCAGGAGTCATTGGTGCCGACATGAGCAACAATCTGCAGTCGGGTGCACCCTGTGCTCTCTATCGCCGCCGGCAGGGCCTCCTCCACATCTCGGATACCCCCCAGCAATCAGACATTGGCCTTCTTCCCCGACCTTTCCGCTATTTCCCTAAGGGGCTACATCACCCGCCTAACGTTGGAGCTCCCAATCACTAATAAACTCCTCCCCCCGTGTGCCTGCTCGCACCTTGCCGAAGGAGAGGCCGTATGTCCACTCACAGGCAGAGTGGGCGATGTCACACGTCCAGCCTCCACATTGACCCTCCGCCTCTTGGGACGCGAACGCCGCCGAACCCGCCACTCCCCTTGGGGAGAAGGTGGCCCAACCACGCCCGGTACCCGCGAAGATGTCTCGACAGCAGGGACAATGGGTGAAGCATGTAACACCTGGGGTGTACCATGCGACGCACCAGACTCGCCACTGCCGCTACACTCCGAGGCAGCAGCCTGAAGATGGCTGACCGCGGCCATCAACACGTTCAGCTGTTAGCGAACAGTGCCAGCTCCTCCTGCGTCCGTACACAGCAGTCACACATCCTATCCATCCTAGGAAATCAGTTTACTGTAGAGAGTTAATCAACTTTTAACTAGACTGATAATTCACTAAAGGCGGCTGATAGTTGACTAAACTGTGGTTACTAGACACTTCTTGTAGAAAACAATGAAAATAGCACCACCTGTCTCTGGACTGTATTCATAACAAACACTAGCACTACTGGCACTATAGCTGACTAAAGGGACTCTCTGTGACTGTATTCAAAACAAACGCGAAATCTATGGAACACTATTACTAGCATTCGACAATTAAAGCTTCCTAAAAGCAAAAACACACGGAAGAAGAAGTGACGAGTAAGAAAAATACAGTTACTATTAGTATTGTCCGCAACGTTATTAATATACAACATGCACAACAAGAGACGCAGAACACTTCATTGGGCTACAGCCGAAGACACTTCTACACCTGTCGATGATACTCTACCCAAGCTAACATGCTACATTTTCCCTTCCTAGAAATCCTCAGACCAGTCAAAAATTTCGCCTGATACCCAATACGATCGTAGTTTTGATAATAAGCTTGGGTTCTGTACTGAATGAAATGCTTCTGTGAAATCGAGAGATACTGCATCTACGTGATTGCCTTGAACCATGGCTTTCCGGATGTCATGTGAGAAAACCACGGCTTCGGTTACGTATGATCAATGTTTTCGAAATACATTTTAAGTGGCATAGAGTACGTTCTTTTCAACATAACGAATTATGTTTGAAGTGAGAATATGTTCTGAGATTCTACAAGAAATGAACGTCAAGGACATTGAACGGTTGCTTTGTGGATGACTTCTGCTACCCTTCCTGTAGACAGGTGTGGGTCTTGTTTTCTTCCGGCTACTAGGCACGGTTATTTGTTCGAGGTGATCTGCTGCAAATTATAGTTGACAGAGAGGCTAACTCAGCCGAAAATTGGGTATAGAAACTGATAGGGATTCCATCGGGACCTGGAGCTCTGTTCAGTTTTAATCATTTCCGTAGTTTAACACCATTGGCACTAATATCACGTTTCCAGTGGTACAAGAATTACAATGGGATGCTAATCCTGAGTTTTACCTTGTAAAATAATGTTTGAAAGCAGAGTCAAGCATTTACACTTTTGCTTTACTACTCTGTTTCATTTCTTGTCTTGACAATGAGTGAATGGACACTAACTTTGGTGCCACTAATAGACCAGCATTTATTTGGGTTTTTCTATGGTAGTCATTGAAGTTCACGCATTTATCTCTTGAGTGCTAAACGCGTTTCGTTCAGTACCTTTCTTCCTATAGCCCTATGCTTTGTTTTGTAACTATTACGCCGTAGCCTCTGTTTCTTTAACAGTTTCTTAACAGTGATAATATTCCGTGGTGGATCTCTCCCACCATGAACTGTTCTATGCTACGGTCGCAGGTTCGAATCCTGCCTCGGGCATGGATGTGTGTGATGTCCTTAGGTTAGTTAGGTTTAAGTAGTTCTAAGTTCTAGGGGACTGATTACCACAGAAGTTAAGTCCCATAGTGCTCAGAGCCATTTTGAACTCTTCTACTGGGTACATATCTATCCTGTGCATGGCCAACTATTTTTTTTTAAAATTTGAGTCATACTTCCTCTACATTCTCCTGTCCTGAGCTAGAAGTTTCAAGTTATTCCATGCGATGTGAAAGTACTGCTTATTTGTCTAGTTTGCTGAACATGTAAATCTGTCTTCTTGTTTTACCTGCTCGATGTACTTTGCTACCGTTGTTGCTATAACTGCCTCATGGTCACTGATACCAGTTTCGATGTGGACATCATCAAACAGGTCAGGTATGTTTGTTGCAATTACATCTGATATATTGCCGTCACGAGTGGAGTTCCAAACTATGTGTTCTAGGTAGTCTTCAGAGAAGGCATTTATTAATGTTTCACAGGCTGTCTTGTCACCCCCACCAGTAACAAAAACGTAATAAATTATCACAACTGATTGTTGGATGATTTAGGTCTCCGCCAGTGATTACAATATGTTTAGGTAACTTACATATCAGCTAACCGATCTTTCCTCTAAGGTTTCAGGTGGTGGTGGTGGTCAATAGAAGAGGCCTACTATAACTTTATGCCAGTTAGTGATACTTGCCCGTATAATATCACATGCAGCTTCAATTTCTGTCTTTGTGGACATAATTTTCTTTTGTACTGCGACAAATACACCACTTTCCATCTTCGGCATATGCTTAAATTTTACCCAGTGATCTTACTACTGTCAACTTTAGGTTTTAGTCAGCTTTCTGTGCCTAGTGCTACGTGAACTTCAGTACATTTTAGCACCGCTTCATACTCTGGCCCTTTGTTGGGAATGCTTCGGCAATTAACAGCTCGGGTCCTAATATTCTCTTCTGTGGGGCCATTTCCTTGGATCTTACACTAACACTTCTTTATCTGAACTGGACGGAGAATTGCCTAATCTAAAAAAAAAACCCTGCCGTGCACCCCACACACAGTCAACTGCTTCTGTAGCAATTTCATATGTGCAGTGCCCATCCGGCCCGCTCAGCAGAACCCTAAGTTCTCAACCCGATGGTGCAAGTCAAGGAAATCATAGCCTAGCTTGTCACAGAACTGAACGAAGAGTTGCCTAATCTGAAAAAACGATTGCGTGCACCCCACACACAGTCAACTACTTGAGTAGCAGTCTCAGATGTGCAGTACACATCTGATCCGTTCAGCGGAACCCTACAGACCTCTATGGTGCAAGTCCAGGAAGTCACAGCCTAGCTTGTCACAGAACCTGGTTCAATGTATCGACTCGAGTCAGAACCAGAGGATAACAATCAGAGAGGTGTCAGGTCAGAGGCGTGTTCTGAACACAATTTCGACACAAAGCGGCTCAGTAGGCTGTGGAGTGAAAGGGATAGGCTAGCAATAGAACAGTGCATCGCCATTGACTAGACACTCATTTATTGAACACATAAGTCAGGTATTACCCAAAAGGAACAATCAGTACAAAATTATAAAATAATATTCTTTTCCGTTAAGTCACTCAAACATTTAAGCAGGCAAATAGAAATCATTTAACTGAAAGCCTTTTAAGAAAGCAAGACTAGAAATTTTGAATGATAAGTTAAAATCATATTTAAATAGGCTCTGACCGAGCACATATTTTAAAACGAAATACTTCCTTTAAGGAACCAGCGATCAAAATTAATTACATAATCCTCAACAACCATATTACATCCAAGACATTTAAGATTAAACAGTTATATATTACATCAGAGAGCTGCAGTCCCAAGTTTTAAGCAGCACGTTTCAGATGGATTGCACTGCAACAGTACAATTCCCTCAGAGGATCTCCCCACACAGGAAGTTATTGCCGCAGTCCAAAAAATATGAACATCATTCCATGTACAGACCTAAAATAAACTAAAAGTTCTCTTAAGTTTGGTACAGTTAATTCCCTTTCAACATAACTTACATCACAAGTCTAGCCCTAGGGCGGCACCGGCACTCCGCAATTTAGCACGCGAAAAACTCCAGCGATGCACTCATCCCGTATCCTTACAAAATCCAAGAACAGAGAGCCGGCTCCCCAATAGCGGGACATTAAACCACGCGCAGCGTGCGGGTTTGCGGGATGCTGATCTCGCCCTTAACTTCAACACCAGTTCAAATACTAGTCAGCCTACAATTTTGAACCACCATACACATTACTTCAATTACTGCGTAGGAAGCCAATGTGATAGGCAAACAGACTAGCATATGATAAAAGCTTAAGCAATATCCCTACTAGACAACCCTTATGAATAGTAGCCGTATTTTTTTTTCTTTTTCAAACGTGGGCACACCCACAATCAAACAACAAACAACGCCAATCATAAGGACAGTAGCACGTAAGCAAGTAGCAGTGATAGCTTCTGCTTAGATTGGCTACAAATCAGCGCGTGATTTAACACACCAGAGAACAGTCTTTACAACATAACCACCAATACAATAACAAATTACTCACACGTGTACTCCCCCACTATTTCGATTCGCAAAGCCAAAGACAACACGTGGAGAACGTTCACTTAGACCAACATAATGCTGCTCCCTCAGTTACCCCAAATAACTGACTCCCTTAGTTGCACAGCAAAGAACCACACCTAATGAAACCACCACAGTTTTCGCCAGTACTAGTGAGACTCAATCACAAATGTAATTTTACATCACCAGTCCCCGTATAGTCAATACAAGCGCCTGATTTTCACCCGTTTATAACGGCAGGCAGCAACATCGTACGGAAAAGAGCGTAGACACAAGCTCTTACCAACTCTCTTCTCCGAAAGCAGCCACCGCAACTCTCGGGAACCACTGGGACATCCAATGCAAAATCGTTACTTCTTTACACAAATTACAGGACGCCCGCTTCCCGCCGTTTGCTACGGTGCCTTCCGTTCAGAGCCAACTTGTATATCTCCATGCGATAGGTCCGGTCCCACACTCGCTGCGTCAACCAGACAACCGTCTCCACCACGTCCCAGAGCACACACCCCCAGGACCTCGGCCCGTTACTCCTCGCGTAGGCCCCAGAGGGCGCCGCTTACCGCCCTGACCGTGGCAGGAAAGATAAACCACCAGAGTGGCACTATCGATATGAGCCGCCACGGCTCAATCAGTTCTGGGGATAATGCTGCAGACTGTAAGCTGCAGCCATTGCAACTCCGTGAGCATAACCTCGGAGCCCAGACGACAGGCATCGTTCGTTGCGACGTGCGCCATAATTTATAGTCGGTTGCACCCTGTTCCATCAATGGCTGCCGGAATAGCCTCTTCAACATGCTGGATGAGGCCTCAAAAGCATGCACACTGGGTGCACCTCTTGCTGCTATTTTCCTGATGGCTACCATACAGCTGAAATGCCAACGTTTAATAAACCCGTACCACTTTGCATTCGTTGCTCCTTGACACAGGACACATGATGTGTCCCAACGGGCGAAGCGAGGCTCACTTGCTCATTTTCGGTTTCAGTGGAAGAAAGCACCTCGAACCTGTTGGTTATATGGATGGGAGCAACATGGTGAGTTCTCACCGATCTCGGTCTCTCCTGTACAGGACGCCTAGACATGCCATTGCCACGCCACTCTCAGTCAAATGGACGAGTGATGACGGGTACTGTACTTCTTGCAGGGCAGACAGCATCTACAGGAGAGGATAAATCTTGAGGTACTTTTTCTAGCTCTGGTACATAACCCTTGGGAACCCTGCTAATACATCCATTCGCAGCAGCTTCTTATCGCTTGGCAATAGTTGCATACCAGTAGTAACCAACTCATCCCGTTCCCGAGAACAGCAAACACAGTGTGACTGCACTATGCCCGGTGCAACATTTTACACAACAGTAAACAAATAACTTACCCATGGTGCACTGTACTACCAGTAGCCTTTTTTAACTGGAGGGTTTTACAGCCAAAAATGATACGTCTAATACGACAACAGAAAGTTTTACTAATCCTATTTATCTGAAACGTTTTTCCGGTTATGACCACTAAGAAAATTCAACAGCAGCGTTAATGTACGACAAATTCAGACAATATACACTCATATCAAAGAGAGAACTAATGTGAGACAATTTTTTACAGTACCGTAAATCACGAACACCGATTTATTACGAAATAGGCCATTCAAAATACTCGCAATTTGTGAAAAACGTCTCAAAAATATACCTTTTTAAGGTCGATATTCTGTGGAATTTAGGATTTGTTACTTGTGAGCGAGTTTAGAGTGGCCAATATTTCTGAAAAGCAGTAATATTTACAACTGACGATGTAATATTACACAATAAATCACGGTTCTGAGACGCGCAGGTTATGTTTGCAACTGACAATCAAATTTTACACAATATCTATCACGACACCCGCACTAGTTTTGCTAAAATCTGCCCGAAAAAACGTTGAAATTTTACGTCAATGTTTTATACCTGAGTTTTTTAAATAAATATATCATACGCACGTGACTGTTCTCGAAGACATAGTTACTACTGGGATTCCGATTATATACCTAGGTGTAAGTTTAAATGTGCGAACTGCACGAATTTTGCAACTGAAGTGCTCTTGCTTCCCCTTTTACAGAAAGATAAACACTGTAGCTTCAGTATATGCGACAAAAACGACATGAAATTTAGAACAAAACAACGCACAAGCTATATTGTGCTGTGAGTTGACATAGTGACACTTTGCAGAAAAACAAAAACTAACAAAAATGCCTTCACGTTTACGGCTGCTGTTGTTGGTGGTTTACTACTTATTTACATTTCATAAATTAGTACTACCATTCAGAAATGAGCAGCAAAAATTAAAAAAAATACATAGAGACCAAGTTTATTGTAGAATTATTCCTCGACATATTTTAGTTTTTAATAATGCTCCACATTCTTCTACTTCCGTAAAAACAGGAGAAACAGTGGAGTGGCTAAATCGCAGGATTCACCTTCCATTTGCCAATGTTGATTACGTTTACGGACGGGATATTTTCTTCGAGAAAGGCACCCGTGATATCTTCCTCTTGACATACCTAGCCGCTCGCCTGCTCTCTGTCTAATGGTCTTGTTAACCACTAACCTGCGTGTCCTTTAGTTTCCTAAAATATTAGACGTGCTGTTCCCCTTCGGTAGTGCTACACATCATGAGCCAGATCAGAAATTAAGCATTATTTACGGTTTTCTTGTTTTTCTGCAGTTAAAATTTTACAACAAAATGATCTCGTTCGCTTATACTGCTTCCAGTTCATTCACATCAAAAACTCATTTAAGATATCTAGAATGTTCATAAGTATAAGATGCATAGGAACTGAGAAAAAGAACTTATTATGGAGCCGCAGAATAAAACTGTATGTTTTGATGGATGTAACAACTGTAAGTATAATACTATCGATCAATACGGACATACACGAAGAGTCGTTCTCATAATACGCAGCTGAAATAACAACGTTTGTGAACAGACAGCAGACGAATGCTGAAACATCGTTTAGTGACACTGCCAGCGAAGTGTCGCGAACACCTGGGTTAAGATAAATGTGAAGTCTGCTTCTGTTCGTGTTTCGGTTACCCATTTCATTTAGTGTGGCGTAGGATGTGACAGCCCTCCATTTGTAAGAATACTGCGCAGGATAATATGTTGCTCTCATCAGCTGCTTTCGTGTGGCGAAACACGACGATGTTCCCATAGTAGCTGGGATTTTAGAGTTCTTTGCTGGGTGATAAACATTTCACAAATGGACAAGAAAAGCACATAAACTATTCGAAAAATAGGATATTTGAATCTCGAAAAAAGACACGGAAACAAGATAGAAATGATCTTTCCTGGCAGTGAAAGATTTGGAATTTATTCAACGTTTTCCCATTGACAGATTCCCACTTTCAGTTGCGTTGTACCTAGTGAATACCTGTCCATTGTTACTGTAAGCTCATCATTGCGTCGGAAAAGATTTCCAACCTAAATTTTCTTTGTATGTGGTAACGAATGGAAGATATAATGTATATAATCTGGCTAATAGGATTCATGTTATTTTATTCGTGTTTAAAAACTTGATTTCACCCATGTCAAAGTGACTGTGCGTGCAATTGCGTTGTCGTTATGAACGATTACTTTCTTTTTCAGCTGGAAGCTAGACATCCTTTCTCATACCTTGTCGACCATTTGATAGAGAAGACATTTGCAGCACACGCATTTTATAAAATTAATCTGTTCATTGCAATCATGAAGATGAATCTCATTTGCGTACTAGGAAACACTGGCCATATCTTGGTATATGAAAAGAACTTTACCTCTTTGGCGCAGGTCATCAGGTTCCATCCATTATTTGGTCACTGTTTGGCATCTATGCAGAAATAGATCCACACTAAGTAGCTGGTGCGGAAACTATGTAGATTTTTTTAACTAGTCAGACGACGCTAAGAAATTGATTATCGTACTTTATTTTGGAATGAATTCGCAATATTGTTGAGTTGAGTTGTAAAACGACCGTAGGCCCTTCAGTCAGCGTAGACTACCGTAGTGTTCCTTGGAGCTTGGCTCAGTTAAGATCGCAACTGCATTACCTGTACATTAAGTGTGTTGCCTACGTGTTGGGCGATACGTCATTTCGATCGCTTTGTTTCCGCATCCCATCAGTGTCTTACTGCGTTCCCTAGAAACCGTCAGCGGTGAACCGTCTAGATATTGGGTGAGGATATATGAAGGGTCGCATAAGTTACGGAACATTTTTGTTCTACATATTCTCCTGTCTTTTACTTAAAATAAACAGTATTTATTGCAAAATTGAAATTGTCAATGTTTAATTCTAGTTTTATTCGTAAATTGATTTGCGACGTAAATTTGATAAATGTTGTAGTAAAAAAATGTAAGTTATCATACAGCTCTAGGAAACGCAAATTCCTCCAGAAAAATGATAAAATGAAAAAGGCAGCAAATCAAAAACATATCAAACACCGCTTCAGTACTTCGTCGAGCTTATATAAAACATGTTAATGTTATTCGTAAGCAGCTTTCGCACTTCTCAACAATAACAGGAAACTCTTGGCTTTGATGATGATGAAAAACGTTGTATTGAGTACAAATAGATTCCTTTACTTTAGTGCTTGTAAACTATACTTGTATCAAAAGTATCTGCTTACATATAAGCGTGGAAGCTACGCTATCAGCTAATTTCAGTTACTTATAAAATGCAACTTATCTTTGTAAGGGTGTGAAGTATATGCTGTAACAACGCCGAACGATGTGTGGTTCTAGTTGTGTGCTAAGCAAACAACCAAAAACAAAGTGAAATCGTCGGCTGCCAGTTCCTCTCCCATACATTCAGTTATGTTTCTTTCCCTTCCAATGTTACCAGCACTATCAGTAATCCTACAATTTACTACCTCATTTGTGTGCTGTACCAAAACCACCGACCCGCAGTTTCGATAGAACGCAACTCTACTGTTGAGGCTTTCGTGGCCCCTTGTTCATGTAATGCCTGTTGGTGTCTGTCTCGAGATCTTCTTCCGGCGATTGTTTAACGATTTTTCTGACGTTTCGCGTGCATGAATGGCTGGCATTGTTCAGGTTCGATCCTCCATCCTTGGTGATGGGCTGAAATCGAGCCAGCGGCAGTAGAATGTAGAGGGTGATTCCGTGACGATGTTAAAAAGTTTCAGGGATGATGTGCAATCGTAAACGTATCAATTATAGGTAAGGTACCTTGATATGGCAACGACAGAGTAGAAAGTTATAAGCGAAAATCGTTCAGGTATCTGTGACCATGGAGTACTGTTGATGTTAAGATTGAAGGCAACATTCAGAAATGGCAGTAATAACAAAAACGAGAGAAAAAGTAAAGTAAACGTGGACTCTAAAATGCGTACTGTAATGGCTATTAGCACTTGTTCATCTTCTTTCTGTGAAACGCATTTCTTCTGCTGAACAAATGCCCATAGGTCTTTAGGTATGCATTTTAGAACCCATATTTACTGGGCATTTTTTTCTTATTTTAGTCCATACTAACTCCTCGAAAAATATAGAAACCAAAGAGACTGAAGTAGAATAGATGTTTCACATTGTCGAAGGTAAAGAAGTGCTCAAAGTTCTCAATGAATTGCATTTTAGAGCACCTGTTTATTAGTTTTATATAGGGGTAATGCAGGAGTAGGTTTAATAATGAATAAAAAAATAGGAGTGCGGGTAAGCTACTACCAACAGCATAGTGGACGCAATATTGTGGCCAAGGTAGATACGAAGCCCACACCTACTACAGTAGTACAAGTTTATATGCCAACTAGCTCTGCAGATGATGAAGAAATTGATGAAATGTATGATGAGATAAAAGAAATTACTCAGGTAGTGAAGGGAGACGAAAATGTAATAGTCATGGGTGACTGGAATTCGAGAGTAGGAAAAGGGAGAGAACGAAACATAGTAGATGAATATGGATTGGGGGAAAGAAATGAAAGAGGAAGCCGTCTGGTAGAATTTTGCACAGAGCATAAATTAATCATAGCTAACGCTTGGTTCAAGAATCATAAAAGAAGGTTTTACACGTGGAAGAATCGTGGAAATACTGGAAGGTATCAGATAGATTATACAATGGTAAGACAGAGATTTAGGAACAAGGTATTAAATTGTAAGACATTTCCAGGGGCAGATGTGGACTCTGACCACAATCTATTGGTTATGAACTGTAGATTAAAACTGAAGAAACTGCAAAAAGGTGGGACTTTAAGGAGATGGGACCTGGACGATCAGATTAAACCAGAGGTAGTACAGAGTTTCAGGGAGAGCATAAGGGAACAATTGTAACAAATGGGGGACAGAAATACAGTAGAAGAAGAATGGGTAGCACTGAGGGGTGAAGTAGTGAAGGCAGCAGAGGATCAAGTAGGTAAAAAGACGAGGGCTAGTAGAAATCCTTGGGTAACAGAAGAAATATTGAATTTAATTGAAGAAAGGAGAAAATATAAAAATGCAGTAAATGAAGCAGGCAAAAAGGAATACAAACGTCTCAAAAATGAGATCGACAGGAAGTGCAAAATGGCTAAGCAGGGATGGCTAGAGGACAAATACAAGGCTTATCTCACTAGGGGTAAGACAGATACTGGCTACAGGAAAATTAAAGAGATATTTGGAGAAAAGAGAACCACTTGCATGAATATCAAGAGCTCAGATGGAAACCCAGTTATAAGCAAAGAAGGGAAAGCAGAAAGGTGGAAGGAGTATATAGAGGGTCTATACAGGAGCGATGTTCTTGAGGACAATATTATGTAAATGGAAGAGAATGTAGATGAAGATGAAGTGGGAGATATGATACTGCATGAAGAGTTTGACAGAGCACTGAAAGACCTAAGTCGAAACAAGGCCCCGGGAGTAGACAACATTCCATTAGAACTACTGACGGCCTTCGGAGAGCCAGTCCTGACAAAACTCTACCATGTGGTGAGCAAGATGTATGAGACAGGCGAAGTACCCTCAGACTTCAAGAAGAATATAGTAATTCCAATCCCAAAGAAAGCAGGTGTTGACAGATGTGAAAATTACTGAACAATGAGTTTAATAAGCCACAGCTGCAAAATACTAACGCGAATTCTTTACAGACGAATGGAAAAACTGGTAGAAACCGATCTTGGGAAAGATCAGTTTGGATTCCGTTGAAATATTGGAACATGTGAGGCAATACTGACCTTACGACTTATCTTAGAAGAAAGATTAAGGAAAGGCAAACCTACGTTTCTAGCATTTGTAGACAGTTATAAGAGTTGAGGGACATGAGAAGGAAGCAGCGGTTGGGAAGGGATTAAATAACGTCTCCCCGACGTTATTTAATCTGTATACTGAACAAGCAGGAAACAAGAGAAAAATTCGGAGTAGGTATTAAAATCCATGGAGAAGAAGTAAAAACTTTGAGGTTCGCCAATGACATTGTAATATTGTCAGAGACAGCAAAGGATTTGTAAGAGGAGTTGAACTGAATGAACAGTGTCTTGAAACGAGGATATAAGATGAACATCAACAAAAGCAAAACGAGGATGATGGAATGCAGTCGAATTAAATCGGGTGATGCTGAGGGAATTAGATTAGGAAATGGGACACTTAAAGTAGTAAAGGAGTGTTGTTACTTGGGAAGCAAAATAACTGATGATGGTCGAAGTAGAGAGGATATAAAATTTAGACTGGCAATGGCAAGGAAAGCGTTTCTGAAGAAGAGAAATTTGTTAACATCGAGTATAGATTTAGGTGTCAGGAAGTCGTTTCTGAAAGTATTTGTATGGAGTGTAGCCATGTATGGAAGTGAAACATGGACGATAAATAGTTTGGACAAGAAGAGAATAGAAGCTTTCGAAATGTGCTGCTACAGAAGAATGCTGAAGATTAGATGGGTAGATCACATAACTAATGAGGAGGTATTGAATAGAATTGGGGAGAAGAGGAGTTTGTGGCACAACTTGACAAGAAGAAGGGAGCGGTTGGTAGGACATGTTCTGAGGCATCAAGGGATCACAAATTTAGCATTGGAGGGCAGCGTGGAGGGTAAAAATCGTAGAGGGAGACCAAGAGATGAATACACTAAGCAGATTCAGAAAGACGTAGGTTGCAGTAAGTACTGGGAGATGAAGAAGCTTGCACAGGATAGAGTAGCATGGAGAGCTGCATCAAACCAGTCTCAGGACTGAAGACCACAACAACAACAACAAACAACATATGTCGTAGCAAGCTTTATGACAGTGTAACAGTTTTACTTCTGGTGGATGTCCAGGGACGTAAAGAATATTAGTTCACTTTAGTAAAACTCTCTAATATAGAATGCTTATCTTGGATATAATCCGCGTCCGCATGAATGGCAATACGTATTCATTACTGTCGCAGAACACTACGGCAACTTCTTATTATTCTGAAAAATTCTGAAAGCCAGTCAAGTATCACAGTCATAGAACTATTAACACAGTTCTAATGGCACTAATTGGCTGCAGGATCTGAGCTATGACGATGCCGCTATCATAGTCGGCTATCAAACAGTGGGGTGGCCGGCGTTGCGCTCTGACCTGAGCAGACTTCCAGCAGCGGCGGCGTGTCGAACCTCTTGAGGGCGTGTCTTCGTCGACGTCTCTCATTTGTATCCACTTTGTGGTCCCGTCGTCAGGCACCAATATTACTATCGAGCCTTATTCGTAGGACGACATCAAAGTTAAACATTTTCTTCTTGTTTTAGGCCCTAGTACCACCTCCAGAAGTTGCCCAGCTTCCGGTCTTAGCAATAACAGCACAGTCACATGCATTCCACTCTCAGATCTATCAGTACGATTTTCAATTATCGCTTTCGACTCAGTTGTTTCCGGACCAGAATTTCTCACCTCAAATTGATGCATTAACCCTTCTCCTACATCACTGGAAGTTTATAACATTATCACGGAATCACCCTGTAGGTATATGTAGGTTTCTTTTGTCCTTCGCCCATCTGAGACATAATTTAATCTTCTTTATCTGTCTGTAAATGGTCCTTACGCTGTGGGTGCGCAGTATACAGCCTATTCTGTCCATCACCTTCCGGACAGATTTCAAAATGGCACTATGTGCTTTTTCCTTCTGACGCGTCATTGCCCTAGGTGTCAGGTTCCGTGATACTTCTCATGCAACTGGCGGGGTACCAACTGCTCTTCAAAACCTATGCCATGAATGCATCTCGCGTCAGAGGTGCTGGGGCTCAGATGTTCGTCTTGCGAACGTTACAAGCGCGTTAATCATTCGTCTTTTTTCGCTCTAGTGATAACCTGATTATTGGCACAAATCTCGATTCGTGTGTATCGGTTTACGACACAGGCTGTGTTCCAGCTTTTCACTTTTATTCGTAACCATTATATCTGGAAGTGGTAGCTGTATTTCGTGTTGTTTATGGGGACTTCGCAGATGCCTTATGAAGTAAGTGAGATGTTCTCCACCATGGCTCGACACGACGAAGGTATCGTCGACGTACCTGTGTTGCACCTTAGGTTTACGAGATATCAAGTACAGGGCCTATCTTTGGAAATACTACTCGAAGAAAATGGCAACCGCTGGACTATCTGGACTGTGTACGAGGACAGACATCACCGTTCCACATGAAGCTCGTGGTAAGACATGCTTGAAAGAGGTAGGTGATGTCCTGCAGAAAAATGGAAAAGGTATGCTTGCACTTTAGCTAACAAATGTTGGTCAGTCCACATTTTAGTTTTATTAGTTCCTCAATGAAATTTTCCGATTTCTTTATGCATATGTTGGTCCACATCACATACGGCTGAAGCAGACACCAATGTTTCGCCAGTTTACGACGTATATCTCGGTGAGCCAGGAGTGCTTACGAATGGTCTTAACGGCACATCATCTCTTCGGATTTTTGATAACCCGTACAGCCAGGTGCGGCTTCTGTTTTGTGTATATTCCTCTGTACATCTATCGAGAGAAAACGACTTGATTAATCAGATCGTCATAGAGTGATCTTCTGCGTCATAATTGCACTCACCTTTTGGTATGTCATTGGATCTAGTAGGTCACGTATCTTCTGCTGATAGTCTTGATCTTCAAAACGACGGTCGCATTTCCCTTGCCAGCTGGCAATATCAGTATACTCTTGTCGGCATTAAGGTTCTTGATAGGGCGTAATTCTTATCTTTTCAGTTTCCATTCCGTTGGTTTCCATGTCGCAGTATCCTGACAGTTTCACCGACGATGTACCAAAAGCACAGATCGGGTGCAGCGGATCACATGGAATACAGATTGATTAATCAAGGCATCTTCTCTCCGACAAAGCCGGGAATATACTTCGTACCCTCTACATGTCGAAAAGTGTATGTGTATGTTGGAACAACTGGCCGATCCATCAGTACCAGGATTATCGAACATAAATACTACTGCAGGCTGAGACAGGAAGAGAAATCCGTGGCGGATCCCGCACTGCGTTAGGTGAATCACGTAATAAAATTCGCCGACACAGAGGTTCTCGCTGTGGTTCAGAGAAGCCATAGAACTTCACAAACGTCACAATAATTTCAACAAGAAAGAAGAACGCCTCAAGTTTACCACAATATGGATACGCTGAAACAAATGGTTCAAATGGCTCTGAGCACTATGGGACATAACTTCTGAGGTCATCAGTCCCCTAGAACTTAGGACTACTTGAACCTAACTAACCTAAGGACATCACACACATCCATGCCCGAGGCAGGATTTGAACCTGCGACCGTACCGGTCGCGCGGTTCCAGACTGTAGCGCCTAGAACCGCTCGGCCACTCCAGCCGGCGCTGTAACAAAATGCAATTGCAAGTGCAAGGGGAACACTATAGTGATGATGACCACGGAAAAGAGGACTCGTCTCCATTGCGCCATCAGCAATGAAGGGAGAACCTTTGATAAAGAGAATCATTCGTTCTGGTGAAATGTCAGGAAAATCGCTAAACAAACGTCTTCTGAAGATGCTGATATAGAAACCAATAGGCAGTACGTGATAATTCAGTAAACGTTGCATACGTCTTACATAAAGCTACTGTACTTTTTCTTTTTATATGCGCATGGCGCCAGCTGCTTCACGCATCTTTAATTACCTATCATCCAAGATTTATTTATTTATTTATTTTGAAAGGGCGCTGGCGGTATGTTTACTTCCCCGATTCGAGTTTCCGCTATTTGTCTCTAATACTTTTCCCACACCATATAACGCAAGCTCTCGAGGTTTTCATCTGCGATTCCAGTTGTCCATCGTATGTCATTTAGATCAACTTCATTACTTTATTTGACCATCAATTTTCTAATACTTGCAATGGACCTAGGTAACTCGGTATACCCCGTAGTTAATTTTTCTTGAGTAGAGGGAAGTAATAAACCGTGTACTACACATATCAAAAAAAGTTTTGCATCACTCCGGTTCACAGAACTCCTGAAGACAGACGTTGACTGTGGATATTGTATCACAGGCACAGTCCCTTTGACTGTTCAGGGATGCATTAGCAGCGCCTATTAGATGGAGGGGTCCGACAGACGATCAGTTCCAGTCATTCCACCAGGAAGGAGGTACACGGCTCGTGTTATCTGTAGTTCCACCATGCTTAGACGGTCAATACCACGGTTCGATCGCTTCCGCATTGTTTGTGCCATTGGCTCTCAACAAGGGAAGTGTCCAGGCGTCTCGGAGTGAACCAAACCGATGTAGTTCGAACATGGAGGACATACAGAGACGCAGAAACTGTCGATGACATGCCTCGCTCTGGCAGCTCAGGGATACTACTGCAGTGAATGGACGCTACCTATGGATTATGGCTCGGAGGAATCCTGACAGCAATGCCACCATGCTGAAAAATGCTTTTCGAACAGCCACATGACGTCGTGTTACGACTCAAACAGTGCACAGTAGGCTGCATGATGCGCAACTTCGCTCCCGACGTCCATAGTGAGGTCCATCTATGCAATCACGACACCAAGATGCGCGGTACAGATGTGCCAAACAACATGCCGAAGGGACCGCTTAGGGTTGGCATCACGTTCCCTTCACCGGTGAGTGTCGCATATGCCTTCAACCAGACAATCGTCGAAGACGTGTTGGGAGGCAATCCGGTCAGGCTGAACGCCTTAGACACAATGTCCAGCGAGTGCAGCAAGATGGAGGTTTCCTGCCTGATGTTTTGTGGTGGCATTTTGTGGGGCCAACGTACACCGCTGGTGGTCATGGAAGGTACCGTAAGGGCTTTACGATACGTGAATTCCATCCTCCGACCGATAGTGCAACCATATCATCAGCATACTGCCAAGGCATTCGTCTTCATGGACGAAAATTCGCGCCCCCATCGTGCACATCTTGTGAATGACTTCCTTCAGGATAACGACATCGCTCGACTAGAGTGGTCAGCATGTTCTCCAGTCATGAACCCTATAGATTATGCCTGGGATAGATTGAAAAGGGCTCTTTATGGACGACGTGACCCACCAACGCTAAAAAGCCGTTTAGGAGTGAGACAATCTGGACCAACAATGCCTTGAGGAACTTGTGGACAGTATGACATGACGAAAACAGGCATGCATCAATGCAACAGGACGTTCTACTGGGTATTAGAGATACCGTTGTGTACAGCAACATGGACCACCACCTCTGAAGGTCTCGCTGTATGGTGGTACAACATGCAATGTGTGGTTTTCATGAGCAATAAAAAGGGCCGAAACGGTGTTTATGTTGATCTCTATTCCAATTTTCTGTACAGGTTCCGGAACTCTCGGAACCGAGGTGATGCTAAACTTTTTTTGATGTTTGTATATTGTAAACTAAAGTATTAAAGAAGGCATGGCAGTCCAGTTTACCTATTTGTAAAAACATACGCAGTAATCATTGCTCTTTTATGGCTTTGGACAAAGCATTCTACTACTTATCTCATTTTCTTTTCTTTTTACTAGCGTTAGAAAAGTGTGGGAAAACTGTAGATGCTTCTAGAACCTACCTCCAGGAAGATAAATTCATTTGGCTCGAAGGAACACGTGGGACAGTATTGACCCAACGATTTTTGTTAGCAGATAGGCTGAAGAATAGCAAACATACGTTTGTAGCATTTATACTGTTAGACACAGCTTAAACTATCCAGTTTTTCGAAATTTTGAAACAATAAAACTCTTTGAAATTCTAAAGACAGCAGGGAAAATCAGGTAGCGAATATTTTTCTACATCGTGCAGAGAAAACATTATAGTTCAAACAATCAAAGGACATGAAAGAAATGTGGTAATTGAGAAGTGAATGAGAAAGGGTGTGGATTCTCCTCAATGTTATTAAATCTGGTCATTGAATTAGCAGTATAGTAACTTACGAATTCCGGAGAAATTTGGACAGAACCGGAAGTTCGAGGAGACAAAATAAAAGCTTCATGGTTAGCTGATGGCATTGTCACTCTGACAGAGACCGAAAAGGACGGGAAATCTGTTAAAAGGAATGGTTAATGTCTTGTTGGAGGTTATAAGATGAGTACGATCAAAACTGAAGGAAGGATAATGTAATGCAATTGAATTATATCAGAAGAAATTAGGTTAGGAAATGAGATACTAAAGTAGTACATTAGTTTTGTTAATGGGTAAAAAATAACTGAGAATGTGTTAAGTAGAGAGGATATATAATGGAATCGAACTAGGGCAAGAAAAGCATTTTTGAGAGAAAGCTGTTAAGAACAAATACAAATTTAAATGTTAGTTTCATCTGAAGAACTTCACTTTATCTTGAGTGTATCCTTGTGAGGAAGTGAAGCAATAAACTACTACCAATTTAGACAATAGGAAAATGCAGATGTTCGAGATATGGTGATTACTGAAGGGTCTTGAAGACTGGATTGGTAGATAGGATAACTAATGAGAAAGTGTTGGTGAGAAATTTATGGCAAAACTTGACTAAAAGAAGAGTGAGGTGATAGGATTCATCCCTAGGTATCAACGAATCATTAGTTTGTTTTGGAAAGATTTGCATGTAGATGGTAAAAATTATAGATGAAGAACCAGTGAGTAGGTTCAAGTGTGTGTAGGTTACAGTAGTTACGCAAAGATGAATAGGACTGCACGGGAAAGACTAGCGTGGAACGCTGCTTCGAAGAAGGCTTCGGATCGAAGACTACAGCAATTTCACATGATTACAGTTACATACTGTTTTATCAGTTTTAATTTGTAATTAACAAGCAACAACCAGTAATATACAACAAGGACAGATGTAAAACTAAATGGGATTCTTCCGTGTGATGCTCTCTTTTCGGCACAGAACTCAACAAAGAGGCTATGGAGATTGATGAGTTAACACTTATGCAAACACATACCAACGCTGTCGGAAAATCAACCGGATTTTGAATTTGGGAAAGGAGCAAATATAAAAATTCAGCTAATGAAACAGGCAAAACTGGGCACAGAGTCTAAAAGTGATATTGTAAAGAAAATGCAAAACGACATAGCAGGAATGGCTAGAGATCGAATGGTGGCTATAGCAAATATAGATAGCGGGTGTAAAAAACTTAACAAACCTTTGAGAAAAGGGGAAGAAACTGTACGAATACGAAGATCTGATTTGAAATCATTTCTAAGTAAAAAAGGAAAGCTGAGAGGTCGGAATATACCTGAGGGCATACAATGAAATGAATACAGAAAGGGAACGCGATGTAGACGACGATGAGAGAGCAGATATGATACTGCGAGAAGAATTTAACAGAGGACTAAAAGGCTGACGAAAGTCCCTCAGAACTATTAAGATGGGAAAACCTCCAAGTGACAAAACTATTGCAACTGACGGAAAAAATCCAAACCCCTAGGAGCTGTGCGAGATAAACGGAAGCTGGTAGGTGTTCAAATTTCACGCTAGTCGGTTAAGAGTGGCGTTAGTGCCGCCGATATGACGATACAAATCAGGTTTGCTTTAAATATACGCTGCAAGGGTCACGAGCGTTAGTTACCTTTTGGACTGGACGTAGTGGGTTGATATTAGTCAAGAATACCTTTAAGACGACGAAGATGCCATTATCACCAGTTCACGAAGTTGGACGAGGTAATAGCACTATGAGAAATTGGAAGTTCATTCCGCGATATTACAGAAAGATACGGCAGGAATGTAACGACTTACATGATCACTAGCGGCGGTGGTCGCGGGAAGGTAAGATCTTAAGGAGTCCGGACTTTGGATGGCCATGTGACACTGACGGGGGGGGGGGGGGGGAGATCTTCGTATTCGACACATGGCTGTGGCGCATCATAATGCGTCTGCAGCAGCGATTCGAGCAGCATTTGGCATCGCAGTATGCCAAAGAACAGCTACAAATCGGTTACTTCGGACAGCTCCAAGCCAGTCGCCCTGTAGCGTGCATTCCACTGACCTGAAACCGCCGTCATTTGCGACTTCAGTTGTGTCAGGCGAGAACTCATTGAATGGCGGAGTGCGGATCTGGTTCTGATGGCCGTGTTGATTAGGAGGAGGTCAGGTGAGGGCCTGCAAACAACCTGTGTGCGTGCTACACGCACAGGACCTACACCTGAAGTCATAGGCTGTGGTGCGATTTCGTATGGCAGCAGGGGCACTCTCGTGGTTATCTGACATACTCTGGCTGCAAATCTGTATGTCAGTCTGGTGATTCGGCCTGTTGTGCTGTCATTCACGAACAGCATTCCACGGGATGATTTCTAACAGCAGAACGCTCGCCGACAGTCCGCTGCTGTAACCCAGCATATTCAGCAAAGTGCCGACATTTGCCTTGGTCTGCACGATCACCAGATCTGTCTCCAATCGAGCCCTATATTGACCGACCAAGTGCAACAGTCATGGAACTTTATCCCACAAACTGACATCCGGCACCTGTACGACGGAATGAATGCACGTTTGAATTCAACGTTTTGGCAGCTACACTGGTTATTAATATATCATCATTTCACGTTTTCAATTGATTTTCTCAAGCCCACAACGTAAAATAAGTTAGCTAGGCAAATGTATTAACGAAATTTGATTACTCTACATTATTTATTTCTTGGTGAAGAATTTCTTTGACCATCAGTGTATATGAGACAGGGAAATACTTTTGGACCTGAATAAAATTAATGCAATAATTAATATTCCAAGTAAGGCAAAGCGATTAGTTGAAATCGTGGTTGCAGAATACTGATATGAATTATTTACATAAGAATGGAAAAGCTAATAAAAGCTGACGTCAGAGAAGATTAGTTTGGGTTCCGGGGAAATGTAGGAAGACCCGTCGCAGTGACGGCTTACGTCAGTTTGTTACTGAAGAGAAATGTAGGGCATTAAAATCGTAGACGAAAACTAAGGCCTGCAGAGCTGCATCAAACAAGTCTTCGAACTGAAGACCAACGGCAACCAACACTCACAGGAAAGTTGTTGGTAGCAAAGTTATCACCGTGCCAGGCCGAGCACCTTTCAGCAAGCCAGCCTGGTACATGTGCCGGAGTCCCACACAGGTGCCACACTGGGAGGTGAGTGGAGCGCCCTGAGGCTAGGCTAGGCGAGGCGAGGCGAGGCCGGTAGCCTAGGCCAGCGGCGAGCAGCGGACCGCGAGCCGCCGCGGCGGCCGCCGCTGTCAGCCCGCGGCGCTGCCCGGACGGCGTCTGGCGCCGTTCCCACTGGCGACGCTTTATTTCTGTCGTGACGTAGGCCGGGCCACGCTGCAGCCGTGACGGCGTCGGAATGTGCGTCATTCCTGAAATGGCCCGCCTGGAGATGGCCCGTCCGCTGACCGCTTATGCAGCTGCTTATTCTAGCAACAAAATGCTTCTGTCACGGTTCCCAGTAGCTCGCTGGAAAGACATATCTGCTCTCGATATACAGCGTGTTTCAAAAAGAATGATCTGATTTTGGACGGTACTAATTACGAAACATGGGATGCGGCGACATGGAAATGTGCGTTGGGCGTAGCCTAGAGTTTCAAAAAATCACCGCTAGATGTCAGTCAATGAGTGTTGTCGGTTTGAAAAGTCAGGAATAAGAAGGCGTCCGCTAAACAGAAGGCGTCTTAGTGCTACAGTTTGCAAAGAGTCTACAATGGTTTACGTCCAGCGTGTTTTTCTTCGGCGTTACGACATTGCCACGTCTGCATCCGTTCGTCGTTGGTGTCGCCAGTTTGAAGAAACAAGATGCTTTTGCGAAGATAAAAGTTCAGGTCGACCTTGCACTTCTGATGAGACGGTGGAAAGAATCCGACAAACATTCGAGCGAAATCCACGGAAGTCTACTTGCCAAGTAAGCAAAGGACTGGCAATGCCTCATACGCGTGTCTGCCCAGTGCTAAGGTGTGGTTCGCTTATAAAGCGTAAAGCACAATTAGTGCAAGCTCTTAGGGCTGGTGATAAAAAGGAACCGAGTTAACTTCAGCAGTGCCCTGCTAGAGGACATGGAAGATGATACATTTTTATCATGGTTAATTTTCAGTGATAAAGCAATATATCATGTTAACGGTAACCTAAACTGACATAAAGTGCGAGTGTGTGGAGTCCATAGCCCTCATGACTATTGAACACGAAAGAGATTCACGTAAAGTGATTGTTTTTCGTGTCATAACTCGTGAAAAAGTACAAGGCGCCTTCTTTTTTGAGGAAAACACAGTGACTGCAATAAGCTGTCTTCAAATGCTACAGAACTGGCTTTTTACACAAATTCATGAGGACCCCGATGACTTTATTTTGCAAGAGGACGGAGCTCCACCACACTGGCACAAACAACGTACGTCAGTTTCTCAATAACATTCTGACTCAACGCTGGTTGGGGTGTACGGGACCCCGAGACACTGTCCTGTGTTCTTGGTCTCCAAGATCGCCAGACATGACCCGGTGCTATTTTTTCATCTGGGAGCATCTGAAGAAAAGTGTATTCATCTCCCGTTTAGCTCATGACACAGAGAGTAAGAACAGAACAACACCCCCATAACTTCTGTAAAAGCAGATACATTGCATGAAGTTTATGATGAATTTAGTTATCGTGTAGATGTTGTTCGTGCTGATGCTGGTGGACACACAGAGCATTTGTAATAACATAGCTAAAACTTAAACATTTCTGTGAGTATTTTGCAATTTTGAAATTTATCCCATGTTTGTAGTACGTTTTATCAATAAATATGGGGTCTTGAAATCTGGTCATTCTCTTTGAACCACCCTTTATAATAAGCCGTTTGTTGCTCCTCGGTATGATTCTGTAGATGTAGTCGAGGATCCGCCAACTGGGATGGCAGGTTCAGGCCACTTAGATGGCGTGCTGCGTGGAAGAGGGTCGTGTGGAGGAACTCGTGAGTCAAACTGCGGCGTAAATAACATACGCTAGTTATGGTCGCCCCTTCAAATAATTCCCTACACGCTTTACCACCTTGCCTTGTCTGTACTGTGTCGAACTGCTCTTGTTGTGTTTCCTGGGACAAATTTCCTAAAGTTCATTGATCAATAGTTTGCCTAGTTTCTGATTTTGTTTTTCGTATTATAATATTTTGTTATGGTATATTGATAATTTTTTTTTACTTTCGCAGCATCTAATTACAATTGAATGTAACACAGTTTTCGTTCATTTACGCATTGCGCATTTATTCTTTGCAAGGCATCTTCAGCTGCTTGGAAGATGTACATATTTCTCTTCATTTGCGTGGCCATAGTGTCCGTAGTTACTTTATAAATCTTGGGGGTATTTTTGTTCTGTCGTTGCAACTAAAAACATGCGTATTTTTTTTAACCATACGCGTTTCGCTTTATTGGGATAAAGCATCATCAGTGGTCTGTAATTAAGTTATTCACGGTTTGAGCCAATCAAAATGTTATAAACAGTTGCAGTTGGCAGTTTGCTTCTGTATGATGTAGTAATAATTTAAAGTTCTGCTTACAGGTTTCGTGGATGTTGTTCTACATGTTGTGTTTTTGTTCCATTTTCGGAGCTGTTCTTCTTCCTATAACTGCAATTTGAAATTATGTTTTTCGGACTTACAGTACTAGGAACTGAACACTTGTTCTGATGTTATGTTCTGATCGGTTTTGCCAACCGTCGAATGTTATTGCCAGTATTTCAGGCCACCGAAGATCCATTGCAAAGAATAAATGCGAAACGCGTATGGCGCGAAAATTGCGTTTCATTGTCTCATTCAGTTGTTATTAGATGGTCCAAAAGTAAAAATTACCTTGGAACCGTAATATTATATACAACGGAGGACGACAGGATTACAAAATGCCGGCCGGTGTGGCCGTGCGGTTCTAGGCGCTACAGTCTGGAACCGCGCGACCGCTACGGTCGCAGGTTCGAATCCTGCCTCGGGCTTGGATGTGTGTGATGTCCTTAGGTTAGTTAGGTTTAAGTAGTTTTAAGTTCTAGGGGACTGATGCCCTCAGATGTTAAGTCCCATAGCGCTCAGAGCCATTTGAACTATTTGATTACAAAAGCTGAAGATGAAATATTTCAGTTTAGCTCCCGGTAACATGGCGCATCCTCGACCTTGCAGGCGTTCCCTTTTCAAATGAGCCGAAAAGAGATGAACACCGATGAGCCAAAACCTTGTGACCACCGGTTTAACAGCGTGCTGGTCCGCTTTGAAGTGCAATACAGCATTTGTCCAACATGCGACGGATTCGACACGTCCCTGGTAGATTTTCAGAAGTATGTGGCATCAGATGTTACGCACAGGTCACAAAATTCCCGTATATTACGGGCCGGTGATTCGTGTTCACCTAGCTGGCGCCAGATAGCGTCCCACATAAACCCATAGTTAGTGAATTTCGTGACCAAAAGGTCTAAGGCGCTGCAGTCATGGATTGTGCGGCTTGTTCCGGCGGAGGTTCGAGTCCCCCCTCGGGTTTGTGTGTTTAGCCTTAGCATAATTTAGGTTAATTAGCGTGTAAGCTCAGGGACTGATGACCTTAGCAGTTAAGTCCCACAAGATTTCACACACGTTTGCACATTTTTTTGAGATGCATGGTTCGAGTAGCCATTCGCCAGGACGGCAGCGTAACCGGACACAACAATCGATTTAGTGTAGCTTGAACCATAAGTCAACTGACCAGGCGACAAGTATCCATTCATCTAATATCCGATCTCGATGAATCCGTGCCCATTGTAGTGGTAACTGGCAACGGCCGACGTCGTTGAGTCAACCAGGGAACACGAAATGATCACCTGCTGCAGGATCTCATGGTTGACAACGTGCGCAGAACGATGAGTTCCGAAACACTTGTGCCTGGACCAGCACTGTACTCTCCCGTCAGATGAGCTGTAGTTCGTTGCCTATCCTTCGAAGCCATTGACTTTCATGTTCTGCGATGAGAATTGGGCATCCAACACTTTGTTACTTACTCACGGTTTACTTCTGCTTGAACCATGCCACAGATGCTCAGAGTACCTAGACAACAAAAATGAAGTAATAAGATCTTCAAATAACAAAAAAGAAATATTGTAGCAGAGGGGCACACGAACCTGCCATTATTTGTGTATCGAGGATGGTGTTTGCACTTTTCTATTCTGTCTCTGCTAAAGTACTTCTTTTTCGTTATTTAAATATTTTCTTGTTACTTCATCTTTATGGCACAGGTACACCCCTGTTTTAATGCGATCCTGACGTATGTTTAATTCAAAGCATACTAGCAAACGTAAGCTTTCTTCCTGACGGTTAGTAGAAACTTCTTTGATATTTTCATTTCGAGCGTAGCATGATAGGACCAAAGTTCTTGCTATTTATATTTTCCTTTCTTCTTTTTTGTGGAAAATATGATCATGTCCTAAAAATGCGAAACGCTTTCCGCTACTAAAACTGTTGGTGTTCAAAATAATTGTTCATTCGTAGTCATTTTTCATTCCTCTTGTATCGCATTAAAACAGGGGTGTACCTGCAACAAGAGGACCCATTATTTATCTTAGTATCTGGATAAATGCAGAAAAAGCCAGTACTTCGAGACGGACGCTCCATGGGTAATATGTCGACACCAGTCCAGTGGAGGTTACAGGCTGTAGATGTAGGTGCCTACTTGCTTATAAACGGCAGTGAACACAATGTTGTTTTCAGCATCACAAACACAACATCGTTATCGACGTTTAGGTTCTAACAACCCTACCACAACAAAGGTCATAATTTAATAATGATTGTGGTGTTGCTCACGCAGATAAATACTGCATTTCCGGGCAATAACAAAGTTATTATGAGGCAGGTGTCATTAGAGCACAGTTAATAAAGTCATTTCATTTAATAATGAATAAACTAGACACTCATCTTTTCGTGTTTTCCACGCTGGTCTCGTTGTAAAATCATGGCTCAATCGTCAAAAATCTAGGTGGTGATGATTCCAAGCTCGGATGCAAAGAGGCCTAGGTTTTATTCTGCGATATTCAAAAGTTTTTTAGATGTGTTTCACAAACTATTCTTGAAGATTAAACCTTTGAAAGTTAGCACAATGGTGATGTAAAAAAGTAATCAACACTCCGAACTTAAGTTACACTTCTTTTTTACTGCTTTTGTTGCAGTATCACGTAACACACAAAACATCACTTCACAATACAAAACATACTTGAAAACATCTTCCACACTGTTAAAGTTCACATTTTGTAAGCTGACTACAATAAGCGTCTTTCCAACATGACGTCCAAGACTTGACCCACTCAAGTTTCGACTCTCTAACAACTAATAACCGCTTACGCGCCCAAAAATCAAGAGTTACAAGTACGTTAAAGATCATAGCGACAAAAGAAAGAATACACATAAGAATAATATCATTGCAACATAAACATATCGATGTATCAAAGTGTCTCTACATTAATGAAATTAAATCTGAATGTTGTCTTAGAGACATGTTAACTGCTTTACAGAAACACAGTAGAATATTGCTGGTATCGAGAGGTTCAGGTGAGCTGCCGTAATGGTTACGTAATTCAAGTACCATTACAAGGTGCAGAGACTTATGGCATCACTATCTATTACGGGTACTGGACAAAGGCGTTTGTAGCGCGTATGAAATAAAAAGAAAAAAGAAGTGCGATCGTCATATCGGATAATTAATGTGCAACATAAATTGGTTTAATAAAACGAACACCAAATATTCAGGCAGACGTAAACCAATTTACGCGGCAGTTCCGTATGCCATTGCCACTATAGCGCTGTTCAAAATTTATAAATACAGTAGTGCTGCATTACTACAACGTCTTACGTGCGTAGAAGACAGCTGCACGTTTAATAGCTAGACGGTACCTGGCGCAGCGACAGTCAGAGAACACAGCTGGGACAGTCAATTTGGGCAAGTTGCATCGAGAGGCCTTAGGCGAGTTAGACACATTCAGCGTCAGATATAGATGAACAGGTGATCAAATGTTCATACGTTCTTGCAGTAATTACAGTCTATAGGTTCCGAGACTAGAAGTCAGTGACGGCCAAGGGCTCCAACATGCGACGATTACCAATGTCTGAAGTTATGCACTCGAATTAACAGGACAGCGACGACATTGTCACTAGGGTTTGTCCTCACTATACTAAACGAAAGTGTGTTATTTACGTATGTTGTGCACCGATGACGTTTATGTAATCGGTAAGTATGCTAAACCGTAAGCCACCGATGTAATACCCACATCTTATCATAGGAGTGGGCGTTTTGTAGCAAAAACGGTAACAAGTACACTATATTACCGTTCTATTATCGTTCAAAATTACATCGGAAGAAACCCCTTTGCCCTCATCTTGAAATCAGTGAGAAGCTTGCCTTCGAACGCGGTAGTGCAGCGGATAGTTTCAACATCAAAACATACGGACCAAGTAGTGTTTTGTCGATTTTCTCGATATCAGTCCGATAGGCAATATTTGGAATATCCTCGCTGAGCTGCTTTCGACTTGTAGTCTTTCTCCCCAAATTCTCACTGTAGGAAGAGGATTTTTGCGACAAGAACGGTATTTACCTGATACAGGGATTGTAAGAGCTGTCAATAAATAACACCACATGTTCGTAAATGCCTGTTTTGCTATGTGATGTAATCACGGAGGGGGAGGGGCTAAATCAGAGCGTAACTGTTTTTGTAGTTTTTTGGTGGTAGAGCTTCCTAGTTAGGAGAGATCAATGTATCCTCATCGTCCTCACCCTCTGTCTGGGGGAAAGTTAATTATGATGCCTGACGTCAGTCCTGGCCGCGTAAACCAACTCCCTTCGTCCCTGCTTGCAGAAGGTCCTAAACTGATTAATTAAGAGACCGAGGACGTGGACGATGGACATTGGTATTTTATCCACGTATTAGCATCAGGTTCTTTCACGTTGCCGACAGCAGGCTTCATAAGAGTACATTTGCACCCAAGAATTCACAGCAGACAACTTTAAGTAAGACACTAAAACTTAAAGCGAAACAGGTTTTCTTAATAAATTAGTATACAGGTTCGTGGAGTTATGTACCGTCTATGCAACTAAATGAAGGAAGTTTCTTTATTGCCATACACGTTTCTCTTCTTTTATTTGGGAAACGTGATCAGTGGCCTGAAATACATGTTTCCTTTTATACATACAATAAACGTATTATGTGGTAGATAGAATATGCTGCTATATTACATTTTGTCGTGTTTTTCTGTTGCTTTTTAGGTCAGAAGCAACTTTTGTAGCACAAGTTCCGTATTGTCAATGTATCGTTCTGTGTTACTTACGATTTCCAGGGCTGTTAACACATATGTGTGGTCCTGGAGATGTATTTAGTAGTTTTCATACAACAGGTAGCTGATTTCTGGCGTTGTTTTATCCACATTTGTCACATCTCATGTCTCACTTTCACTTACCACTTGGTGATCAACGTATGTGTATTTTTGGTGTGTAGTGTTGCCAACTGTTGCTGTGTGTTTGTCTTTTTCGTGTTGTGTTTGATGATTTTCACTTGTTGTGTGTGTGTGTGTGTGTGTGTGTGTGTGTGTGTGTGTGTGTGTGTGTGTGTGTGTTTGTGTGTGTGTGTGTGGTTTTCTTTAATGCACCATCATACCATGTGGCAAAATACATGAACAAAATCAAAATGCAACATTATGAAATGAAGAACAGCAGAACAGTGAAAAACACAAATTAACTCATAACACAAATAAAAGACTTACACATCCCACAAACAGCATCACTTATCTCTTTTGACATAGAGATCATGTGCACCTTAATACCTACTGCAGACGCAAAAAAATAACTGAAGAAAACTTTCTGACATACAACAAGCTACCTGCAGACAATATTAATGAAACAACTAAAACCCTCAAAGCAATCATATCCAAAAATTACTTTCAATTTGAAAAGAAATTTTACTTACAAGAAGATAGGCTTCCAATGGGACCCCAGTTTCAGGATCACTGGCAAACATATTCATCAAGCACATAGAAAACACAGTCTTTGATACAGTCATCACAAAGAAACGATACACAATTGTTTAATGTACAAATATGTGGACGATGTAATTTGTATGGTAGATGAACTAACAGAGAAAACTGACAAATTTCATACAGATATAAGCAACATACATAAAAATACTCAATTTACCATGGAAAAAGAAACACAAAAGCAAATACATTTCTTGGATATAACAATAACGAGAGAGTACAATAAACACACATTTGACATCTTCAGAAAGCCAACAGCCACAGGCATAATTATACATGCTTCATCAAACCACCCACAAAATCAAAAATTAGCTGCCCATCTGCACATGTTACACGGACTCAGCAAAGAAAACTATGAAACGAATTACAAACATTACAACCGATAGCCACAAGCAATGGTTACAGCACCCACATAGTGCAAAAACTCAACCAAAATATCAAAACATGCAGAGAGTACAGAACCCCATGGACACTACAGCACACACGGAAACACAAAACAATAACACTCATTACATGAATAACAGAAAAAAATGGTACACTCTTACATACAAACAGAAAGCAACACACAAGATGGCAAATATACTAAAGAAACAGGGATTACAAATAGCTTACAGAACAAGAAACACACTCTAATTACATTTAAAAACAACAGATAAATGACATAAATACCAAGGAGCACGCATATACGAGCTGGAGAGCCAAGAATGTAAATCAGTATATCTGGGGATGACAAGCAGCAACTTTAAAAATAGATATAAAGAACATATAAGAAGTTGGTAATATGAAAACAGCCATTCTACCTTTCCTAAACACTTAATAAAACATGGACAAGAACCATCCAACATGGAATGTGACATTACAGTTATCAGAATTACAAATAATCACAACAAAAATCTCCTGTCTTTGCCAGAAAACTTTCACATACAAACAGCCATTGCAATAGAAAAGAAGGTACTCAACGACCAAATCCATATAAATAATAACTCTCTGATCATGCTAGGCACCAAAACACTACCAAACCGAAAAGTAACGAGGATAAATAATTGTATGGTATTGTATTGTAAACCGGGAACCTAGAAACGACAGAGAGGGTCCGTCCCCGCCACAGGCTCAGTGGTCCACAACCCCACGACGGCTACAGCAGTCCACTTCACCCCTCCGCCGCCCCACACCGAACCCAGGGTTATTGTGCGATTCGGTCCCCGGTAGACCCCTCCAGGGAACGTCTCACACCAGACGAGTGTAAACCCTATGTTTGCGTGGTAGAGTAATGCTGGTGTACGCGTAAGTGGAGAACTTGTTTGCACAGCAATCGCCGACATAGTGTAGCTGAGGCGGAGTAGGGGGACCAGCCCGCATTCGCCGAGGCAGATGGAAAACCGCTTAAAAACCATCCACAGACTGTCCGCTTCACCAGACCTCGACACAAATCCGCCGGGCGGATTCGTGCCGGGGACAAGGTGCTCCTCCCCGCCCGGAAAGCCGTGCGTTCGACCGCACGGCCAACCGGGCGGGCCTAGGATAATTAATTACTGAATATCCTTCCCCTCTTCTCTCTCTCTCTCTCTCTCTCTCTCTCTCTCTCTCCCTCCTTCACTCCCCCCCCCCCCGCCCCCAACACACAAAGATACAGAACTCATATATATTTAAAAAAAACACACATTTACACACAGCAAAATACACACACACAAACCCATATTTATTATTTCAAAAACTAAAAAAAAAATACATTTACACGCAGCAAAATACACACACGTAAACTCACATTTATTAAAACAGTACATTTGCACGCAGAAAACACAAAATACACACACACACAACAAATGAAAAACATCAAACACAACATAAACAAAAGACAGATAAACACACAGCAACAGCCGGCAGCACTACACACCAAAAACACACATGTTGATCACCAAATGGAAAGTGAAAGTGAAACATGCGATGTGAAAAATATGGATGAAAGAACGCCAGAAATCGGCCAGCTGGAGTATGAAAACTAACGAATACACTTCCAGGACCACACATATGTGCTGACAGCGCTGGAAATCGTGTGTAACACCGAACGATGCATTCACAGTACGGAACTTGTGCTACAGTGGTTGCTTCTAACCTAAAAAGCAACAGAAAAACACGACAAAATGTAATATAGCAGCATGTTATATCTACCACATAATACGTTTATTGTTGTACAAATGGAAACATGTATTTCAGGCCACTGATGGTGCTTCCCAAATAAAAGAAGCGAAACGCGTGTGGGAATAAAGTAACTGCCTCCATTTAGTTGCATAGACGTTACATACCGCCACGCATTTAGAGTAACTAAGGGTAAGACGGGAAACAGATAAAAATGTCGATAGTATACAGGGTGAGTCACCAACGCTACCGCTGGATATATTTCGTAAACCACATCAAATACTGACGAACCGATTCCACAGACCGAACGTGAGGAGAGGGGCTAGTGTAATTGTTTAATACAAACCATACAAAAATGCACGGAAGTATGTTTTTTAACACAAACCTACGTTTTTTTAAATAGAACTACGTTAGTTTTGTTAGCACATCTGAACATATAAACAAATACGTAATCAGTGCCGTTTGTTGCATTGTAAAATGTTAATTAAATCCGGAGATATTGTAACCTAAATTTGACGCTTGAGTACCACTCCTCCGCTGTTCGATCGTGTGTATCGGAGATCACCGAATTACGCAGGGATCCAAAGGGAACGGTGATGGACCTTAGGTACAGAAGAGACTGGAACAGCACATTACGTCCACATTCTAACACCTTTTTATTGGTCTTTTTCACGGACTCACATGTACATTACCATGAGGGGTGAGGTACACGTACACACGTGGTTTCCGTTTTCAATTACGGAGTGAAATAGGGTGTGTCCCGACATTTCAGGGCAATAGATGTTTAATGTGGTGGCCATCATTTGCTGCACAATTGAAATCTATGGCGTAATCAATGTCGTACACGCCGCAGTACATCTGGTGTAATGTTGTTTCCTATCCTCTGGGGATGTAGGCACATCACGGTACACATTCTCCTTTAACGTACCCCACAGAAAGAAGTCCAGAGGTGTAAGATCAGGAGAACTGGCTGGCTAATTTATGCGTCCTCCACGTCCTATGAAACGCCCGTCGAACATCCTGTCAAGGGTCAGACTAGTGTTAATTGCGGAATGTGCAGGTGCACCATCATGCTGATACCACATACGTCGACGCGTTTCCAGTGGGACATTTGCGAGAAACGTTGGCAGATCATTCTGTAGAAACCCGATGTATGTTACAGTGCTCTCCGATACACACGATCGAACAGCGGAGGAATGGTACTCAAGCGTCAACTTTAGGTTACAATATCTCCTGATGTAATTAACATTTTACAATGCAACAAACGGCACTGATTACGTATTTGTTTATATGTTCAGATGTGCTAACAAAACTAACGGGGTTCCATTTAAAAAAACGTAGGTTCGTGTTAAAAAACATACTTCCGTGCATTTTTGTATGGTTTGTATTAAACAATTACACTAGCTCCTCTCCTCACGTTCGGTCTGTGGACTCGGTTCGTCAGTATTTGATGTGGTTTACGAAATATATCCAGCGGTAACGTTAGGTGACTCACCCTGTATACGTGGTGGTAAAACAACTGCAGAAAAGGTGCGTTTCTCTGAAAACTAAATTTAATCTCAAGGTTAGACTGCAGAATTTGTTGGGGAAAGATTTCAAGATGTAGCAGAGAGATAAAATAGATTACTGCGTTCATGATAATTTGGTGGGTGGATGGCGGGGTGTCATAGATCAGATTCCTGGATACTGCTGTCAAGTATTTAAGCAATCTGGATGTCTTGAATTTTCCTTTGAGAGGGAAATCTGCATGTTAAGTTAGTAAAATTAATATTAATAAATGAAATGCAGCAGAATGTTAGTTGATTTAAATTAATTGGGGCCTCTTTCTTTGGTTGTTGTTCTTATTTCATGGATTAGAATATCACGATATAGTTGAAGTCTCGCCCTGCTCGGTATTCCTGCTACTGCAGAACGCACGCGAAGTAGCAGAATAGCTGAGTGCAGCGATACGGGGAGGCAACGAGCAAACGGGAATAACAACAGTCTTGTGTGTGACAAAGAAGCGCCGACAACTTGGAACAGCGCCGTCGCCTGCAGACAGAAGTGGATCAGCAATATTGTGCACGTGATGCTGGGCCACAGATGGCTCATGGCTCGCCCTTCCGTCTTGTTTATGTACTGGAGCGGGTGGTTCATGGAGCTGGCCAACGAGCAGTGGCACTTGGGACGAAGGGCAGTGGTTGGATGCGGGCCGCCGGTGATAGTGCTCCCATGTCTATGGAGTATGGGCTGGTCGCTGTCATCATGGGGACTGAAAGCTACAGGGTGTTTCAAAAATGACCGGTATATTTGAAACGGCAATAAAAACTAAACGAGCAGCGATAGAAATACACCGTTTGTTGCAATATGCTTGGGACAACAGTACGTTTTCAGGCAGGCAAACTTTCGAAATTACAGTAGTTACAATTGTCAACAACAGATGGCGCTGCGGTCTGGGAAACTCTATAGTAAGATATTTTCCACATATCCACCATGCGTAGCAATAATATGGCGTAGTCTCTGAATGAAATTACCCGAAACCTTTGACAACGTGTCTGGCGGAATGGCTTCACATGCAGATGAGATGTACTGCTTCAGCTGTTCAATTGTTTCTGGATTCTGGCGGTCTTTCAAGTGTCCCCACAGAAAGAAGTCACAGGGGTTCATGTCTGGCGAATAGGGAGGCCAATCCACGCCGCCTCCTGTATGTTTCGGATAGCCCAAAGCAATCACACGATCATCGAAATATTCATTCAGGAAATTAAAGACGTCGGCCGTGCGATGCACCATCTTGCATAAACCACGAGGTGTTCGCAGTGTCGTCTAAGGCAGTTTGTACCGCCACAAATTCACGAAGAATGTCCAGATAGGGTGATGCAGTAATCGTTTCGGATCTGAAAAATGGGCCAATGATTCCTTTGGAAGAAATGGCGGCCCAGACCAGTACTTTTTGAGGATGCAGGGACGATGGGACTGCAACATGGGGCTTTTCGGTTCCCCATATGCGCCAGTTCTGTTTATTGACGAAGCCGTCCAGGTAAAAATAAGCTTCGTCAGTAAACCAAATGCTGCCCACATGCATATCGCCGTCATCAATCCTGAGCACTATATCGTTAGCGAATGTCTCTCGTGCAGCAATGGTAGCGGCGCTGAGGGGTTGCCGCGTTTGAATTTTGTATGGATAGAGGTGTAAACTCTGGCGTATGAGACGATACGTGGACGTTGGCGTCATTTGGACCGCAGCTGCAACACGGCGAACGGAAACCCGAGGCCGCTGTTGGATCACCTGCTGCACTAGCTGCGCGTTGCCCTCTGTGGTTGCCGTACGCGGTCGCCCTACCTTTCCAGCACGTTCATCCGTCACGTTCCCAGTCCGTTGAAATTTTTCAAACAGATCCTTTATTGTATCGCTTTTCGGTCCTTTGGTTACATTAAACCTCCGTTGAAAACTTCGTCTTGTTGCGACAACACTGTGTTCTAGGCGGTGGAATTCCAACACCAGAAAAATCCTCTGTTCTAAGGAATAAACCATGTTGTCCACTGCACACTTGCACGTTGTGAACAGCACACGCTTACAGCAGAAAGACGACGTACAGAATGGCGTACCCACAGACTGCGTTGTCTTCTATCTCTTTCACATCACTTGCAGCGCCATCTGTTGTTGAAAATTGTAACTACTGTAATTTCGAAAGTTTGTCCGCCTGAAAATGTACTGTTGTCCCAAGCATATTGCAACAAACGGTGTATTTCTATCGCTGCTCGTTTAGTTTTTATTGCCGTTTCAAATATACCGGTCATTTTTGAAACACCCTGTAAGAGAGACAGACTGTCTGCTGAAGTTCAGCGATGAAGGACAATGGAGATGGGAATCAGCTATCTGGGTGGTATACCAGGTTCGTGTGGCCAGCAGTGGGAGCAGCCTGGTGGCCTCTGGGCTTGAGGTAGCAGCGACTTCAATCAACACTGTCAGCTCCCACCGTTCCTGCGTCACGTGAGCGCTCATGTAAACGTTCTGGCACCTGGTACCTGGTTTCATTTGTAGTGTGACCAAGGCCGCTCTCGAATAACCAAAAAATAAAGTGCTACACCAAACACCGTCAAAGAAGAGCCATCAAACGAAACAGAAATGTGCCCGTTCACTTCTTTAAAGTAAAAAGCTGAAAATGATTATATGGACAATTTAGAGGGTGGCAGATTGCTCTCCGAAGAATGCGTTTATCATACATGACATTTCGGCTTGTGTAGAACATAATACGACGATAGTTATGAGTGTATGGAGCCAGCAGTGACGAGAACGTACTAGATACGCAAAGTGAACATAGCGCAGGACCACCGTCCAGTCTGCTCGGTCATAACGGTAGGGATAGTGGCTATCGCTGAAACAACCGGTTTTCTATTACAAAGATTTTTTCAACGCCAGTTTAACAGGACTGTTAAAACCTCTCAGAAACAGGTTTCTGAAATTAGCGATTCTGGGTCTTTTGTTCCTTTACTTTCGTGTATCAAAAATAGAAATCGAACAAAGATAGAAAAATTTTGACCCTCTTAGTTTTAGGACGCCCAAAATCAAAACATTAAATTAAATAGCCAAACAAAAGAAAACTTAGTCCGTCCACCATTCGCTCTATTCTCGAAAAGTGCTAAGTGGTTCAGTACCACAAAAAATCAGCAGTATTCTCTCATTGTTTCTAACCATTTTATGCTCTGCTCAAAAATCATGTTGTAATCGAGTATCATACCACTGTTTGGACACTAAGAATAGTCAATGTAAAAGAGTAAAAACTGAGGTTGAGGGACTCTATTTTTCATGTTAATTTGTCCGTTTTCATGGGTTACAAGAAGGTCGAGGTGTGTTATGTACACAGGTAACAACTCAGCTACTTTCAATTTTTATTATTAAGCATGAATGAATTGTTAAATCTTAACTTTCTTCCTCATTTTATGTCTCAAGCTTGTTGTGGTTCGTCCCGGTTTTAATCTTTTAAAGCAAATGAAGCATTGTACTCCACTGTTACTGAACTTCGTAAGATACTTCCAGACTAGGCGTGGTGCCATTCTGTAACACAACTCACGTCCGAGGACGACAGCGAGAAACTACCATGTGGATCAAAGGAGCAAGACTTGCACACTGCATTTACACGCGTACCATCTAGTAGGCCACGCCACATGGTAACAGGTACACTACTGTCACAGCAGCGCTGTACCAATTCTTAATACATGTGTTTGTTGTCTGTTTCTTTCAGAATTGTTATTAAAATAACAGCGGCCGCTTTTCCCATTTTCTATTTTAACGCAACATTTCGAAGCAATGTTAATTTAGCCCTCCCGATTAGGCATTCGGTCTAACGCACGGCTTTCCGGACCGGGAAAGAGCGCCTGGTCCCTGGCACGAATCCGCCCGGCGGACTTGTGTCGAGGTCCGGTGAGCCAGCCAGTCTGTGGATGTTTTTAGGCGGTTTTCCATCTGCCTCGGCGAATGAGGACTGGTTCCCTTTATTCCGCCTCAGCTACACTTTGTCGGCAATTGTTGTGCAAACAAGTTCTCGACGTACGCGTACATCACCATTACTCTACCACGCAAACATAGGGGTTACACTCGTCTGGTGTGACACGTTCCCTGGGGGGGGGGGGGGGGGTCCACCGGGAGCCGAACCACATAGTAACCCTGAAGGAGTGGTTCGGTGTGGGGCGGCGGAGAGGGGTGAAGTGAACTGCGGTAGTCGTTGTGGGGGTTGTGGAGCACTGCGCCTGCGGCGGGGACGGATCCTCTCCGTCGTTTCAAGGTCCCCGGTTAACATACAATACAATACATACAATGTTAATTTTTCGAATAAAAATTACTCGTTTTTTGGAAAAGTTTTTTTTAAACCAAAGATTTTATCAGTGCTACTAAGGCAATTGATATTTCATTTTTTAACCTTTTATTAGCGAAAAATAAAAAAGTCCTGTCATTGCCGAGACCAAACAAACACCGAAAAATAACGGTTATTCAGATGTAAAATACCGGTATCAGTTTTAAGCGGCCTGTTTTCTCCATCCCTCCATAACGGATTGTACACGTTCGTTCACGGTGTTGACTCGATCTACTGCAACCAGCGCAGATGTGATTGTGTCACCTTTGGTGTACGATGTTAATTTGTGTCATACAGTTCATGTCACACAAATGTTTCCTTCCTAGTATTTCCGTTTTTACACATACTAGTCGATTTATTTCATACAGATTCTTGTTCTGAAACGGTGGTATGTTTTATTTACACCGTTTCAGTTCACCTACACCAAGTTTAATTACATCCAACAGTTAACTTTCTAATTGTTTTATTGATCTGGTTGGTTTATTTCTTTGGGGCAGTCACTAGTGCAGTTGTCAGCGCAGTTGCCAATACTTTGTGAAAAGAAGAACATCAAACTACACTTTCTACCACCAAATTGTACCTCATGCTCATAAAACCAAAGTCATCTAACAAAGCTTATGTAGTGAGACCTATTGTTAAACCCTGACAGATGTAAATAGGTAAGTCATCAGCTATACGAACACACTAAAATCTCCTTTCTAATATTGCAAGTAGATGATCAGATACAAACAGATTTTGATGTAGGAATTTTACGAAAGAGGATCAGGTAGTGAGTGTGGGTAGAGCAGGGAATAGTCTTGAGGGATGGGGAGTATAGTGTAGGTGGTGACCTGATAAAGATAGCTACCCAAACTGTTGGCACTAATGTGCACTTCGTGCAACTGTTTCAGCGTCATGATCGGCCTTGCCTTAATGCTGCTGTTAGCCGTGTTAACATGGGGCTGGAGAAGGCACTGATGGCGGAGTGCATGGCTCACACTGTAGTGGTGCCAGTTCAGTCTATTAGTGGATCGCGTTTCAGTAGGCATGGCCTGCATCTCAATAGGTATGATAGGCTGAGTAAGCTTATAGGTGACAGTGTAGTAGGCGGTGGTGGGATCACCCTTGGAAAAATTCTTGTAATAGCTGGTGTTAAAGCTGTACCTATTTTAGACCGAAGTCAGTTAATAGGTATCCCTGCTTAAAGGAAGAACCTCTAACAAAAGAATCACCTTCAGGGAGGTCAGGTTTCGAAGTAGAGAAGGATTTAGCATATATTATCAAAATATAAGAGCTATTAGGGATAAAGTCAGTGAACTGACTATAGATGTTGACTCTGACATTATTGGTATATCCGAGCAATCTGACAATTCAGAGGCTTCCTTTACCAGGATAGAGATTAGATGGCTTTTTTCAAGGAGTTCCTTGAGGAATGGGGGAGTGGCCATGTACGTAAATAACAGTATTCCATTATTATTATTATTATTATTATTATTATTATTATTATTGTCGTGTCAGAAACACAGGTACATGTACATAAATTTTCCACAGTTATGATTAAAATACCTTTGACCAAAACTTAATCACTTCCAGTGTAATTTCTTTTGCTTATTGAACATCTTCTGTACCGGAGACTGGGCACAATAGACACCAAAGCGTGTGCCGAACTGTCTGTTCTCCACAGTCACACCGAATGTCATTTGGATCAGTGTATCCCCATCTTGCCAAGTTAACTTTCGATCTTCCAACTCCGGACCTCAGTCTATTCAGAGACTTCCAATTTGTCCATTCCCTGTCATGGCCTGGAGGTAAAGCTTCAACAACTCTTTTCAACAAGGGGAAAGATAGGTCGTAGAATTCCATAGTTGTAACTTAGCTTTTTCAGCAGTGGTTCTAAGTTCCATTGGAGTCCGTGAACATATCACGGCACTGCACTCAACAGATATTGGAATGTTGTTCAGGGGCAGTTGAAGTTGGTGAAACTTAACTTCTAGTTGTTGTTATTTGTAGATCCCCTAACTCTGATTTCAGAGCATTTCCGGTCGAGAGAGGGTTCTTCGTTCACTTTATAGGAAGTACGTAAAGTAGTTATGTGTGGTGACTTCAATATTAATTTTCTATGTGATTGCACAACAAAAAGGAAGATCTCCTAAATTCATATGATCTGATGCAGACTGTGGTTTTTCCAATCAGGGTGCAGGGGAACAGTAGCACAGCCATAGCCAATAATTTTACTCATTCTTCATTACTAAATGAGCACTCTGCTAGCAAAAGGGTAGTGCCCTCCAGACCATGATGACAAATTTTTAACTTAAAAGGTTTCTGTACTCAGACAAATGTTATACATAATTACAAACTACGTACAAAAGCTAATCCAAAGGCATCAGAGAATTTTTTTAAAGCTCATTAAGGAACAAAAGTGGCTGGATATCTATAGTGCCGATAACATAGATGACAAATATAATGATTTCCTTAACACATTTCTAACGCTCTTTGAAAGTTGCTTTCCATTAGAACGTTCTAAGCATGGTACTAGCAGTAAAAGGCAGCCTGGATGGTTGACTAGTGGGGTAAGGATATCATGCACAACAAAGTGGGAATCACATCAAAACGTTGGGTGTAGTCACAGTCAAACTACAGTAACCCATTAAAAATATTACTGTAAGGTGCTTACAAATGTTATTAGGAAGGCAAAGAGTATGTGGTACTCAGATAGAGTAGCTAATTCACAGGATAAAATTAAAACTGTGCAGTCACTTGTGAAGGAAGTGTCTGGTTAGCAGCACAAGATCGACGATATAAAGTCTTTTCACAGCAAAAATGTTTATTAGTGATAAGTCAGATATATGACAGTATTTAACACTTAATTTTTGAGCATCGCTGGTGATTTAAATAAAAACTAATTTTCTACCGGAAATCATTTAATTATGTTGGAAAATGCCTTTCCGAGACTAATGCGTGAAATACTCCTCTGTGATACTGACAAGGGGGAGATTGAGTCAATAATTAAGTTACTGAAGACTAAGACCTCTTATAGATTTGATGGAGTGCCTAGCAGAATATTAAAGTACTGTGCTGCACATTTTAGCCATATACGTACCCATATTCGTAATTTTCCCTTTAACAATGGTCAGTTTCCTGGACGATTAAAGAGCTCAGTAGCAAAGCCGCTTTATAAAAGAGGAGAAACTGATAATTTAAACAATTTTAGACCTATTTCTATGCCATCAGTGTTTGCTGAGGTTATTGAAAAAAGGCTGCTTATGTAAGGACAACAGATCATTTATTTCCCATACATTCCTATCCAATTGACATTTCGGTTTTAGAGGTTGTTTAACAACTGAAAATGCTGTATTGTCTTTTCTCTGTAAGGCACTGGATCGATTAAAAAAATGTTTAGAACGCAAGGCACCTTTTTGATTTAACTAAGGCGTTTAATTGTAATGATCGCAAGATATTGCTCCAGAAGTTGGACCATTATGGAATACGGGGAGTGTTCACAATTGGTTCGCATCTTACTTTAACAACAGACAACAATAGGTCGTTATTCGCAGTGCTGAGAATGGCTATGATTTGGGGTCTGAGTGGGGCACGATCAAATGGGAGGTGCCCCGGGGATCATTGCTGGGCCACTCTTGTTTCTTATTTATATAAATGATATGGCCTCTAGTATTCCTTAACTTCATCTACTTCGTGACCATCAATCTTGATGTTAAGTTTCTCGCTGTTCTCGATTCTACTACTTCTCATTACTTCTGTCTTTCTTCGATTTACTCTCAGTCCATACTGTGTACTCATTAGATTGTTCATTCCGTTCAGCAGATCATGTAATTCTTCTTCACTTTCACTCAGGATGGCAATGTCATCAGCAAATCGTATCATTGTCATTGATATCCTTTCACCCTGAATTTTAATTCCTCTCCTGAACCTTTCTTTTATTTCCATCATTGCTTCTTAAATGCATGCGGAAGGCCACATCCTTGTCTTACACCCTTCTTAATACGAGCACTTCGTTCTTGGTCGTCCACTCTTATTATTCCCTCTTGGCTGTAGTACATATTGTATATGACCCGTCTGTCGCTATAGCTTACCCCTACTTTTCTCAGAAATTCGAACATATTGCACCATTTTACACTGTCGAACGCTTTTTCCAGGTCGACAGATCCGATGAACGTGTCTTAATTTTTCTTTAATCTTGCTTCCAATATTAACCGCAACGTCAGAATTGCCTCCCTCGTGCCTTTACTTTTCCTAAAGCCAAACTGATCGTCACCTACCACATCCTCAATTTTCTTTTCTATTCTTCTGTATCTTATTTTTGTAATCAACTTGGATGCGTGAGCTGTTAAGCTGATTGTGCAAAAATTCTCTCACTTTTCAGCTCTTGGCGTCTTCGGAATTGTATGTCACCAGAGTCATACATTCTACACACCAACGAGAATAGTCGTTTTGTTGCCACTTCCCACAATGATTTCAGAAATTCTGATGAAATGTTGTTTATCCCTTCTGCCTTATTTGACCTTAAGTCCTCCAAAGCCCTTTTAAATTGTGACTTTAAGACTGGATCCCCTATCTCTTCTAAATCGACTCCTATTTCTTCTTCTATCACAGCAGACAAATCTTCCCCACCATAGAGGCTTTCAATGTATTCTTTTCAGTTATCCGCTCTCTCCTCTGCATTTAACAGTGGAATTCTCGTTGCACTTTTAATCTTACCACTCTTGCCTTTGTCATCGAAGGTTGTTTTGACTTTCCTGCATGCTGAGTCTGCCCTTCCGACAATCATTTCTTTTTGATGTCTTCACATTTTTTCCTGCAGCCATTTCGTCTTAGCTTCCCTGCACTTCCTATTTATTTCATTCCTCAGCAACTTGTATTTCTGTATTCCTGAGTTTCCTGGAAAATTTTAGTACTTCCTCCTTTCATCAATCAATTGAAGTATTTCTTCTGTTACACATGGTTTCTTCGCAGTTACCTTCTATGTACCTATTTTTTTCCTTCCAAACTTCTGTGATGGCCCTTTTTAGAGATGTCCATTCCTCTTGAACTTTACTGCCCACTGAGCTATTCCTTATTGCTGCATCTATAGCCTGGGGAACTTCAAGCGTATTAGTAGAGACGGGTGTTATGTATGGACGATCATTGTCCTGTAGAAAAATGGCACCACGATAGTGGTACATGAGAGGTAACACATGAGATCACAAGATGTTAGTACCTTCAGAGTTTCCTCAGTCACCACAATGTCTGATGTGAGGTGATTACCGATGGCTCCCAGCATAATGACGCCAAGAGTGACTCGGCTGTTCAATTCTAAAGGTTGGATCACTGGAACGTATGTCGAGGTCGCCATCATACAATTCAGTGGTAATGCTGAACCGCGATTCATTGCTGAACACACTGCGATGCCATTCATCAGCAGCTCACGCTTCCGGATCACGGCACCCCCCCCCCCCCCCCACATCCCCCCAAACGCAGCCGTTTGTGTTGTGGCGGCAGTCTATGCACGGGGCCGCAATTCCCTGCTCTGGCTGTTGCTGATCTCCGTCCAATGGTTTGTGACGACACAGAATGTGGCAGGGAATCCATTACTTGTTCTCAGCTGTCACGCATAGGCGTGAAGAGTTCACGGCGTAGTTAATGCACGGTGAGGCGATTCTCCCTTTTATTGATCAGAAATGGTCGACCGGAACGTTGACGACGAATTTGCCTGACCTCAAGTTTCCATAGGCAACTATAAAAGCCGAATGCCCCACAAATTTTTACATCGCACTATTCGGCCAGCCAGTAAAGCGGTCGCCGATGATGAGGCTCCTTTCAAAACCCTTCAGGTGCTGATAACGCTGACTCGAACCAGTATACGGCAAATGCGTGTCCCTCACAGTGATTACTCAAGATATTCCTGTTTGCTGATGACACTAACTTGGTAGTAAAGGATGTTGTGTGTAACACTGGCTCTGTTTAAATAGTGCAGCTCATGACATAAGTTCATGGATTGTAGAAAATAAACTAACGCTACATGACAATAAGACATAATTCAACAGAACCCGACGTTTTAATTTCACAGAATAGGCATATCATTAGTGAGGCTGAACAGTTCAGATTTCTCGGTGTTCATATAGATAGTAAACTGTCGCGGAAAGTCCACATTCGGGATCTTGCTCAAAGACTTAATACTGCGATGTTTACCATTCGTACGGTATCTTAAGTAAGTGATAGTGCAACAAGAAAAGTAGCCTACTTTGCTTACTTTTATTCGCTTATGACGTACTCTATTATACACTCCTGGAAATGGAAAAAAGAACACATTGACACCGGTGTGTCAGACCCACCATACTTGCTCCGGACACTGCGAGAGGGCTGTACAAGCAATGATCACACGCACGGCACAGCGGACACACCAGGAACCGCGGTGTTGGCCGTCGAATGGCGCTAGCTGCGCAGCATTTGTGCACCGCCGCCGTCAGTGTCAGACAGTTTGCCGTGGCATACGGAGCTCCATCGCAGTCTTTAACACTGGTAGCATGCCGCGACAGCGTGGACGTGAACCGTATGTGCAGTTGACGGACTTTGAGCGAGGGCGTATAGTGGGCATGCGGGAGGCCGGGTGGACGTACCGCCGAATTGCTCAACACGTGGGGCGTGAGGTCTCCACAGTACATCGATGTTGTCGCCAGTGGTTGGCGGAAGGTGCACGTGCCCGTCGACCTGGGACCGGACCGCAGCGACGCACGGATGCACGCCAAGACCGTAGGATCCTACGCAGTGCCGTAGGGGACCGCATCGCCACTTCCCAGCAAATTAGGGACACTGTTGCTCCTGGGGTATCGGCGAGGACCATTCGCAACCGTCTCCATGAAGCTGGGCTACGGTCCCGCACACCGTTAGGCCGTCTTACGCTCACGCCCCAACATCGTGCAGCCCGCCTCCAGTGGTGTCGCGACAGGAGTGAATGGAGGGACGAATGGAGACGTGTCGTCTTCAGCGATGAGAGTCGCTTCTGCCTTGGTGCCAATGATGGTCGTATGCGTGTTTGGCGCCGAGCAGGTGAGCGCCACAATCAGGACTGCATACGACCAAGGCACACAGGGCCAACACCCGGCATCATGGTGTCGGCAGCGATCTCCTACACTGGCCGTACACCACTGGTGATCGTCGAGGGGACACTGAATAGTGCACGGTACATCCAAACCGTCATCGAACCCATCGTTCTACCATTCCTAGACCGGCAAGGGAACTTGCTGTTCCAACAGGTCAATGCACGTCCGCATGTATCCCGTGCCACCCAACGTGCTCTAGAAGGTGTAAGTCAACTACCCTGGCCAGCAAGATCTCTGGATCTGTCCCCCATTGAGCATGTTTGGGACTGGATGAAGCGTCGTCTCACGCGGTCTGCACGTCCAGCACGAACGCTGGTCCAACTGAGGCGCCAGGTAGAAATGGCATGGCAAGCCGTTCCACAGGACTACATCCAGCATCTCTACGATCGTCTTCATGGGAGAATAGCAGCCTGCATTGCTGCGAAAGGTGGATATACACTGTACTAGTGCCGACATTGTGCATGCTCTGTTGCCTGTGTCTATGTGCCTGTGGTTCTGTCAGTGTGATCATGTGATGTATCTGACCCCAGGAATGTGTCAATAAAGTTTCCCCTTCCTGGGACAATGAATTCACGGTGTTCTTATTTCAATTTCCAGGAGTGTATTTTGGGGTAACTCTTTCCATTCTCAAAGGATATTTTTGGCACAGAAAGAGGCAGTTTGGGCAATAAGTGGTGTAAGTTCGTGAACCTCTTGTGGACGTCTTTTTATTAGTCTGGATATTCTGACATTGGCCTCTCATATTTATTCTTTACTATCGTTTCTTGTTAACAATATCAGCTTATTCCCTAGAATTAACAGCTTTCACTCAGTTAATATTAGACAAAAATTCAATCTGCACTTGGATTGCACTTCCGTGACTCTTTTGGAGAAAGGTGTGGAGTATAATGCTGCATCCGTTTTCAACTAGCTACCACAAGAATTCAAAAATCTTAGCAGTAATCCACGGGCTTTCAAATCTAAACTGAAGAGTTTCCACATGAGTCACTCCTTCTACTCTGTCGAGCAACTCCTTGAAAAATTAAACTGATTCCTGTGTTAGATTAATGGCTGCGTTTACATTAACTTGTGGCTTGTCTCTTTTTGGGTTCATAAACATTTTATTTTATCTGTTATTACTTTTATGTTGTAATTTCATCAACTGACACGTTTCATGACCTGGGAGATTTGCTCATCGTCGAGGCAGACAGCAGATTAGCAGTAAAGCCAAAGATATAAAGCACACTTAGGGTTAAATACTAGTTTCTAATGATCGTTGACTGATCTTTAAAACCTTATCATCTTTCCTTCCATACATAATTTGTTCCAGAGACACATGAAAGACGTTCTGAACAACTATATTACAAAACAATGATAGTATAATAATGCACTGAGGTTCACACCAAACGCAAGAAAACTAATACAATTCGTTTTTTAATGACAGTGATGGTTCACAAAATTTATAAAAATGGTTCAAATGGCTCTGAGCACTATGGGACTCAACTGCTGTGGTCATAAGTCCCCTAGAACTTAGAACTACTTAAACCTAATTAACCTAAGGACAGCACACAAAACCCAGCCATCACGAGGCAGAGAAAATCCCTGACCCCGCCGGGAATCGAACCCGGGAACCCGGGCGTGGGAAGCGAGAACGCTACCGCACGACCACGAGATGCGGGCCACGAAATTTTTAGGCTCGTAACATAATCCTAGATTTTTTAATTTTGCCTTTTTTTTAAATTCGTACTTTATGTGGTTGCAATGTCTCCTTTTCATTTTATCCGTTTGAATTTCGTTATAACGATTACAAAATGTTGACTATTAGCAATTCACGTTACAAAACTGATTCTAGTACTCCCTTTATTTCCATTATTAATAAATGACAGAAATAACTATATTTCTATCTCTAGCGATACAGAGTCGTATTCACATTATGTAAGAAATACTCATTTACTTTGTAATTTGAATGAAATACACTTAAACATAGATAAATCATATTTCATGCGCCAGTTTACGTGTACAGGTCCACCATTTCACAGCGATGAGTACTCAAGTTCTCTGAACATCGTCGTTATCTAGTAATCTTCACAATCAATTGCACCCCGTAAAACTCAACACTGTGACATTTATTACGTGCTTCTGTTACGTAATGAAATATTGTATCATTTTTTCCTCACTTCCAAGTCGGCTGACGCTACCTACCCATTCGTAGGATCTGTAGCTCATAATCGAGGACAATAAACTCGCTTGAAATAAACAAACAAAATTATGCCAAGGGTAACTCTTCTTCCAATGATGCCGCTATTCTGTACAAAGCTTTTCAAGCAGACATGGCATTTCCTCGATGTTTACGCTGAAGCTCCATCGCTCACTGCAATGGCTGCCCAAATAATGGGCTTGCACTTTCCTTTTTATTGCAAGATGTCGCCACATGGTTACGTGCTGCGCGAACATGAGAAATTGACGGTATCTCAGCATGTGTAAGACAAATAGTATACACGGAGGGCAGGTTTAGTGGTGGTCTACCATCCGATGACGCACCGTATTTTGAAAGAAACTCTTGGAAAATCACTTATTTGATGTAACCTGGCATTTCTTATACACCCAACCAGCAGGTCTGTCGCCAAAAGAAAATATTTTTTTTTGTAAATTTTAAAGGGGTTTTGTGACCTAAAAATGGACTCAGAAAACCAACACGTGTCAAAAAAAAATTGTAAAATCTAGAATATTGAATGTCTTGATGTGTCCTTAAATAGCATTAATTTAGGTGATACCTTCAGAAGTTATTTGCTCTGTTTATTAGGCCTCTATCATCATGGAATTTTCAGAAATAGAAGTTTCACTTCATACAGACGTACCTAATAGCTAATGGTCAATTTTTATTACATATTTTTATTTCAGTAGTAAACAACAATTACCTGTCGAACTTGATATAGAAAACTAGGGAGTACTTCAGAATCGTATGAGGAGGTGGATTCGGATTCTCGTTTGGTCATTTTTACTTGTGTTTTCAATAATTTCTTTAAACTTTTTTTGAGAAAGCTGAAACGTGTTTATCCAAAAAGGGCACAACCTATTTCTTCTCCCGCCCTTGTCGAACTGAGTTACAGCGCTCAGCATCGAGGGGAGGTTGCGATGCAACAGTCTTTCCTTTCAAGTTGCGGCACGCGCAGGGCTCAACCTTTGTGCTGAACAAACACTCTCCACGCCCCTAAGCCTTCCCCAGTCCCGGTACCAAACTTTTCAACAGCTCTCGACTGACCATTGGAAATACAAGATCTTTACCTCCGGTATAGAGGATAACTTCCGAACCTGCTTCTTCGTGTTTAGTGAGCAACTCGGGCTATTATTGGGTCATAATGATGAAGATTACTTATTATGTGTGAAAGACTCATTACGCTACGTGTGTAGAAATTGAATTTTCCGATTCTGGCATGTCAAACAAAAGACTCCAATTGCGAATGTACAATGGATAAACTACATCGAAGTTTTCCCTCTTTGTTCCTTGGTAAGTGATAATTAAAAGGCAGTATTTAGAGCTAGAGAATCGAAACCAAGGTTATCGTTTGTAATTTAAGCTCATACTAGTCTAACAAGTAATGGGAGTCAGAAAATACCGTCACATATAGACAATACTTTACAAAATAAGCTTTTTCGCTATTTTCAAACAAACCTTTTGTTTGTTACCTTTCGCGACTGTGAGACACAGTTTTTCTCCCCTTCAACCATTGTTCTCAAATCGAGCACATAAGTAAAAACAGCGAAAATAGTAGTTTCTTGTTACTGGTCAACTGGTTTTCAACAATTGCGGAAGCTGTGACTTTTGAAATGAAATAAATCTTTCGACGAGGTTTATGGAGCTAAAAATACATCTGTACATTTTGAAGATAACATTACAATAATGAATTACAATAATGAATTAAGAGAGTCCCTCTTCTTGCGGGAACAAATTCTTTTCTAAAATAGGCAAACATGTTTCACCGTCGTTGTGACAACAGTAGTCTTTTTGTCATTAATGTATTAACCGAACTTGGATCATACGAAATAATCGTTTCCTAAGTTCAAGAGTCAAAACCTAGAAATCCACTACAATATAGCTATTCGAAAATGTATGAAAGTCAATATCTATGAACACACTGTGTAACTGCTATGAATATTATGGCCTTCTTAAAAAGACATAAAAGATAAACAATTATTTTATTTTATTTTTGAAACGTCTGTTTCAAGGATGATTTTGTGTGAATAGATCGATGAGTGGTAGTATTTTCTGTACTGTATGTTGTTGACAGTAAATCTTTGTTCTTGTGCAGTACGAGTTGGGAGCGAGAGCCTACAACATTCAACAAAGAAGACAAAATTAGTTTAGCACTATAAAAACTGTTTGGTTGCATTCTAACGTTGCTATCTCTATCTGCAGTGTGTCACTATCTCAGGGTGCTAAGAGATGAGAAAATGTGACCAGCTGCCCAAATTTAAACTTACTTTAAAATGAATGATTCGACTTTGGGTGATAAAAGGGTGGTGACGGTTAGAATACCCTGTGAACTGATTTCAGTATTAAGCACTTACTCTGAACTGTGCACTAAACTCCGCCTACAAGTTCCAACAGTGAATACCAGTGCTTATTATATTGACTGACGAAAGGAAACATTACGCATCTTTGACCGCACTTTTATACTATCACTTTCTGTGGGAAAGCCACAGCGGCATTACGTAATAAGGGCGACAGCTACTGTGATGGGTTTCACGGCCGCCACCTTGGGAAAACGACTCTTACGATTATGCTGTCCTCTTATTTGTTATGTAAAACTAAATACCTGCTGTTGAATTCGCATCCATTGTTATGTCCTACTTCACGTAAGTACTCATTCTTGACTTCCTGGCAGTAACATATATATTTTATTTTTTTATCTTATTATACTTATAAAATGTCTTTAGCACTGTATACGAGTGTTGCTTTTCCTTTTTTATGTTTGGGGAAATTTTGTAGTGGATTATGCAATATTTCATTCGAAGTATTCCTAAAATATACGCATCGTCAAGTGCTCAGCATTATGGCAGTTAGCTTCGACCAATCGGAGCAGAGTTAGTAAATTTTCATTGTCAGAACGTTCAGACAATGGGAAAGCTTTAATGTTGGCAGTAGCGTGCCGAATAAACTATGTTTACGTATAAAAGCGTGTCATACTGAAGGACTCGAGGGTTGTTGAAGCCACTTGCCTGCCTTTGTGGATGAGTGTTGACGAACATTTTAGAACAGATGCGATTACTGTTTCGTAGATGATAGGAACAACCAAATTTTATAAAGTTTATTGGTTATTCCAAAATTACGTACAATAAATGCAAAATCAGGTTTCTTCTCCTTTCCTTCACCGCTATTCGCCAGGTTTCGCTTTTATTCGACATATTAATTAAGTGCTTCATTTATGTGGCCATATTGGCAGTAGTTGATTTACAATTCCGTAGGATATTTTCGGTCCGGCATTACAAGAAAATGGGTATAATTCTCACCATATGAGTTTTGCTTTATTGTGGTAAAGCATCATCATTGTTGGTTTTTACTGTTTGGTTTCTCGACTACATCAGGAATGCGGTCTTCCAGCGTGTCTTTGGTATATTTCTTCATTAGACACAGATACTTGTAGCCCAGTTTTTCGCTGCTTTGCACAACTATGCATCTTTTTTCCTTTTGCACAGCATACTCTTTCATACACCACTGTTCACTGGTGTGTTGCGTTTTGTAGTGTTGCCAACGTAACATTACCACTAGTTTGTCTTTGACCTAAACTTTTCTTTAGTTGATTATATTGTGTTATGTATTTCATTAATGTGCTGTATATTTATATAATGTGTAAGGATAATGAAGTCGTTGTGGCCGAGCGGTTCTAGGCGCTTCAGTCTGGAACCGCGCGACCGCTACGGTCGCAGGTTCGAATCCTGCTTCGGGCATCGATGTGTGTGATGTCCTTAGGTTAGTTGGGTTTAAGTAGCTCTAAGTTCTAGGGGACTAATGACCTCATATGTTAAGTCCCATAGTGCTCAGAGCCATTTCAACCATTTGATAACGAAGGAATAGTGAGGGAGTGGTTGTTTTGATGAATAGTAGGGAGGGAGAAACAAAGATTAGTGGACGTAAATGCATATTAATATGATGGATAAATGCAAAAGTGCATAGTAGTGAGTTAAGGGAAAAGGTGAGGAGGAAATTGGGTGCAGGGTTGGGTGAGAGTAGGTGAAAGACAGAAAAGGCTCCTTTTCGAGTGTTTTCTTCTACTATTTTAATTTATTTGGTCACTAAGCAACTGTTTATTTCTGTTAATGCTTTGTGTATGTGGAAACATTCTTGGAAATGGGAGACGTGTCTATCTACACTGATTCTTATGATATTCATATGTTTTTAAATATTGCTTGGTCCATGGTATTCCTGTTTTAGATTATATGCAAATGTTGAACAGATTGTACCGTATTTCAGTGCTCTGATGTGCTCTTTCTGTCTCGTGTCGAACGTCCTGCCAGTCATTTCAAAGTACATTTTTTCACTATCTCTGCAACTGACAAGGCAAAAACTCCCCATCGCACACCCTCTTAGTTTTACTTGTAAGATGGTTCATTGGGTTGTTGTTGTTGTGGTCTTCAGTCCTGAGACTGGTTTGATGCAGCTCTCCATGCTACTCTATCCTGTGCAAGCTTCTTCATCTCCCAGTATCTACTGCAACCTACACCCTTCTGAATCTGCTTAGTGTATTCATCTCTTGGTCTCCCTCTACGATTTTTACCCTCCACACTGCCCTCCAATGCTAAATTTGTGATCCCTTGATGCCTCAAAACATGTCCTACCAACCGATCCCTTCTTCTAGTCAAGTTGTGCCACAAACTTCTCTTCTCCCCAATCCTATTCAATACCTCCTCATTAGTTACGTGATCTACCCACCTTATCTTCAGCATTCTTCTGTAGCACCACATTTCGAAAGCTTCTATTCTCTTCTTGTCCAAACTAGTTATCGTCCATGTTTCACTTCCATACATGGCTACACTCCATACAAATACTTTCAGAAACGACTTCCTGACACTTAAATCTATACTCGATGTTAACAAATTCCTCTTCTTGAGAAACGCTTTCCTTGCCATTGCCAGTCTACATTTTATATCCTCTCTACTTCGACCATCATCGGTTATTTTACTCCCTAAATAGCAAAACTCCTTTACTACTTTAAGTGTCTCATTTCCTAATCTAATTCCCTCAGCATCACCCGACTTAATTTGACTACATTCCATTATCCTCGTTTTGCTTTTGTTGATGTTCATCTTATATCCTCCTTTCAAGACACTGTCCATTCCGTTCAACTGCTCTTCCAAGTCCTTTGCTGTCTCTGACAGAATTACAATGTCATCGGCGAACCTCAAAGTTTTTACTTCTTCTCCATGGATTTTAATACCTACTCCGAATTTTTCTTTTGTTTCCTTTACTGCTTGCTCAATATACAGATTGAATAACATCGGGGAGAGGCTACAACCCTGTCTTACTCCTTTCCCAACCACTGCTTCCCTTTCATGGCCCTCGACTCTAGCCCCTCAAAAACTGAACATAAATCAAGCAGGAAAACTTTAAGACGGCGCGTATTGAATTGTCAGAAAAGAAGCAAAATCGAAACAGTGAACAGTCCAATCACAGAATGTGCAACATCGATCGCATTTGAGGAAACACGTTATCGTAGTTATGTCATCACGGTGTCGGACTGCGAACGGTAAAATACATGTTCAAGTCTCTCTCGTGCTCCATACATTTTTTCCCACAAAATTATGAACTGACCCCCTGGTCATTGACGTGTATGTTTGCTGTATTCAAATTTGCGAGTGTGTCGTGGTTTAACGCCAACTTGCAACAGTGAGATGTAAGGAAGGCACCACCTGTTTGATCCCCACAAGTGCCATATTTTACAGCCAATGTACGCTATGACAGTTGCCAAGACTTCAGAAGCAAAACAGACACGTCAATGGGCGGACGGAAATCTCATAATTTTTTGACCAAAAAATAAAAAGAACGCGGATGAGAGAGAGAGATGACCACGGATTTTCCCCTTCGAAGTCCAACACCGTGACCACACAACCACGAACCCCGGGCTGTTCCAGCTCCCTCGATGCTGCACATCTTAAGGCTCGACCGTTCACTGTATCGATTTTGCTTCTTCCTGTTTTCATGCTTCATGTACGTTCAGTTTTTGACGGACTATCCACTGGGATATCTCACCACTAGATCTAAGGGGTTGCGATGGGGAATGTCCCTTGTGAGTATACACAGCAGTCGTGATACTCCGTCTCGTTTTTGTTACTCACAGCAATAGCAGCGCCCTGAGCGGCCAGGAAGGGACATTTCTGAGTAGGATATCGGATGAGTACGAATACCAGCGTTTGTAATGATTTGTAACACAGTTTTTACTATAGTGCCTTAAAATTGTGAATAACTAGACACTGTCACCATATTTGTTATTCTTTAGTTTCGTTACGACTACAGGATGTATGGAACGGTACATTAGGGCTATTTATTACCCATTATCTTGTAACGTACAAATATGTACTGAATATTGTCATTTTACCTTAATAAGAAAAAGTTGCAAGTAAATACCAGAAGACATTGTCTTTTGCAAAAAGAGGTTGTAGATTCACACAACAAAGTGGAGTTTTGTTTGCTACACTTGGTGCCTAATTGGTGAATGTGGAACATAGGAAACCTGAATGGAATGTAATACCTACATTATTTAACGTACTAAATTAGCTACGACAACTGTAACTTAACGGAAAACCACGCAGACGTGATAATAGAATGTCAAAAGCTATAAAACTATTTCCCAACACAAATGACACCAACTTTACAACTGATGCTAAATCCGAGCCGCAAACAGCAAGAACCTTCAACATATTTCCTTCTGAAGCAAAAGCTATTACATTTACAAAAATATTCCTGTGTTAGAATGTCGAGTGAAGTGCAAGAATGGGCGAATCATTAGACACCGTGACCACATAACCACGACACCGTGACCACATAACCACGACACCGTGACCACATAACCACGACATCGTGTTTATTGAAATGCGCTCAATGTTGCACATCCTGAGCTTGGACCATTCACTGTTTCGATTTGGCTTCTTTTTTGACCAGTACACCTTCTTCCTGTTTCCATCCTTCATCTGTGTTCAGTCTTTCATGGTCTATCCACGGTCTACCCACATTGCATCTGAGAGGAGTGCGATGGGTAGTTTTCATTGTGAGCTGATAGATACCAGATTGTTAGTATTTGTCTGGTTTTGATTTCAGTTTTGGGATGTACTTTTGTATTGCGTTGTTTGTTTTGCAAGCCACGTTTATGCTTTATTTTTTGAAATTATTACCTATTTTACAGGGTGAGTAACCTAACGTTACCGCTGGATATATTTCGTAAACCACATCAAATACTGACGAACCGATTCCACAGACCGAACGTGAGGAGAGGGGCTAGTGTAATTGTTTAATACAAACCATACAAAAATGCATGGAAGTATATTTTTTAACACAAACCTACGTTTTTCTAAATGGAACCACGTTAGTTTTGTTAGCACATCTGAACATATAAACAAATCAGTGTCGTTTGCTGCATTGTAAAATGTTAATTACATCCGGAGATATTGTAACCTAAAGTAGACGCTTGAGTACCACTCCTCCTCTGTTCGATCGTGTGTATCGAAGAGCACTGCAACATACATCGCGTTTCTACAGAATGATCTGCCAACGTTGCTCGCAAATGTCCCACTGGAAACGCGTCGACGTATGTGGTATCAGCATGATGGTGCACCTGCACATTCCGCAATTAACACTAGCCTGACCCTTGACAGGATGTTCGACGGGCGTTTCATAGGACGTGGAGGACGCATAAACTGGCCAGCCCGTTCTCCTGATCTTACACCTCTGGACTTCTTTCTGTGGGGTACGTTAAAGCAGAATGTGTACCGTGATGTGCCTACAACCCCAGAGGATATGAAACAATGTATTGTGGCAGCCTGCGGCGACATTACACCAGATGTACTGCGGCGTGTATGACATTCATTACGCAAGAGATTGCAATTGTGTGCAGCAAATGATGGCCACCACATTGAACATCTATTGGCCTGACATGTCGGGACACACTCTATTCCACTCCGTAATTGAAAACGGAATCCTCGTGTGTACGTGTACCTCACCCCTCATGGTAATGTACATGTGCGTCAGTGAAAAAGACCAATAAAAAGGTGTTAGCATGTGGACGTAATGTGCTGTTCCAGTCTCTTCTGTACCTAAGGTCCATCACCGTTCCCTTTGGATCCCTACGTAATTCGGTGCTCTCCGATACACACGATCAAACAGCGGAGGAGTGGTACTCAAGCGTCAACTTTAGGTTACAATATCTCCGAATGTAATTAACATTTTACAATGCAACAAACGGCACTGATTACGTATTTGTTTATATGTTTAGATGTGCTAACAAAACTAACGTGGTTCCATTTACAAAAACGTAGGTTTGTGTTAAAAAATATACTTCCGTGCATTTTTATATGGTTTGTATTAAACAATTACACTAGCCCCTCTCCTCACGTTCGGTCTGTGGAATGGGTTCGTCAGTATTTGATGTCGTTTGCGAAATATATCCAGCGGTAACGTTGGGTGACTCACCTTGTATATGTGAATTTGTTATGGTATGTCATTGTATGCCATTTATTGTGGTAGTGCACATTGTGTATGTTGGTGTGGTTTGGTTAGTTTTTTAATTATTTTGTCTTTATTTTTCTGTTTGTCTACGATTGTTGTTTGTCTACCATTGTTTCTTTTCGTCCTTTTTTAATGCTATTTGTTTTATAATGGCCTTCTCTTTTTGGTAATCAGAAACTAGGGGGTCATGTTCCGTCTGTTAACATGTATTTGACTGCCACCTGTTCTGATTTTGCATGTGGTCTGATTTTACATTAAAATAGTGTCACTTGCTTTGGGTTTTCTTTATATGTCAAATGTGTGTTTGTGATTGTCTTTTCTTATGACTATGTCTAGAAGAAGAACAAGAAAACGCAGTCAAAAGTGAAATCAAAACTAGATACCAACAATCTGGTGTCTATCAGCACAGTGTAGAATCTGGTAAAGGATGTACATTGGAATAACTAGGAGGACATTCGACACAATATATAAAGAACACATAAGAGTACTGAAATACGGTAAAACCATTCAACATTGGCAGATTATCTAAAACAGAAATACCACAGACCAAGTAATACTGAAAATGAAATGAATGTCATAAGAATAAGTAAAGACAGACACCTCATCCATTTCCAAGAAAATGTTCATGCTCACGCACACGACGCATTAACACAAATTAAACAGTTGCTTAATGGCTAAACAAATACTGGAAACCAGACACTACACAAAATAATGGAAAAAAATCACATGAAAAAGAGCCTTTTCCAGCCCTCACCCTCTCCCACCCATGCCCCGCAATTTACTTCTTACTCCTCACCTTTTACTCCAACTCACACTCCATCACGCTATTATGCACTTATGTCCACTCATCTTTGCTTCTCTCTCCCCCACCTATTCACAAAAAAACACTACAACACTATTCCTTCAATACTCTTACACCGCTCATAAATACACAGCAACATAATGAAATAGAAAACATATAATTAACTAAAAAAGTATGGGTTGTAATGTTATGATGGGGACACTACAAAACACAGTACTCACTTATAAGCATAAAAATAAATAGTAAACGTTGATGTACGCAAAAGTGTGCAGTGTAATTATTTTTGATTACATACCACTGATGATGCTGTACCTCAATAAAGCGAAATGCTTCTGGTGAGAAAAATACCCATTTTCTTGTATTTGTAACGATGAAAGGAAAATACTCTCCGGAATATTAATTAATTTTTGTTAGATTTAGCATTAACGCAGTTATTTCTTATAGAAAGATTAACTGAAGAGGATCCTATATCGCTACAGGATGTTAATGAAATCATACAGTGCAAACTTAAGGATGTAAGTAGGCTGTTTAGATTCTTATATAGGTAACGCCACGTAGCGCTCTGTATGAAAATCACTGGCTATGCTGTGTGAAGTCTGTGGCTGGTTTGAATTGTTGTAATATTAGCTATTGTAGTGTTGGGCAGTTGGCTGTTAACAGCGCGTAGCGTTGCGCAGTTGGAGGTGAGCCGCCAGCAGTGGTGGATGTGGGGAGAGAAATGGTGGAGTTTTGAGAGCGGATCAGAGACAGTAAATTTGTAAGAGTGGATGTCATGAACTGCTATATATATTATGACTTTTGAACACTATTAAGGTAAATACATTGTTTGTTCTCTATTAAAATCTTTCATTTGCTAACTATGCCTATCAGTAGTTAGTGCCTCCCGTAGTTAGTATCTTTTATTTAGCTGGCAGTATTGGCGCTCACTGTATTGCAGTAGTTCGAGTAACGAAGATTTTTGTGAGGTAAGTGATTTGTGAAAGGTATAGTTTAATGTTAGTCAGGGCCATTCTTTTGTAGGGATTATTGAAAGTCAGACTGCGTTGCGCTAAAAATACTGTCAGTTTAGTGTTGATCAGAATAGGTTAAGAGCGAAATGTGAAATGTCTGAGTACGTTCAGTTCTGTTCAGCTGTTTGAAAATCAAATAATTTAAGAGGTTTATCAGTACAGTAATTCATTAATTTTTCTAAGGGGACGTTTCAAGGAGAACAGTAACGTTCGTATCTTGTCACTCCCAAGTAGCACATCTCGAAGACACTTGGACCATGCACAGGAATAACTGCTGCAGTATTAGAAAGAAGGTAACAGAGAGGAATACGCAATGAGACGAAAGAAACAGCACTTTTATTCAAAGACAATAATTACGCTGAAGTCACGGCGATTAATGATGGTCTGCTGGACATAACATAAGTCGAGTCGTGGTTCTTAATTCCATCAGGAGAATGCGACGCCCCATACGTCCAGAATTGCTACAGTATGTCTCCAGGAACACTCTTCTGAGTTTAAACACTTCCTCTGGGCACCAAACTCCCCAGACATGAATGTTATTGAGCATATATTGGATGCTTTCCAACGGGCTGTTCAGAAGAGCTCTCCACCCCTTCGTACTCTCACGGATTTATTGACAGCCCTGCAGGATTCATGGTGTCAATTCCCTCCAGAACAACTTCAGACATTAGTCGAGTCCATGTCACGTCGTGTTGTGGCACTTATGCGTGCTTTCGGGGGCCGTACACGAGATTAGGCAGGCGTACCAGTGTCTTTGGCTTTTCAGTGTATTATAACTAATTACAATTGTGTTTGGGATACACACATGAACATCTTGTATTTATCTGTAGAATCAGATGAGACCACACAGTATATTCACTCACATAAAAATCTGTGAAATAAAATAGGGATGGTTTAAATTGCCTGTTAAGTATTACCATATGTAACTTGCGCCTGCAAAATAATAAGGCAATAAATTAACAACAGCACAAAAATTGTAGAATTTTGCAATAGACGTGTAACTGTAGAAGAAGTCGATCTTTAAGCAGTAAAAACACAAGATTAGTTCTGAAGCTTGCTACGAAAAATCATGGGTGCCAATATTTTACTGGTTGGCACAAGTGTAAGTGATCTGGTAATCGGCTCTGAACTTGAGTTCCCTGTGTCGCTAAAGACGAAAACACCATTAAAACACAGTATCTTAACTAGAATTACATTTTTACTGCTAAGCTACAGAGGTAGTCAGGATTATTAAAGGAATGCTGACCTAGACACAGTGAACGAACACGTCAAAGAAATAGTTCAAAAGTTTCACGTTTACCGAATGATAGTTTCCAGTGAACTACATGCATGAACAAGTAATCAGTATTTGATTCAATAATACTCGTAATCATTTCACTCCAAAGGAGTTACCAGCCAATTTTGATTTTTATCCACTGTGTCGTGACTTCAACGTAAGTTTGGAAAGTAAATAATCGAAATCTGCCCATTTCAGTAAACAAACATGTCACCTAAAACACTGTAGATCTGTGTTCTTGGTGGGTACACGTGAAATAAACACATTAAAGTAAGTGGTGAAATGTGGTGTTGTTGGTTGGTTGATTTGGGGGAGGGCACCAAACAGCAAGATCATCGGTCCCATCGGATTAGGGAAGGATGGGGAATGAACGTCCATCCCGGAATTTGCCTCAAGCTATTCAGAGAAATCACAGAAAACCTAAATCAGGGTGGCCGGACGCGGGTTTGAATCGTGTCCTCCCGAATGCATGTCCATTATGCCACTGTGCCACCTCGCTCGGTAGTGATGTTGTACTTTACCGTTTGTGAGAAATCGAAAACGCAGAAACAACATCCAGAAATGTTCCGAATTCAGAAGCTATGAAGAACATAAACGAAGGAATCAGTGAGTATTAGCTTTAATGAACTATCAGCGATGACGTCGACAGAGGAGGAGCTCAAACGCCCTAGGCTGTAGGAGACAGGATGCCGCTGTTTCCGGGCTGCTACATGTGATGCAATGTACACTAGGTGATCCAAAGTTTCCTGAAATAATGAGCACTAGATGTGAAGAGAGGCGGAATCCACAGTATAAAAGGAGGCGAGAAATGCTGTGTTGACAGTACAGAAACAACAACAGCAGGAAGGGATCAGTTATGAGAGTTTAGTGACCCCCCCATGAACCATGGACCTTGCCGTTGGTGGGGAGGCTTGCGTGCCCCAGCGATACAGATGGCCGTACCGTAGGTGCAACCACAACGGAGGGGTATCTGTTGAGAGGCCAGACAAACATGTGGTTCCTGAAGAGGGGCAGCAGCCTTTTCAGTAGTTGCAGGGGCAACAGTCTGGATGATTGACTGATCTGGCCTTGTAACATTCACCAAAACGGCCTTGCTGTGCTGGTACTGCGAACGGCTGAAAGCAAGGGGAAACTACAGCCGTAATTTTTCCCGAGGACATGCAGCTCTACTGTATGATTAAATGGTGATGGCGTCCTCTTGGGTAAAATATTCCGGAGGTAAAATAGTCCCCCATTCGGATCTCCGGGCGGGGACTACTCAAGAGGACGTCGTTATCAGGAGAAAGAAAACTGGCGTTCTGCGGATCGGAGCGTGGAATGTCAGATCACTTAATCGGGCAGGTAGGTTAGAAAATTTAAAAAGGGAGATGGATAGGTTAAAGTTAGATATAGTGGGAATTAGTGAAGTTCGGTGGCAGGAGGAACAAGACTTTTGGTCAGGTGATTACAGGGTTATAAATACAAAATCAAATAGGGGTAATGCAGGAGTAGGTTTAATAATGAATAAAAAAATAGGAGTGCGGGTTAGCTACTACAAACAGCATAGTGAACGCATTATTGTGGCGAAGATAGACACAAAGCCCATGCCTACTACAGTAGTACAAGTTTATATGCCAACTAGCTCTGCAGATGATGAAGAAATTGATGAAATGTATGATGAGATAAAAGAAATTACTCAGATAGTGAAGGGAGACGAAAATTTAATAGTGATGGGTGACTGGAATTCGTCAGTAGGAAAAGGGAGAGAAGGAAACATAGTAGGTGAATATGGATTGGGGGGAAGGAATGAAAGAGGAAGCCGCCTTGTAGAATTTTGCACAGAGCATAACTTAATCATAGCTAACACTTGGTTCAAGAATCATGAAAGGAGGCTGTATACATGGAAGAAGCCTGGAGATACTGACAGGTTTCAGATAGATTATATAATGGTAAGACAGAGATTTAGGAACCAGGTTTTAAATTGTAAGACATTTCCTGGGGCAGATGTAGATTCTGACCACAATCTATTGGTTATGAACTGCAGATTGAAACTGAAGAAACTGCAAAAAGGTGGGAATTTTAGGAGATGGGGCCTGGATAAACTGAAAGAACCAGAGGTTGTAGAGAGTTTCAGGGAGAGCATTAGGGAACAATTGACAGGAATGGGGGAAAGAAATACAGTAGAAGAAGAATGGGTAGCTCTGAGGGATGATGTGGTGAAGGCAGCAGAGGATCAAGTAGGTAAAAAGACGCGGGCTAATAGAAATCCTTGGGTAACAGAAGAAATATTGAATTTAATTGATGAAAGGAGAAAATATAAAAATGCAGTAAATGAAGCAGGCAAAATGGAATACAAACGTCTCAAAAATGAAATCGACAGGAAGTGCAAAATGGCTAAGCAGGGATGGCTAGAGGACAAATGTAAGGATGTAGAGGCTTGTCTCACTAGGGGTAAGATAAATACTGCCTACAGGAAAATTAAAGAGACCTTTGGAGAGAAGAGAACCACTTGTATGAATATCAAGAGCTCAGATGGCAACCCAGTTCTAAGCAAAGAAGGGAAAGCAGAAAGGTGGAAGGAGTATATAGAGGGTTTATACAAGGGCGATGTACTTGAGGACAATATTATGGAAATGGAAGAGGATGTAGATGAAGACGAAATGGGAGATAAGATACTGCGTGAAGAGTTTGACAGAGCACTGAAAGACCTGAGTCAAAACAAGGCCCCGGGAGTAGACAACATTCCATTAGAACTACTGATGGCCTCAGGAGAGCCAGTCATGACAAAACTCTACCATCTGGTGAGCACAATGTATGAGACAGGCGAAATACCCTCAGACTTTAAGAAGAATATAATAATTCCAATCCCAAAGAAAGCAGGTGTTGACAGATGTGAAAGTTACCGAACTATCAGTTTAATAAGTCACAGCTGCAAAATACTAACGCGAATTCTTTACAGACGAATGGAAAAACTGGTAGAAGCCGACCTCGGGGAAGATCAGTTTGGATTCCGTAGAAATGTTGGAACACGTGAGGCAATACTGACCTTACGACTTATCTTGGAAGAAAGATTAAGAAAAGGCAAACGTACGTTTCTAGCATTTGTAGACTTAGAGAAAGCTTTTGACAATGTTGACTGGAATACTCTCTTTCAAATTCTGAAGGTGGCAGGGGTAAAATACAGGGAGCGAAAGGCTATTTACAATTTGTACAGAAACCAGATGGCAGTTATAAGAGTCGAGGGGCATGAAAGGGAAGCAGTGGTTGGGAAAGGAGTGAGACAGGGTTGTAGCCTCTCCCCGATGTTATTCAATCTGTATATTGAGCAAGCAGTAAAGGAAACAAAAGAAAAATTCGGAGTAGGTATTAAAATTCATGGAGAAGAAGTAAAAACTTTGAGGTTCGCCGATGACATTGTAATTCTGTCAGAGACAGCAAAGGACTTGGAAGAGCAGTTGAACGGAATGGACAGTGTCTTGAAAGGAGGATATAAGATGAACATCAACAAAAGCAAAACGAGGATAATGGAATGTAGTCAAATTAAGTCGGGTGATGCTGAGGGAATTAGATTAGGAAATGAGACACTTAAAGTAGTAAAGGAGTTTTGCTATTTAGGGAGTAAAATAACCGATGATGGTCGAAGTAGAGAGGATATAAAATGTAGACTGGCAATGGGAAGGAAAGCGTTTCTCAAGAATAGAAATTTGTTAACATCGAATATAGATTTAGGTGTCAGGAAGTCATTTCTGAAAGTATTTGTATGGAGTGTAGCCATGTATGGAAGTGAGACATGGACGATAACTAGTTTGGACAAGAAGAGAATAGAAGCTTTCGAAATGTGGTGCTACAGAAGAATGCTGAAGATAAGGTGGGTAGATCACGTAACTAATGAGGAGGTATTGAATAGTATTGGGGAGAAGAGAAGTTTGTGGCACAACTTGACTAGAAGAAGGGATCGGTTGGTAGGACATGTTCTGAGGCATCGAGGGATCACAAATTTAGCATTGGAGGGCAGCGTGGAGGGTAAAAATCGTAGAGGGAGACCAAGAGATGAATACACTAAGCAGATTCAGAAGGATGTAGGTTGCAGTAGGTACTGGGAGATGAAGAAGCTTGCACAAGATAGAGTAGCATGGAGAGCTGCATCAAACCAGTCTCAGGACTGAAGACCACTACAACAACAGTGACTTAAAGTGTCACCCGACGGCTAAGTGCATCTGGGGCATTTCAACACTTCTTAAGGTGCTCGAGTCAACTGTTGGTGATGCAATTGTGAAATGGAAACGCAAAGGCACTGCCACGTTACCTGACGCACGACAACGCACGCAACGTGCTAAGCATCCTCTCTTTGTCTCTGACCGCTTTGTTGACACACTTTCTCGCTCACCACTCTCAGCCTGTGAACTTATAACAATGTCGTGCTCTTCATGAAGTAATAATTCTAAGCAGTTCTCCGTTTTTAAGGCATAATAGGAGATTAAGACCAGACACACCTCATCTATTGATGGAAAGTGTACCGCGAGCTTTGCAGTCTGTGGTTGTAAGAAATTGAATGAACTCAGCGAAAGTAATCATTCGTAATGTTTCAAAGTGCTACCAGCAGTCCAACTAGCACAATTTCCGTGCGTAGGTAATTTTAAAAAATGGGGAACGATGGCCGAGAAATTCAACATAAGCAACACATTTCTGTAGTCAGCCCTAAGCGATGCATGAGATGGTGGCACTGGGCGGTGGATGATTGGAAACGGGCTAGTTGGAGTGATGAATCACGCTGTACTCTGTGGCACTCCGATGGCAGTATTTAGATTTCGTGAATGCCAAGAGGACGTTAGCTGCCGTCGTCTGTAGCGCCAACGGTGAAGCGCAGAGGATGTGTTGTTGCGGTAAGGGAGTGCTTTTTTTCTGGTTGAGTTGGAGCCCCTTTACTGTGTCTAAGAAGACGCTAAGCGTGGAAAGATTTGAACACATTTTACAGCACTGTGTGTTGCGTACAGCAGAGCAAAAGTTCGGATACCTTCATTGCTTATAACAGCACATCATTGCTTCCTGTCTCAGAGCAGCATTTGTGAGCCAGTGGTTTGTAGACAATAACGTTCCTGAAATGAACTGGCCGCTCAGAGTCAGGACCTACGAAATCTAAAGCATTTTGTAAAACATTATTTCTCATTGTAATTTTTATCACAAACCGATTTAAAAAAAAAGAACTTGTAATTTTTAGAACTGTGTGTTTGTGTGTGTGTGTGTGTGTGTGTGTGTGTGTGTGCGTGTGTGTGGGGGGGGGGGGGGAGGGAGGGGGGTACTGTGGAGCTGAAGAGGTGCATTCCGGCACCTAAAATTTTAGAAATTAAACACTTGTACCCACCACCCATTAAAACTGACTTACACAAAGGAAAAGCAAGTACGTTTACTGTCGCAAATGTACATATTCTATGGAAGTAATATGAATGCAACGTTGTGTAACAGAGAAATTTGTAAGTGTGTGGCCGGAGAATATTAATTAATAGAAGTTTCTTTTCGTGAGAACTGGCAATACTATGTTCGTGTTTTGACTACACTAGACTTACAAACACTATACATTCATTATGACTGACACTGGCAACATACTTTGTTTACAGTTTATATCAAAATATTGTGTCAGGACTATTATTTCCTTTAAACAACAGCAGCATTAATAACAACAATATAAATAACACCTAGATCATTGTCCAGAGCGACTTCGTGAATCCATGTTTATGCACGGACGCAGTTAGATTACTCCGGAAGCTTACATCACAGGCATGTATCACTCAACTAATCGAAAGGAGCTTCAAGAACGGGGAACTGTAACAAATTATCAAGCTCGCTGACGAAAATAGAGCTGTCAGGGAACTCAGCAAGCAGCAGGAAATTTATGTCGACAGCACCCGAAACATTCCTTCGATATAAACAAACATTTCGAGAACTAGGAGGTTCTCTGAAAATGGATTCAATAATATCTTCTCTCAGTTACGACTGCCACAGATTACGTGCACTTTTCGAGGACCATCCGTGAGAGGCCTGACAGTTAAACAGTATTTCTCATTAATTAATTATGTCTCTGTTTTTGCCTTAATTTACTGTTATTCTTGTACGATGAACATGCTTACTCTTATTTAAAATCTGTGCCACAAGGAACGACGTCATGTTGATTCGCGGAAAGAGCTCTTAAGAAGAGAATATTGCTAAGTAGTTACAGCTTCTTTCAAACGTCGTCCAGAATACCGTGAATAAACTGAAACTAAATTTATTATTAACTAAATAGCTCGAAAGATATTGGAAAACCATCCAAGAAACGGCAGGCACTACCACAGTCGGCTTTGCGTGGATTAAAAAGGGCCCGCATCTCGTGGTCGTGCGGTAGCGTTCTCGCTTCCCACGCCCGGGTTCCCGGGTTCGATTCCCGGCGGGGTCAGGGATTTTCTCTGCCTCGTGATGGCTGGGTGTTGTGTGCTGTCCTTAGGTTAGTTAGGTTTAAGTAGTTCTAAGGTCTAGGGGACTGATGACCATAGATGTTAAGTCCCATAGTGCTCAGAGCCATTTGATTAAAAAGGAAGCGTTCTATACGAAGGAATATCTAACATTATGACACTAGAAATACCTTCGTACTGACCAAGCAATACGTTTTCGTTATGGTCGACTTGTAACGTATACAGACTGCGCTGGTGTAGAGAGGAATAACACATCTTTGACGAGCCAGTGCAAACGGACGTACAGCCAGCAGAACAAGTACTTTCTGCAGTTATAAATTGAATTTGATCATTCTCAGTCCAAGAAAATCGAGGAAGAATCCTGTCGAACATCAATGTAGACGGCGAAGCTCATTTATAGGAGGTTGTATGTTAATTATCTGATACACCCTGATATTTGAAAGGGGGTATGCTTCACTGAATATTACAGCAGTGTACATTGAAATATTTATTCGACAATAGCCGCTAACGTTGAACAGTACCGCAGCCGTCGTTACAAGGGGGTCAATCTGTAGGAGACTCACTCGTCTCTGAGCCTTCTTCGTAACAGTTGCATAGTTCTTTCATCGTCAGAAAACATTTTAGATAGTACGTGTGTGGTGGCTGTTCGAAAATCAAGACTGTAAACTGCACATTTAAAATAGGCATAATTAAGTAAACTAATACGTTCGGTTACGTTCTCTTTCACCAATTCAGAACTAACATCATCATTGGGTAGGACTTAATTCGTCCTTTTTAAACTTGGTAAATTTAACAATCATACCCATTTTACTTGTCTCTTCATTTGTTTATACCTCAGTTTATGTGGACAACATGTGGTTTTATAACACGGTATACTACGATGTGAGCGCTAGAGCTAGTCTGGATTCTCGGTCGGTAAGTGCGTTTCCCACTGAAAACAAGGTTCCGGGTTCAAGACCTGGTCCACCACACAGTCAACAGCTGAAAAGTTTCAGAACAGTACCCACTGATTGCAGAGTGAAAGAAGTATTCTGGGAACAATGCATTTCTCTGCAGTATCCTACATCCGGGAATGCAAGTCCCGCAAGGTATACAGGAAAACACGTGTGATGTTTGTAAATTAGGACAGAGGTACTGGCGAAACCTAAGCTGCGACACTTGGCTGTGACTCGTACCTAGATAGCTAATTCTGTAAAAGCACTGCCTGTGAAAGAGAATGTGCCGGATTCAGGTCACGATCCGGCACAGAATTTTAATCTGACAGGAAGTTTCATTATTTTTGAACGTAGAACATTTTTAATTTAACGGAAAAGCAATGTTTGTCTCATCCGCTATACAACCATCCCATAACAACCCACCGAACAATTAGAAAATACATATGCTGTCTAACACTCATCCTTTTTCCTCGGTACACAATGAAACAACAGTCACCCCATTGTAATTGGAAGAGAAGCAATATATACTGGAAAAAGAACAATTTCAAAGCTGCCTCTCCTATTACGTAATACTGTATCATTTTATTTCCCACACATGTAGAATGTCTGAATTTGGGCTCTAAACTAGTGATGCTCATCTGTTAAAACACTAATGCTGCACTTCTAACAATGACATATACACGACATAGCTGATACTTAATAATCTCACAGTAAGTAAGTGCATAGCTCGAAAATAATAACTAAGTGCATAATTTGAAAACGTGCTAATTTTGGTACAGCATGGTCAGTGAAACAGCCCATCATTTTAACCAGTTTCCGTCATCCAGAGTTAGCCATTATCCCTACAGGCAACTGACAATAGCACAATCTCACACGCAAATTCACTTCGTTAAAATATTCCTCTGTAATCACGAATTAGGACGCAGCTCTACAATTACGTCGTACCATCTTTCATAATATACAAATAATATAGAAACACAAATAACACATTCTACCAATAAACATAAAATGAAATAGCATAAGTGCAACGCAGATGCACTTAACACAATCAAAACTAGGTACTAAACATCCCGAAAAACATTTAGCTACGTCACTACACCACACGAGAGTGCGTCCAACACACAATGTATGTCGCCGATTGCACTAAAGACACTAAGTTCGTAATTTTTTTTAAATAGGTCTTAAAAATGTTTTTCCTTGAACACAGTAATTTGACTTATTACTTACAAAAAGCTTTCGTGCATCATCTCAGAATAGGTGGTTATTAAACCCCTTCTCGTCAATAATATTCTGGACTTTTCAGGAAAGTTAGAGTTAGGTGTCTGAATATTGAAACTGGTAAAGTCAATCAACATTGTACTTTTCTTTTATTATAATTATAACACCAAAACAGTAATCACCATTTTTGCATTTTAGCTGATATTTAACGTTAGCACGTTTGACTTACATTAATCAGTACGCACTGTTTCAAATTAGTTTTAATTAATAAGATCCACACCTTTCGTTTCAGTCATCACAAAACCATAACACAAGACACATTAAGCTACACTTTCGACGTATCACTTGCATTCACTACCACCTCTTTTTCACCACTCTCCCACCTTCGATATCGATATCAACTTACCGATAGTACCCAGTCAAGTGTTCAGAGTTCGTCATATGGAGCTGCCATTCAACGATTAAACCGAAAATCATCCGCATGAAGTACGGGAAGGATAAAATATGTTTGAAAATAGACCATTTTACCGGTAACACTCATATTGCTTAACACTGTTTCACTACGTTGAAATCCAGCTGTGGTGATATTTACTGTCAGATGTATATCTGTCCGTTACTAATGCTGTTAATTTGTTAAAGCATTACAGTACCTAAATCGTTTTACATCAGTCAGTTCATTATGTATGTACCGTGTGCATATGCTGTGACAGAACGGCCATTATTGTCAAAACTCTAGCATAAAATTATATTACAAATCTGAAACAGTCTGCTTGGATATTGTTTAATAAGCACAAAGTGTTTGAATTTCATTTTCATGGGTGTAAGCGAGTGTTTCTAGAAATGAAACTCTAAAGTAACGAGACATCACTTGCAGTATCTCAGTTCGTGTTGTACGTGTCTCACAAACCAACCACTGAGTACGAATATCACTGCAGTGATCTAAACAGAAGTTTAGTCGCCTACAAATGTTGTCACCAAGGTCACATGACTTTGCGGTAGTAATCTACGAAAGTAACCGTCCCAACTTTCACTTAATTTGTAACAGCGACAATTTATCAGTTTGTTTCTGTTACTGATAACTACGTGGAAAACAGAACGAATACGTTTAATGTTAGTGTTTTGGAATTTTTCACAGTTTTTCTCCTGCTAAATACTACTTTCATCTGGTATGTGGACAGAGAAGCCATCTACGTGCTAAGCCGTCGGCACAATTCGAGACCACGTTTTTAAATTTTCCAAATTTAATAAGAGATCACTTGGCTAAAATTAATCTGTCAGCTCTTACGCTTGAACTGAAATCTAGAACTGATGCACTTATATCCCATTAGGTGAAATCTTTTTCTCGTACGTTCCTTGTTGCTAACCGACAGGTAGAAAAGTTCTTTCTTCGGTCCTCTACTAGTATCTAGCTGAAGTCTGGCGGCAATCTTTGTAACTGTCAGTGAAACCATCATTTACATTTATACTCCGCAAACCACTGTGAAGTGCAAGGCAGAAGGGCACGGAGTCCAATTTCTATGAAAAGCAGGACAGCTGGTTGGTCGAATGCAACGGGGATTCCAGAACCCATTCCGAAGACCTTACTCGTATAATACGCGTATGGTACGCTATCATTTCCATTTATTCCGGTATCAAAAGAAATCAGATTACCTTCCACAGGGTCAAAGAACTGTGACTGACGCCCGAACAAGACGGAACTGGCATGCATTGAGAGTAGAAAATAGTGCAAGGCACTAGTCGAAATCTGGATTTGCCAAATAAAACCTGCAAAAAAGGACTACTGATTGTTGTACACTATCATTTGTAAACCCAAAGAAGATTTTATGATAGCTGAATATTGGCATTTAGCAGAGAGTTTCACTTCCAGATAGAAATTTGTTCACTTTGAAACCAATGGATCGAGTACGTTGAAGTCAGTGATGACATCATCATCATCGTCATCATCATCATCAACATAATCTTTTTCTTCTTTTTCTTCTTCAATTCTTTGTTACGCAGCGATAGAAACGTGCTCCAGACTTTTTACCGAATTACTGTCTTCCAGGAAACACAACCGAATTGTTATTGGGTGTTATAACCGTCGTCCGATCTTCTCTTATCTGGTATTCACTAAATACTTTCTTGATCCAGCTTTCATTTAGTCGACAGGCTACATGTCCTGTTCATCAATTTGACTGAGCTCATAACGTTTTCAATTCCAGTCTGCTTTTCGATGCATTAGTATGTTTCCCTCTCTCTCCTAGTCATTCATTCCAAGCTTCTCTCCATTACTCGGCCGAGCAGCCTTCAGTTTTTTGAAAAATTTTCGCATTAGAAGTATACCAGTAAACATCCCAACCCGATTCCTTAAAGGATTTAACTCCCAAGTACGAAATAGCCTCAAACGTCTGTTTACAAATGAGTTAATGTGTTAAATATTTGTCTAAGGCGCTGGAGTCATGGACTGTGCTGCTGGGTCCATTCGGAGGTTCGAGTCCTCCCTCGGGCATGGGTGTGTGTGTTTGCCCTTAGACTAATTTAGGTTAAGTAGTGTGTAAGCTTAGGGACTGATAACCTTAGAAGTTAAGTCCCATAAGATTTCACACACATTTGAACGTTTTTGTTAAATATTTGACTTTAAGCATGTAACCGAAATAGAACTTAGAAAAGGTTTGAAGTTACGTTTAAAGTTTGTTGTAAGTTGCTAAGTGCTCTCATTCTCAAATATTGAATAAATAGTAAGTAGTAATTTGCGAGCCATGAGTTATGCTGCCTCGACATATACACAGTTTCTAACTTTAATTACTGTCTTACTCTCTTAAACTTTGCAAGTCAGATTATTGCTCTTAATCAGTAGATTGTGACAGCATTTCAAATTCTTAAATTCGATCAGTAATTATATGAAATACTAAAAATCAAATATTTTTTGCCCGTGAAAGTCGTTAGGTACTCAACCTGTGACTGTGACCGTGCACCACGAACCACGTTAAGTGTTTGATTTGATTTTATCAGCGAAGCAAAAAAAGCATTGCTGAAGCCTGCTGCAGCCTGCACCGAAACAGAGTTTATTGTGCGGTATCATTCCTTGAGTCTACAGTAAAGCCAACCAGTGCCCTTGAACAGTGCAAGGACATCCTTTACCAATGCTTTGCTGGACACAATTTCTTCAGGTCTGGTTGATCCGAATATTCGTGATTTTTAATCTCCAATCCCTTGAATTCGAAGATCAAATGTGATGCAATTTCCTCGATACCACACATCCTCCATTTGGTGTCTTCTTCTATTATCCCCATTGTATGTAGCTGTTTTTTGAAGTTCCCATGGCCTGTCAATAGTCCACCCATAAGTTTCATTTCTCTCCTATTCAAGCCGAAGATTGAGAGACATCTCTTAGAACATGACTTCGGCATCAATACTTTGCCATGTTTTTGCTTTTGGACCGTAGCTCAATATTCTACATGCTGTCTCCTTGTCCAGTCTCGTACTTTTATTATGATCATCGTCTTGGTGAATGTCAGGAAAGGTTCCGGTCCAATAAATGGTATCATCACCCCTATCCTGGCCAACCTATCGGCTTGCTCATTACCACTAATTCCTGAGTGACCAGGGGCCCAAATAGGTTTACCCTATTACGTTCCCGTAGCCCCGCAAGGACTTTGTGGCATTCTGACACTGTCTTTGATCTTGTTGCAGAGATTGCCAGTGCCTTTAAGGTTGCTTGGTGTCTGAATAAATGAAAATGCTACGACCTCTGTAGCACCTCCGCAAATTCTCCTCCACGCACACCCTGATGGTAGATATATCTGCTTGAAACACAGTGACCATCTTCCCTAGAGAGACTGTACTCTCCAGCCTTGGCTGCACTTCGTAAACCCCGGCCCCAACACCTTGCTCTGTTTTCGAACTGTCAGTGAACCAGTCTATTTCCCCAGTAAGGTGTCGACAAATGTTCTCCCAGAGCTCTCTAATTCCAATTACCACAATGAAAGGCTTCTTGAAGCAGATGGGAGATATTATACAGGGTGGAGATTAATTGTGTCACGATACTTTAACCCTGGATAGCTGATCCCAGTAGTAACCAAACTTACTAATGTTGTGTAGGTCGACAACGCAACATTTTTAATCTACGGAAACATGGCACCACGGGCTCCGATTGGCCGTGAGATTGCCTTGTTGCCGGAAGCTCTGGATAACACATGACCTCAAATGATTTGCCTGCCGGAGATCGCGACGTATCCAAGATGGCCCGCATGCTCGGTTGTAGCGCGCCAGCCTTCCACACGGGGGCATGGGGGGCGAATCCGCCAGGATCCCGACACATGGTGGGCCGATGTGGCCGAGCGATTCTAGGCGCTTCAGTCTGGAACTGCGCGACCGCTACGGTCGCAGGTTCGAATCCTACCTCTCGCATGGATGTGTGTGATCGGTTAGTTAGATTTAAGTAGTTCTATGGGACTGATGACCTCTGATGTTAAGTTCCATAGTGCTCAGAACCATTTGAACCGACACATCGTTGTAGTTTCATGATAAGGCATACCGGGAACAAACCCATCAAATGCTGTTAGATCGTGTACAGAAAAGCCTTTTAGAAATTGTGTCGTTTCTGAAAAGGGCCTTTTCTGTAGCTAGGACATTGTTTAAAGCAGGTGCTCAAACTGGCGAGCCTCTGACGCGACACATGCTTGAGAACGTCGAACGGTGTTTTGCCGAAACCTTTCAAAGATTCCTGGCATCGCCCTGATGTGATTGGGGGCTTGTTGAATCCATCCATTACTTTCTCTTCGTTTCTAGGTGGTTCGAATCTGAGTGGGCGAACTAGAACCTTGAAGAATCCCCACAGGAAAAAGTCCGGTGGCCATGTCCTACGAGTACCTCTGCCAATTACCCGGCCGTAGAGGAGTTCATTTAAATATCCGCGCACAGCATGAGTGTTACGTGCGTGCGCCCCCTTATGCTGCAACCACATGTGTAGCCGTATGTCCAGGGAAAAATCTTCCAGCAGGCCAGTTTCTTACTAAATTCGCCCTGTTATGGAAGGTGCACTCGTCGGTAAACAACACCAATGGCGGGTAAGTCGGGATCTCGTGCAACACGTCGCAGAAGCCATCGGCAAAACCGTAGTCTGTGTTCATAGTCCGCCACAGGGCTTACGTCTTGGACAGGTTGGAAACTAAATGGATGCTGGCTGTCATCTCTCAAAACCTCCCAGACTTAACCGATGAGTGGCCCCCATGTCGTGTCCATCCACTTGAGTGCTTGTCGTAGATGCTTCCTCGACGCGCTCGAGAATAGTCTCTTCAAGTGCAGCATCCCGTCGTGTTCGGAGTCTTCCAGCATCACAATGATATCCCGCTAACGAGCCTGTTTCTCCAAGTCGCCAGTGAATTGCTGTAAACTTTTGCTGGGTGCCGTTCCTCATACAACTGTCGAGCTTCATGCGCATTACCGTCGGTTAGTCCATAAACAGCAAATCTCGTTGTTCTTCAAACGAATACTGTGCCGCCATGCTTACTGTATGACTAAATTGCAGCTGACGTGTGTGTGCTCCGAAGCGAAGCTTACGTGTGTGTGCTCCGAAGCGAAGCTTACCGGTCAATGCTTCTGACGTGAGGCGGAGACAAACAGCGAGATCTGTTCGACATGTGTGCGTATCACGTTGGGACAGTGAGGGGCCGAGGGACGTTTGTTATGTGTGAACCGCCAACTATAGCGCAGCCCGTCAACCGTCAACCGACAAACGGCAACAGGGCATCCCACGGCCAATCGGAGCGTGTGGCGCCAAGTTCCCGTAGTTTAAGAATGGTGCCTTGTCGACCTACACAACATTAGTAATTTTGGTTCCTACTGGCATCAGCTACCCAGGGTTAAAATTTCGTGACAATTTTGCTCCATCCTGTATAATCGGCCAGCATTTCCCCAACCATACCTATGTCTACCTCACTCAATATTTTAGTGTGAGATGCTGGATACCCCAGTGAGTTTCAGTTTTTTCCAGTCTTTAACCTTTGTGCTCCTGCTGCTGCCTCCATCTTTACCCACAGGTATAATGGGGCATGTGCAACATCCCAGCAGTGGGTGTGCTGCTGATTCCGCCTGTAATGGCTAAGCGGGCCAATCTCTGCTTCTTAGAAAGCTCCTTAGCAGGTAACAGCTGTTCTACCTTTTTCCACCATACTATAGCCCTATAAGTGATCGTAGGTCTTACTACTGTTGCGTATATCCAGTACATAATCTTGGGGCTTAAGCTCCAGTTTTTATCACAGGCTCTCCTGGTACTCATTTCAGTACCTTTCGCCTTGGAATAGGTGCTCCTTATGTGAGGGGTCCACGATTTTTTCTCCTCCAGGGTTACCCCTACGTATTTCAGTACTCCTTCACTCGTAGAGTTTCATCGAGAAGCTTGAGATTCCAATATGTGTGTTGTATCTGCTTCCACGTAAATGGTACTACAACAGTCTTCGTAGGACAGACCCTTGAATCCTGTTTCCCGCACCAATTTTGTACAGTGTTCAGTGGTCCTTGTGCCATAGCTCTGACTGTACTTGAAAATTTTCCAAGTATCACTATGACAAGATCGTCTGCGTATCGCTGGAAAGAGTACTGTCTAGAGATTAATTCTATACTGAGTTCATTCACCACAAGGTTCCACAGTGGAGGAGACAGGACCCTTCCTAGTGGACAGCATCTGGTGGTGTCGATTACCACTTTTTCTCTCATCATGGTGGCTTCTACCTTTCTACCACTAAGCATAGCTCTAATCCACCTGCAAATGGTGGCCTCCAAGCCATGCACCTCTGCTGGCTTAACTATGGATTCGAAGGTCATGTTGCTAAAAGCCCCTTGGATGTCCAATAAGATCCAGAGGGCTATTTCTTGAAAGTGTAGTGCTTTTTCCACCTTCCCAACAAGTTGGTGGAGTGCAGTTTCACACCATTTTCCTGGTTGGTATGCATGTTGGTTTATGTGTAGAGGGATCCTAGTTAACCTCCTCTCCCTAACATGCACGTTGACCAGTTTTTCTAATGTTTTAAGAAGAAAGGAGGACAGACTGATTGGTGTCATATCCTTGACCTTGGTATGATCAGTCCTCCCTGGCTTTGGAATGAAGACAACTGTCACTGCCCTCCAGGCATTAGGAATGATTCCTGCTGCTAGACTAACCGTAAATAACCTGCATAGGAATCTTATTAAGTTCACTGCTGCTTGTTGCAGGAGCGCTGGAAAAACTCCATCTGGGCCAGGTGACTTGAATGGTTGAAATGTTCCAACTGCCCATTTGATTTTACTATGGTCAACACATTCTCTGGCAGAGTCTCAGTTCTCCCTTGAAATACCTGAAAACCGATATCTCACAGGGATCTCGTCCTGGTCTACGTTGTCTGTTGGAGTACATTGAGGAAAATGAGTCTTGAGGAACAGTTCCAGCGTTTCATGTGCTGTTCTTGCATACTCCCCATCTTTCCTTGCTAGATTAGTTGGTATCCTAGTGAGGATTTTGTGAAGTCTGGCCTGTGTAGCTGTACCCTCTACCTCCTCACAGAATACCTTCCAGGATGACTGCTTTGTCTGCATAGTTGCAAGATTGTACCTGACAAGGGCCTCCTGATATTCTGCCCATTGTACTTTCCTTCCACAAGGTTAAATAGTCTTCGTACCTGTTTCCTCGATGATTCCAGGATGTTGTTCCACCAAGATGCATTCCTATTCGTGCACTTCTTGGTGACTGAGCAGCTGTCAAGGTATGACGTCTTGACGTCTTGACTGCTACCTCCTCAAACTTTACTGGATTTCTTATCGAAGTACTGACTTCCAATAGGCTTGAGTCGTTGTCCCTCCTATACACATCCCAGTCCGTTCTCCTGGGGTTCCTTCCTATAGGGCATGGTCTGTCTAATGCCCATTTCAACCTCGAACTTAATATACATGTGGTCTCATGAGGATGGCTCTAAAGCCACATAACCCATCACAGTGGAACTGAAGCTTATGTCAATTACCTCTTTAATTCTTATGTTCCTAAACGTAGGTTCCTTGCCCCTATTGAGGAACTCTAAGTTATTAGCTAGAGGAAATTCTAGAAGGTTCCGACATCTATTGTTGGTGTCAATGGTGACCCACATTAAGTTGTGGGTGTTAGCACCGCATCCAACCAATAGTTGTCACCCTGGTGGGCACAGGCTTCCTTCAGTCTCCTCTCTTCCTGAGAATGAGGAGCACTGTCCTTGTATGGAAGGTATGCCGAGGCCATTACAAACTCCCTCGTGTTATCTTCTTCATGTTGCTGTATCCCAATGGTATGTAAGTCCCTAGAACAAAAGTTTGCCATTGGCATGTAGGGGATTCCATTTTTAACATAAATGCACGTTCTGGAGTTTCTTATATTTCTAGCATAAACCAGCTTACCTCCCTTGCCGCTGGGGCCCTATCCACACCCTTTATATAAATAGGGTTCCTGAATCAGGGCCACGCCCACTTTCCGTCTACCCTACTCAGGGTAGCAGTGGCCCCTTTACTGTGTTACAGATTTATCTGCAGCATATTCAGTGTCCATCTTGCCGCCACTGTCGCTTTCGATGTCTTTGTTTTGACGGCAACCTGTGAGAACCCCAAAGATTAGTCTCAGGTCCTCTTCCCGCATTGCTCTTAGGGACTTCTTTCCGACTTCCACCACAAGGATTTGGCCATTTGGTGCAAACTGCCGGTTGATTACCTTCCAATCCTCTGTCGAGACTTCCGGGTTTTGAAAACCTATTTTCTCAATCAGAGTGTCTGGAGAGGTATCCTTAAGGAGTTTTGGAGTTTTAACACTCAGATTAAAATCTTTGTGGTCTTGAAGAGCTCATCCATTGACTTTACCATCAGTTTAGCATGCTCCCATGGTGATATTAGGGGCACCTTTTCCTTAAGCCAGTCCACTGTACCCACCACTTCACAGACAAAGACAAGAGCACCGTGATCAAGATAGACTCCCCTGAATTTTGGTCCTGGACCAGAGTCCCGCCCCCCACCGCACCCAATCTTCTCAAACAGAGCCATCTGCATGAGCTCCTCCAGCTGTGAGGTGATCTTGATCAGTGGACAGCCTTGCTGGATAACTGCCATCCTAAAAACTGAGACTGCAGTACTATTCGTCTGTTTCCCTATTTCTTGCCTCAGCCTTTTCTGGATACGCTTATCCTGAGAAATGGGAGTATTAGATTCCTCCCTTGTTCTTTTACTGCCTGTCCTTGATGTAGAAGTGGTTTGTACAACCCCTTCGCCCTGGGGCAGCTTGCATGTCTTGGGCTCAAGCCCTTTTAGTTCCCTTCACCATCGTTTAGGAAGCCACTCTTTTCTTTCCTTTAGCTTTTGTTCTCTAAGAAGTTTCTTCCTCTGAGCCCCAGACAAGTCTTTCATTTTAATCTGGTCCAACTTCTTAGTAACCATTCCCACTTATTGAACGGGTCTGCCTCCCTGTTCAGCTGAGGGGATATTTTCCATCGGTTGCAGCCCCGATGTTTGGGTGTCTGAGGTCTCCACTTGCTCCTCAGTATTAATATTTCCTTTCACATCCATTTTAGTCCCACGATAGTTGGGAATCTAATCTGTCCACATCACAGAAACCCCACATGGTACCAGGCTAATTACTCAGGGGGGTCACCCGGTATCCCTGAGGCACTGTTCATGACACATCTTCCAATGTGCCATGCACCCCTCGTCATGGATCGCATCATACCTTGGGTTGGGTATCGAGGATTTGGGAAAGGACAAGGAATGGATGTGGGACGACAGGTCGTTGTGGGACACACTTAGTCTGGTCCATCAGCCAAGACCTTACCGATTGAAGGTTTCCACAGCCGGTATAGCCCTCAGCTTTTCGTGAACACATAAGCCTCCCCTCCTGCACAAACAGTGCTACTTCAAGGTGGTGTCCCCCAGGCAGAACGTTGATTGTCTAGTAACATAGATGTCTCACCGTCAAAAGCCAAATTTTGGTAATAAATATTGGTTGTAAGCTTTCATATTCAAACATATCGAGAGGTTATTCTGGAAGGATCTCTTCATTTATAAGCAAGACCCCAGGTTATTTTCATTCTTGTGTTTATTTACTAACCCAAAAGGATCCGCTTCGCTTGGTCTTCTTTTCCATTTGTTTCTTGAAATGTGCAGCTAATCATCTTATTTGTGCAGCATCTATCTTATTCAGTATATATTGTTTTAAACGCCATTTCGTGTTTTGCTTTCGGACAAGTTCAACATGCGAACAAACTTGGCAAAAAACATGATCCTTTCAAATTCCCTCTGCACAATTGGAATGCTTGCCCTTGGTTCTTTATTAGTCGTAATGGAAATTCGAACCCTTTAAGGCTGAATGTCGAGCTCGCTTACATAATTGAAATTAATAGTGTTAATAGTGACATACCTTTTCATTTTATGGACTACTCCTACACCTACATGATTACTCTGAATTTTATAATTAACTGCCTGGCAGAGGATTCATAGAATCATTTTCAAGTCATTTCTCTACGAGTCTACTCTCGAACAGCGTGCGGTGAAAACGAACACTTAAATCTTTCCACGCGAGCTCTGATTTCTCTTGATTATGATGCTCATTCTTCCTTATGTAGGTGGGCGCCCAAAAATATTTCGCATTCTGAGTGATATAAATTTCATGTGGAGGTCCTGCTGCACCAAAAACGCCTTTGTGTTAATGATTTCCACTGCAATTCGTGTAGCATATCCGTGGCAGTCTCTCCTTGTTTCGTGATGATACAAAACCTGCTGCCCTTCTTTGAACTTTTCAGTGTCCTCCGTCGATCCTGTTTGCTGAGGATCCCACGCCACATCACAGTACTCCAGAAGAGGGCGAATAAGCCGGGTATACGTAGTCTCTTTAGTAGATCTGTCCCTTTTTCTAAGTGTTCTGCCAATAAATCGCAGTCTTTCTCTTACCCACAACATAATCTACGAGATCGTTCGAATTTACGTTATTTGTGCTCGTGATTTGTTGAATCTGCAGACTTTAGATTTGTGTGTTATATATTCGGTGACTGAAATTTAAAGGAGTTATTTCAGCAATCATATGTATGACTTCACACTTTTCATTATTTAGAGTCAACTGCCACTTTTTGCATCGTACAGATGTCTTTTCTAAATCGTTTTTCAATTTGTTTTGATTATCTGATGACTTTATAAGATGATAAATGACAGCACTATCTGGAAGCAATGTAAGAGGACCTATAACACATCACTGGGGATTACCAGATATTTATTCGGTGACTTTCCGTCAATTACTACGGGCTGTGATCTTTCAGTGTTGTTTAGAAGCTATTGACGAAGGCATACTGGGAACATTGAACGAATTTAGGAGTTCGGTCGGAAAGTTTACGCTTTCATCTTGGTTCAGCATTGTATCAATGGATTTAAATTTTCTTTCTTCACAGGATATCTATTCTGTATTTGATGATTTGTTCGTAGAACTACGTCATTCTTTACGTGTTTTTTTTACGTAGCTCCCCTCTATTAACACATACACTTTATCGACAATTTATTCTTCTGTCTTTAATGTGTTGCACAACTCATTGGTTAAGACGATTTAGCTGAATTGCAGATCACTGCGATCTGTGGCGTTTCCAATTTGTATTCTACAGCATCCGAGAATATTCTAGAACGTTCGAAAACGTTAGTTAGCATTTGAGAATATCGTAAAAGCTCAAGCACATTATAGAACAATCTCGAATTTTTTCCCTTAAAAATCAAATTTATGCGAAAGAGACATAAGATTTAGTGACCACTACGATGTGATTGCAACCGCTGCAAACGGTTCATATTCGCTCCGCTTCAACAGTTAGCCTACCGTCACACAGCCTCTAGACTGCACAAAGGGGGAACCAAGGGTGTCACTCTGGTAGTCGTCCTTAGTACTCTTAATATAGAATCTGTCGCTCCATTGTTAACCCTTCAGATTTCTTTCCATATATTAGTTACACGTCTTTTTAGTCTAGTTCCCGTCATCCGCTGTAGAAGTTCATCTGCATTGGAGACAGTATAATTCTTTCAGCAAAGTGAAGGTGGCTTGGATATGTTCCATTACAACTCAGTGCTGCTTCGTTTTTTAAGTTCAAACATCCAGAAATCGCCAATTAAAACTGCTGAGGAAAGCTGTAGCATTTAAGTTCGTGAGCTCAAGTCTCTAATACTTGCTGGTCTGTGGTTCGTTTCTAAGGAGCAGTTGCTATAGCGTTTACTGAAACAGAGTCAAAAGCGTTGCATAAATCTATACATGCCTGACTTCCACACATTCCGTAGAGCTAAGTCCTGCAACCATGTTGATCCTTTGCCCAATTAAAGTCTACTGTAATTCCTACGCAGCTGGTGATCACTTTAGTGACTATCTTGTACATTACGGCAAAGGCTCATAAATGTATAATTCTTTGTTTGTCTCTTTTGTCTGGTGAAGAAACATGTTTGTATTTTGTTTACTGGTACAGTTCTTAAATGATTTTCTACTTGCTTCGAGCGCTCTAATGTTTCGTGTTCGTGTACTTTGTAAATTCCGAAGTATCTTTACAGCTTAAACGAGATGGCATGCTTTACGGATTTCGTCTCTCACTTCATTTCTCTTCGTACACGGTGTTTGATATGTCCACGAAATAGGTTAATAAGAGCAATCCGTCGACCAGAAAAAATGTATTTTAAGATTTCATTAGTGAATAACACGCCAGGCACATCTCGATCAAAGCAGGAAGATATTTAGAGTACTAATTTTCAACGAAAAGGCATTTACTTCTGATGAAATAGAAATTTTTATTTACTATACATTAAGAAAGGATTCATTTACTTAAAATAGTCTGAGAAATAATTTTGTCTCCTCCTCTGCCCCCTCCCCCCTGTTGATAGGAAACTAAATTTAAGAACTTCTAAAGCACTCCTTCTTCAGGCCACGAGTGGCCTACCTGGACCATCCGACCGCCGTGTCATCCTCAGCAGAGGATGCGGATAGGAGGGGCGTGGGGTCAGCACACCTCTCTCCCGGTCGTGATGATGGTATTCTTGACCGAAGCCGCTACTATTCGGTCGAGTAGCTCCTCAATTGGCATCCCGAGGCTGAGTGCACCCCGAAAAATAATAACAGCGTATGGCGGCTGGATGGTCACCCATCCAAGGGCCAGCCATGCCCAACAGTGCTTAACTTCGGGGATCTCACGGGATCCGGTGTATCCACTGCAGCAAGGCTATTGCCTAAGAACCTCTAGAATTCCTTAAAATTTCTCTTTCTCTCTATAATTGTTACACATACCGTCAGTACTAGGAAGATTACATTGTTTACACCACCGAACTGGTTCAATGTAAGAAAATCACGCAGAAATATATACAGTGTAATAACTTTTTTACTGAATAATTTTAAGGCACTGCCGACGTTAACGGCACTTTCTAAATAGCTTTATTGAGAAGTACATTAGCTTGCATATTCGCATTTACAACACTGATGGTAGATGAATATAAAGCACACAGTTTTCTTCGGTAGGGATTTAGCACGGTACCCGCTCAGTCAGTGTATTAGTAGGGGCGTTCAACAAGTAATGCAACACATTTTTCTGAAGAGAGGTTGGTTTTATTCGGGATTCCAATACACCACAATATTCCCCACTCTTTTGGCTACAAAACCCTAATTTTCAACATTGCCTCCGTTCAATGCTACGGCCCTACGCCACCTTACTGCGAGGGCCCGTATGCCCGCGTGGTACCACTCTACTGGTCGACGTTGCAGCCAACGTCTTGCTGCTCCATCATCCGCTTACTGCTTCCCGCGGAGTGCATCCTTTACTGGGCCAAACAGATGAAAGTCGGAGAGTGCGAGACCAGGGCTGTGGGGTGGTTGAGCAACAACAGTCCGATGAAGTTTTGTGAGCTGCTCTCGGGTGCACAGGTCAGTGTGAGGACTTACACTGTCATCGCAAAGCATAAATACACTTGTAGCCTGGTGGACGAGTGTGCCAGCACTACCAACAGAGACGTCCAGTTGAGCAGCGAGTTGTTCGACTGTGATCCGCCGACCACCTCGAATGAGAGTGTCGGCCTGTTCCAACATTGCAGGACTCAGCTGCGTGCGGCTAGTCGGCTTACGGGGCATGGGGTAGGTTTACTCTACGTAAGATCCGAACTATGTCTCACTCAAGGTGTTACGTCCTGAATTACTAACATGGATTATGAATGTGGATTTCGAACATCAGGTTGCTACGCATAATCCAATTAGTTGGAGAACGGCTAACACGGTTTTTTCATGATGTTGAAAAGAATTTCGCTGAGACCTGGTGAAATTGTTGATTTATTGATACACCAGCGGTTTCACAGCCTAAATACTCATCACAGGGCGCCACCTACATGGTAAAGAGTAATATATAGTGCCTTTACTTTGTGCATCTTAAAATTAATAGGGATAAAACTTAAAATATACTCACAATGGTAAAAGGTTACAGGTGTACCAACCGCACATAGTGGAGGCGTTGTCTACGTTATTTTGGCGATGGTGACAGACGTCTTGCTCAGTCACAGAGCTCTTTTCACTGTCAGGTCTCCGTAGACCGTATGAAAGCCCTTATAAATATCTGAGATGCTCTGCTTTTCCACCAAAAGAAAATAACAGCTCTCTGCCTGGAACACACCTTCTTTACGCAGACGCCATTTTGAAGGATACGTATAGCGCCGGCTCTTATCAGGACTTCATGAATCTATAGGGCCTGAAGCGGGAATATACCACGATGACCCACAACAAATTCCTCAGTTTTGCAATGGAAATTGACCGACAAAAATGTGTTGCTTTACTTAGTGGACGCCTCTCGTATAATCCGCTGTCCATTCAACTATGTGAACTGCCATGCTGTCAGTCCCCGTAATGCACCGGAAACAGTGTTCACGATTCAATGAATCTAAACTCAAATGAGTATTTAAATTATAGGAGAATGCGGGGTGAACTAACACACCCCCATATGGAAGAGAATAACGTAAAATAAATCATACGATGCGGTTACCCAAATGAATACATTCAGAAGCTGAAGTTATTTTCATCGTTGACTGTAACGCAGAGTGTAAGTTGCAGCTATGAAGACTTTTTTTCAAACTGAACCTAAACTCTACAGTCTACCTTTTATACCCGTAGAGTCTTTCTTACAGTTAGTGGCACAGGCACTCTTGTAGAATATAGTTAAAGAAGAACGTAAATGAAGAAAGACGGACATCGCCTAGATATCAAAAACTACATGTGGGTTGCGCGATAGTACGATGAATAAAATACAAACTGTCGAAGAAGATACACAGATTCGATTAAATTTCTCTCCTTCTGAATGCGAACACTGAATACTGGAACAGCAACGCTGTTGCGTTTTCTCCATTATCTTATTCTCGGTAATCCGATTATAACGTGTGTGGGCTATCGCTGTGAAAGATGGGCTCGCTACTGCCTGTCAGCCCACGTAGGGTGGTGTGTGGGCGCTGTGCCTCCCTCCTCTGTGAGCCTTCCGCACAAACTCCCCGTCACACACACGAACTGTGTATGAAAATGTGTGTGTGTGTGTGTGTGTGTGTAGAGAGAGAGAGAGAGGAGGGGGGGAGGAAGAGAGGAAAGTGGAACGTGTTAGGGAGCGGAGCTTAGAGCTGAGTTGGGTGGACTGTGCTAGGCATTACGTTGGTGTTAGGGGGAGATATGCGATTGGAACAAGTGCACGATGAAGCTTACTGCGGAAACTTCGTGGTGGGGATGGTGCGATACGACCGAGAGCAGATAACGTGTATTGACTCATTGCCGTGCTGTCCGTTGTTGGCTGCAATGTACAATACATGCGATCGCTCTAATCACTGTCCATTATTGGTATGCGTAAATTCCGATAGTGAATAAAATCGACTGACGATAGGGAAGGCTGAATTCATGAGTAATGAACAAAATTAATAGACATAGTGGAAGATACTTCACATTTGCCCTTTCAAGGCCCTTGGCAAATAATTTGGGTAAGTTTCGCCAAAGGTGTTTGCTATAATAACGGATACAAGTGCAGAAATTCTGTATCTGGTACCTTAAAATGTATACACATCAGTGTATCAGTGTCTTGCTTGTTTTTTCTCTGTCCTTAACAATCTTCCCACAAACACATCACAAACTGATGTTTTCTCCGAGGCTGTAGCTGCACCACTGAGTGGATTACACATGCCAGTATAGACTAACCGTATAGACTAACAGTTTGCTGTAGCAAACTGATGTTCAAAATTCACATTAGTAATCCATGTTGGTAATTCAGAACATAACGCACTGAGTGAAAAATACGTCGGATCATAACTACTATACTTGAAAAACATCTATAGAGTTGGAACAACAGAGAAGAGTGCATCAGTAGGTAAACATACCAAATGGAAAGTCAGGAATTTCTTTTTACTGTGAAGCATATAGAGTCCGTCGGCAGATACAAATAAAAAAGTCTCTGAACACGCGTGTAAAAAATTACAAGAGTATCTTATCAGTTCTTTCTCCAAATTGTCTTACTTCCTGAGTCTGAATTTCAGATAGCTACACGTAAGTCCCCTATACTTCCTTCAAACGTACACAATGAAAGTGCTTGAAAATAACTGATAGCAAATTTTTCTGCTCATGTGTAGCACATATATAGCAATGTTTTAACTTTCTTCACACTGTCAGTTTCCATGAATAAATTAAGATACTGACTATGAATTAACAGTTGAAACACAGAGATGCAAAAGGGCATCACAGATGTTCCATCCAAAACAATATAATTTAAAATAGTTTATAATTTCAAATACTCAGACTTCTTGATAGCTACATAAGCCCAATATTTTCAGTAATTACGTTACTTTCTTTCACAATAGCTTCCGTGGAACGTCTCTGTATGTGTCCTCTAACAGGGTGTAAGTGTGTCTCTGTGCGTGGTCCATGTGGTCCACATAAGTCGACTCATTTTTCCTCTTACTTTGACAACGGGAGTATTAAGAAAAAGGAAACATTCTCTCAACATAAGTACTCGAGATATAGCAGTGAAGTTTTTATTGATAACTCGTAGTTTGATGCATGATAACATTTGAAGATATTTACTGAAAAATAGTTAGCTTATAGACAAAAGTGTATACCAGGAAATTTATAAATTACACCTCTCATAACTTTCTGACAACAATGTACATACTCATCTTGAACAAATGGGACATTTGAATGGTGAGCCTATATGATCTGTGAAGAACAATCACGTCATCATTTGCAATTGTTAATGTGTTTTCTCGCCGTACGCTTACAGCAGTTTAAATTAAATTTTTCGCCTGATGCGTTTGGCTTTTATTTACAAAGCACTGACTTTTCTTTCTCTCATTTGAATTTTTTGAAGTCCATTGTTACTTCTTGCGTTATTAGTGGAGGTTGGAGTCGAAAAATACATGGTTGCACATTTACCTTTCGCGATTTCTCGGCTTTTACAAACTCGTTTTTTCTTCTGTGACATTTTCGTTTGAACTTCACTTTCATAAACGTTACGAAAGTTGTTTCCACAGAAATCGAACTGTAGTTTCACCTTTCCACACTCAGCACTTGTGGAAACATGTTTCTTCCCAATCCCAGTTTCCACCAGCAACGAAGGAAAAAACAGAAACAGTGGATTAAAAAACACCTAAACAACAGGCAAAGACACCAATGAGAATATAAGATGCTTTCTAAATGGATGCGGAACGTTTCTGTTCAAAAACTTCTTTTAACTTGCAGTAAACTTAAAACGCAAAAACCAGTAAATGCGAATTTGAAAATAAAAGCAAAATGCGTCCGGGGAAAACTTTCTTTTCAGATGCAGTAAGCACAATACGGGAAAAAGGAGTAATAATTGATACATAACATCTCCTGCGGAAGATGGCCATGCAAATAAACATACCGCATTATTTTGTTTCGAAACAATTCAAAGGTATGGCCAGAGGGTGAGGGCCCAGCAGAACAACCATAGGAAGGTCTACTCACTTGTTCTAGATCCAGAAAGCTAAGGTCCACTCGTAAACTGTGGGACGATATTTTACCAGGAAGGAGACAATATCAGATACTGAGCGTCATCTATCACTGTGTAGTGGTTGCAATCGGTGGCTAGCGGATTGCAGGTCACTAACTTGATCCCTGCCGTCTGGCCTAATTTCGGATTTCTGGGATAGTCTCGGACTTGCGTATGTATGTCATGCTATAATTCTTTACGTATAGGCCTGTTTGTATTAATTTGAGCTCTTTCTCTTGAGGTAGGAAATTGGCATGCTCCGTGTCATCATCTTTGTTTCCCCTTTATCCAGTATCAGGCTAGGTTGGAACATTTATGATAGTTCTCCACTTTACCTTGTTACTTTCTAGATTCCTTCTTCTTCTTCATGTTGGCTTAATAAATGAGCTATTAGTGTGTAGTGTTTATTCCTTTTGACGACCGTGCTCTCGTAACTGCATCTGGATCCTACACGACTGTAGCGGTAACTACGATTGGTACTTGGCGGAGCCATCCCCTGCCTCAGCTTCAGCCATGGTGCCACTATACAGGTTGAGTCACCATCTACTGCCACCACTAATAGCTCCGAAAGTATGACAGGAGCTGAAAAGTTTGTGCACAAAACTTGCGTGGGACAATGGAGGGCATAATATGGCGTTGGTTTTTTGTTGCAAGATGGGATCGCTTCAGAGATATGAATGTCAACTTTGTTTTTTTTTTAAATGGTATGCAATAGTTTTACTGATTTTCTGATAGCGGCTATCGAGGCGAATCCAATGATGTGTAACCGTAAGGTCTCTGGAGGTTAACGAAGGTGAAAAAGGTGGCATGAACGTCCATTCACAGAAGGTGATCGAAGTGATGACCATTGGTATCAATGCAGTGCTGCAATCTTCTCATCATGGATTGAGTGGTATTCCTTATCACATGGGTATTTATCGAAGCACATGCTCTGACAATTCTCTATCGCAAACCTTCAGGTGTAGTTGGAACGTCTTTGTAAACAACATCTTTTACGAATCCCCACAAGAAAAGATTCAGAGGCGTCAAGTCTGGCAAACTAGCCGGCCACGACACATCTCCCCCGCGTCCAATCCAACGATTTGGGAATTTTCTCTGCAACTCCTTTCTGACCATCAGCGAAAAATGTGCCGGACACCTATCGTGTTGATAATATATTCTGTTCCTTGCCCCTAAAGGTATTTCTTCCAATAACAGATCTAATGTTTCCTGCAGGAATGTGGTGTACTTCCTACCATTAACATTTCCTTCAATGAAATAGGGGCCCAAAATTCCGTCCTCCAGAACCCCACACCATACATTCACCGACCTCGGTTTTTGGTGTGAAACTTGCTGCAGCCAACATGGATTTTCAGTTGCCCAATAATGCGTGTTATGCAAATTAACATTTCCATGGTTCGTGAATGTAGCCTCGTCAGCAAATAAAATCAAATTAATAAATGTGCATCCCTCTGAGTCTGAAATTGAGCCCATAGGCAGAATTCAATGTGACGCTTACAGTCAGTTAATTCTTGGTGGAGACTGATATGGTAAGGATGACATTTATGGCGATTCAGAACACGAACAACACTACTCTGGTTCATGCCCGATTCCCTTGCAATTTGAAGCGAACAAACACAAAGATCTCGAACCACAGTGGTAAGAGTCCCAATTCCGTTTCCTCGTTAGTAACTTTTTCCTTTGCCCAATGCGTTAAAGATCTAGTTGTTCTCAATTTATCATACACATATTTAAATGTACGACGTGTAGGGTGAGTACGTTGAGGATATCTTTCAGCAGCTCTCTCTGAATTTCGTTGGCATTCTCCTAAATGAGAAGTATATCGACTTGTTCTTCGATTGAATACATCATTCACATTCGCTTGATTTGACGATACTATCTTACCGTTCCTGTAAGTGTTGTATTGCGAAACCGTCGAATGGTGTTTACATGTCAATGGTACATTATATGGATACGGCGTATTCAATGAATATTTACTATTTGCGCGATATACGAGAGAGAATTGTCAGAGGATGTGCTTCGATAAATGCCGATGTGATAAGCAATAGCACTCAGTCCATGATAATAAGATTGCAACACTGTATTGATACCAATGATCTCACATCGAACACCTTCTGTAAATGGACGTTCATGCTACCTTTTTGACCTTCGTCGACCTTCAAAGACCTTACGGTTACACATCATTGGATTCGTCTCGATAGCCGCTATCAGAAAATAAGTACGAAACTATAGCATCCCATTTAAAAAAACAAATTTGACCATTTCTCTGACGCGACCCCACCTAGCAAGAAAAAACCAACGTCATATTATGGTCGCTGTTGTCCCATGCAACATTTGTCCCACAAATGTTTCAGCTACTATCAACCTTTCGGAGTTATTCTAGGTGGCAATAGTTAGTGACTCACCCTGTATAAACAGCCTCCTTCATTGCAACGTTGACTTTTGCGTGTTACTGAGGCGACGAGCTCATGCGGCGTACCTTGCTGCTGACACGCAAGGCTCGGAGTGAAGTTTTGAGTGTATAGTGATTCACGTCACGAGTCGTGCTTGTCAGATTCCTATAGCTAGCATGGGCGTATATATTTTATTTTTCATCTTGATGTAGTGTTGCTTAAAGCTCAAAATGCGGTCCATTTATTATAAGATATTTTGGTGTTGGACAAGTTGCAAGAAAGTCTCCCCTCCAATATATCTCGAGCGCTCCACACGCTTTTCTTATGTTACAGGCACACACGAGCGTAATGCTGAGAACTGGGTTGAGATAGTTGGCACAATTGTTTGTAAGCTTCTTTTTAACGTCGCCAAAGGACGAGTCCTACACAGCCAGTGTAATAGTAGCCGCTTTAATGAACTGCTTGGCACAATTCTATCATTTTTATATGAACTATAGAGGACTGGTGCCAGACATTACCCTGTGACCGTCAGTTCTTCTCGGTTCTCCAGTTACTGACAGATCTGAGAGTGACTTCCAATGAGCGACGTCTTTTTGAAGCATCTCTTCAAGTGATATTTGTTTTATAGAAATTTCCGGTGTCGTCCTAAGCCAAACGCAGAGAATAGATCAATAAAAGCTACCTCTTACCGCCTTGCTTCACTCAAAAATATCTTCAGCATGCTGCATAAGGTAGGTGATCATAGTACAGAATGACTTGATTTTTTTTAAACCATCTTAATAATGAGTAAATTTGTTCTTAAAATAAATTTCTCCTTAGTCGCGGCCGAGAGCGAGGTGTTCCAAGACTTGGACTGTGTGACATGTAAGGGAGAGGTAATTCTTGAGGATGTTTGGTTATTTTCCAGGCGCTGGTGGTACGAGTATACCTTTTACACAATATACCTAACAGTAGTGGCAGCTGCTGATCATGTGCTAATGTGCTGCAGCATGCTGTAAATATTGCACTAAAATTAGGTAATGATTCTTCGAATGCCAGTTGAAAATTTCACCAAAATAACGCCATTTGTTTTTGAATGCGTGCTGGTATAGAAAATAAAACGCTGGAAAACCTGTTTTGTAGATCTCTCTCGGTGATACCTAGACATCAGTCTCGAGCGCTGAAATGATGGCCAGTTGCGCTACGAAGAACTCAGTGAATGGCCGCAGCTGTCTCTTTTCGACTGCACATGCTCTAACGTAACGTCATCCCTCTCAGCATTTAGGGGCCTAAGTTGCTCACACGACCAGATCAGTGTACTTCTTTGAATGTGTATGTAAAGCACTGTGCAAGAAACATGACGAATTCTATAGATGACCTGCTATAGAGGTCCTTTTCCCGTAAACCTTCGGAGGAGCAAGTGAGAGTTAAAGTTTTATGTAGATCTACTCCGAACTGAAACCGCAAATGGAGGACGTGGGACGCGGCTCACAAATTTTGCTCATGCTGTGTGAGTAGAAGCCTCTTAAATGTTCCTTTTTCACCTGAGTGGGAAATTTCACCTGAGTGGGCCATAGGAAAAGGTAAAACGGTCTTTAAAGATTTGGGAGTAGCGTATGAGTGGTTTTTGAGCAATTCCTGACATACCGGTACTGTGGTGCAAAGCGCCCTGGCTAGCGATTCGTTACGTTTGGGTTTCATTCTCGCTGTTAACATCTTTCTTTTTCATTATATTATATTCCTGGCAATATTAAACGATTAATTACAAAAATTAAACGTGTTTAACAGTTCAGTTTATATGCATAAAATTAATGTTTTCAGCTTAGTTACGATTGCTAACCGTGTAAGTCAAAGGCTGCAGGTGGTCGTAACGAAAAGCGAGCTTACGAGGAAGTTAAGTATGAAAGTGTATGAGAAGAGTTGGATCCGGGAGTGTGGTGTTCGTAATGCACTTTCTTGCTTACCGTATTCGTTATTCGAACTGTGATGCGTGGTTTACAGGGAGAGTGAAAGATCTAGGATATATTAATGCATTTACAAAAAACACATAGTCGAAATTATAAACATATAAACAACATACTCGATCTTAGTGAATTAGGTACAGCTAATATGACAAGAACATTAAGTCGCCCATATCATGACGACATAGTGAAATACAATCTTTTAACTTTTGTAGTATTATAGCACATTGGTAGAATTTTTCACGAATTGCCACTGCCTAACAGCATACCGGTGCAGATGTAAACATTGACCTCACGTCATCGGATATTCCTTCCACTAACATGCAACATGGAGCTATTTGGTAAAGTGTACTAACGAAACACCGAGAAGCTTAAAATTCATCATATTATTAACACGAAATTGATTAATACGAAGCCAGGTTGTGTGAATATCTAACGATAGGTCGTAAGTCGTGTCTGGATAAGTCAGTAAAAGGATCTCTGGCGAGAATGAAGGCTCCGGATTCGAAACATGGCCCAGCGATCAAATTAAATTTGCTAGTGAGTTTCAAAACTGTTTTCCTTCCGCTATATCATGAAAGATTCATTCAGGAAATTTGTTTTTCACGAGACCTATTTCCGTCAAAATCAAAACCAGAACTCCAATCATAGTATAAATCTGGAATATGATGCTTTCATCATCGCCCATCGCACTGAGATCAGGTGAAAGTAAGAGTTAAGAGACCACGAAAACTTTCTTCGTTGGTTTACTTAAAAAGGTATAAATAGGTAATTTTTCTCCTTTTTTGCATTGGCACGTACGTGTGCGAAATTCTATGCAGCTCTGTTATCCACTACAGCCGGTCCATGGACGGTATTAAGCATCGGACCCAAGCCAAAGGCTGAGCAGTCTCGTGCGCTATCATCTACTTTATGGGAAAAACTGACACTCATTCTGTCAGGCTGGCAGCCTGAATTAGGACGCAACGGCCTGACTGGCTAGCCTCAACGCTGATTAACTTGGAAACGGCGCCACGTACAGCATTTTTGTCTTAACAATTACTTCTCAGGACAACCCACCCTGCAACACCTTCCTGTATGTCCTAAGGATAGTTCCGTCGCCAACGTTGGCGATGTATTAATCTTCGTAAAGAATACGATGATGTCTAGTGATGTTATTCAAACTTGAAATAACCTGAGTGAAGATATGCCTCAGAGGTGGATAAACTGGTAATAGGGTGTTACTATAGACTATCCGCCTCTGAAGCTGTACTGGCAGAGAGCATGAGAGACACTTGGAGGATATTGTGAGTAAATTTTGTGATCATTCAACTGAAATAGCAAGTGGCAGCCTGCTTATTTCCCCTTCCTTCATTCGACTGTCATCCGTTATTTTGCTACCAAAGTAGTAGCATTTCTTCACGTAGTTTGTTACGTGGTCCCCTACTTTGAGTCACAATCATTGTTCTCTCATTTGTGGTGCACTTCAGCAATTTCTTCATCCTTTGGTTTACTCTCAATCCACATTCTGTGGTCGGTAGATTGTCTCTGCCATTCAAGAGGTACTCCGTTTCTTCCTCACATTCACGGAGAATATCAGTGACGTGATAAAATCTTATTACTACACAAAAACGTGAATAATAAGCTTCCAGTGCCACAGAATTCAGAAGACCATAAGCGCTGCCGGACGCATGCAGTCGAACAAAACGTGATTTTGCGCAGTACTAGATCTTCTTTCCGTTTATGTAACGTTAACCGTATTGCTGCTTGTGGGCTTCTTTGTCTTGGGAGAAATAACTTCTACATCTTACCCTGAACACTGTGTAGTTTGAAAGTCACGTATTACATAGTACTTGCATTTCACTAGCAGTTTTGTTTTCCTTAGATCGCCGAAATCACTTTTGCATACATTATGTAATCGGTATCAATAAGTAATGCAAACTCTGTGATCTACATTTTGTGAAGCACTGCTGTAGTTGAGCGTTGATTTTTGGCGAACTCCGCTCCGCTACAACCAATTAGGCGTTAGAAGTTTGAAAGTGATTGACTAGGATCCATGTAGTAAACTCTGTTTAAATTCGCACTTGTGTTCTGGACGCGGCAGCCATGAAGTGCAAGCCGATCGGAGGTGGCAAATGCAGCTGCAGATATGGTGACACAGTTACAGTTATCTGCAACGGTTTTTGATATACGACATTTCAGTGACGAGATTTTGATCTTTTCACATGCAAACCATATCATTTTTTATGTTGCGTTAGTGATCAGTTGCGACCGTGGTCTGGTATTTAGTCATGTGGTATTGTAGGTCAGTTAAAAGGGGCAGTGAAATGAAAACGATACCCATGAAAAAAGGAAGTAAACTGTTTATTATTTCAACAATAATCGCCATAACTATTAACAGATGTATCCCTCTGTGAGAAAAGTCGGTTAATACCTTCATGAAAAAGTGTTTACGTTTGCAACGGAACCATAATTGTATCCAGGCGTATACCTCTTCGTCCGAAGCAAACCTACGAGCCCACATGTTGCCAAGTTTGTTTCGAACATGCTTTAGACGTTTCGCTAGGAAGCACTTACACACATTCCATACAGTTCCGATCTCTCCCAAAGTGGTTTTCATATTTATGGAGCCCTAAAGAAAGACATTCACACATTTGCGTCGAACATAGTGTAGCACGCCTGGGTACAGTCGTACATAATTAACAGTTTAATTACTTTTTTTCTATCTGTGTCGTTTCCATTTGACTGTCCTTATACTTTTCACTAGTTAGTAGGCGATTACAGGACGGTGTCGTAGTCATTCAATCTAACACTTTTCCCTCAGTTTCATCTTTCCCTCCCCATTTCAAATTACTTAACGCATTACTGGAAGATATGTATAGGGAATATGTTTCTGTGATTGCTAGAAATTCGATTCATGTACACGGGTATTGTGAAGCCCACGTTATGGTTACCTATTGATTGATTATTTTGAGCTTCATAAAGAGTAATAGTTCAGCTTTATAGTCACGTATGTAAACTCTCTTAGCCATTTATTTATTTATTTTCGAAATATTGAAGCACACATTATGTGACACATTATGTGGACACATTTGTTGCCAACATGTTCCTTTGTCATTTCTTTGATCGTAATTCAGTTATATGCCGTCTCTCCCACGAATTCCTAATAAATTTCCCTCCCTTCGCATGTAGGTCTATAATTTTCAAGTAAATAGATGTGAGTCTCTTCGATTGCACCGTGATGGAGATTTAGTGCAGCAGATACTTATAATGATCTTTACATGGAATAATTTATGCAGAACACGATAGTGTGGTCTTCATATCATGAAATAGTTTGTGAACATTTCGTCCGGAAAACAAATGAGTAATCAGTTAATACTCTGAAGTACTTTAAGTGGTAGACCATTTTCAGATTAAATTATTGCGATTACAATCAAGGAAAATCGCACTATACCACCGTGTTTAGCAAGAAGCTAACAATATTTACAACCTCTTATTCTGAGACGCATTTAAGTATGATAAGTGATTACATACCATTTGATGTTTAGTTACACAAGCAATATATATGCGTATACACTTAACGTTGCGAGGATTATCTGTATGTGTCTGCTGCTCTGAGTAACTCTTTTACTTACTTCGTAGTCAGATAGTGTTTACAAATTGGTTATCGGGTCATGAACATTCATATAACACAGTATAACTTTATAAGTTCGGGCTTAGTCTAATTACTGATGATAGTATTAGAAGTTCTAAACAAAGTATACAATTTACAATCCGTATCATTTAGCACGAGCACATACCCACCTACACATTGCTCGACTTCTAAGGTTGCTTCCGAAAACTTCGGGAGCGAATCATCAAATAAATCTTCTCCATTAGATCTCGATTGGGAAAAAGACTCATAACATGACTGGGATAAATTCGGTAAGGATCTCAGAGTAGCTAAACTACAAAACTGACGACGATAGTGAGTTACTGATGAACATTTACTACATAAAATCGATAACTGCTGTTGTTGTTATCCTCAAGAAACTATTAGTAGGACATGATGAGAAATTAACTGAAGAAACAATTATCTCCAGACGGCCAAGTAATTCGCAGAAATAATATCAGAGACCAAAAGATGGTTTTCGCTTTCCAGTCGGGCTTCTCAACTGGCAATACGTATCACATGAAAGAAGTAAACTCCAGAAGCATGGTTACCTTTGCAGTTACTCTAGTTGTGCAAGTAGAGTCTCGTGCGGCGAGAAACATCTGCGACGCAAAATTTATTACTTAAAATGTAACAGCTGAAATGTGAACAAGGCAGAATACCATATCCTCGTATAATGCTCTCTCTGCAACATACGAGCCTACCAAAAGAGTATCTAGTCGTCCATAAATTTCTGAATAGTCTTACACTACCTATACGTGTATGTGTGAGGGCCGTGACAAACACATTTCGGACTATGTTCTTTACCATTCTTTATCTCCTTTCCTTATTTCTGTTGTTTCTTTGCGTGTACGTCTTCTTAATTTAATCCTATATTTTTATTTCACTTGACAGACCCTCAAAGAAAAACCATAATCTGAAAAGTATTTAATTTTTACAGCGCCTATGTTTCGTGTGGTAGTAGTCAGGTCTAAGAACATCGCCGTCATTTTGTAAATATGTTGCGGAATTGACAGTCATGAACAATACACGTATAATTGGCAACATTTTTCCACTTACGATATTAATGTAGCACTGACCACAAAGAGCAAACAGCTAAGCAGAGCAGTGGGAAAATGACAGCCTACGCGTTTTATTTGAATATTATTCTATCAATCGACGCTTAGAAAGTTCACCAACAACAATTAAATCATAAACATAAGTGCACTATGAAGGAGGTTAAACAGCTTCATAAGAAATATCCTGGATGCTGAAACAACCCACAAACGTAGCTGTGACCGATAAAGTATGCGCTGAATTTTGTTTAAATGTCTATACGAAAAACTGGTCAGCGAGACCACCATATCGATTAACTCTCAAAGCAGCCACAGGTTTGAAGGTGTATAGGAAACAAAGTAAAATCGTACAACTCGAATGGAGACGGAATAAAATTCGATAGAAAATTTATAAATTTACAAATGTAGTTTTTGTGCAAAAAATGTCCACTTAAAAGCTGTAACATATTGTGGCTATTACAATTCGTCGCGTATTTATGACCTGTCAGTAGAAGGTCAGTCACGTTTTCATTTAGTGGTAAGCCAGAGCACGCTATAATCTGTCAACCGTGCGTAAATACGAATTTTTCGCAAGTGAATGTGTCTGTGGTCGTTGTTGTATATCCTTAGGTGGACCCATCAGTCTCTTTTAATTCCCACACAGACTATGACCGCATAGGTCCTCCATGGCCGTATACACCACGTGATCACCCATATGTAATACGGAATTGTCCAATATATTTGACGAGAAGTGGACATATCAGTATAAATGGAGGAGGGAGGTGCTGTGTTGTCAGTAGAGGGACAGTAACAGTAGAATGGGTCGAGCTCAATGACGATGAACGTGGACTAATCATTAGGTATCACCTGAATAACAAATCTGTCGGTGACATTTGAACTCTTCTACAGCTGCTCAATTCTAGAGTTTAGGAACAACGACAGCTAAATCAAAACAAAGCAGTTATCATGAATTGACAGAGACCCTTAACTATTGATGAGGGCGGTTGTAAAAAATTGCATTATATGACTCGTGAGTTTCAAAGTGTCCATCTAGCACAATGACCGTGCGTAGAGACTTAAAAAGAATGGGACGCTATGATCCGTCAGCTTCTCGTAAGCTATACATTTCTGCTGTCAATACTAAACGACGCTCGAGGTACTGTAAACAGAGCGAAGCCATCGGACAGTGGACGACAGGAAACGGATTATTTGGAGTAATGAGTCACGCTGTACCATGTTTCAATCCGATGGAGGAGTTTGAGTTTGGCGAACGCCTGGAGAACGTCGCCTGCCATCGTGTGTAGAGACAACAGTGAAGTATGCAGGAGGTGGTGATACGGTACGTGAGAGCTTTTAGTTGTTAGGCTGTGCTCCCCTTATTGCGCCAAACAAAACGCCGAATGCGGAAGGATGAGAACACATTCTACCTTTGTACTGCGTACAGAGAATAACATTTCAGACACGATAACTTTTTGTAAAAGCATGACTAAGTATCCTGCCATAAAGCAGCACCTGTGAGGAAATTTGTGGAGAGTAACACTGAATTGCACTGGCCTACCCAAAATCCCAATAGAACACCTTTGAGAGTATTGTTACGCCGTCTGCAGCGCTTGTTAGGAGCAGACACAGTGGCTGCGCCAAAGACTGAGACGGCGTGGAGTTTTACAATTATTTATTGAACTTTCATTACAATTTCTCCCTCCTCGCCGCTGCCCAGCCCTGCGGATCCCTCCGCCCTGGCTGCTGCTCTGTAGATTCTCCGACAATGCACGTAACGCGCGCCACTGATCGCACTTGGGAGCCTCAGGCCACCAGTGCTCCCTGGACGCCCTGTGGTTGAGATGAACTCGTCGCCGTGAGGTCAGCTGCCGTCACCTGCTGCACCGGCGGCTGGGAAGCCGTCAGTCGCGATGTCCGTGAGGTCCCGTCATGGACGGACCACGCGCCGTGGGGTCGGGTTGCCGTGGAGTCCGGGCATCAGTCCCCGGCGGCGCCTATGACCAAGACCGCGCTGCGGCCGGTCCTGCTGGAAGTTCTCGCTGTAGTTAGTCAGCCATGGTGCCGACCTCCAGAGCTGAAGTTGACATACGGCGACGAACGGATGACTCCTACGAGCTAGAACAGACTTCCGGAATCGTCACCTACGAAGATTGAACATTCGGACACAGACCATGTCCGTCCTCAGATCCTAACTACTTCCTAATGGCTTCTGTCTTTTGCTGCCTGCGCTCCACTATTTATATCTGGCAGGAGGTTTTCCCCTCCGTGGTAGCTTTTTGTTATTACTCCCGCAATATATTGCAGCGTAACTTAGCGTGCTGGCCTCACTTCCCTTTACTCAGCGCTCTCCAGGCTTCGCTCGGCGCTCGGTCTGTGTGCGTCCTTGCGTCAGTCTGTTGGTAGACTGCTGCTGTCAGCAAGGCTATCTGTGCGTGCTTACTCCGCAATACCTTGGTCGCCGGTGTACCTCTGTTTCGCCATTCTCCACTGCATGAAGCAACGCTTACTACTTGTGGCCGCAATAGTATTCAGAACGTCTCTCCAGACCAACATCACTATATTCACTGGTTTCAGCACCTGAGAAAGAACTGGCTACGATTCCTCCACATTCACTCAGACACTGCACTGTCAGTGGAGTATATACGTCACAAAGGCCAATGGTGGTCATGCCCTTTTTTAGTGCCCACTAATAAGTTCAAATGGTTCAAATGGCTCTGAGCACTATAGCACTCAACTGCTGTGGTCATCAGTCCCGTAGAAGTTAGAACTACTTAAACCTAACCTAAGGACATCACATACATCCTTGCCCTAGGCAGGATTCGAACCTGCGACCGGAGCGGTCATGCGGTTCCAGACTGTAGCGCCTAGAACCGCTTGGCCACTCTGGCCGGCCACTAATAAGTGTGCGGATATTTTTTATGAGGTAGCGTACAGTAATTTTGTATTAGAGTAACGGTAGACCGCAGAGAGCTCCCGCTGTAGACGAATACTTTCTCTAGCAATCGATTTCACGAGTTAGGTTTCTATCAGGATCTCATGATCTGAATTTATAGAGCTTGCTTGGAATGCTGTCGAAGTTTATTGTACGTAGCTTTCGATAGGAATGTAATTCACATCTTATGGTGCCCATTGAAGTCCTTTTAGGAGTAAGCCGCTCTTCATGTTGCCGAAACTTGATCCATTCCTAACTGACACACAGATGTTTTCCGAGGAGATCAGAAGATCCAGCACAATTATTTTTGGGTTCCTATGTACATGTACTTTACTTGTTTCCATTGTTTGTTCTGCATCTTAGCTAATTGTTACCACAATGAATACTTCGTTTTTTTTTCAGTCATCGGTTGTTTTAATTTTCCTGAATGCAGTGTGATTCAATTTGAAGCAGAAACTTCGCTACTTCGTTTTTCCTCTTTGAATTGCATTTGAGCTTCATTTTAATGCGGTCGCTGTATGTTAAACCGAGTTCACGCATCGTTGCTTCAATGTTCCAACGAAATTTCAAGGCGGATAGATTATTCTGAAATACAGAGGCACAAAATCGCCTGCATACACGATATTTCGTTACTCGATTTCCTGTACAACTGTTATGGATACCTTCTGCATATGTGTAATAGGCGATCAAAAAGTTCCAGTTGCTGCAGCGGATATGCAACGTGGCGCGACATCGATATGGGTATATGAACACCGGCATGTAGACAAGGGATTAGTGTGGCTACGTGCCATTCCAAAGTGCGTGCGGTAAATATGGAAACGTGAACTATGGAGACGTTATTACGAAATACGTCCAAAAGGACCAACGTGCTGTTATTCTTTTCTTGGCTGCCAAAGGACAAACACCGATAGGCATCCATCGGAGAATGAAGAGTATGTATGGGCCGCCATGTCTGTTGAAAATCACAGTCGTGGAATGGTGCGGCAAGTTCTGAGCTGGCCGCGGCTCGACATAAGACGCCTGCCGATCTGGGAAGCCAGCCTCACCCATTACCAACAAGTGGGGGAAACTCGAGCACCCGTAATATGGTCCTGATCTCTCCCCAGATGATTATAGTGCCTTCGGTTCCTTCAAAACGACCTTGAACCTTGAAGAGTTGCAGATTGCAGTCGCATGAGGGCATTCAACAGGCAGTTACGGTCTTCTTTACGCAGCAGGATATGGGGTTTTACCAAACGTGTATCTTAAACCTTGTGCATCGCTGAGATATCTGCCTCAGTGGTCATTATGACTTTGCCTAATTCGCATACAGAATCCGGACTGTAAGTCCTTCGAACAGAAACTTTCTGATCTCCCCTTATAGATAAAAAACGATTGAGAAATCCGTCTGGAAACCTAAATGGCTAATTATCATCTTTCGTAGATTTTCTCTGTTTCGTATATTAACCGACAGCAGTTTGGTACAACAGTAACAGATTAAAATGGTAGAACCTATTTGATTTCTGGCTTTCACTGTTCAGAAAGAGACGCACAAAAATATGTAAATATTACATTGTTCCACATTCCGTCGTAATAAGTGATTTTCATAAACGTATTCAGACTCTATAAAATTTAAAGATATTGTCATTGGTTAAAGAATAAATATTGATTATTTCGTAGTATTTTCTGGCTGTAAGAATTTCTGCCTTCGTAAGTACCCATAAAATATTAATTCATGAGGAATGAGTGAATTTGTGAAAGAAATATCTTGGACAGCAATGCCAATGAATCATTTCATTTCATCAGTTTTACTAGTAGAAGTAGCTCTTTATCCATACAAAAATCAAGAAAACGAAAGTAGGTAAATTTAAAAATACAGGTAGGTGTTTACAAACTGGTACTGACTTCGAAGTTCCATAAAGAATTTATAGAAGCAATGCCATTTGTCTTAAACATCTATTGTCTTCTCAAATGAAATAATGTTCTCCACGGACGATTCGGTTTGCTTCTTCCAACACCGCCCTCGCAGATGTAATTCTTTAAAAACAGTATCAACTATTTCGTAGGAAATGCGGGTGGTTTTAACTTTCACTTAATCCACTCAAATTGTACATATGGTTGTCAGCAGTCACTTTTGCCATTAAAGCTTAAATTAGATGTTTTCATAGTTAACGTCTAGCCATAAACTGTACATAGCCAATAACAGAAGGGAAAGTGGAAGAAGTGACACAACTCAATTCCCTGAATTTAGGAACGGAACGTGCTGAGAATATGGAGGAGGCAATCTCGGCGCCTTTTTGATGAACACACATCTTCATGTCTCTCCCTACAGCGACGAGGATGTGACTGCGTACACACATTTCGCCGCGCAGCCCAGTTACTGAGTCCAGCTCAGGAGATGCGCTACCGTTCTGGCACAGGGACTATTGGCGTAGGGCTGCTCTAGGACCTGTTGCCTATGCATTACGATGGCGTAACAGGTGGTGATAGCTGGGTCAGGTGACGACCTACTCTCTGCAGCTTGTTTTCTCTTTGCACAGAAGGTCTGCGTAACACTCAGATCGCACCAAGCGATTAAGCTCTTTTGCGCGGTAAAAAGCAGCTTTACGTCCAAAAAATCCAGTAAAAAAGGCTGTCTGACATTGTGCTTCCCCTGTAGTCTCTTGCTGGCGAACTATGGTAGTTAGTTTTCTTGATATACTTTCTCTTTGACTACGCCTCTACAGTATGTCATTATTGACCATGTTTAATCAAATTGTCAGTAATTTCTGTCGTAGGTGTAAACATTTTCACAATGTGGCGATAGAATAAGATCTTATCCTGTTAGTAACTGCATCAATTTGACAGGTGTCCGCGATCTTTTGGACAAACCCTTCGATTAAAATGTAAAGTACACCGACGGAAAGAGAATCGCAACACCAAGGAGGTGTTGTTCAACATAAATTAAAGTTGTTAGGCGTGTTTCTACATCTGGAAGATGAACGCTATTAAAATATCATACCAGTCGTATAAGAGTGGCGCTAGTAGCGACGCTATGAGGATGCATATTAGGTTTTGCTTTAAACACACACTGTACAATCGTGGGCGCTAGTTACCTTTGAGATTGGACGTAGTGGGTTGATGTTAGTCAAGAATGCCCTTAAGATGACAAAGCCGTCATTATCAACACGTCAACTAATAGACGCGACACTGCAGAAATACTTGGCAGGAATGTAGCAACTTATTGCTAGCACCGATGCTCACGAGAATGTTCGATCGCAAGAAGACCGGGCTACGGACCTCCAGGTAGCACTATCGAGAGAGAAGACCATAGTGTTTGGCGTATGACTCTGAGGCATCGAACTGTATCTGCAGCAGTAATTGGAGCACCAATTGGTACCACAGTGAGACAACGAACTGTTGAAATCGTTTGCTCCAAAGACAGCTCCGAGCCAGACGTTCTGTAGCATTCGTTCCACTGACCGCAAACCGCCGCCGTTTGCGACTTCAGAGGTGTCAAGAGAGAGCTCATTGGAGGGTAGGGAGGAGGTCTGTTGCGTTTTATGATGAAATCTTGTTCTGCCACGGCGCCGGTAATGGAGGTCCATTCGTTAGGAGTAGGCCACTTGAAAGACTGCGATCAACCTATCTGTGTGCCAGACACACTGGAGTTGTGATCTGAGCTGCGATTTCGTATAACAGCAGAAGCACTTCGCGGCTATCCAACGCATCCTGGCTCCAAACTTGTACGCCAGTCTGGTGATTTGACATGTTGTGCTGCCACTCAAGAGCAACACTTCAGGGGGTATTTTCCAACAGGATAACCCTCGCCCACATACCGCTGTTACAACCTATCATGCTCTACAGAGTGTCAACATGTTTCCTAAGCCTGCTCAATCACCAGATCCGTCTCCACTCGAGCATATGTGGGATATCATCGGACGACAACTCCAGCGTCATCCATAAACAGCGCTGAGCGTCCCTGTATTGACCGTCCAGCTACAACAGGTACGGAAGTGCGCCCCACAAACTGACTTCCAGCACCTGTACACACAATGCAAACACGTTTGCATGCTTCTGGCGGCAACACCTGTTATTACTGTACCAGCATTTCACATTTGCAATGGGTTATCTCGCTCTTACATTAACCTGTGATCTTCCAGTGTTAATCACTGAGCTATGTTACCAAGCCAATGCATTCCAGAATTGTCATTACCTTACATTAATTAATTTCTGGTGTGTTTTTTCCCGTCAGTGTATATTAATACAAACATTAGATTTACAACAAGGACTAAGGGGAACCAGTGACTTCCGTTACTGAGTGGAGAAGAAACGTGATGGTACTGTGGAATATGAATTCCATATGAAACGCAGCGATAAGAACCACTATCTTTCAGAGAGTCCGTGCCGCCGTCTATGGCAGCGATATTCGGTACTGATTGGGCTGGTAGGTTGCAGACGCTCGTACTTTATGTGACGGTGGCAACATGCTGATGGACGTGGACACCTGAGGACAAAAAAAGAAGAAAAACCTACGTAATGATGGTTTCAAGAAGGTGCCGCCGCGCGGGGTGTGTGTGTTGTCCTTAGCGGAATTTAGTTTAAGTTAGATTAAGTAGTGTGTGAGCCTAGGTACCGATGACCTCAGCAGTTTGGTCCCACAGGAACTTACCACAAATTTCCCATTTCCAAGATGGTGCTGCAATTGCCCCGAAGCAGGAACAAGAACAAAGAACCATAAAAGAAATAGCTTTCCTGTTACAAGCTTGCACGTTCTCAAAATAATCAGTCGAACTCTGGACAACAATTAAGTTAAAACAATCTAATAACATGGCCATACAGGCAGTGTCTGTGGCTACGCTGCGCACACTCGCCTGGGATATCAACATCTTTGCCTGCGAAGTTGTAGTGTGGACAGACGCTATGCGCTTCCTTCACTCACCAGTACTGCGGCTTCGTTGTGATGTACCTACACCTTATGGTTCCTTAGGTGCATGGAGGGACCACCTCAGTGCAGCTAATGCAGCTAGGCCACACAGATCCTGTGCTCTCCCACTAAGAATCTGTCTTCAGTTTGAATTCTCTAACTGACCTATGACCACTAATGTTGGTCATCTGCACATGCCATTGCACGCAGCAGTGCTGCTTCTTGCTGCAGGATGTGCAGCAGTGGCTAATTGCTAATGTCCACTCGCTGAACCGTGAGGTTAAGTATTTTGTTCGCTCGTATCTGGGGACGTTAATTTCACCACTCGACTCTTGCAGTAATTCCTCAGACATCCGCACAGGACACCCAGATGAGAGATGAGTAACACTTACCATATGTTACCGAAGGCTCCCTAACATTCGATATGATTACCACAATGCATGGGCGGAATGTTGAAAGAATTATCTTAACTACGTAGTTGATGACCTCTTCAGTCGACTTAGGTTTCTCAAGATTATACCGCCTTTCTTTTATTCTGTGCGGTATTCTGCAACTTGAAGAGGTTGAAAAATCAGCTAACCAGTTGCAAACAAAGGTTTATTAGCCCTTGACCTAGGTTTCGATATTTGTAAAAATATCTCCTTCACAAGCAGTGGGCCTTGTTACATCACATGATGGTACATTAGCTTAGATGAAGCCCCATGTCATATATAAAATTGACAAAACAAGAATTATTCCAAGTCATGGCTCTAGACAGCAGCCATGAATGCTCATGGTAAATGCCCCCGCCTATTACAATTTCATGTTGACAAGAACCTCTACCTATGGGCATTTACTTGAAATTATTGCTTCATATGTACGATATATGTAATCTGGCTACTGTCTAAAGCCATGGCTTGAGATAATTTTTGTTTTGTCAATTTTATATACGATAAGGGCCGCTTGGCTTTGTCTCATCTAATGTAGCATAATGTGATGTAACAAGGCCCACTATGTTGAAGAGGATATTTTTACAAATATCGAAACCTAGGTCAACGGCTAATAAACCTTTGTTTGCAACTGGTTGGTTAATTTTTCAACCTCTTCAGATTTACTCAGCTGCTGTTTCGCAGCCATGTTTAAGATTCTGCAAGTTTTCAGCCTGTCTCACAACAGTTTCTCGATAATTTTACTAGGGGTATCGACTAAAGATATAGGTCTATGTAATTAACGCTGCACAGGATTCTTATCTGACATCTCTTTAAATATGGCTACATCTGTCTGATTCCAAATTGTGGGGTGGCCTCTGAGTATTCTTTGTCTATCTTAGTTAAGAGAGTGGAGACAATTTCATCGTCAAAATTTGAATAACTTCCGCTGAGATCCAATCTGGGGCGGAAGTTCGCTCCTTCTTCAAAGTGAATGTCTTTTCTACAACGTACACAAAGGAGAAAGAAATATGTTTATTTCAATCATATATTCCTGGTTGAGTGAGTCACGGATTATTCTTTATTCCTCCGTGTCCCCAGGCTCTCTAATGGACTGGAAATAGCGTCTCCAACAAGCCGTTGTCGTTTTTCACCATATTTTAGAGGTCTGAAAATTGGTATTCCTTAAGGCAGAATATCCTTACTTTCCTGTAACAACTTTGTAGGTGCACTTGTTCTTCTGTACTACACTTACTCTGTATTTAAATTGACGCTTCCATTATGTATAACTGTCTATCAGATATTTCCTTCTATTGATAAGATCCTCTAGCAATGTTTCCACGTCGAAGTTCAGTCATTTTACGGCTCTCTCGTACAGATGTTGATGCTCATGCTTTCCTCTTTATTGGTACAACTACATCAACGGCTCCGTTCACAGAACAGTTAATCTTATGCGCTACCCTGTCCACGTCAGAATCAATATTACTTTCCCGCAACTCTGGAAGTTGAGTGGATCCCTTAATTTTAGTGTAGACACAGAAGAACGCCACCGTAACCGTGACCAAACCACTGATTTCACCAAAAATGACAGGGTACCATACCCAGAAAATATTTATGTCAACTGACTCTGGTTGCAGGAGCCTAAGCAGTTATAAATTTTAGTATAATGATACATAACCAACAACTGATGCGGCAAATTTAACACCATAGATTATATTGTAGACAGAGTTAAATTGCGATGTCCGGTAATTTTCTTATCGTAGACTTCCCATTCTCATATGTTGGTTACAATGTCCCAGTAACCTATGCTACCTGTACCAGTATTTGTCTCTACACTCGCCCGGTATTTCTCCAGCTACCTGTTTGCGTTCATAATCTCCAACTGCCGTTCCGTCAGAGGTCTCATAAAGCTATTTCAATCTGACCACGCATCCCGCTGGACCACGGGAGGGATTTAGGATTAGAATCGATTGTTGGTATAACGGCTTTACCAGCTAAGCCTCTCATAACTCAGCTTATTTTATTCAATTACGTGAAAGTGACATTTCTAATTTGACAGTGTACACTTATCAAAAAGCAAAGATAATCAAAGTGGATAATTTCCAAAGATCAACGCAGATCAGTACACCGTTAATTTTAAAATTCTTATGGCTTTATTGAAGACAGTTACTGTCGACATAGTGTTGTTATCTGCTGTGAGTATTGTGAAGTTCTGACACACCACTACTTTTTCACAGTCGTCAGATATCAGCAAAATACCTGTGAGTGCGTTAGCGTCGGTAGAATAAAAGACTGGGGTTAGGAGTGGCCCCTTATTCTATGACAGAGCACTCCGGTGTTTAGCTCTAAAATTTGTTTAATTTCTCTATTATAGAGAAATAAGCATACGTGTTCACACAGATTGTGATATGACAATGTCAGGACAGTTGTCAATATTATGCGTTACGTCCTGTTTAGCAGAAATAACACTGAACACAACAACATCAAATTTAAATAGAAGGTTCTCTAAAAGATTTTTCTTACTTCTAGACAGTGAAGCACTGTCTCAGGTGGACAATATCACGACAAATCATCCGACTCCGGTTCTAAGTTTCGCACTATTTAGGATGACAATCAAGTCTACGGAGGTTGGTTAGTTTTTGTGGTGAGATGATGGTTCAAATGGCTCTGAGCACTATGGGACTTAACTTCTGAGGTCATCAGTTGTCCAGAACTTAGAACTACTTAAACCTAACTAACCTAAGGACATCACCCACATGCTTGCCCGAGGCAGGATTCGAACCTGCGACCGTAGTGGTCGCGCGGTTCCAGACTGTAGGGCCTAGAGCCGCTCGGCCACCTCGGCCGGCCTGACAAGATGAGCAAAAGATTACGCATGGTTGCTCGAGTTCACAGAGGACGCAAGCTGGTGATCCAACAGTTTTACGCCTCTGCGAGTGGCATTTACCTTTAGCTGCGTCGTGCTGTCGGCTGTATGGTTGCTCTCGCTCTCTTAAAATCCTATAGAAAGCTAATCAAAATCTTTATTGATTTTACCAGCTGACATTGTCCTATATTTCTCGTTAGGCGAGAAAACATGCACTCATCCCTTGTCTGGAAAATATGGCGATATACACGTGCATAGATGCAACAGTGTGTATACTTCAACGCCCTCTCAGTTCTCACAAGAAGAATTAACTACATGGCTGTTCCGTTTCTCCGCTATTGGAGCTCATCGACTCTTCAGCTAATTTCTACCTGAATGTCAGCCAAAGTGAACACAGTGTTCACACAAAAATTCCTCTTTTGACGTCGTACAGAGCATGATGCGCCCTGTTCTACACTTGAGATTGGTTCAGTGGAGAGTCCCCGAAGTTTTCGGTATTGTGTCTTTCGTAACAAACTGTCTCCCACCTGTGTCCTTTCGTGCTTCACGTCAGGGCTTTTTAAGACCAGTGGGAGCGCTACTTTCATCTTGTGGGAACTACCGCTGCCAATCGCAAAGGGCCTACCTTTAAACTAGATCAAAATATAGCCACTTTTACTCCTTTGTAGTTTATTTCAGCCAATCGGACATTTTGTGCCCGATCCTGACGCCTAAAAGTTTCACACGTACATCACGAGGGGCCTTTCACTTGATCAACCGCGTCTCTGGCTTGTTTGTATCCATCTGGAAATTCCCTAACGCAGTTTTATAAAGAATTTCTTCATCGCAGGCAGCGCTGGGCCGCTATCTGCTCCCCTCGCTTTTTCGCCCGGCACGTTCGTTGTCTTTCTCGCTGCAGGTCACCAACTCCTGTTAGAAGCATTTCGTTGTATGCGGGCCGTGACAGCGCAACTCGCATCTGCCCCCAAACTTAGACGTTTCTTCCAGCAGCTTTTTCCACCTTTTGCTCACTGACGTGCAGGATTTGAGTTCGGTGTGTTAATACTGTCGAGCCGAAACACCTTAACATCCATCTTCTGTAGGAAGTGTGAAAATGAGACTCGAGCCATAGTGCTGTTGTAGAATAAATTAAAATTACTACTGTGGATAGCAGCCTTAATTCAGACTGAAGGAATATGCAGAAAACCACGCCAGGAATGGAACTTTATTACGAAAGTTGCGGCTTGACAGCAAATGAAGTACGAATAGACACATCAACAAAAATTTTGAATCACCTTTTTATTTTGAAATTCGTATCACAGAAAACAAAAGTATCCTCTCAGCCATGCATATGTATTCATTTCAATGGTGTCTGGATCACCAAATTAAAAAATAAAAGATCTGTAACGAGAAAATCGTTAGTTTCAAGGAGTGGGGGTTACAACACTCCGCAGCAATGTCAAAATGTGGTGGAACATCTCCTTGCTCTTGCTCGGATATTGGTTTGAATCTGTTGCTGCATATATTGATGAGCCAGTCCTGCTTAAAACTGTCTCTCGCTCTTCATTGGCGAATATGCATAAGTCAGACAGAATACTTGGTCAACCTCCAACAGACCTACAAAAGCAGCCTAAGCCTAAGAGCATGCGCAGTTTGGCTGAAACCGTCATTGAATATTAAAAAACCCCTTGTTCCTCCACCGAAAAAAGGCAAAATTTTCTTTTGCGTAAATTTACCTCCAAACATTGCGAATTTTAACAACATATAATAGACAGTTATGCCGTTTTGTTTCTCTGCCTCGATACTTCGCAACTATTGTGCTTGTCATATCGAGCAAGTTTGTATCTAATTGTAAACGAAATCAGTTTTTGCATTACGTTTAACAATGTCTTCTTTTTCATTGCCTCGTCGGGAATATTAAATTAATAATAATAACGAAATGGTCGATTACTCTGGTGGCGTATTTGTAGGCCAGTTTGAAGTTTTTTCCCGGATTGGTAGATTACAAATACCCCATATGAAATAGTTCATATCGACTTCCCTTGTACCACTGTGATACGTTCTAGATAGTTATTGTCTATACCTTGTATATGCAGGGCAAACCTAAACTCCACTGACAAACTTTTCCAACTTGTTCAGGAATGCCTTCTGAGTATTTTGGTATAAAGGGTTTGTTACAGAGTTTTTGCGTTTCATTTGGTTTCTTTTACCAGCCGTCTTTGTACTGGAATGAAAATGTTGTGTCTTCTTTCCGTTCGCTTAAGGAACTTGCTGTTGACAGTAGTAAAGTTCTCTTTAAATCGCCGCCTTCAAGTTAGCATTCTGTATTACTCGGTTCTGTCTAGTGTTCTCCTTTCGAGAAGTATTAGTCTTGTCTCAACAGTGATACACAGCAGTACCATAGACAGGTTTACTTATGAAGGGTAGGCTGATATGCACCTCGTTTATGGTTCACTGAATGCAGTGGAAGAGCGGCACGACGACGCCATGCTGACTTGTTTTCGTAACGATGGCAACCGTAACACTGAGCTTTTGCATCTGTCTGAGGGGCTTGCATCACGTTATGTTTCGTGTTTCAAGGTTTGGTGACGGCATAATAACAGGCTTCTTCACTGTTGTGATGGTATTTTCACGGCGAACTGTGACTAAATCCGAATTACATTATTTATAACGAGCAGCCAGACTCCGTACATCCCTTACATCAATATATTCATAAGATATCCTTGAATAATCTCTGAAAGTTTGTCAGTGGCGTTCTGGCTAACCATATATGCATAATGCGAAGTTAAGCGCTGTTGGGCTGGGCTAGCCTTGGATAGGTGACCATCCGGTCTGCCGAGCGATGTTGGCAAACCGGGTTCACTCACCCCTTGTGAGGCAAACTGAGGAGCTACTTGACTGAGAAGTAGCGGCTCAGGTATCGTAAACTGACATATTGCCGGGAGAGCGGTGTGCAGACCACATGCCCCTCCATATCCTCATCCAGTGACACCTGTGAGCTGAGGATGACACGGCGGCCGTTCGGAAGCGTTGGGCCTTCATAGCCTGTTCGGGTGGAGTACGTACGCGTAATCGTAAGACGAAACATTATGACCATCTGTTTACTAGGGTGTTGGTCCATATTTTGGGAATCACTGTAGCTGCTATTCTGCGTGGCATGGATGAGAAATGTCCCTGATAGGTTCATGGAGATATGTGCCACCGGATGCCTACGACCAAATCAGGCAGTTCCGGATAATTACAAGCTGAAGGGTTTTGCGTGCAGAACTAGCAGATTAAATGGTCAAAAGGCGTTCCATTGCGTTCAGATCTGAGGAATTTTGAGGCAAAGGCATCAACGAGACTTCATGTCATGCTCCTCAAATCATTATAGGACGATCCTTTGATTACTACCACAGGTCACACGAAATCTCTGGTGAACGTCCCCTCATAGCATAACACTACTCTGACTTGCATCCATGACAAAGTGCATGTTTTGAGCAGCCATTCACCTGCATAAGTGTGTACCCACACATGATAATCGAACTGGCGTAACAAGAAACTTAATTCATCTAACCAGGCGACATGGTTACATCGACCCATGGTCCAATCTCGATCATCCTGTACCCAACACAACGCAGCTGGCAATGTCCCTGAGTGAATATATAGCACTCAGAGGTTGTCTGCTGCAGAACCCATGTTAAACAATGTGTGCTGAACTGTGTTCTCTGAAACACATATACCTGCCCTGGCGTTGTGCTCTACTATCAGATCTGCCACAGATTGCCTCCTATCCTGGTTTAAGGAGTGGGCACGTCTCCAACCTCCGCATTCAGTGATGAAGTGTTGATGTCTAGCAATGTGTCATCTCCACATGGTTCCACCATCATTTAGTCGCTTTATATAGATGATCATGAGAGTAGCAAAGCAACAGCTGACAGCTTCACTGTTTCCAAGAAACTCGTTCCCTGCTGCCACACCATAATGATCAGCCACTTGTCGAAGTTGCTTTTGTCAGTAGATTTCGCCTTTTGCGACCCATATCGGCATTAGAAAGATGCACATTTGTCGCTGGTACACTTCACGAGCCCACAGTACCATCCAGTCGTGTTCAGACTCGCAGTGGACAATATTCATAATGTTTTGGCTCATCAATGTATGTTTTACGTGTACTTCACTCTCTACTCACAAGAGTTGGGCAGGATGTTGTGGAATGTTACTCTGTTTAGCCAGATATCTCAGTTGATTTGGAGTGGTGCAGAGGTGGTCCAAACTGGAATTAATTGGGAGGGGTTAACAGTTCCAGTACTTGCTTGATGATCAAGGGAAACCTCCCAAAGACTTTGATCGGAAATCAGTGGGACTGTAATCGTTTCAAATTTATTTCCGGGAGAGCATCCACTATCCAAGGCAAAAATCAAAAATATGTGTGTGTCTATTTTTGTGGTTTGTTTGTGCGCATATTTATAATACCTTGCGATTTTGGTTGCGACTTTGAAGACTTGTTGAAGATGGCTCCAGTGGGGTTTCTCTTACTTACTTGTAAGTGCTTCTTCATTGCACAAATTGTCATATAGTATGCTGTATCGAAGTTTAACGCCTGCAGTGTCAGCAACCAACATGACATCAGAGCTTCAGAGATGTTCAACACACAGGGGACAATTTTCTGGAAGAGACGTTTACCAAGAGGCCAGAGAAGTGCCGCTAGAAGCCACAGGTTTCACTGGCCTACTCTCTTCTGCAATACAAACGATCGACAATAGGTCCAGCTATATCTTAGCATCGAGTCGTATATAGGGTAGTGCTCAGGCCAGACCAGACTAGTTCGCTCCAAATGAGTTTCCTGGCTCAGGCATCGATTCGGTAAGGATTCCATCAATCATTATTCTCTCTAGAAGGTCACCTCCACGACATCACAGCTCTTCTTATTTTACCTACCAGATAGTCTGCTGGACGTCACAAAGTTGTCACCAGGTTTATAATATTCGTTCCAGTAATCTCTGTTCGAAAGTCCACATCAGACATACAAAAGAAGCCCATCGAGGAAATGAAAGAAATGTAGAAGTAGCAGTCAACACCTAAGTGGCCTAGGTGGCATGGTGTTTTGAGGTGATACTGACAAGAAGGTTTGCCAATGGCAGACTATTGCAGTGTTGCCGATCTGAGAGCGTGCCTCCATATACACTCCTGGAAATGGAAAAAAGAACACATTGACACCGGTGTGTCAGACCCACCATACTTGCTCCGGACACTGCGAGAGGGCTGTACAAGCAATGATCACACGCACGGCACAGCGGACACACCAGGAACCGCGGTGTTGGCCGTCGAATGGCGCTAGCTGCGCAGCATTTGTGCACCGCCGCCGTCAGTGTCAGCCAGTTTGCCGTGGCATACGGAGCTCCATCGCAGTCTTTAACACTGGTAGCATCCCGCGACAGCGTGGACGTGAACCGTATGTGCAATTGACGGACTTTGAGCGAGGGCGTATAGTGGGCATGCGGGAGGCCGGGTGGACGTACCGCCGAATTGCTCAACACGTGGGGCGTGAGGTCTCCACAGTACATCGATGTTGTCGCCAGTGGTCGGCGGAAGGTGCACGTGCCCGTCGACCTGGGACCGGACCGCAGCGACGCACGGATGCACGCCAAGACCGTAGGATCCTACGCAGTGCCGCAGGGGACCGCACCGCCACTTCCCAGCAAATTAGGGACACTGTTGCTCCTGGGCTATCGGCGAGGACCATTCGCAACCATCTCTATGAAGCTGGGCTACGGTCCTGTACACCGTTAGGCCGTCTTCCGCTCACGCCCCAACATCGTGCAGCCCGCCTCCAGTGGTGTCGCGACAGGCGTGACTGGAGGGACGAATGGAGACATGTCTTCAGCGATGAGAGTCGCTTCTGCCTTGGTGCCAATGATGGTCGTATGCGTGTTTGGCGCCGTACAGGTGAGCGCCACAATCAGGACTGCATACGACCGAGGCACACAGGGCCAACACCCGGCATCATGGTGTGGGGAGCGATCTCCTACACTGGCCGTACACCACTGGTGATCGTCGAGGGGACACTGAATAGTGCACGGTACATCCAAACCGTCATCGAACCCATCGTTCTACCATTCCTAGACCGGCAAGGGAACTTGCTGTTCCAACAGGACAATGCACGTCCGCATGTATCCCGTGCCACCCAACGTGCTCTAGAAGGTGTAAGTCAACTACTCTGGCCAGCAAGATCTCCGGATCTGTCCCCCATTGAGCATGTTTGGGACTGGATGAAGCGTCGTCTCACGCGGTCTGCACGTCCAGCACGAACGCTGGTCCAACTGAGGCGCCAGGTGGAAATGGCATGGCAAGCCGTTCCACAGGACTACATCCAGCATCTCTACGATCGTCTCCATGGGAGAATAGCAGCCTGCATTGCTGCGAAAGGTGGATATACACTGTACTAGTGCCGACATTGTGCATGCTCTGTTGCCTGTGTCTATGTGCCTGTGGTTCTGTCAGTGTGATCATGTGATGTATCTGACCCCAGGAATGTGTCAATAAAGTTTCCCCTTCCTGGAACAATGAATTCACGGTGTTCTTATTTCAATTTCCAGGAGTGTAATTTCAGACGTCTGCGCCTCTTCTAGAATAAGATGTTCCAACTAATAGTTATCTGATGTTATGTTAACTGCATATTGGCAAGATTTATTCATTGTGATGTACTAACGCTTGTTGCCGGCTAGGGTGGCCGAGCGGTTCTAGTCGCTACAGTCAGGAACCGCGCGACTACTACGGTCGCAGGTTCGAATCCTGCCTCGGGCATGGATGTTTGTGATGTCCTTAGGTTAGTTAGGTTTAAGTAGTTCTAGGTTCTAGGGGACTGATGACCTCAGAAGTTAAGTCCCATAGTGCTCAGTGCCATTTGAACCAACCCATAACGCTCAGAGCCATATGAACCATTTGTAACTGCGTGAAAATATTCGGCACCTGTTCTCTGCCTTTACTTTCCTGTTAAAAATGTACAGATGTAAGAGATAACTATTGTATGGCGGTGCGGGTAGCAAGACACTTTGCTAATTCCTTCGATAACCTACATGTGAACAGATGGGAGAGAAGTTTTCCCTTGCGTCATCTCTAATGTCCACAGCTATACAGTTTCTCATCATGGGCAATTATGATGTTTGTCCACCTAGTATTACATCTATTGTGCGCGTTTGACATCAATTTTGATTATCAATAATCACAAGTAGATTTGTATGGCTCATACGACTTGTCCAAATTTTACTCTGCGTATGTAGTCAACTATTTATTGAGAATGTGCGTGTAGAAATTATCTTTTATTTCGTTATAAATGGTGATATATGAATGGCGATAGGCCTATACGTTCACGTCAAGTCACACTCATTGGCAACCAGCCGACATCAGCACTTTTCCTTGAATCGCCACTAGAGGCAGCAGGTCCCTTGGTCGTCCTGTAAGTTTGGTTTGGTTCGTCATTTCTGTCTTATAACGGGAGCACACGACACTCGGATTTTCGTTTTGTTTCATGTTTATAGTGTGTGAAGTTGAGAACTCAAATACCAAACCCCAAAGCAGTTCGATGCAACTCTAAAATATTTTCGGGAAAATCGCCTTTGAGGATTCCCAGGCGTGCTTAAAATCCTGAAGTAAGGTCCATTTTTCGATAAGCAGCGTCGTTCAGTGGTAGAATGCTCGCCTGCCATGTGTGAGGTCTGGGATCGATGCAAATTTTTAAACGAAGATGCATGTTATACGAACATTTCCGTGAAGTGTAAAATACATAGATATGCGGAAAAAATCAGTAATGCTAGAGACCAGTAATCTCTGGATCACTGGTTCGAGTTTCGTTCCAGTGAACACTTTTTTGTTTTCTCTTTGTTCAGTTTGAATACCTACGTCATTTAAATTAAAATTCATCAAATATATGTAAGCTAACACATATCTCATGATCCTTTTTATGAGAAATGAACATCTTATTTCTAATTAAATATCGCACTTCATAATCCAGTGCCCATTGCAAATATAAACTCTTAACTAACGATTTTTATGGAAATAATAAAGACTGTTAAATTTAAAATTTACAAATTAGATTTTCTCATCTCTAATGTTCTAATGCTAGTAGAAAATGCACCTCTGTTTAAAAATTTACCAGAGTTGGGAATGAAACCGTTACTACCCACGTGGCAGGCGAGCAATCTACCACAGAGCCAAGCGGGTTTTACAAAGACTCGGAAAATTTTAAAGTCGATTTTCTGGACAATTAGTGAGAATTGTATAGAACAGATTTGGTTGATTGATGTTTTACTCCCAAACCTCATGTACCAGAACACAAAATAATTCAAAATTACGATCGCCATACAGTCTCGTTATCAGATATCGACATTTTAACGCTATCATTTTCTGGCTACCAACGCACCTGTAGCCGTATTTTATTGTAAAATCTACACACATCAAAAAAGTTTAGCATCACCCTGGTTCCCAGAACTCCTGAAGATAGACGTTGACTGTGGATATCGTACCACAGACACAGTCCCTTTGACTGTTTAGAGATGTCACTAAGCCCGCTTAAAGGTGTACACAACTACACATGAGCAGCGCCAATTAGACGTAGAGGGTCCGACAGCCGATCATTTCCAGTCATTCCACAGGAAGGAGGTACACGGCTCGTGTTGTCTGTAGTTCAACCTTGTCTAGACGGTCAATACCGCGGTTCGATCGCGTCCACCTTGTTACTTTGTGCCAGGAAGGGCTCTCAACAGGGAAGTGTCCAGGCGTCTCGGAGTGAACCAAAGCGATATTGTTCGGACATGGAGGGGAGAGAGAGACAGAAACTGTCGATGACATACCTCGCTCACGCACCCCAAGGGCTACGACTGCACTGGATGACCGCTACCTGCAGATTATGCTCGGAGAAACCCTGACAGCAACGCCATCATGTTGAATAATGTATTTATGCAGCCACAGGACGTCGTGATACGACTAAAACCGTTCTCAGTAGGTTGCATGTTGCGCAACTTCACTCCCGGCGTCCGTTACGAGGTCTATCTTTGCAACCACGACACCATGCAGCGCGGTACAGATGGGCCCAACAACATGCTGAATGGACCGCTCAGGACTGGCTTCAAGTTCTCATCATCGATGAGCATCGGATATGCCTTCAAACAGACAATCGTCGGAGGCGTGTTTGAAGGCAACGCGGACAGGCTGAACGCCTTAGACACACTGTCCAGCGAGTGCTGCAAGGTGGAGGTTCCCTGCTGTTTTGGGGTGGCATTATGTGGGGCCGACGTACGCCATTGGTTGTCATGGAAGGCGCCATAACGGCTGTACGATACGTGAATGCCATCCTCCGACCGATAGTGCAACCGTATCGGCAGCATATTCGCGAGGCATTCGTCTTCATGGACGACAATTCGCGCTGCCATCGTGCACATCTTGTGAATGACTACCTTCAGGATGACGACATCGCTCGACTAGAGTGGCCAAAATGTTCTCCAGACATGAACCCTATCGAACATGTCTGGGATAGATTGAAAAGCGCTGTTTATGGAAGACATGAGCCATCAACCACTCTGAGGGATCTACGCCGAATCGCCGATGAGGGGTGGGACAATCTGGACCAACAGTGCCTTGGTGAACTTGTGGACAGTATGCCACGACGAATATAGACATGCATCAATGCAAGATGACGTGTTAATGGGTATTACAGGTACCGGTGTGTACAGCAATCTGGACCACCACCTCTGAAGGTCTCGCTGTTTGGTGGCGCAACATGCAATGTGTGGTTTTCATGAGAAATAAAAAGGGCAGAAACGATGTTTATGTAGATCTCTATTCCGATTTTCTGTACGGTTGCCGAAGTCTCGGAACCGAGGTGATGCAAAACATTTTTGATGTGTGTATTTACTGTCTGCTGTAGAAAAATAAATGGTGCTGAAATTTGTTTAGCTATTGTTGCAGTTTATACTTTGTCTTCATTAGCTTACATTCCTAGACAATGCGTAAGATATCTAGGAGTTACAAAATAAATAATGTAGGCCCACCCGACAAGCTGTTAATCACTCTTTTAAATTGGCTCATTGATCTGTTTGCAGCGCTTTACGTGATATAAGCGTTTACTAGGCGGCATGTGACCCTCAACCACTGACGGAAGTCAAAAGTGGTGTGTACATGGAAGTCAGTTGTATGGGCATCAGGGCAGTGACGATAATTTTGTGTGAGTCAATGGCTTGTTGCAAGTCTCTCAATTATCCATCTGGGTACCTACAGTTTAACGTGGAATCCGGATAACGTATCTCATCTGGTCAGTTTCCACATCACCCAGCGGCGAGTGCTAGGTGAGAAGACAGACTGAAAAACCCGTAGTCCGACTGGTATTGGGTTCAGCAGCCTTTCGATTCCCATGCGCGCGCTTTACCACTACCATGCCCGACAATGAATTGAATCTACATGGTAACGTGACAAAATGGCATGAATGATCGTATTCGTTTATGTCCATGACAGATCCTAAATGAAGCTACCCAATTTGTTGATGTATGAAGGTGGTCTGTTCAGCGTGTCTACAAGGAACGGTGTACCATTCGCAGCGATGTGAAGCTGCGTAATAACGACCATGAAAAGATCTTAATTGGCAATGATTGAAGACGAGCGTCACGCCTTGTCAATTCGAATCGATTTCAAATCCGACATAAATTGCTGCTATTAGTGAATCCAGGTCAGTCTTAACCAGTATCTCAGCGAATATTTCGTGAGGAACTGCTTGCAGTGGGCAGTTGGATAAGGTGCTTAGGAGGAGGCCGCTGCTCACAACGGCACACAAAGCCGCACGTTTTAAAGAGGCCCAGCAACATTGAAATTGGCAGCTAACTGAATCCGTGCCGTACGAGTTGCGTTTATGGCTCTCTTAAAAGCAAGCAATCCGCTGAGTGTACCGTATGACCAATAAAGCGTCTAATCTGCAGCGTGGGAAGCGTATATGCCAAGTCAAGGGAAGATCTGTGACGTTCTGGTAGTGTTTTTCGTATCATGACACGAGTTCACTCATTTTGGCTACCATTTTCTGTGACCAAGTGTTCCCCCTTCTTCTCCAGGAAGTGTATGCCGTGTACTTCTGTGTGCTTCCCAGGATGATGATATTGATGATTTCGGTTTTTGGGGCACTCAACGGCGTGGTTATCGGCGCCTTTACAAATTCCCAACCTCTTCACTTGCCAGTCTCGCCATTTTCCTAAATGATGATGAAATGATGAGGACAGCACGAAGACCCAGCTCCTTCGCAGAGAAAAACTCGGACCCGGCCGGGAGTCGAACCCGGACCCCGTGATCCAAAGGCGGCAACGCTAACCACTAGACCACGAGCTGCGGACATGGCTTCCGAGATGACAGTAACTGTCCTCGCAAGACTGTACGCTTTTGTTGCTGCTTCGACAAATTCACAGGCGTCCTGTAGCATCTCGCCTGGCCCGCTGAATTACCGGATCTTAATCCCATACAAAATCTCTGGGATTATTTCAAGTAGTTTGTAAAACATAGCATTAACATCCCCGCAGTGTCGTAGCTCAGCTAATCATAAATGAAGGGCTTCATCTCTTTATGGTATACTCAAAGAACCCTGTCTTGTGGGAGTGAATACCGTGTACCAAATATATTAATAAGAGATGTTACCAATCCTCCCAGCGCAATCCCCCTAAGATAAACAAAATACATCAGAGCGCTGTTTCAGAAGCAACGAAAAAACATGCCAAATTTAAAAGAACATATGTCGCCAAATTGGTGAAGTTTTACGGAAGCTAGAAACATAGCGCGATCTTCAGCGCGAAATCCTTTTAATATTTTCCACAACGAAAATCTGTCTCGAAATCTGACAGAAATTCCAAAGAGATTCGGCTCTATTTGAAGTACACCAGCAATAAGATTCAATCAGTATCTTCATTGCGTAATAGCAACGACAATGTTGCTGATGACAATGCCATTATAGCAAAGATACTAAACGCGGTTCTCCGAAATTCTTTCACCAAAGAAAAAAAAATATTCCAGAATTTTTATCAAGACCAACTGCCAAGTAGATAAGAACAGAAGGAGATAACCTCGGTCTATCGAAGCAGCTTAAATCATTTAACAAAGGCAAGCGTTCCTGTATAGATAGTATTGAAGTTAGGTCCCTTTCAGAGTATACTGTGTTCAAGCATTATGCATTATCTCCAGGGAAACGATTTATTGACAGATAGCTAACATGGATTCATAAAGTGTCGTTATTGTTAAACATAACTAACCATTTATTCTCAGGAAGTAGTAACTGCTGTCGACAGGGGATGCCAAATTGATTCCATATGTTTAGATATCCAGAAGGTTTTTGATACCGTTCGACACAATCGACTTCTAATGAAATTGCGTTCTTACGGAGTATCGTCTCAGTTGTGCGAATGAATTCGTGATTTCCTGTCAGAAAGGCCACAGTTCGTAGCAAGTGACGGACGGTCATCGAGTAAACACAAGTGATATCTGGCGTTTGCCAATGAAGGGTTATAGGCCTTCTGCTGTTCCTGATCTACATAGACGGTTTTTGGAGACAATGTGTGCAGCCCTGTCAGGCTGTTTGCAGATTATGTCATTCACCGTCTTGTAAAGTCTTCAGATGATTAAAATCATTTGCAAAATGATTTAGAAAACGTGTCTGTATGGTGCGAAAAGTGGCAATTGACTCTAAGGTAAGGGCAAGAGTGAAATCATACATTTGAGCACTGAAAGGAATCCTCTAAATTTTGGTTTCACAATAAGCAATACAAATTTAAAGGCTGTGAGCTTAACTAAATCCTTAGGATTACAATTACGAAAAACTTCTACATCTACATGGATACTCTAAAAATCGCACTTAATTGCCTGGCAGAGTATTCATCGAACACAATTATTCTCTATTATTCCAATCTCGAACAGCGCGTGGAAGAAACGAACACCTATATAATTCCTGCGAGCACTGATTTTACTTATTTTATTGGCTCAAATGGCTCTGAGCACTATGGGACTTAACATCTGAGGTCATCAGTCCCCTAGAACTTAGAACTACTTAAACCTAACTAACCTATGGACATCACACACATCCATGCCCGAGGCAGGATTCGAACCTGCGACCGTAGCGGTCGCGCGGTTCTAGACTGAAGCGCCTTTAACCGCGTGGCCACACTGGCCGGCTTATTTTATTATGGTGATCGTTTCTTCCTATGTAAGTTGGCTTGAACAAAACATTTTCGCATTCGGTGGAGAAATGCGGCGACTGAAATTTCGTGAGGAGATTCCGCTGCAATGAAAAACACCTTTGTTTCAATGACGTCCATTCCAAAATCTGTATCATTTCAGTGACACTCTCTCCCTTGTTTCGCTATAATACAATATGTGCTGCCTTTCTTTGAACTTTCTCAATGCATTCCGTAAATCCTGTATGGTAAGGATCCCACACTGCACTCTATAAGAGGATGGACAAGCGTAGTGTAGGCAGGCTCTTTAGCACATCTGTTGCATTTTCTAAGTGTCCTACCAGTAGAAAGCAGTCTTTGGTTTGCCTTCCCCTCAACACTTTATGTGTGTTCTTTCCAATTTAAGTTGCTTGTAATTGTAATTACTAGGTGTTTAGTTGAATTTACGGTTTTTAGATTTGATTGATTTATCGCGTAACAGAAGCTTGACGGATTCCTTTAAGCACTCAAGTGGATGACCTCACACATTTAATTACTGAGGATTTTTGCACCCTACAGATATCTTTTCTAAATCGTTTTGCAATTTGTTTTGATCTTCTGATGACTTTACTAGACGATAAACGACAGCATCGGCTGCTCAGATTGTCTCCAAAATTGTTTATGTAGATAAAGAAGAGCAAAGGGCCTATAACACTACCTTGGGGAACGCCAGAAATCACTTCTGTTTTACTCGATGACTTTCCGTCAGTGACCTCTCTGACAGGAAATCACGAATCTATTTGCATTTGTAAGACTATATTCCATACGCACTCAATTTGATTACAAGCCGTTCATGAGCTACGGTGTCATAAGGCTTTTGTAAATCTAGAAATTCAGAATCAGTTTGAAATTTCTTGTCTACAGCACTCAGCACTTCGGGTGAGTAAATAACTAGTGTTTCACAAGAAAGATATTTTCTAAATCCGTGTTGACTATGTGTCAATAGACCGTTCTCTTCGAGGTGTTCGAACACAATGTATGATCCAAAATCCTTCTGCATATCGACGTTAACGATAGGCACCAGTAATTTAGTGGATTACACCTATCGCCTTTGTTGAATATTGGAGTGTCTTGTGCTACTTTCCAGTCTTTGGGTACGGATCTTTCGTCGAGCGAGCGGTTGTATATGATAGTTAAGTATGGAGCTGTAGCATAAACATACTACGAAAGGAATCTAATTGGTATACATACTGGACGGGAAGAATTGCTTTTATTAAGTGATTTAAGTTGCTTCGTTACTCTGGGTACATCTGCTTCTAAGTTACCCATGTTGGCACCTGTTCTTCATTCGAATTCTGCAATATTTACTTCCCCCTTTTTGGTGAAGGAACAAAAACTTAAATTGGAACGATTATATAGACAACGTTATAGGGAAAGCGTACTAAATGATGTGATTTATTGGCAGAATACTTATAAAATGGAAGACATTTACTGAACAGTCTGCCTGAACTATGCTCGTCCGCCCTCTCCCCTGGAGCATTGCTGCGCGGTATGGGATCCACATGAGATAGAACTGATGAAGGACATCGAAAAAGCTCGAAGGAGGACAGCTTGTTTTGCATTATCGCGAAATACGGAGAGAGTCCCACGCATATGGTATGCGGCTTGGGGTGCAATCATTAAAATAAAGGTGTTTTTCGTTGCCGCAGGATGTGCTCATGAAATTTCGATCACGAACTTTCTCCACAGCATTCGAAAATATTTTATTGGCGCCCATCTACAGAGGAACAAATAATCATCATAATAAAATAACAGAAATCTGAGCTCTCACGGACAGGTTTATGTGTTCGTTTTTCACAAGCGCTCTTAGAGAGTGGATACGTAAAGAAATAGCCCGAATGTGGTTCGATGAACCCTCTGCCAGGCACTTGACTGAAGTACATAGTAATCACGTAGATGTAGAACTTGTTTTGAAAATTTGAAGTCATATTGACCTTTAATCGACCATGACTGATCGAAAAACACGAAAAGATTTCTAAATACCGCTACCAGTCAGAAAATTTGTTGACTACTAAATTATTTATTTAGCTGATACGTTATCATCAGGCTATAGTGCCATTACGGAAACATTTAATGTAAGTGTATACAGATTTATAGTTTCTTTACATTACTGCTTTTATTTATTTATTTATTCATTCATTCGTAGACAAATTTCTTTGTGTGATTGTGATGAGGACACAAAAACCAAAGCATACAACGAAACCATATTCAGGAGTGACCTCAGACAAAATAACCAAGCTATTTAAAAAGACTGATATCAGTATCACTTTTGCCAACAACACCTTAAGAAAGAAACTAGTGCATAACATCATAGAGCCTACAGGGAAACTGGGCAAATCAAGTATTTTTAAAATTACTTGTAATCATTGCAACGAATACTACAACAGCCAGACGAGAAGAAATTTTAAAACCCATTAAAAAAAAAACACACACATTGACTGTCTCAGACTGGATAAAGCTAATTAGTGCGGTATGGCAAAACACATCAATAAAACAGGACAGAGTGTTACAACAGAGAACGATATCAAAGTACTACGTACTTTGGAAAAGAGGTGGAGAATGGACACCTTGGAAGAAGTGGAAATACTCATTCGTAGCAATAAGTCAAAAATGAGATCCTAGATGAAATGATGAAGTTCAAAAATTCACTCTTCTTTGCGAATTTCAGTTCAGTTCTCTTAAAATAGCAAGTCATGATAGTTAAGGTTATATATGAGTATAGATCCCAGAAATATGTATATAATTCTTGAAATAAAAAGATTTCCTGGCAGATTGAAACTGTGTGCCGTACCGAGACTCGAACTTGGGACCTTTGCCATTCGTGGGCAAGTGCTCGACCTAGTGAGCTACCCAAGCACGACTGACGCCCCCTCCTCACAACTTTACTTCTGCCAGTATCTCGTCTGCTACCTTCCAAACTTCACAGAAGCTTTCCTGCGAACCTTGCAGAACTAGCACTACTGAAAGAAAGGATATTGCGGAGACATGGCTTAGCCACATCCTTGGGGGATGTTTCCAGAATGAGATTTTCACTCTGCAGCGGAGTGTGCGCTGATATTCTTGGAAACATCCCCCAAGGCTGTGGCTAAGCCATGTCTCCGCAACATCCTCTCTTTCAGGAGTGCTAGTTCTGGAAGGTTGGCAGGAGAGCTTCCGTAAAGTTTGGAAAGTAGGAGACGAGATACTGGCAGAAGTAAAGCTGTGAGGAAGGAGCGTGAGTCGCGCTTGAGTAGCTCAGTTGGTAGAGCACTTGCGCGCTAAGGGCAAAGGTCCCGAGTTCGAGTCTCGGTCTGGCATACAGTTTTAATCTGCCAGAAAGTTTCATGTCAGCGCACACTCCACTGCAGAGTGAAAATCTCATTCTGGATTTTATACTGTCCTTTGTGTTATAAAATGGTCATAGTCGCTCTTTTTGTAATATATTAAGCCAGCCAACACGACTGATACGACAAGAAGACATGCAGTAGATATTGCTGCTGACAACAGCAAGGTCGACATATCGATTGTCAAATCGAAATTAGTCTTGTTTTGACCATCATCTTGCTTTCTGGACTGCTAATTTGTTTTGTGTTAGCATGTTTTAAAGCCACACTGTGAAGTTTGTGAACAATGGCGAAAAAGTCCAAGAGAGCCATGGAATTAGCGACACCTCAGCACGTCAGAAGAAGACTGCCACGTCACAAGAACAAAGTGAATGACTGTTTGGAAAAATTCACGTGAACAGCAGGCCAATACACAAAGTGACATCGCCTTTTACTAGGTTACGCTTCTATTTCTCCACAGGCCGATGACACCAGTCTTGTAAAGAAACTTTAGCGTCTGTATACACTTATGTTAAATGTTTTTGTAACGGGACAACAGGATGATGATGAGGTACCACCTCGAAACATGGAACTAAACAAATAATACAGCAGTCAGCAAGTTTTGCGACTGGTAGCGCTACTTGAAAACCTTTTTGGTCTGAGTTCTTGTTCCTGTGCATTCCGAAGCTGTGTCAGTTGGTCGAGTGTGTGCTGGAGCGGCTGTGTCCTCGCCCCGCAGGCCAGGCAGGGCGGGCCGTGGTGGACGCTGGCTGGGGGCAGCTGGGCGGCAGCGGCAGCGCCGAGCAGAGCAGCGCGCGCCGCCAGCGGCAGCTCCCGCCGGGCGCCGGGCAGCCGCGGCCGCGCGGGCCCCCACTGCGCGACGTAGCCGCGAGCCGCCGCCCACCGCCTGCTGCGCCTCGCCGTCTCACCATGACAGGTAGGCGGCACTGGCTCCCCGAACAGTTCCTAACCACTGCGGGATCACAGAGAAGTCACGCTGAACCTGTTCCGCTGTCGGGAAGCGTAGCAGTTGTGTACAGTGCAGGGTGTTTGGAAGTTCCCGTTACAAACTTGTAGGACTTTGCAGAGAGGAGTAACTACTTAATATTTTGGGTAGGGATCCATGTCCGGAAACATCATCCGACGACTCCACATAGCCTCAAACGTATTGGCGCCGGCGCCCGGAAATATATGTATACGTAGAGGTTGCGAGGTGCCGGGGATAGCAGTGTATTTAACACTAAATTCTTCTAGAATCTTCATATGAAAATGATGCTCTAAGCCCCCCTTATCTAACTCCGACTTTTGCTGTTGCACATGGATTAAGAAGAAATGCGAACTGACTGTAATGGACCCTGCAAGTGGAGCAGAAAAGAGTTTGGCACCTGCGATAATTTAATTTGATAGAAATTAATTTGATACAGGAAAGTTTCATTAACGTAGTGAGAAATGAATGGGTTGCTTTACCGATCCACAGAATGAAAGTTCTGTCCAAAATAACAATTTGATTTATTATGACTAAACTCAAAATCATAAACAAAACACATGAAACATTTGCAATATGTCAGATTGGATACTCAAATAAATGCTGCGAAGATGAAGTTGTCCATAAACTAGCTTGTGACGTTTATGATCAAGTGGTATGTGGAGCCAATTCCTTGCAACTCAAATCTTAAGAAAACACCCACCCAACCCCACATTAATTGCTGCTACAGTAGTGAGAACTCAGACAATGAACATCCATGACAGAACCACATAAGAAAAGTCAGGAACAGGCGCGCTCTGCTGAGCTCTGATTATCACAGAGCAAAATTCCCTAATCTGCCGGTGCTGCGGACATACATTACCAAACTGTCTTCTTAACTGCAAGGACACGATCTGGCGTACCGGAGGCGATGGCTGGTTGCTTTGACGTCCCGTCGTGGTGATGATTATGTCGCGAGTATAGCCAAAAACAAATTATCCTGGTCTGGTTGTTCCAGACTAAAGACTTCCTGTCAATACAAATGCGCCTCTGGGGTGACAAAGAAGGTTCGCCACACAATCACTGACGGTACAGTGATTGATTTTAACATGCGAAGTCACACAGTAACTCCGATACAATCAACTTTAGCCAAAACTGCTCAAGATGGACAACATAGGCCGCTTGTACACAGAACGCTCCATTGCCAACTGTACTCGGAAAGTTACGTTGAAGTCGAAACTTCAGCAACTTCGTCAAACAGTTACACTTTAATGAAAGTATATTAGACAGCCAATAGAAGGCAGACTGTCCAGAGCAGTGACAGCTCCATCTTGTAACCTACCCCGAGTGAAAGGCGAGAGCTGATTCTCTCAAGAGCACCCATACAAGCCGAACACTGAACATTCCTGCCCCCATGATAGTGGCTGTGGTTAAACGTTCCAATCAGCAAATCGAAAACCGGCGGAAAATTCCACTCTATTGCCAACACACTACTATTCCACCAATGGGGATACTTGGCGCCAATTTCTGTGCCGATTTTGCTATGTCACGGAGCTATCCCCTGAGCAAACCAATCACAGTTATGATTTTGCAGAAAACGCGGGAATTTGCCCGCCAAGATTACCTGGGAGCGCAAGCCATTCCCACGCCTCGCTGGTAGCCCGCCAGAAAGTGTTTTCACTAAGTTTCTGCGAAGTAACGGAATCTCTAGCCCAGCCGCTCCGTCAGACCCCTGTGGGCGTGTCGCCCCCGCTCTTATGACAATGTCGGCGTCTGGAAAGCATCCACTCGACTCCCTCACACCTGTAGGCTTAACCCTTTCAAGATCAGCAGAACCTGCCTGTCACCGGACCACCCGGGTGACGAGAGACTCTGCATGGGCAGTCCGCGTGTGAAGGAATAGCAACTTTTCACAGCATGCAATTAGAAAGGAAAATCGAATTACCCAGAGTAAGAGAAAACTGTTCTGCAATCTCTGACATTGGAATACATGTAGCGGTCCTGTTGTTATTGAGATTATAGGGTATTCAACTTTAAGACGTAGTAGTATGGACCAAAACAAGAAAATATATGTAGTAAATGTGGGCTCTGAAATGCATAACTGAGGAGCTACCAGCACTTGTCATCATCGCTACTGTGAAACATACCTCATCTACTGAACAAGTGCTCATAGCTTTTAAAGTATGCATTTGAGATCCCATGTTTACTAGACTCTTTTGTTTTCTTGTTTTGATCCATACTACCATCTCTGAAACTTACATACCCAATATTCTTAACAAGAACAGTACCGGTACATGTATTCCACTGTCAGAGGTATCAGTACGATTTTGACTTGTGAAATTCGATTCGTTCGTTTTCGAACCAAGGTCCTTTATCTCAACTTGATACATCTATCCGTCTCCATCATCCCTCAAAGGTTGTAACATCATCACGGTTTCACCCTATACACATACATATATTTACAGGTGGCGGCGCCTATAACTATGAAGATGTGTAGTGTCTTTGGATGACTTTTCCGCCGGACATGGGTTCCTAATCAAAATATATATTTACTCCTCTCTACCAGTCCTACAAGTTTCTAACGGGAATTTCCGAACACAGGTACAGCAGCGCTCAAAAGTATTTTGCAGAAAGCATTTGCTACAATTACATAAAGATACGTCTGTAGTAGAAATACTGCCAGTAGATAATTGAAAAGTGTTCAGCTATAATCCACTAGTTTACTGCCCTCTGATTTGCTCGCGCAGACTGTGTCGTCTGCACAGACCTTTTCTTTAATTTTTATGTTGTGCACAAATTGCAACATCATCGAAACTTTTCACGCTAATTAAGGCAACAGAGTTATGGTCTTCTCCGAATGCACTTCTGACTAAAAAGCGATTCTGATTGCTGGAATCTACTGTTTTGTTAATAATGCCTTTTGCGTTCTTATGGTGATATTTCCGTAGAATCTTTCTCCTCCTAACACATGTTTCTTTGTATGTAACCGAGAAATGAAATACCAGTTTTCATAAATTTATCTTTATATTTTTTGTATTAAAACGAAATTTTTTCTTATAAATTTTCATCCCCTATTTCATCCCGTTGTGGATTTCATTTCCATGAACAATCAAACACGTATTCTTTCACCTTTAAGACAGAAGCCAAATACAAATTTTAATAGATGTAGCTTTGAAAGTGCTTCCTTAATTAAATATTTTGATAAAAAATTTCATCCCCTATTTCACCCTCTTAGGGGCTGAATTTTCTATAGCACTCAAACAAGATTTTTTTTGTTTCTGACCGAGAAACCAAACATCAATTTTAATAGTCCTAGGTTCAGAACTGCTAAAAACGACATATTTCTAAAACATCTTTCATCCTCTATTCCCTCATCTTATCGATGCAATTTAAAAAAAGTCCCTTTTTAAACGGCGCCTCTGCAAATTTCAAGTTTCTGTCCAAAATCGTTTGGCATCGGCGATGGTGAGTCAGTGAGTGAGTGAGTCAGTCACTTAGTCGGGACATTGCCTTTTGTGTACAGAGATTTAGCACAAAACGAAATTTAGTTTAAACAAAGGTACCTAATATCAAAACAGAAATAATAATTCTTCTGCCTCGAAAGTAATTTGTAGGTGTAAGTAAGTACGAATAAAACAAAACTATTTCGGAATCTGAAGAATAAATCAGTACTTCGTTCCATACGCATGGGCTTTGATCACAAGTGCACGTCTTTTTGACACTGAATCCGCAAGAGTTTTTAGTTGGTGAAGTGGGAGTTTTGACCACTCGTCGAATGAGGCAGCATCAAACTGATCCTTGTTTGAGTAGCTCCTACGAGGAACACGACGATGCAATGCATCACAGAGGGGTTCAACTGGATTTATATTTGGGCTCTAGCTTTGCCACTCCAAAAGTTTGAATTTTGATCTCAAAAGAATTTTTTTAATGGCCAGAGGTTAGATTTGAATTATTGCTATCACGTGGCATCATACTACTTTCTGAAATGTCACTGTACCGGAAACAATCGATTTTTTCTTCTGTTTAAGCTACAGGACCAACCACACGTCTCGGTACCTGGCACTTTTTGTTGTCCCTTTGGTTTTTTGGCTGACATATGTATAGTGCGCACCATCGGAAGAAAATACTTTAAATTCACTTCGAATACTCCATAAAACCGTATATAAATCTGTAGCATTCCAAGTTTGATGTTTCTTTCCTGGAATTCCTATTTTTGAATTTATGAATGATTTACATGGTGTTTAAATCACCCTCTACTAGGTGAAGTTTTACTGTAGAGACATGTAGGTTCAGTCCATGATGCTGCTCCAGATGATCCCTTCTTTGTCGAGCCGGGTTTCTTGGACCAGGAGCAAACTGTTCACAAATCATTGTGTCATCCATCGTTTTTCGAGGACGACTTGATATTCGTTTTTGGATACTGTTTCTTCCTGCGTTTACCGACGATCCCACACACACGTATTATTTGTCGTGATATGTTATAGTGTCTAGCAACGCTAAATTGCAACTTTTCCTTCTACAGAGCACTCAAAAGAGCTTGTCTCACATCAACCGAGTATTCTTTGTCCTTTGGTGTGCTTATAGTTGCCTCCACAAATAAACGAACACTGACTGAATGCCTGAGTAATGTTAGTAATGAATAAAGTACCACCAAAACGAATTATAAAATACTGTTGACCTAAAGGAGTATACACTTACAATGATGAGAAGAAACATTATGACCATCTGCTTAATAGCTTCTTTGTGCATGTTTGGAAAGAAATTTTGCGTATCAAGGATTCAACTGTTGGTAAGTTTGTGCAGGTCTGTGGCATTAGATGCCTACGCACATGTCATGTAATTCGCGTAAATAACGGACCGCTGATTTGCCAACAGGGTGACGGTGCCCGACAGCGGCCCAGGCGGGTTCCATAGGATTAACAATAGGCGAATTTGGTCGCTTAGACACCAACATGACTTCACTGAAATGCCCCTCAAATAACTGTAACACAATTATGGTCAAGAAGCCTGGAAACACGAACGATTACACGGCTGAAGGGTGGCATCGTCGTCAGGGAAGGCGTCAAGCATGAAGGGACGCATGTGGTTCGCAGCTGTCAGCCTGTCTTCGATTACTACCACAGGTCCCATTCAAGCGCAGGAGAACGTCTCCCGTAGCATAATACTGCTCCCACCAGCCAACGTCTATGGCGCGCTGCACATATCGAGCAGCCGTTCACCTCGACGGCGTTAGTGAAGATGACCATCGATCTAATGTAGAAAGAATGTGATTCACGCGAAGACCCGACATTTTTCAATTGATCGTGATCCTGTGCTCACTGCTGTCGTAATTGACGATTTCGTTCGGTCAATTTGTGAAGACGTAGGATAGTCTGCAGGAGACCTCCATGTTCATCTACGATGAACGGTGCGGTCTGAAACACTTGTGCGTGCACCAGCAATGTGCTCTTTCGACACAGTCGCCACAGATCACTGTCTGTTCTACGTCACAGAGCACATAAGCCTCTGAACCCCATGTTCTGTGAAGAATCGTGGACTTTCAAGCTATTTAGCGCGTAGTGGTAGTTTCACTGTTTTACTACCTCTTTCCGTAACTGCTCATGACAGTAGCACGTGAACATTCGACGTTTCGTAACAATAATCTATCCAATGTCAAAGTCGCTTATCTCATTGGATCTCCCCATTTGCAGCCCATATCTTCTCTAGAGTGACCCCCCTCCCCCCTCCCATCGCTCATCCCCCTCCCCCCCCCCCACCACCACTCATGTGTACTCCGCTTACATACTTTAGCTACCGTGTCACGTGCCCGCAACGCCACCAGGCGGTATCCAACGTCGCAGTGGACAGTGGTCATAACCATTCGCTTATCAGCGTACATTGTTATTGTATGATCTTGCTTGTTTACTAGACATGCAACCACAGCGGGGCGAAGCTCTTGAGGGATGTGACAGTTATGTGCGTTACTCTGTTGTGACTGGATGCAGACAGTACTGAGAACATAACACAGCAACTACAACATACTTTTGGGTGCTTCTGTATGTATTTTTTTTAAAGAACATACACATTTTCATGTGGATATTGCAGCAACTGAAACGACGTTATAAATAAAGACAAATACAGACGTCATAAATAAGATCGAAATTTAGGCATATTTCGTGAATAAAACTGTCTAGATAGTTTGATGCATAAATCAGAAAAGCATCAAAACAACATTTGCTCGCTTAAGAACTGGAAAAAACTCGCTTCAGTACCGAAGTTATTAGAAAAGTCATTTTCGGATTTCGTAAACAAAATCCCAAGATTACAAATTACAAAAATACCGTAAATATTTCTCTAAAATAAGCCTAAAATCTCTTAATACGGCCAAAAATAATTCCAAAAGAAAGCGAGATCACTCGCGATATCGAGAATGTTGGAAAATGACGTGTTCCGAAAAAGTAAACATAAGTTTCTGTAGTCGCACAAATGTCAGATTTGAAATTCCTATTGTGTTTAGACCTTCCCTCCGTAAAAAACAGCCTAATTTACTCTAAACGGTAGCAGTCAGAAACCTTACGACAGACGCCACAGCTCGCACAAATTTTACGAAACATAATATTTATACATGGAAAATTCTCTGAACACACGAATGCCGAAGCACATCCCCAAAAGTCATGTGAAGATACATAATTATAACGGCAAACAAAAGCTAAAACAAGAAAAGTCGGCAAGCAATTGTGGTAGAGATGTAGTATACAAACAATGAGTACTCGGATTATTCTTGAATCTAGTTACTATAAAACTAAATTTACCGAAAGAACATTTTTTTATTAAATTAGTTACAATAAAATTATGTTAAAATATCTGAACTGCTTTCAGAGTCTTTACGGAGAGAGAGGTTTATGACGATTAACATTATAATGTTGCTTTCGTCCGATGTCAAGTTAGGTGATGCTGGCAGAAGCTACATTGTAGTAAATCCGTCAATGTTAAAATGCAGTTCTTACATTCTCTTGACGTGTGCATAGTCCATTTGGGGACGGTAATATTGCTTCGTCGACTGATAGGGAGATATGTACCGGTCGGAAGTAATTACATAGTATTGTTGTTCACTAGCGGACATATCTGCACTACTGTAACACTTCTGTCATATAATATACTTGTTAACGTCACATCCACAATTTTTAACGCAAGCATAAATCACGTTAACTCGTGGATAAGGAAACCGCAGTTAGTCTGTTGTTGCCACACTTATCACACCAGTGAACTCACGATCTGATGCATAATACTGTTGTGTAGGAAACTGTTTAACCATTTTATAGCTACTTTTACTGTATTAACGCACGTGAACTCATTTTAGATTGCAAATGGAAAACGTAAATCTAACCAGTTTTTGCAGTTGGTGTCACAGTCTATCGGAGATACAATCACCGTCGTATATGTCATCAGTGGAATCTGTAGAATTTCACGAAACTCTAGTATTTGAATCTGTCTGATGTTTTCTTTTCAAGATATTCGTGGCAATGTTAAGTCCATTCCGTATTCGGAATGTAAATGTTTGGTATTACTTACCGTAAGTTTTATTCCGACACGATACCCATCCGCATTCCACGCCAACTCTCCCACGCACACACACTCTTCGATTCCAGACTAACTATCACTCGCTCCTTTCCTCTCGTATGGCTGTTCCATTTATTATAGTTACAACAACAAAAAATGTTACATGAAACTGAAATACCCATTCATCCAAAATCAAGTACTATATGTCGATAATAAATGTGTAGCAAAATATAATGAAAATAAAGAATAGTTACATTTAATAGTATAGAACAAAACCCATCCAGCAGCAAAGAGTTAACACATGGAAAGAAAAGGAAGAAAAATAATACTACTCATAATTAAGTGTCCTCACGATTGTCCCCACCCACATTTCATCACGAGATGTTCCTTAGAATTTTTGAAGATAAAATGAATTCCTTACACATGAAACACAATACTTTCTGAAACTAGATAGTGCGTGAGTGTTGATTCTTTAGGAACACTGGAAAATAGCATTCACAGCATTAAATATCAGTCTTCAAATATTTCATACCCTAATATGAAATTCAACATTACAAGAAACCAAGAATTAAAACACTTACAGATTAATGTCACTCAGGCAATCATTTGAGAAAAAACGTAAATTAATATGTTCTCAGAATCAATAAAAAGAAATATATTTAATGTTACAATCCACAATCGAACAGAAACTACTAATAAAGCAATAAAGTTATACCAAACGACTGAGTAAATGGGTTACATGCCCAGAATTTTTTTAAGTAACTCTGGAAACGTACTGACACCTGTGTTACCAGTAACTTACGAACAACGCCAAAGAATTTTTTGTGATATTTTAAAGACCCTCTGAGACAACACCATCGTTCTGCAAATATTATCCACCTTGTCGCTCCATTCATTTCCTGTGATTTTATATTACATTAAATGCTCAATTAGATACTATTTGCCCAACTGCTAAATTAAGCACACTTACGCATGCAGGCATAACCACACACTTCTTAGGTTGCTCTCGCTTTCTAAATGGAAATTATCAACGAAAGAATAAAATAATTGAAAATAACTTGCTTAAGCACGAAAACTTGTCCTCGCCAGAAATATGAGTTCATTGAATTGTTAACATTAATAATGTCACATAACTACTTTTCTCTAAATAACAAAATGTACCAGCAAAAAGATGGCCTAGCTATGGATAGCTGTCTTTCCAGTTTACGCGGCTGATATTTTCATAAACAATATAGAATGTCAATTCTTTGAAGAAAAGCAGCAGATAGTTAACAAAATAACATATTATTACAGATATGTAGATTACTTATTGATCGTGTTTGATGGCACAGCAGAAGCAATGAAGGACCTCGCAAAAAGAAATGAATGAAATGCACAAGAATATCATCTTCACCGTTGAACACGAGAGGGTCAAAGGTTAAATTTCTTGTATCTCTCCGTAAGTAGCTCCAACGGCAGACACAAATTTCAAGTCCAACGTAACACCTCATCCCCCCCCCCCCCCCCAATGGAAGCACAAAACAGCTTCATACATAGAAATTATCAGCAGAATGTACAATATCCCGTTAGAAGCAAATGAACAAACTCATGAACTAAACACCAATAAAGTAATTGCTTACAATAATAGCCACAGCCCATAGATGAGCCCAGTTAATAATAAAATAAGTTTCCACAAAGAAAAACCAACACAAAATAACACCACGTCACAGTTAACAGAAAAAATGTGTTAGTATGCCACTCTTAAGGAAACTGTCACACAAAGTAGCAGCATTTTTCTGGGGAACAAATCTCGGAATCAGTTTTAACAAACAATCAAATTAAGGACAAAGCCATCCACAATACTGAAAATAACAGCAAGCCATTCAGTCGATGAAGAACATACAAACTTAACTGTAACTCATGTTCAGAGACAAAGAGGAAGATTCCGGGTTCACATCGATGCCCTTAGTTTAAAAAACTTAAGCAAATAACATTTGCCCTGCATGTAGAGACCCCAGATTACATTCTAAATGACGAAACCGAGCTACCAAACAACATTTAAAGAAGGAAATTCGATGATTTGCTCATGCAATCACACACCAAGCACTACTTCATGTAAATCTGTTGTTCTGCGTTTATTGTTTACAAATTTTGTTTATAAATGTCACTCCAAATGTAAGAGAAGAAAGAGGAAAATGTAATATTAATTGTATATAAAATATAATATATTATTTTTTATAATATACCATATAACCTAAACAGTCACTAATGCAGCTGTTAACTATACAGAGTACAGAGCACAGTCGCATTAAATTTTATTTCTTTTTAGTCATTAGTCATACAGAGACTGTAAGCAAATTATAAATTTGACCTTAGCAGAACATGTAACCAAAAGTAACGGATGATAACAGATGTTTGGGTGTAAACGAATATGTCGGTCGGCAACATGATGGATACTGAGATATATTTGAGTAAAATAAAAGTAAAAAAAGTATTTCTGCTCCATTTGTAAGTTCGAGAATGGGAATAACAACAGGCAGAGTAGGAAGTATGTGCACCTAAACAGCAGTACATGGTAAGCAACAACTCGCTAAGTGTAGTAGCTTTCGACGTTGTAGCTATCTGCATACCCAAATATATACTATGCGAGCTGAAGATGGGTGAAAGCCCGAAATGCATATTAGCTTTAATAAAAACACATAGTAAAGTGGCTTGTTGCTGTAATTATTAAGATAAAATAATAGACGCAGATATGTGAGTGATTGCTCGACTTAATTACGCTTATTATTTTAACGTACGTCTACAACTCATGAGAATAGACATTCAATGGAAGACTGTCGTGTAAATACAGATTTCCTCCTATAAACCTCAATGGGAGCTAAAAATACATTAGTGGAAAACTTAAATTGCTGAAAAGTTATTCAAGGATTACACTACAACATTATCAAGGAAAGTTACGCATTATAAGATCATAATTTGTAATAAAATTTTACGAACTATTTCAGAATAGCACCATATGAACGCCTGTCATGTGGCACAGTGATCCGGTGTTAGAGCCGTGTGACGAAAGTAAACAATCTGGTATGGCAACGGTTCAAGTTATTCGTGCTACAATAAGCAACTGTCCTATCGAATTCCAACAAATATGAAGTTTTCTCAGTTTTTTTTTTAATAAATTTACGAGATTAAACTTCGCGAAATGATACGTAAAATATCATATGCTGATACACTTTTTCAATTATCTCAGATTGTTTCTCGTTTAATGCAAAAAAGAATAAAACGAGAAAAAAGCAATTCGCTCGCATATTTCGCGCAAACGTTTATTGTGCGCCTGTCTGGCGTTGATCGATGCTTCTGATCAGGAAATGTAGCACTAGCGTTCCTCGCGGCATATGAAACTTTTATTTTCGTCGTAGAATACCGGATCACGCAACTAGCCGCATGAAAGGAATCTAGCCTATACAGCAAACAAAGTCGGCTTCCCATTCGCATTAAGTTCTTCAGAAAGCAGCTTGATATGATGACAATTGAAGTGATGGGAATCGTAACACTAAACCAGTCTGAGTTGAAAAATGGTACAACGAGTTGAGAAAGTTTTCCTAATATGTGATCTTTACTTCTGTTGTCTTTAGACATTCTATTGACCTTGGATTTCCTTACCTACAGCCTTCCTAGTGCTAATACTCGTTGTTCACTCTCATTCGACAGAGACTCTCCTTGAGTGATCTTCCCTCAACAAGCCGAATCTTCTCCTAGCAAAGAAATGTTAGTTAGATCGTGTAAGATACAATGCCTGCCGGAAACTACACTGAACAGCCAAAGAAACTGGTACACCTGCCTAATATGGTGTACGGTAGCCGCGAGCACGCAGAAGTGCCGCAACACGATGTGGAATGGACTCGGCTAACATCTGAAGCAGTGTTGGAAGGGACTGACTCCATGAATCCTGCAGGGCTGTCCATAAATCCGTAAGAGTACGACGGGGTCGAGATCTCTTCTGAACAGCACGTTGCAAGGCATCTCAGATATGATCAATAATGTTTATGCTTGGGGTTCAAAAATGGCTCCGAACACTATGGGACTCAACTGCTGAGGTCATGAGTCCCTTAGAACTTAGAACTAGTTAAACCTAACTAACCTAAGGACATCACAAACATCCATGCCCGAGGCAGGATTCGAACCTGCGACCGTAGCGGTCTTGCGGTTCCAGACTGCAGCGCCTTTAACCGCACGGCCACTTCGGCCGGCCTATGCTTGGGGAGTTTGGTGGTCAGAGGAAGTGTTTAAACTCAGAAGTGTGTTCCTGGAGCCACTCTGTAGCAATTCTGGGGATGTTGGATGTCGCATTTTTCTGCTAGAATTGCCCAAGCCCATCGGCATTCACACTGGAGATGAATGGATGCAGGTGATCAGACAGGATGCTTACGTACGTGCCACCTGTCAGAGTCTTATCCAGACGTATCAGAGGTCCCACATCATTCCAATTGCACACGCCCCACACCATTACAGAGCCTCCACCAGCATGAAGTCTCCTGCTGACGTGCAGGATCCATGGATTCATAGATTGTCTCCGTAGCCGTACATGTCTACCTGCTCGATACAATTTGAAACGAGGCACGCCCGACCAGGCAACATGTTTCCAGTCATCAACAGTCCAATTTCGGTGTTGACGGACCCAGGAGAGGCTGTCATCATGGGTACAGGTACCGAAAGCCCAAATCGATTATGTTTCGTTGAATAGTTCGCACGCTGACACTTTCTAATGGCCTAGGATTGAAATCTGCAGCAATTTGCGGAAGAGTCGCACTTCTGTCACGCTGAGCGATTCTCTTCAGTCGTCGTTGGTTCCATTTTTGCAGTAGCGATGTTGGAGATTTGATGTTTTAGCGGATTCCTTATATTCACGGTACACTCGCGAAATGGTCGCACTGGAAAATCCCAACTTCATCGTTACCTCGGAGATCCTGTGCCCCATCATTCGTGCGCCGACTGTAACACCACGTTCCGGCTCACTTAAATCTTGATAACCTGTCATTGTAGCAGAAGTAATCGATCTAACTGCGCCAGACACTTCTTGTCTAATACAGGCACTGCCGACCGCAGCGTCATATTCTGCCTGTTTACATATCTCTGTATTTGGATATGAATGCCTGTACCAGTTTCTTTGGCGCTTCAGTTTCTATCGCTTGAAAGACATGAACACATTTTCGGAGTTCCGTACCACAGTCGGTAAAACAGAATCGGTACAGGATCACTTTGTTGTCCTCCCGTCTGTCTTTCTGTCTGTCTGTCTGTCTGTCTGTCTGTATATTCTCAGGGACGTGTACAGATATAAGATAAAATTTACGTCACGTACTAAGGTCTAGGCACGATTGACGGTGTTAAACCTTGAAGCTTTTCAATCAATGCAATCAAAAGATACGGCCATATACACTGAATATTTTTATGACCTATAGATGAACTACATTTATACATGTTGAGCCTTGTCGTCTAGTGCAAAAGAGCGTTCCAGAAAACCGAGACGTCACGGGGGCGAATCTCTGTCGGACCACGTATTTTTCAGTCTTCATTTTAACGTAGCCTTAACCTCTACACAATGTGAGGAGTCGGCAGAAACAAATCGTGGTGTAGGTTCCACGTTAAACCTTCAGTACCCCTTTTCCCGTTGTTAATTGGCACAGGTTAGGCATATGCAGATTCCCAAAGTGGCGTCCAATAGAAAGACCTGCACCAGGCCATTGAATCATGCGATATCATTGTTATTATTATTATTATGTGTATACGTAATTAGGTTTGTAATGGGCCAAACTAGAGCTGGCAATCCTCGTGTTCTTTTCTCCACTGAGCTAACTTCAGATGTCCTTCACGTACAGCTGCATTAATCACTAATATGTAACGAGATTACGTATTGTCTAATATGCAAAGTTAACAACGTGACACATTAAACTTCTTGGTAGATTAAAACTGTGTGCTGGACAGAGACTCGAACTCGGGACCTTTGCCTTTCGCGGGCAAGTGCTCTACCAACTGAGCTACCCAAGCACGACTCACGCCCCGTCCTCACAGCTGTACTTCTGCCAGTACCTCCGCCAAAAAGTTTCACATCAGCGCACATTCCGCTACAGAGTGAATATCTCATTCTGGAAACATCCCCCACGCTGTGGCTAAGCCATGTCTCCGCAATATCCTTTCTTTCAGGAGTGCTAGTTCTGCAGGGTTCGCAGGAGAGCTTCTGTAAACTTTGGAAGGTAGGAGACCAGGTACTGGCAGAAGTAAAGCTGTGAGGGCGAGGCGTGCGTCGTGCTTAGGTAGCTCAGTTGGTAGAGCACTTGCCCTCGAAAGGCAAAGGTCCCGAGTTCGAGTCTCCGTCCAGCACACAGTTTTAATCTGTCAAGAAGTTTCATATCAGCGCACACTCCACTGCAGAGTGAAAATCTCATTTTCGAAACATCCCCCACGCTGTGGCTAAACCATGTCTCCGCAATATCCTTTCTTTCAGGAGTGCTAGTTCTGCAGGGTTCGCAGGAGAGCTTCTGTAAACTTTGGAAGGTAGGAGACGAGGTACTGCCCGCGAAAGGCAAAGGCCCGAGCACGAGTCTCGGTCCGGCACACAGTTTTAATCTGCCAAGAAGTTTCATATCAGTGCACACTCCGCTGCAGAGTGAAAATCTCATTCTGGAAACGTGACGCATTGTTTACAATTAGCTCACAATCTCCCCAGCAGGTCTCTCTGAACAAAGGAATAAATTCACCTTCACTGGCAGTTTTACATAGAACGAGTGGAAAAATAATTCTCGTAGAGGCTTAGTTATCCACTGAAGCGTTGCGATCAAAGATCATTCAAAGCAATTTTGTTTCTATGGTAAAGCTGAATCAACACCTCTGAGTATATGCAGCACATGCATCTACATATACACCTTAGAGAGTTCAGTCAACCGCACCAAAATAAAAGCATCACTACCACTCATTTCAGAGGGACCTGTCAGTCAGTTGTCAGAACTGAATCACAGGTAGCACCAGTCTGAAACCCTGAATCCTTTTACAGAATGCTAGACTACTACGATGTTGCTGTGTCCGCTGCCGTTTACCTATATGTTCTCGTGGCCTTCGGTGAAAGGAAGAGGAGACTCTTAAGACTCTCATCTGTGATTAGCAGAGACGTGTGATTAGAGAAGTCGCTGATCGCAACCACACTCTACTGGTCACGCAGTAGTGCCCGACCATATCATCAGAGTGTAAATGACGTGGGTGTGATATAACCGTGCGGGACTACTTTTGCAGTATGGTATGGCTAGTACTTGGCTGATACAGCGACCGAGTGTTAGCGCGTCTACTATACTTTTTTACTGAACCTTATAAAAACTGAAAATGTCGTCTACGCCACACCACTGAGCTGTCCCTTTAACCATTAGCTACCTTCTCCTATATTACAAGCCAGTCTACACACTTTTAAAACTGGCAGATTTATTTAATGTTTTTACAAGAGTTCTGTCTTACATAAAATCTTCCAGACTAGTCATCGCGTCCTCCCATGACCCAGATTTTAAATTCTCCAACCACTGTCGATTCTAATAAGTGACAATGTCGTCGCAGCCATGAAATGTTTTCGCGCCGCTCGTTTAGAAAATTCTAGACAATGAGTACAACTCGCGATGTGTCGTTCTGGTTCTCGAGAGGTTCTACAAAACAAACACTCAAAGCAAGACTTAAAAGTGTAAAATAAGAAACTGAGATAAAAAATATGTCCCGTCTTCTTATAGTTTCAGATATCCTTGTGAATTTTCTCTTTATAATAATGACAACGGATGACAATAAAAAAGTAACATAGATTCAGCTACTTGAGAAAGAAAATGTTATTTCTGAACTAACTAGGATACATTTACGTTACAGTGATTAAGGTCACTCGCTATGATTCATGTGTCTGAAAATAAATGGTTTGATTCGGATCTCAGAGATCGCACAATCCTTGCGTTTTTACTATCTCAAACGTACTGCGGTCGGTTTACATTATATTCCATCACTCAGACTGAAAGTTTATTATCGCTCGAAAGAGGCACGGAACTCGCTTGTGAAATGTCTAATACCCTTTACTTATCAGTAGAGGCTACAGTGGTTCTACACTTCCAAAAATAATAAAAAATCTCCCAGTATAACTTATCGCATTAAGAGATTATACCGGCAGCATAAAAACAATCTACTTGACCTATCTGAAGAGAATTATGCCAAACAGTTTTATGCCAACTACGAAGGAACAGATTCTCTGCTGACTTTGTTAACAGTGTGTATCTGATATCCAGTTCAGTACAGGTTCAACATCTCTGCCTATTGAATGAAATGCCATCACGTACGTCTTAGGTCAACTATTACGAGTTCCCATGGATGCACAGCAACGGAAAAGTGCAGTATCTTACTCGTATTATACAGAAAATGTACAACGTTTTCAGATTCCCCAATGGGAAATACCTTACCTGTATGTACAGCGACAATACATTTCCCTATTTGTACAAAAGAGACCAAGACCTTGAATGCCTAATGCATTAAATTCAGAAGCAATTTCCTTTATGGATGCAAAGTATTGGATGGTGATAACTAAACTTTCGTTACTTGAGAGGGCCCCAGTGACAAGCGAGTGATCAAAGGACAACTAAACTTTGCGGAAACGTATGTATGGACATGCAAAAGAGAAATAACGAAAAACGACTGAATAAAACAACATTTGTTAACTGTGTACCAAGTTTACGTTCCAGGTCACAAACCTTGCTCGCTCTACAGCTGCGGTGGGCCATGGAATATTCAGCTGTCGTGACACAGCTTGTGCACTGCTTGAAGACTGCACATTGCGTCCAGCATTCTCAGCCATGGCAACACTAACTGCTGCAACAATGTTGCCGCAACTGGCAGTCGGTCTCTCCTAGGAGCAATTCCCAAATGGAACTTCCGAATAGCGCTCTTCAAGCCCGGAGCAGAGGGAAGGACCTTTACGTATCCTTTTAATGCGTCGATACTCGCGGAGAGCAGCAGCACTGTTGCTGTTGCTTTGATATGACAGCTTTACCACTAAAATCCCGCTCACCTCGTCCAGACGCATATGACTGTCTGCAGCTGTGATGCACATTGATGCTCGGGTTTCTACCCGACGTCGCCGCACCAGTACCGGCGCCTAACGACAATTCATGACACAAACACTACTAACAATGCAAATCCTGCAGCGCACAGTCTGAATATCATTCTTATAAAATTGGGTACCCATAAAAGAAACAGTTTTCCATCTACATTGGCTTAAATAGCGAAAGTGTAACTGTAACCATCGTGTAATTTAGGAACTTGCCTAACCTCAGAATTTTTCTTCAAATTTTACTAGTGTCAACGAATATCCTGTGAAGAGGACACATTGTGCAGCTTTGATGCACTGCATACTCACGATGGTCTTCAATACGTCTTTGTCAGCCCTTGTTTGCCTCGAATGTCGACAATTCATGAATCTTTTAAACTACAGAGTCAGGCTGTTGCATACGATGTGTTTGAAAGCACTGTAAATTTACTTACAGATTTTTCCTTTGGCGCTTGTTTAACTTAAGTATCAAATTGTAGCTTTTAGATGCCAAATGTAGTTCCTTCGCCGTTCTATGTTGCAACTTGCGAGCTTCTGTTTACACGATTTCATCTTCTTCTGCAATCAGTCTGGAAGCTGCACCAAATATGTGACGTTGTGTAAGACAACTGCCACCGTACGGCGAGAACGGTTGCTGCCTCGACTAATACACAGATGTACTCACGATCTTTTAGTAAAAAGCAGGCCGTTAGTCAAATTTAGTTACCATGTAACATATACTGCTACTATATACACTGTCATCTTGGGTATTAATAAACGTTTCAGCTGTATTTAGTACTTCATTATGAAACGTCCCCTTAGAACAATTATACATGACTGTGCTTAAACTGACACACAATATTTTTAGCGCAACGCAATCTGACTTTCAAAAATCCCTACAAGAGAATGGCCCTGACTAACATTAACCTATACCTTTCACAAATCACTTACCTCGCAAAAATCTTCGTTACTCGAGCTACAGCAATACAGCGAGCGCTACTACTGCCAGCTAAATAAAAGATTCAAACTACAGAAGGCACTAACTACTGTTAGGCATAGTTAGCAATTGAAAGATATTAATAGAGAACAAACAATGTATTTACCTTAACAGTCATAATATATATAGTAGTTCATGACATCCAGTGTTACAAATTTCAAAACTCCGCCATCTCCCTCCCCGCATCCACCACTGCTGGCGGCTCACCTCCAACTGCGCAACGCTACGCGCTGTTCACATCCAGCTGCTCAACACTACAATGGCAGACAACAATGCAAACTAGCCACAGACTGCACACAGCACAGCCGGTGATTTTCATACAGAGCGCTGCGTAACGTTGCCACTAAGAAAACATAAACAGCCTACTTACAATTATTGGATCACTGCTGGTTTCGTGTCACTAAAAGCCACATCTTCAGGTGACCGTATATATAACAATAAATCCAGAAGGAATCACAACCCTGAGACATAGAATGGTATGGTAAATTAAATTTAAAAAAAATTAAAAAATATTAAAGCTTTTTACTTGAGAATATCAAAATATTAGTATTCACATGACTAAAACATTAGAGCGGAAAAGCTCGCAACCTCATTGCCCATCATCCGTTGTTCGTCACAACAAAGCACCAGTAAAAATGCGGTATGTCATAGAATAAAATAGCCGGATTACAATATAATGGATAAGTCTTAAGCACATCATACCATAGTGATCCATTGGCAACGAGAAAACAAATGAATATTGGTTCAAAGGGCTCTGAGCACTATGGAACTTAACATCTGGGGTCATCAGTCCCCTAGAACTTGGAACTACTTAAACCTAACCAACCTAAGGACATCACACACATCCATGCCCGGTGCAGGATTCGAACCTGCGACCGTAGCGGTCGCGCGATTCCAGACTGCAGCGCCTAGAGCCGCATGGCCACTTCGGTCGGCAGTAAGAAAAGGAAGTTCCGTACGATAATCTCCGTCGTCACTGTTCGATACGCTGGAGCCAGAAAAACTAGCCTCCAAAGAAGTTTTGTTTACACCATACTTTAATATTTTCATTTTATAAACAGGGAAGATCAAGAACTAAAAATATAAAGGATTTTTGTCAATAAAGGTTTTCAGTACTTAAAGCGGAACTATTTCAGGTCTAATTATGGGTAAAGACTGAAGGAAATTCAGCTTGAAAAGAGCAATAATATCGTTTGAAAAACGAAATTTCTTAGTTTCAAGAGCGGAGAATTTTTAGTTGACAATCGCGAATGGATTTCGAGGATGAAATTTAGTTTTAAGCCGGTAATACAAGTTTGCAAAAAATTATGAACTATCTTTTCAGCCTTATTTGCTACGCACTCATAATGTTATCACCCTTCCTTCTAATGGCACCGGTGGCTGTTTTGACTTTCCTGTATGCTGAGTCTGCCCTTCCGACAGTCATTTCTTTTTCGATGTCTTCACTTTTTCCTGAACCGTTTCGTCTTAGATTCCCTACACTTCCTATTTATTTCATTCCTCAGTGACTTGTATTTCCGTATTCCTGAGTTTCCCAGAACACTTTTGTACTTCTCCCTTTCATAGATCAATTGAAGTATTTCTTCAGTTACCAATGGTTTCTTCGCAGTTACTTTCGATGCACCTAAGTTTTCCTTCCCAACTTCTGTGATGGCCCTTTTTAGAGATGTCCATTCTTCTGCAAGACCTACTGAGCTATTCCTTATTGCTGTACCTATAGCCTTAGAGAACATCAACAGTATCTTTTCATTCCTTAGTTCTCCGTTTACCACAACTTTGTGTATTTATTCTTCCTGACTAATGCCTTAAACTTCAACTCACTCTTCATCACTACTATGTTGTGATCTTAGTCTATATCTGCTCCTGGGTACACCTTACAATCCAGTATCTGATTTCGGAATCTCTGTCTGATAAAGATGTAATCTAACTGGTATCTTCCCGTATAACCGGACCTTTTTTTAAGTATACCTCCTCCTCTTGTGATTCTTGAACAAAGTATTCGCTATTACTAGCTGAAACGTTTTACAGAACTCAATTAGCCTTTCTCCTCTCTTATTCCTTGTCCCAAGCCCATATTCTCCGGTAACCTTTTCTTCTACTCCTTCCAGTACTACTACTGCATTCCAGCCCCCCATGACTATTAGATGTTCATCCCCCTTTACGTACTGTATTACCTTTCAGTATCTTCATACACTTTCTCTCCATCTTCAGCTTGCCACGTCGGCATGTATACCTGAACTATCGTCGTCGGTGTTGGTTTGTTGTCGATTCTGATAAGAACAACCCTGTCATTGAACCGTTCACAGTAACATATTCTCTGCTCTACCTTCCTGTTCGTAATGAATCCTGCTCCCGTTATACCATTTTCTGTTGCTGTTGATATTAACTCATACTCATCTGACCATAATTCCTTGTCTTCTTTTCACTTCACTTCACTGACACCTACTATATCTAGATTAAGCCTTTGCATTTCCCTCTTCAGATTTTCTAGTTTCCCTACCACGTTCAAGCTTCCGACGTTCCACGCCCCGACTCGAGGAACATTATCCTTGCGTTGATTACTCAGTCTTTTTCTCATGGTCGCCTCCCCCTTGGCAGCCCCTCCCGGAGATGAAAATGGAGGACTATTCCGAAATCTTTTGCCAATGGAGAGATCATCATGACACTCCTTCAATTACAGCCCTCATGCCCTGTGGATACACGTTACCTGTCTTTAATGCAATGGTTTCCATTGCCTTCTTCATCCTCATGCCGCTAATCAGTGCTGGTTTTCCGCCTTTAGGAGCATTTTCCCACGCGTAGACCAAGAGAGTGCCCTGAACCTCTGTCCGCTCCTCCGCCCTCTTTGACAAGGCCGTTGGCAGAATGAGGCTGACTTATTACGCTGGAAGTCTTCGGCCGTCAATGCTGATTATTAATCAAAATTTAAGCGGCGATGGGATTATATTTTGCTATCGGCCAATCTATTTAATTTCACAATACATTCTCATACATGATGTGAAATGCATATACACACAAATGAATCTCAATGAACGAACCAAAATTCCACTGACAAATGTACACACTTCTCTCACATACTATCTTTACACAACACAGCAAAGTCCAAATTTTCTGAGCTTTTGCACTCAACCAGCTTGAACACATTATCTCTAAATATTCTTTTTACTACACACAATATTAAAAATAAATGCTATTTAGCTACCAAAATTATGATATTCTAGATTCAAACCCGGGACCGAAGACGTTTTGATTATGAATCAAAGACGCTACTCCCCGTTTTCTTTATTTCCACAAAAACAGTAACAATGAAATGACATACATATGGTGACAGATAATTGCAGTCATAAATTACAGTATTAATAGAATGAAGAATGATACTCATTCTTGAGCAGTAGCAGACATTTAGCATCCTCACTGTCACCTTCAACTGATGGCAGCTCAGCATGCACATTTTCTTCTTCTGCAGGCTGAAGTTCCTCATCATCATTTCCCAGACCCAAATTAATCATTCAGTAAATCTTTGATGTCTGTTCATTCCAGGGTAAATTATGTGGACAGGAGAGCAGTCCCGAACAGCGACATCGCAGAGCCCTTCCCTGCCTTGTTACTTTTTGTCAGTTCCAGCCTTCTAAACTCATCCTTAGGGAGTTCAATATCTTCCTTTATAGCAGACACCAGATGTTTGCCGTCATATTCATGTATCTGCTGTACTACTGATTTATTTTTCATGTGTGACTTGCAGGAGAGGTTAGGGTCGGGAACTTGACCCAATCCATCCCTTCTCCATGAGGAACCCACGTGTTCCTAACCTATACCCATTCTGTTGAAGACAATTCGGAACATGTTACCATATTTCTTATTGTGATTCTGATACTTAAATGTTTTCTCGAATTCATTTTCCATATACATCTTGTATTCAATGTGTTCATCTCTCCCAATATTGTTAAAAATGTAACTTGTATATTTACCCATTAACCAAATCGCTGCATTATTTTTTACCTGAGGGTAGTAACTTTCTTCTCGTATGAAGAAAATATTAGTTGGTACATTGTTTGCAGAAGTTCTTGTTATTTGAGCAATTTTCTCCCTGGTCCACCTCAAGTTGATAATCCCATCTCCACATGTGTAACGATGAGGCACACTATCAACAAGGTTGCATTTGCTGCACGGGTTAACGTCACTTAAACCGATGGCAAAGAGACGCTCATTAGTACTAATGATGTTATTGACTACCCTGTACCACCCCTCACGTCAGACGAAAAAACATCACTATTGATGTTTTTCCAGACTGCTATTCCAGCATATTTAGTTTCTATGTAATTTTTCCTTATGTTTCCGTCTTTCAGCTAAAATCGCCTTTGCTGTAACGTTTTTGAAGTTTAAAAGCTTTTTGCTGAGATAGCTTAGTTCAAGATAATACTACATAATACGTTTTAGTTTAAAACTTATTTTTTGTGTATTTATCGGCGGCTCTATTAAAGAACACAGAGCTCTCGGAATAGCACTGACAACTTCCCTTCTAAAAATGATAGCAATAAATTGGCGGGAGGTGGCAAGAAAAATCAATGAAGCTTTGATTGAAAACTGTCAACGTAGCACAGACCATTTAGAGAGAATACTGTTTATCGACACGTATATTTTATCAAAGTCCTACTATATAGCACAGGTTCTCCCCATTCCATCATTGGTGTCCACCTTAGCAAAGTTTTGTGGAAAGGGGAATTGTTTCGAGTGCCGGTGAAGAAAGCAGTTTTGGATCCAAGCAATGGAGGAATGAGACTAACCGACATCAAGTCTAAAGCTATGGCATTGTATGTCAAACGAACATCGAGCATAATGTGCAATGATCCAGGGTGCATTGCAGCAGAACTGTACGACATTGTCAGGCCAGAAAGTGTGTTCCTCGTTGTGAATTATGAAGAGGATATTACAGAAACTTACTTAGTATTCATTTACCAGATGTCAAAATCTTCCTCATCTAACCATAAAGGCACGGTGTGTCCATATATGTACAATTTTTATGTGGTAATTCAAACACTGATTGACATATTACAGTAACTGAATCACATCTATGTACGATTGTATGTAAAATCATATAAAACTGTAAGCAACGTGTATTAAGAAGGTACGCATAATATGTTTGAAAAAAAAAAACCATAACATAGTTCCAATATAGAAAAGGAATAGGCTAATTTTCACATTTTATAAGAGATGAAATGCAATCAAAATAGTATTTGTTTTTAATGCAATGTGATCATTCGATAAATCTTTCGAATTTAGGTGTGATGTATATAGATTTAAAATTCATCTAAAAGGTTCATTTTGTGGCCCATGTCAACTATATGTAAAATTTCCTTGTTACGCAAGGATGGGACAGAAAGTGTATGTTTCTCTGTTTTGAAATGTTCTGGAAAAGTTGACTTATATGAATTCTCGCAGTCTTTGTTGAGTAAGTGCTCACGAAAGTGGATCTTCCTGTCTGTCCTACTCAGACATATATTCGATTGTATTTTATATACTCCAGATTTGAGAAATTTATGACTTGGAAGTTCCTCGTTATGTGTAATGATTAACTTGTGGCATTATTGGTGGTAAAAGACACAGTGACGTAATATTTTTTTAAAAATACGTTAGCCAAACGATACGCAATATCACCTAGAGATGGGATATAGTATATTTGTTAACAATAAGACTATTTTTATTAAGTTAAGAGGAATTTGTATTTTTGTTGGTTTTATTAGTGTAAACTTTTTGTACAAGAACATTATATGTTAAGTTCTGTAGTAATAGCAGAAGGGGGGTCGCACCTTATCATACCCTAAAGAATGCCATTTCGTGCATAAAGGGATGACGAGAAGGAGCATGAATGAAGAACATAATTTCAGATCTATAAAACTTAGTTATGTGGATTTTGTATTTTATAAATAAAGTTAATTTTACGATGGATGCAATTCAGTGACTCACTAAGCCATTCAACGTTCTCCCATCTCCTTTTAACACAGTTCCTTAGTGTTTATCCCGTTCAGTACAGAGTCCGACTATTTAGGATTTGTAAAATTTGCCCGCATCTCGTGGTCGTGCGGTAGCGTTCTCGCTTCCCACGCCCGGGTTCCCGGGTTCGATTCCCGGCGGGGTCAGAGATTTTCTCTGCCTCGTGATGGCTGGGTGTTGTGTGCTGTCCTTAGGTTAGTTAGGTTTAAGTAGTTCTAAGTTCTAGGGGACTTATGACCGCAGCAGTTGAGTCCCATAGTGCTCAGAGCCATTTGAACCATTTTTTTTTGAAAATTTTATTTCCATCTTATTTTTTAGTTCAGTAGACGGATGACCTCCACAACACCACAGTCATTATGGTAACATAAGAGAGGAAATCGTTTAGGCCATCTGTCTGTGAATTGTGTAAACGTTCTTCTGTGCCTTACCGTATTCTCTGAGGCGGAACGTGGAGTCCAGACCTGCATTTGTATAAATGAGCGTAGCAAACCGCCTACAAACCACACTGAGGCTGGCCGGTGCACCAGCACACGGTCATTAACACACCGCGAGGATTACAACCTAACTATGGCTTACCTCTCCATCTTCGCAGCTAACGCATTGAGGTTTACTCTATACCAGTAGGTCAAGTTATTTATGACAATATGTTATGAGCAAAAGTGGATCACTGGCACAACTGTACTCAAAGTACTGTTCTATTTATCAAACGTACCAACTTCAGGCTGGCAATAATCAACACTCTTCAAAAAATTAGACTTGGTGTTTGGCTCGTCTTCCTGATATGAATGAATCATTAGCAAGAAGTCCCTAAGACAAAGAAACGCCCAAGAAAGGATAGAAATATTAGGCTGGTGCATAAGTTTGTAGCGTTTCCCGTAAGGATGTTTAAGAAGTGAATCAGGAACTGTATTTTTTGCTTGTCATTACTCTTTCATACGGATGAACAGCTTACAGGCAACTCACAAGAAATACGCACGTCACAGGGTGCCTATGCCCTGGCGGCTCTCAGAGGCATAACCTGTACAAAAGGACGACTACGGTCGGCGGGAAGCGCCAGCGAACATTTTGTTTCTGACCAAAGCTCTTCACCATAATGTGATCCATTATCCCTTGACATCTGAAACACCCTGCACAAATTGTATAAACTGCTTCCTCTGAGTGAATGAATTGAGAATGTCGACGGGAGTTCTGCACGCACCTGAGGGTAAACTGATACAAAGGAAGCACGAAACGAACATGTGAGCAGGCGTTCACCTGTAGTATACGGAAGAGTACCATCGTTGAGTGAGTGTAGAATGGTAAAGAATTTGTATTTTGTGTGATGAATTGCGGCTTTCTGTAAATGTAGAGAAACGTAACTTAATATGGGTAAGTAGGAAAAACAATGAAGTAATGTTCGAATACAGTATTAATTGTGTCCTGTTTCACACAGTCTCGCTGATTAAATATCTACATGTAACATTGCAAAACGATATAAAAACAAACGAACATGTAAGGATGATCGTAGGGCGAATGGTCGACTTCGGCTCATTTGGAGAATTTTAGGAAAGTGCAGCTCGTCCACAAAACGAGAGGACGTATTGAACACTTGCGCGACTCATTCTTGAGTACTCTTCCACTGTTTTGGAAGACATCGAAGGAATTCAGAGGCTTGATGTTAGATTTGTTAGCTGTAGGTTAGATCACCTGTCAATCTTACGGAAGTGCTTGATGAAGACGAATGGAAAGGCCAGGCGGGAAGACGACGTTCTATATGTGAAACAGTATTGAACAGAGTAGGCACTTGCAGCTGACTATAGAAAGATTCTACTGTCGTCCAACGTATATTTCGCATAGCGACCTCAGAGTCCATACACGAGAAATTGAGCTAGTACGGAAGCATACAGGCACTCTTCTTTCCTTCGCTCTACTTGCGAATGGAATAGGAAAGCAAGTGACTAGTAGTGGTATATGACACTAGAGGTGCACAGTATCAAACTGCGGTTCCGTAGTTTTCTACAATGTATAAATGGCGTAGTAAAACGACATAGTAAATGGTAGCATTATTGGTAGTACTGGTAAAATTGGTGGCGAAATGGACATAAGTTGTAAGAGAAAAACTGAGAACAGACGGATTGTCTTTCTTTTTTCTGTTTGTTTGTTTTGCACATAATTAGAGCCATACTTCGTTCAGTGTTAGTCCACTGTGTTCTTTAGATCCTTAATTGTGCTGTCTCTCTGCACTCACCATGACGAATTTTCTTGAAGGAAATTGGGTCTGGTGGCGTTACATTGAAATTAGTCATTTGGCTTCTAGACATCTGTCCACCTATCAGAAATTAAAGCGATAGCATTTGAAGGTCTAATCTTCTATCATAACGGTTTGTAGACGTTGATACACAGCGTTGAAAACTTGGTACCATATCACGATGGTTAGATGGCGCGTAAGCAGGATGAAGAAAATAAAAATGTGTCCTCCAGTCTCTGACACATGAGGCATAATCAGCTCTAGCGACGACTTCATCTTCATCTGTCAGAAATTGTTGTAGGACATCCCGATGAAACCGATGATGTGACATTCGAGAGAGTAGATTGCTCATCAGGTGAGGTTGCAGACATACATAACATCAACGTTTCAAAAGTTATTTCAGAAATTGTCCTCAGAAATTTTTCTGATGTCTGTAAAGGTTTCTGAACGTCTGTGAACAGAGTGCACAGTTCCGAAGGTGATCTCGCAGAAGAGTAGCCACTGTGCTATGATGTTCCCACAGTACACTCACGTGGCTTTTGCCTTGAATTCGATGGTTCTCGTTTTGTATTCCCACACTGTCACGGATTCCTGACCAACGGGCCCGGGTTCTATTCCCGGCTGAGTCTGGGTTTTCCTCCGCTCAGGGACTGGGTGTTGTGTTGTCTTCGTCATCATTTCGCCGGCACGGTAACTCATCGTGTTCGGTCAGATGGTTAGCTACCCTCTGTAATAAAAAAACTGAGTGAATAAATCGACGACGAACTGAACCGGGTGTTTTGTGACCTCCACCCCGAGCAGATAGAACGAACGAAAACGAACAAAATGAAATTGAAAAAAAAAAGTCAGCTTGACGGATTGCCGTCCTAAGGGGCCGGGGTTCGATTCCCGGCTGGGTCAGGGATTTTTTACGCTCAGGATCTGGGTGTAGTGCTGACTGCATCATGATTTCATCCTCATCTCGCGCGCAGGTCAGCCAATGTGGCGTCGAATGTAGTAAGACCTGCACCAAGGCGGCCGAACCTGCCCCATACGGGGCCTCACGGCCAATGACGCCAAACGCTCATTTCCATTTCCATTCCCACACTTCTAAACGATGACTCCCGCTCAAGAAGTTGGTCGCTTACTGAAGTTCCTTTTGTCCTTTATATTTCCTCACGCAGTTCCTAGAAGTTTCAACGCTTCCGTTTTCTAGGGAAATCTCGCATGATCGCATACGTCAGGGCCGGGCACAGCGTGCTAGACTGCACGGGCGCAGTGTGTGAGGTCCGCGCCCACCCAGGGCCCAGCCGGTTAATCGCCTTTGCTCGGTCCTTGTCGGAAGTACTCGGACAAGCGTGACAGTTCACAGAACATCTCAATTGAAGACATGAAGTCTGAAAATGAGTTCGTGTTCGTATTTTGGCACTGTATTTTGCAGGTCCATCTTGATCACACAAACATTTACATTTCGCTATTACCGGTTTCGGTTACTGCCCTCTTCCGATCTGTTACTAACAAAAACAGGTAGTAACCAACTATGTTAAAGTTGCTGACATTGAGTCTATAAAAGGCCTACGTTACATAACAATAATAAAAAGTATTTATATGATTAACAGACATGTATAACAGCCATACATACGATAAAATATGCTGAAGTAGGTTTGAGGTAATAGTTATCTGATGTTATCTTAACTGCATTTTGGCAAGATTTATTCATTGAGGTGTACTATCGCTTGTTGCCGGCTATGATGGCCGAGCGGTTCTAGGTGCTACAGTCTGGAACCGCGCGACCGCTACAGTCGCAGGTTCGAATCCTGCCTCGGGCATGGATGTGTGTGATGTCCTTAGGTTACTTAGGTTTAAGCAGTTCTAAGTTCTAGGGGACTTATGACCTCAGCAGTTGAGTCCCATAGTGCTCAGAGCCACTTAATAATGTGAAGCTTCTAGCCTGTGTAAAGGTCAGCATAAAAAGTTTAAGAACAAGATCACATCTATAAAACGAATTCTACTGGCATAACAAAACAATTCATGTGGAATCATAAGTGTAAGGTAATTAACGAAACAGTGATATTAACTAAAAAGGCCGATAGTCGATAATGCATCCTTAGTGGGATTTCACTGGCGACGCCTCGTGACTTCTCTGTATGACGTTGTTGTTTTCCTACGGCGGAACTAGCGGAGGATGCTGGATGCCGAATCATACGACCGCACGCCAAGTAGCTGCTCAAAGTAGTAGATTTCTGAACATGTCAAAATAATCATTTAGGTTAAACTCATTCTGTTCACTCAGCACTGATTCCGGTTGCCGCTTTCTGTGTACTTATATCTCCACTTCCTTCAGTAGGTTCAGTAACTGCCCGTTGGCTCCCTATGAAACACTTTCATATTATTCTCTGTTTCCTGCCGAATGCTTTTCTCTGCCCAAATGTGTACCGAAAGCGCTCTTATTTTGATTACACGTATTCTCTCTATAACGAGTCTGGAAATTTCTGCCCGTCTGACCAATATAAAACTTGTCACAATCTTGGCAGTTGATCTTACAGACACCGGGTTCTAAATATTTGTTGCTGTTGTTATCAACTTGCTGGCATAGCCTAGAACCAGTTGTAATTTTAGTTTTAAATCCCTATTTCGTGATCCTGTCAGTAGCCATCGTCTTCCTAAATATAATAATCTTATACCTTCTATCTCTTTTAGTCAACCTAAGATCCAAAGAGTTGTGCATCCTTCTTCTTCCAGTTCTACTATGAACTTTCGTCACCCTTATACAGTTGTATGTTGTCATCCGCATAACGTCTGTAATAGACAAATTTTTCGCAGACGTCAGGATTTTGTTCAAAAGACTTATTTTCTAGCTCATTTGCAAATATGCCTGCTAACGTATCCGACAAATTGTTGCCCAGTGTCCATTCTTTTTATACAAAATCTTATCGTTAATCTTAAAATAATCAAATGCCAAAATAAGTTCTAAAATTTCCAGCACTTGTACTATTTCCCCTTGACTAATCTTCTTGTATGTTAGCAAGTCCTTCTTTATAATCTCCATCGTACTGCTTACTGGGACGTTGGTACACAGGACAATAATGTTAAAGGAAATCAGTGTAGCTACAGCTGGGATCGGTATATCCTTAGTATCATTCGCCAATTTATAATATTCTTGATACTGAATGATTCTTATAAGTATACGCTGTCCTCAGTTTTCTGTTCCATTCCCGGTTCAATTTGTAATTGGGACATGACATGTTAATAATCGACCTAACCGGTTGCCCGCTCTTGTGTAATTTAATTTGTGAACGAAGTAGAGGAATTGACGTATTCATCCATTTTAATCTACGTTTCTCTTTCTCATCTGGAAACAAAAAGGTACTGTTTTCAATTGTTTTCCTTATATCTGATTGAAATTTGTATTCAGGATTTCTCTTGACTTCGGCAGTATTATTACCTGCAAGAAATTTTTTGGATGTAGTCGCAATCGTAAATTACGACAGCGGAATTTCCTTTATCAGCCCTCGTAATTATAGCCCTTTCTATTCCTAATTTTTGATTTAGGCTTTTACGTGCTTCTAAACGTTTTGCATTTTCCTTTCGTAGCGACCTACTCTGGATATATATTTGATAGTTTTTATTGCTATGTCTATTTGATCAACTTTATTGAGTTTAGCCACTTCACAAGCAACTTCTGCAATAGTATTTTTCTGTTGCCTGGGCTCAATTTCGGCGTGATACTAAAATGTAAACCCTTATTCAGAAAATCCATTTCATTATCCATCATTCTGATGTTCGTGAGGTTGACCACCCTGTCCGCAAACTGATGTTTGCCTTCCCTCTTCTTGTCTATTCTTACATTATACTTCGTTCGTAAATTTGAGGTTTTCTTCCTATGTCCACACTGCGATCTTTTTCTGTTCGTTGTCCACCATGTTATCAACACCTTTGAAAACACATGAGAACTGTAACGGTGAGAGTAACCAGCCTAAAAGTAACTGAATTTTGAATGCTTCCAAACTATTTTTTTTTTTATTCTTGTATGTTTCGCTGATCTCAGTTCTCATCATAGACTTTCACTTTTGCGTTTCACACATACCGCAGCTACAGTATGATTATTAATGCTGACGATAACATACTTAGAAATAATTCCCACATCCAAACAGAATTTGTTAAACCTTATTTTCATTATATGTTTCATAATGCCGACTTTTAAGCAACAGTTTTATCTCATTATTGGCCTGACGTGGCATAAATTTATCAATTGAAGTCTGAAAATGTCTCTGTGATGAAAGTGAAATAAGAGAGGTAGCAGAAAGAATTTCTGGGATGCACGAAAAGAAAACAAAAATTAAGTTCACGATATAACTGGAAGAAGGAGGAAGTACAACTCTTTGGATCTTGGGTTGACTAAAAGGGATGGAAGGTTAAGATTATTATATTTAGGAAGACGGCGGCTATGGACAGGATGATTAATGTGAAATCCTGTCACCCAAAGATCATAAATGGGTATACTTCAGAGCTATGATCAACAGACTGCTAAGACTACCACTAACCCTAACGACGAAGTGGAAGAATTAAATGTGATTAGGCAAGTAGCCGAGTCAAACATGTACAAGGGCTGTGATGAAAGGTTGTTGTGGTCTTCAGTCCATAGACTGGTTTGATGTAGCCCTCCATACTACTCTATCCTGTGCAAGATTCTTCATCTCCCAGTACCTACTGCAAGATACATCCTTCTGAATCTGTTTAGTATATTCATCTCCCTCTGCGATTTTTAACCTCCACACTGCCCTCCAATACTAAATTGGTGATCCCTTGATGCCTCACAATATGCCCTACCAACCGATCCCTTGTCAGGTTGTGCCACATATTTCTCTTCTCTCCAATTCTATTCACTACCTCCTCATTAGTTATGTGATCTACCCATCCAATCTTCAGCATTCTCATGTAGCACCACATTTCGAAAGCTTCTATTCTCTTCTTGTCTAAACTATTTATCGTCCACGTTTCACTTCCATACATGGCTACACTCAATACAAATACTTTCAGAAACGACTTCCTGAGACTTAAATCTATACTCGATGTTAACAAATTTCTCTTCCTCAAAAAAATGGTTCAAATGGCTCTGAGCACCATGGGACTTAACTTCTGAGGTCATCAGTCCCCTAGACCTTAGAACTACTTAAACCTAACTAACCTAAGGACATCACACACATCCATGCCCGAGGCAGGATTCTAACCTGCGACCGTAGCGGTCACGCGCTTCCCGACTGTAGCGCCTAGAACCTCTCTTCTTCAGAAACGGTTTCCTTGCCTATCTTACCCCTAGTGATACGCGCCTCTACATCCTTACATATGTCCTCTAGCCATCCCTGCTTAGCCATTTTGCACTTCCTATCGATCTCATTTTTGAGACGTTTGTATTCCTTTTTGCCTGCTTCATTTACTGCATTTTTATATTTTCTCCTTTCATCAATTAAATTCAATATCTCTTCTGTTACCCAAGGATTTCTATTAGTCCTCGTCTTTTTACCTACTTGATCCTCTGCTGCCTTCACTATTTCATGTCTCAAAGCTACTTATTCTTCTTTTACTGTATTTCTTTCCCCCATTCTTGTCAATCGTTCCCTAATGCTCTCCCTGAAGTTCTCTACAACTTTTAGTTCTTTCAGTTTATCCAGGTCCCATCTCCTCAAATTTCCAACTCTTTGCAGTTTCCTCAGTTTTAATCTACAGTTCATTATCAATAGATTGTGGTCAGAGTCCACATCTGCCCCTGGAAATGTCTTACAATTTTAAACCTGGTTCCTGAATCTCTGTCTTACCATTATGTAATCTATCTGCGACCTTCCAGTATCTCCAGGCTTCTTCTATGTACACAACCTTCTTTTATGATTCATGAACCAAGTGTCAGCTATGATTAAGTTATGCTCTGTGCAAAATTCTAACAGGCGGCTTCCTCTTTCATTCCTTCCTCCCATTCCATATTCACCTGCTACGTTTCCTTCTCTTCCTTTTCCTATTATCGATTTCCAGTCACCCATGACTATTATATTTTCGCCTCCCTTCACTATCAGAATAATTTCTTTTATCTCATCACACATTTCATCAATCTCTTCGTCATCTGCGCAGATAGTTGGCATATAAACTTGTACTATTGCGGTAGGCGTGGGCCTCGTATCTATCTTGGCCACAATAATGCGTTCACTATGCTGTTTGTTGTAGCTTACCCGTATTCCTATTATTCCATTCGTTATTAGACCTACTCCTGCATTACCCCTATCTTATATAGTATTTACAAGCCTGTGTTCACCTGACCAGAAGTCTTGCTCCCCCTGTCACCGAACTTCACTAATTCCCACTATATCTAACTTTAACCTATCCATTTCCCTTTTTAAGTGTAATGAACCTTTATGATAAGCTTAAGTCAAAGATTCGTGACAAGAAGGAAACAAGAGAACCACAGGGCTAGAAGTTTGTTGCTGTGTCATACAATGGTGAGTTTTCAGACAGAATTGCACAAGCTTTCAGAGAAACGAAAGTAAAAATAGCGTTTAAAACTAAAAGTACAAGTGGTTCTAGGCTACGCCACCAAGTTGGCAACAACACCAACAAACGTTTAGATTCGGATATCTGTAAGAGCAACTGCCAAGATTGTGACAAGTTATGTGTTGGTCAGACGGGAAGGAACTTGAAGACTCGTTTTAGAGAGCATGCGTATAATCACGTCAGCCTTCATAAAGAAAATAATAACTCCATTCCCAAAGAAAGCAGGTGTTGACAGATGTGGAAATTACCGAACTATCAGTTTAATAAGTCACGGCTGCAAAATACTAACACGAATTCTTTGCAGACGAATGGAAAATCTAGTAGAAGCCGACCTCGGGGAAGATCAGTTTGGATTTCGTAGAAATGTTGGAACACGTGAGGCAATACTGATGCTACGACTATCTTAGAAAATAGATTAAGGAAAGGCAAACCTACGTTTCTAGCATTTGTAGGCTTAGAGAAAGATTTTAACAATGTTGACTCGAATATTCTCTTTCAAATTGTGAAGCTGGCAGGGGTACAATACAGTGAGCGAATGGCTATTTACAATTTGTACAGAAACCAGATGGCAGTTATAAGAGTCGACGGGGCATGAAAGGGAAGCAGTGGTTGGGAAGGGAGTGGGACAGGGTTGTAGCCTATCCCTGATGTTATTCAATCTGTATATTGAGCAAGCAGTAAAGGAAACAAAAGAAAAATTCGGAATAGGAATTAAAATCCATGGAGAAGAAATAAAAACTTTGAGGTTCGCCAATGACATAGTAATTCTGTCAGAGACAGCAAAGGACCTGGAAGAGCAGCTGAACGGAATGGACACTGTCCTGAAAGGACGATATAAGATGAACACCAACAAAAGCAAAACGAGGATAATGCAAAAGTCGAATTAAATCTGGTGATGCTGCAGGATTTAGATTAGGAAATGAGACGCTTAAAGGCCGGCCGAGGTGGCCGAGCGGTTCTAGGCGCTGCAGTCTGGAACCGCGCGACCGCTACGGTCGCAGGTTCGAATCCTGCCTCGGGCATGGATGTGTGTGATGTCCTTAGGTTAGTTAGGTTTAAGTAGTTGTAATTTCTAGGGGACTGATGACCTCAGAAGTTAAGTCCCATAGTGCTCACAGCATTTTTTGATACGCTTAAAATAGTAAATGAGTTTTGCTATTTGGGGAGTAAAATAACTGATAATGTTCGAAGTTAAGAGGATATAAAATGGAGACTGGCAATGCCAAGGTAAGCGTTTCTGAAGAAGAGAAGTTTGTTAACATCGAGTATAGATTTAAATGTCAGGGAGCCGTTTCTGAAAATATGTGTATGGAGTGTAGCCATCTGAGGAAGTGAAACACGGACGATAAATAATTTGGACAAGAAGAGATTAGAAGCCTTCGCATGTGGTGCTACAGAAGAATGCTGAATATTAGATGGGTATATCACATAACTAATGAGGAGGTATTGATAGATGTGTGGTGAAGAGAAATTTGTGGCACAATATGACTAGAAGAAAGGATCGGTTGGTAGGACATGTTCTGGGGCATCAAGGGATCACCAGTTTAGTATTGGAGGGCAGCTTGGAGGGTAAAAATCGTAAAGGGAGACCAAGAGATGAATACACCAAGCAGATTCAGAAGGATCTAGGTTGCAAGAGGTACTGGGAGATGAAGAAGGTTCCACAGGATAGAGTAGTATGGAGAGCTGCATCAAACCAGTCACTGGACCGAAGACCACAACAACAACAATGTGTAATCAAAATAAGAGCGCTTACAGTACACATTTGGACAGAGAAAAACATCTGATAGGAAACGGAGAATAATATGAAAGTGTTTCATAGGGAGCCAACGGGCAGTTACTGAACATACTGGAGGAAGTGGAGATATATGTACACAGAAAGCGGCAATCGGAATTAGTGCTGAGTGAACAGAATGAGTTTAACCTGAACGCTTATTTTGACGTGTTCAGAAATCTACTACTTTGAGCAGCGTCGAGCGCCCCAGCGACTTGGCGTGCCGTCGTGTGATTCGGCATCCAGCGACGATGAGACCGAGCTTTCCTCCGCAAGTTCCGCAGCAGGAAAACATAATCATACAGACCCGAGGTGTCACTGCTGAAATCCGACTACGGATGCATTATGAACTATCGGCTTTTTAGTTAATATCACTGTTTCGTTAATAACTTTACACTTACGATTACCGTTGAATTGTTTTGTTATGTCGTGGATTTCGTTTTACAGATGTGATCTTGTTCTTAAACTGTTTATGCTGGCATTTACACACGCTAGGAGCTTCACATTATTACTATGTGCACTTTTTATGTGGATTTTAAGTATGTATCTAGCTTCACATATGGTATGTCAGTACATATTTTATTGCCAGATACCCGTTTTGGCATGTGAAGTAACTGACCCTACAACACAATATTTTATGGTATTTATGGCTGTTATACATGGCTGTTAATCATGTAAATACTTTTCATTTTTCTTATGTAACAGTAGACCTTTTATAGATTTAGCGTCAGCAACTTGAAAATAGTGAGTTTCACACTTTTTTTGCTTGCAAGAGATCCCAAAATGGCTGTTGCCAAGACTGGTAATAGTGAAGTGTAAATATTTGCGTGATCGAGACGGACCTGTAAAATAAAGTGATTTCATAGAGCATTGTGGTGGGCGTTTTTCGGTCGGTACAACTCTCTGAGTTCGGCAGAGTCGTCGTTGGCTATTTGTTTGTGATATGGAAGACGTACAGCGGCCCAGTTGCTGTGCAACTCTATCGTCACAATCCTTTAAAATGAACGGGAACGATAGAAAAGAGAATTCTGATTTAGTGTAAGCGACAGATACTGCATATTTGCTGTGAAACGACATTAAAGACCACGCAGAAAGATTTTAAAGGTACATTTGACAACGGAAAAACAAAAAATTGGAAGTATCGGCAGATGGGACTCAGCTTTCTGTACACCAAAAAGCACCTTCAGGTAAATTTGCAGGCATGGAACACGTGAAGGAACTGATGGCACGAACAGCAAAATTTTTGGATTCGCATGCGTTATTCCATTGTCAGTTGCAACAATTTTTAGTGGAATTGAACAAAGAATGTGGAGCCTTAATATACTGCTGCAAAGTGCGTAGATTCAGTCAAGGGACACGCCTGGAACGATTTTTTTATTTAAAACTCGCTATTGTTGAATTTATGAAGGAAATAGGAAAATTAGAGCGTCCTGATTGACTGCACACTTCGTATTTTATGTGCACTGGACTGCGCCCTGTCCATAGTAAGGCACTGCACGGTAATTTCTTTCTAATTTCATTGGGATGCAATTAAAAAGAAAATCGCTTTGTACGAGAGACACATTCTGACAAACACAGTCCAGTTCAGTAAGCTCACTGGCGTTAAAGAGAAAGCGGGGTTTTGAGAATTCATTGTGGCCTTGAAAGAGTTAGAAGGACAGCTTTATAAAGGTTTTGGGGGCACTGTCAATCTTACATCTGTTTTCGAGTAGTTTTAAAAATCGTTTGCCTTTTCAGTTGAAAACGTCCCTGTGCGTCTGCAGATGTAACTGACTGACCTCCATGATAGTTTCAATAACAAATCTTTTTACCTCTGACTGGGTCGTCTACATTGTTTTCCTCAGGTAGAGTTTCCATGTCTCCGTAATGAGGTTGCAAAGTTGCTACAATACCTCGATCGAAGTATTTGTGGCCTTTTTCGATTATGAAACTTTAAAGTCACAGTTACATAGCAACTTGAGTAAAGCTCTGTGAAGTTGCCTCCGTCTGTCCGTATGCCGACACTTTGCACCAGATAAAAATTACATTATGTCTTCTGCGAGCCAAAAATAATTAAATAATACGGAGAATTATTTTTGTTTATGATCCTTGTTGTTCAGAAATGTGAAATGTAAAACCAAGCCATATGCAGAGTGACTGCACTGCCATTTAAATGCGGCGCTTTCGCTGTTTTTCCCTCTTCCTCCCCCTCACCGTCAGACGTGCGCTGGAGGTGGTGGGGAGGGGAGGGGGGTGGAATGCACATCTTGTAAATGACTGCCTTCAGGACAACGACATTGATCGATGAGAGTGGCCAGCATGTTCTCCAGACATGAACCCTATCGTACATAGTTTGAATACATTGAAAAGGACTGTTTATGGTTGACGTGAGTCACCAACTGCCCTGAGGGATCTACGCCGATTCGCCATGAAAAGTGGGACCATCTGGACCAACAGTGCCTCGATGAACTTGTGGACTATGTCACGACGAATACAGGGACGCATCAAGGCAAGAGGACGTGCTAGTGGGTATCAGAGGTACCGTTGTTTACAGCAATCTGCACCACCACTTCTGGAGGTCTCGCCGTATGGTGGTACAACATGCAATTTGTAGTTTTGAAGAACAATAAAAAGGGCGGAAATGTTGTATATGTTGATCTCTATGCTAATGTTGTGCACAGGTTCCATAACTCTGGATACCGAGGTGATGCAAAACTTTTTTTGATGTTTGTACATTCGAAATTTTGTATTAACAAAAATTTCGAGTTTTTTCGACCGTCACCGTTCTCCCTTAAGTGACCAAGCGTACCGCAGTTTTCACTTACGTATGGTAGGCCGGCCGCGGTGGCCGTGCGGTTATAGGCGCTACAGTCCGGAACCGCGGAGCCGCTACGGTCGCAGGTTCGAATCCTGCCTCGGGCATGGATGTGTGTGATGTCCTTAGGTTAGTTCGGTTTAAGTAGTTCTAAGTTCTAGGGGACTGATGACCTAAGATGTTAAGTCCCATAGTGCTCAGAGCCATTTTTACGTATGGTAGTCTACAACGGGCTATGGTACTTTTACAACTCTACGTGATACCCTCCGCCACACAGCATACGGTCGCTTGCGGAGTATGTGTGTGGATGTAGAACACCAGTGCCGAAGCTCGCCGTAGACCCTCTTCCGGCGTGAGGAGCGTTGTGCTGTGCGGACAGAGGCGGGTGTCGGATCCCCGCGGGCCCGGCTGCGGCAGTCGCTGTCCGCCCGCCGTGCCGCCTGAATGGGCGGCGGCGGCGGCGGCGGCGGCAGCGGCGGCGGCGCCGTGTGACCGTGTGGGCGGCAGGGCGCGTGCGCCGGCGAGTACGTGCGGCGCGAAGCGAAGCGGAGCGCAGCGGCAGCGGCAGCAGCGGCCACAGCGCGCGGCCCGATCGAAGGCCGGCGAGCAGTCGGGGCGCCGGCGGCCTTCGAGTGCAGCGCAGCGCAGCGCAGCGCGTCGCTCCGCGAGTGTCCCAGCCAGCGGCCGCGAGGCCCGCCTCTGCCGGCGTAGCCGCCCAGCGCCATGGAGGACGACATGGAGCAACAGGGCTGCACCGCCAGCTGGCCCGACGCCGAGCATCAGGTAGGCCGCCACCGCCCTCTCGCCACCAGCTCCGGAGGTCGATCCGCGCTGTCGGAGCCTCTGCTGGATGCAGGGCGCATGTGGCGACCGCTCCATTCTCCGTCTCCCCCCGATCGTACATTTATTAGGGCTGAGCACCAAGTGTAAAGCATTTACGCGCTTTCGGGAGTATTACGTGAGTCTGAAATTTTTATCCCGCATCGACTGTGGTGCAACATTAACTCGGAAACAATTTGGTGCGAGGGAATACCTCGGTAGAAGACAAACGCGTTGTTGTCGTTGTGATCTTGAGCTTCGTTTGGTGCAGCTCTCCAGGCTAGTCGTGTACCCGTCATATCTACGTAAACCACTGCGAGCTACGTACATCATTTTAAATGTATTTATTGTATTCACGCTTATGTCTCTCTGTAGAATTCTTAGCTCCACGCTCCCCTCCGTTACAAAAGTGACGGTTCCTTTATGATTCAGGATACGTCATATCAACCGATACCTTCTTTATGTCACGTTATTCCATAAATTTCTTTTATCCCCTATTTGGTCCAGAACATTCTCATTAGTTATTATATCTAACCATGCAGCCTTCAACATTCTTTAGCCGTATTGCAAGCTTCTGTTCTTGTCTGAATTGCTAATAGTCCACTTTTCAATTCCTATAAGGTTACACTTCCTACAAATACCTCCAGAAAATAGTTCCTAACACATTTCTATTCGCCGATAACGAATTTCTCGTTTATAGAGATGTTCCTACTTCGACCACCATCACTTACTTTCTTGCCCAAACAACAAAATTCATCAATTACTTTCAATCTATCATTTCCTAATACAGTTCCCTCAGTACCACCTGCTTTAATTCGGCTACATTAACCTAGTATACGCAGGGATAAAATATCGTACGGGAAATACAGGCTCCGGATCTAGATTCTGTCCTCTCTCTCTCTTGCAAGCATTTATCGGCTGAACCTCAAATCACGCACTACGTTGCGTCTACGTTCCGTTCGCATTTCGTCAAGAGCGTAAGTAAATTACCGACGCGGCGGTATAATAAACCACTGCTGCAGCTCATGCGGATGACTATCTAGTAACAGCGGCGTGTAATGTGTACAAAGAAGAAAAGCACGAATGATCACAAGTTTCTTTCCTCGGGAAAGTATGACAGAACTGCTGAGAAATATTCATTTTCGGACACGCAAAGAAACGCCTCTGACATCCCGCAAAAGTGGTCCTCAACGGATAACAGACTGCACGTATCGTTTCCTCACAGACGGTGTAGATGGAATTAAACTTACGGAAGCCCTTGCAGCTGCAGCCATACTTAAGTAGTATGATAAGAACCCTAATATGTTAGACCATAAGGTATTCTGTAGCCCGCGTTTCGTAGTTGCTTTCTGAACACAGATTCAGATGTAGACTCGTGTGTATGAGCTACGGCCCATCATGAGATTCGCGAGGGAAGAACGGTTAGTTACATGAAGAAATAGAGTTAATATATCGTGAGAGCCTACTTAAAAAATTTAAGAATCGGTTTTCAGGGTGTAAGCTATAAGTAGTCTTGAGTTCCGATAGAGACTGTGGAAAAAAAAAAAAAAACAGAATTAATAACGGCTCACACGCAAGTACATGTTCATTCTTTCCGTACTCAGTTTTTGAATATAAGATGAAGAATCTTCTTTCGTGTATGGTACAACACCAAATATTCTCTGCATCGCACTTCGTACTAACTTGCAAAGTATGCCCTGGCTTCGGTAATCGGCGCCACTGCTGCACAGAAAACGCACAGCTGTCTTATCATAAACACCTTACAGAAAGGCACTTTGTGAACCAACGTGAACCAACGTGACTCCTATTTCTAGTATAGTATGTGTCCAGCCAGGCAGGACACGCAGCTGCCGCTGCGGCGGATGCTGCCGCGCTCCCTACCGCTGGGTTGTCTCTCGCCCGCGGCGGTGTTCTTGCTGTACCGATCTGTAAGTGGGACAATCATGGCGGACGGGACGTAAACAAAACGCGAATAGCGCTGAAAACTAAGCTTAAAACACTGCAGGCGGACAGGATCAGCAGTACGGTGTGTTTAATAAGTTAGGTCGTGTTTTGGGGTATTTTTTTCTGTTTGTAGTCCTGTTAAACACTTTGCAACCGACCCATTGTACTGCACACTTCCATCGTATTCTCAGACACCATTCCGCAGAACCTCCTCTACGTTACCGGAAGTTACCATATGTGTCTGCAGCTGCTGTCTGCAACACAAACTGAGTCTCAGTCACACATTTGACATTATTACTGGAAGAAAGTGAAGAACTATAACCCGCAACGTTGCCCTTATTAACCATACCTATCAGAACTTATCCACAGAAAGGGTTCATGCAGATTCAAGCTTCTAGAAATATGAAGGTATACAACGCCATATAGGAAGAAATTGTGCAGTGTTCTGCAGCTATATAATTATCATCCAGGAGCGATGATGAGAATTATTAAATACCTCCCAGCGGTTTGTTTTCGAAAAAAGAGGCATGGATAAAGGAAAACAGCGAAATGTAACATTATATTTCAAACTTCTTTTATAACGGGCGAGTCGTCGTGAGGTTTTTTTCCGCTTCTTCCTTAGTCTATAGTCCCACTTAGCTTTCACCAAGTTTGATTCCATACGGAATTGTTGTGCACAGCAACTATACGTTATTATAAGGAGGAGCAGGAACACAGCAGTCAGTCGCAACCCCACTGGTTTTTTTTATTACTCCTGCAAATTTCAGCTATAAATCGCTATCTTTAGAGCCAAAATACAAGTAAATTGCAGAATCATAACTGATTTACATAAAATAAGTGCAACATCATGTTGTCCAACAGAAGTGATGAATTTTATTTAACGTACCATTTTGAGTGGTACAGCAGCCTCAGTTTGCGTCATGTCATGGAAGTAGCGCCCTCTACATTCACAGAACTAACTAAACCAGTTTCTTTCCGATATGGTAGTCTAAAATCCATTTTCTGCTGAATAAAATCAGTAAGTATATTTGCATATCGCTTTCAGAAAACGCCAAGAAACGCCGAATTACAATATATCAACAATCTTCAAACATTTCTTTAATTTTTTATTTCGAATGTGATGCAGCAATTCTGTTACAGCTGTATGAACCAAATAATGATATTTTACTTCACTGCTAACATATCAATAAATATATTGTAAATCGGCGTTTCTTGATGTCTTTTAAAGCTGATATGCAAATTGACTTCCTGATTTTATCTAATAAAACGGGGTTTGAATTACTATATCGGAAAGAACCTGGGTTAGTCGGTTTTTGGAATTTAGAGGCCGTTACCTACACTACACGACGCAAACTGAGGCTCCTGTACTTATTGTAAACATCAACCTTAATTTCCTTCTGCCGGTAAACCAGTCGAATGGTGACATGTAGTGCTGGGAGTCTGCTACATTGTAAGTCACTCAAATGGTATGGTGACTGAAATGGATCATAACTATTTCATAACTTGATGCCTTACTTATTGTTTTGTGTAAATCAGTTCTGATTCTGTAATTTCATTGTACTTCAGCACTGAAGATGGCTATATACATCTGAAATCTGGATATGCAATAATAATAATAAGAAGAAGAACAACAACAAGAATATATGATTGCCACTGATTGCTGTGTTTCTATCCTTCCACTTAAGTTTGTTTACAAAAGTCAGATAATTACTCAGAAAATTGCCACTTCAAACTCGTTGTCACATTCCGCAACTTGATCCATGACACAACTTCTCCATGAGCGAGCGTACACCTCGTTGAAGATGAGAAAATAATTGTATAAAATGTTTGTTCGTTGTAGACGGCGTGAACTGTAAATTGATGAACGAATGTTTAGATCGCTAGGTCTCCTTATCAGATATTGTTATCAAGGTACGCATTATAATCCCTTTTATCAGTCGCAATTTCCGAGGTTTCTGAATGATTATGATGAAATTTAATTATTTTAACAACTGAAATCTTACTCGTCTCCCGTTCGTGATTCACCACTTTACAGCTTTGGGAATATACGATAAGCGCTCTGTGTCTAATCCGTGCATGTATCAGTTTACTCTTATCCTAGACGGCACGCTCGTATGTTATGTGCAAAGAGACAACTAATTTCTCAACGTAACGTGTGTCCAACAACTCGCTTTCTTAATGTCATTAACTAAATGGCAACAATCGTATTCTTTCGGGAATAGTCACTTATAAATGTTCTTTATTGAAGGTCGCTACTAAATTTTTAACATTATGTATTTTGCCAAATACATCGTCCATACTAACATACGTATCAATGATATGTAAATTTTATAAAACAACTAACATACGGAAAAGAGATTTTTTTCGTCATGAGTATTTATATACTGTGTCAGTTCAGAGATTGGAGAAAGGCGATGGTATACCAGATGTGGTGTTCAAAACGACCTAAGGTTTGCTGACTAGTTTACCGTTTAGCTTATTTAAGGAACAGAGTAAGCTGATCATCGACAGTTTTACATATGACTTTTCTTTATTAAAAACACACAGACTGTGGAGAAACTATAGCATGTTGTCTTCCCCTGCGCGGTACAGATACCACCTTTACTTGCATTTGTCACTCGATTTCTCAAGTGTTGGTGTTTAACGAGTAAAATTCAAACATGTTGTTACATGTCTTGTACTATGATGTCATTGATATGGTTTCTGAGAAGCTACACTGATTTTCTAACGTTTTATATTGCGTCCCTATTTGCACACCTCTTTCGATATGCATCGCTATCTCGTATGTAATCAAATAAAAGTGCTACCTATTACATACGTGTCTCGCAGGTCAGTGTAATCACCGCCACTGTCAGCTCCATTAGGTTCAAGCAACAACCAGAGTCCGACAACGAGCGATGTGGCGCAGTGGAGAGGCAAAGACCTCGTATTTGGCAGAACGGCGGTTCAGCTCACTAGCTGGTCACCCACACTACGTTTCCCGTGGTATTCATAATTTTGCTCCATCTCTAGTGACCTCTTCGTCGACGGAACATTAAACTCTAATCATACTTACCTACTTACTTCCAGAGGCAGCCGACGTATTAGAGTAAGTGTCACTCCTTCCGTACCGCCTTCGTCGCTTATTTCATGGCATGGAAACTGGGAAGGAGCATATGGTTTCCGCCAACCAGTTTCAGCTGTTATCGTAGCCGGGACGCTGGACTTATGAGTATAGGTAGTATAGAAAGAAGTAGCGGCCTTTGCGACCGCTCACGTGTTAGGTATAGACAACGCTTTGAAGTGGCACCGCTTTGGCTTTCACGCTTTCCCTCTACACATCATCGTATTATCTCCCTCTGTGTGTGTGTGTGTGTGTGTGTGTGTGTGTGTGTGTGTGTACAGTGTTAGGCACGATGTGAGTGTGCGAGTGTTCTGAGCAGCTGAACCAGGTCCCTGCTGTTGAAAGTAAGTAGAAAAATCACCAGAAATTCGTGGAATATTAAACCCTCAACAACTGAGTGCAGAAAGTTGTAGCAGAAGCGAATGAGGCTATACTAGAAACACTCTCGTCATTCTTTGGTAGTTGATGTGTACCGCATCGTCATCTGGAAACTTGTAGAGTGTAGTTACTGTAGCCAGCATGAATGTTATGTACTTTATTGCTGTGCTTGTATCACCACTACCCAAAATTTTTCCTCCGTTTCCCATCAAAAGTTTCAAAAAAATAATATGGGTTGTGACCCCTGTGGTAACAGTAGACATCACCGCAGCAGAGTCTCTATGGATGGGTTTGTGAGGACACAATAATTATTTTGCACCTAATGGAAGAATATCCCTCACAAATTAATAATTGTGACAGTATACATAGTATGTGCTGCAAATTCTCTGTATAAAGAAACTATCCACAAAGTTCAGCTACCTGAACTACTTTTCATAGTAAAACTCAACTCAATAATACTCTAACAGTCATTAGTCGTGTATAAAACGCGTTAGTAACCTTGAATCAAGTGCAGGAATACAAATATAAGTTTTACTACTTCCGTGCTATGGGGTCACCATACCTTGTTACTAACCAAGAATGAAACGCATACTTACACACGTACGAGTACTTACTAGGAAGCAGCCAACAATCTGCAGGTGCAGCCGCTGTTATAAACGACTAATTGCTGATGATTTCCTTCCATGCTCCGTCTGAAAAACTGCAATAAGTAAAAGTTTTCAGATGACAGTGATAAAAGTAAAGCGATTGTCAGTGCGAAGTTTGCTGTTTACGTCGCGCGGCTACATATAGAGATGAAGATTGTACTCTCTTGAATTCTCCTTTCCTAATAACTGCTCACCTAGGTACTTATAGAACATGAAATGCCATCCGTGGTGCAAATGGAACTTTTCACATGCACAGTACAACGTCTGAGATTAGGCAGTTCCGTTAGATGCCATATAAGTCTGGGATGTATCATGGACTTTTTAGTCTGATTTTTTTTAGTTTCATTTCACAGCTAATAGACTGCATGTACGCCTTTTTAGACTTAATATTACAGTGCAAAAAGTACCAAGAGCAAGTGACCGTGGCATCGTTACCCTTTGGTGTGTTTAGTTTCTTCACATCGCTTTAAATGCTTAAATACCATTACCGTTACGTACTTTTTCAGCGGTTATGTATCACGTAGGGGACGAACTATAACTACCACCGGCTGAGTGATTTAGTTATACATATGTACTGCAATATTTCTGCAGAGTCCAACAGAGTCAAGAAATAAATTAAGAACCCCGTCTCGACCACAGTTTCTTCCATTAAGTGAGTACCGCTTTATATCTGCCCTGCAGAGCTTCAGCTCTGGCGTAGCAACGTGTTTTTAACTGTGGTAAGAATGGCATTCATACAATTGTGTTAGCAAACTGCACCTTGTAGCGCCAGATCTGAAGACGATCTACGGCCCAGACCGAAAGCGGTAGTCATTAACAAAAGAATCTGCGATGGAGACGGTGATTTTCTTTTAATAATTTTATGAAACGAGCATGGGTAAACGGGTATCATGTTGTTCAAAAGATGAAGGGCCGAGTAGAAAAGCTAGTATGGGCTTAAAAATAATAAGTCTAAGTATAATACAGTAGAATATATTGGCAGCATAAAAAGTACGCCACGATGGTGATAGCTGTCGAGGTGTATCTATCGCCAGTATAATTTTATTCAAAGACGAATTCCCATAAGCATGAACTACTGTAGCTATGTTGCAAGACCTATATGAACCTCCCTTTATCTGGGGAAACTATTTTAGAATTCTTCAAGTTAAACGCCAGACATTAAAAGATCTATGACATCACTTCTTGCACCAACGCCGAAAAAGGTATTCTGTTTAGGAAGTGCTCTAAGCAAAAAATTTGACACTAATAATGAAGAGCAAAAATTCATTTCAGTATTGTGACAATAACAGAACTGCTGAAATAGTACATACACACTGATAATAGGATTAAAAGGCTTACTATTCATATGTGACCACTTCTGTCCCGAGTTTGGGCTGTACTAAGTCACGGGATGAGATCATTTATCCCTACAGAAGAGTTGACTTCCTTAAGCTGTATGAGTACATTTTGAATTGGACCATTCTGTTATGAATCATAGCGATGCACAATGTATCTTACTGATCTTGCGACTACGTTTCTGTTGTACACTTCGTACAAAGCTATAAGCAAACAAAGAAACAGTAGTATGTTTCTTTATTAGATTGGTCGAAATTTGTGATTGGTGGTTATCCTACGATTCCTATGCCGCGGCACATGGCGACGTATTTCCGGTTTGAAACCAGATCGGGAAGTATTTTCCATGTCAACGATGGTTTATAGTAGTGATTTCTAAGTGACTTTCATTCAATGTTTAACACACTTCTTACTGTTCCTGGCCCCAAAATGATACCCTCTTTACACTCTTTGTCTACACTTCAATGGGTTTGTTACCGATACACCGTTTATAAATCAGAAATCCTTAGAATTATTTTCGACCGAGAAAGGCAGAGATTTCCACAATATTCTCCACTACGATAAGATAAAGTCAGAAAAATAAGTGACGTTTATCGAGTATTTATTCACATTGTACTCGATGGTTGCATTTTTCAGCGTGTTCGTTAGATTTATTACAACATAATTTACTGCATACTATTGAAAGAAGAGAAAGAAAATCGAAACTGAAAACGCACACGATTTTTGAGCATATGGTTACAATAAAGGACTAGAACACACCAAGGAAAGCAATGGTGTCCCTGATCCAGACATCTGCTTTCTCACCACAGAACTACACATGGCCGACGTTTGGCCCGAAACCCGGTTTCCGTTCCTCCTTTGGAGTCTCTTATTGTTTCCAAACGGCTCACGCACCGGCCTGCATATGCTTCATGGCTATAAATCAATAGGCTATTCCGATGTATGTGCTTAACCGAATGAAATATTTCGTTCTATATTCCTTCCAGCGTTATAACTGAATCCAGTATTCGGAGTAACAGCCAGCTGCGTCGGCAATTTTGTGTGAATGTATTCTCATCCCTAGCGCAACGTGAACCAGCGCCGCGCAGCTGAAGCAACGATCTAATTGTTTTTATAATTGGTTCGCCCGGAAATTCAACTCAATTCTGCGGCCACTCTTACTTCTCAAAATTATCTCCAGAGAACTGAAGCAAAAGCGTGTGAGCCAGCAGGAGTTAACCCACCTCCAAAATAATACAAAATTATAAAGACAACAGGCGTACTTACATTGCTCGGAGTAGTGACTTTTAGACTCCTTGAGAGCCGGCCGCTGTGGCCAAGCGGTTCTAGGCGCTTCAGTCCGGAACTGCTCTGCTGCTACGGTCGCAGATTCGAATCCTGCCTCGGGCATGTATGTGTGTGATGTCTTTAGGTTAGTTTGGTTTAAGCAATTCTGAGTCTAGGGAACTGATGACCTCAGATGTTAAGTCACTTAGTGCTTTGAGTCGTTTGAACCATTTGAAGACTTCTTGACGGAAACTAGTCAGTACGATAAACCAGCATTTTTTCGGCAGTTCTGAATAATTATGTTGTGCTATACATATTTCTACATAGCCGCCCGCCGTCCAGCCGATTTTCTATTAATGATTGCCAAAACATGAAAATTAAATACATTCGGTGAACAACGCTACTCTTTACTCAGAAGCAAGGCAAACGACTGACATCTACACGTTTACCACATTGAACAAATTAGGGGGAAACTGGCGGAAGCAGCAATAAGGCTGGAATACATAAATCAATTGACACGAAGATTGAGAATGTTGATATCACACCAGTGTCGTACTTAAACACCAGATACAAACCAGCGGAGGAAAAATCCAATTTAGTCATATATCAGTTCTTAGAGTAGAATGAGGTTACTGCTTTTAACGTGACATGAATGAGTGTAGATCGTAACATTCCCTTCCCTGTAACACTTGCAACTGGTGTGAGGACAAGGTGGCTGCAGTATGATCCTCTGCGAGTCACAATATACTCCTTGTGGTCGTTTCGCGAGATATACGGTAGAGGTAATAAAATGTACTGCAATTTGTCGCAAATATCAGTTCTGTAATATGTTTGAACAGAATTCGCAAAAAGAACGTCCTCTTCTCTCCAAGCATTTCAATTTAACCCAGTCAGACGTTGGTATGCAAATGTGCAGTGTGCAGAAGGGTTCGTAACGGCGAAATGTACGCAAAGCGATCAGCCATATACTTATCCTCACAACGATTTTATTCTACGACAAGACAACGATCGACCGTTTAACTCGTGGATGAATACTCTAACAAAAGTGAGTACAACGTATATGAGAAAGTTGGAAAACATCGTTCGTAAATTCCTCGAACATCCCACAAAATAAGATGTTTTGGATATAATCTAGCAGCTACTGCTCAACGAGAACTTGCTTTAATGAGCGTAAATAGATGCAAAGATCCAACGTAGTTTGATGACAATCAGTGAGGTATGTCACAAATGTCAAGACTCCGCAAGTACCTGGCTTGTGTGATTTAAGTTGGAACGACCGTATAAATCTCCTTCCAAGGTAGAAACCGTATTAGTATTTACTGGAGGAAATCTAGGGAAGTCTAATTGACTCACCAATATATATTATTCGTCAGTCTCATACCTGTGTCAAGTTGTCTAAACGAAAGAAATCATTTAATTCGAACGATGATTCACTCAAAAATCACCCACCTACTCCAATGGGAGACGCTAACGTGAACGGGATTCTGCGTAGCAGTGAGCAGTACTATCAAAATTACAAGTAGCCACTCTCCAATATGAGCCAGTTAATACTAATTCTTCCAGCATACATCCCACAAAAAGCCTGTGAGAATGAAACTGTCATACAGAGAGAAAACAATCCTTTCCGCGTTCCACCTCCGAATGGGTCAAGATGAAAGGCAAATTATTCTAATACTGGAACTTCTACATCTACATCCATATTCCGGAAGCCACCTGACGGTGTGTAGCGGAGGGTACCCTGAGTACCTCTGTCGGTTCTCCCTTCTATTCCAGTCTCGTATTGTTCGTGGAAAGAAGGATTGTCGGTATGCTTCTGTGTGGGCTCTAATCTCTCTGATTTTTTCCTCATGGTCTCTTCGCGAGATATACGTAGGAGGGAGCAATATACTGCTTGACTCTTCGGTGAAGGTATGTTCTCGAAACTTTAACAAAAGCCCGTACCGAGCTACTGGGCGTCTCTCCTGCAGAGTCTTCCACTGGAGTTTATCTATCATCTCCGTAACGCTTTCGCGATTACTAAATGATCCTGTAACGAAGCGCGCTGCTCTCCGTCGTATCTTCTCTATCTCTTCTATCAACCCTATCTGGTACGGATCCCACACTGCTGAGCAGTATTCAAGCAGTGGGCGAACAAGCGTACTGTAAGCTACTTCCTTTGTTTTCGGATTGCATTTCCTTAGGATTCTTCCAATGAATCTCAGTATGGCATCTGCTTTACCGACGATCAACTTTATATGATCATTCCATTTTAAATCACTCTTAATGCGTACTCCCAGATAATTTATGGAATTAACTGCTTCCAGTTGCTGACCTGCTATATTGTAGCTAAATGATAAGGGATCTATCTTTCTATGTATTCGCAGCACATTACACTTGTCTACATTGTGATTCAATTGCCATTCCCTGCACCATGCGTCAATTCGCTGCAGATCCTTCTGCATTTCAGTACAATTTTCCATTGTTACAACCTCTCGATACACCACAGCATCATCTGCAAAAAGCCTCAGTGAACTTCCGATGTTATCCACAAGGTCATTTATGTATATTGTGAATAGCAACGGTCCCACGACACTCCCCTGCGGCACACCTGATCATCACTCTTACTTCGGAAGACTTCTCTCCATTGAGAATGACATGCTGCGTTCTGTTATCTAGGAACTCTTCAATCCAATCACACAAATCAATCCAAACTTCCTCGCAGATTAAAACTGTATGACGGACCGAGACTCCCAACTCTGCAGCGGTGTGTGCGCTGATATGAAACTTCCTGGCAGATTAAAACTGTGTTCGAGACCGCGACTCGAACTTGGGACCTTTGCCTTTCGCGGGCAGGTGCTCTACAAATGAGCTACCCAAGCATGATTCACGACCTGTCCTCACAGCTTTAATTCCATTAGTACCTCGTCTCTTACCTTCCAAACTTCACAGAACCTCTACTGCGAACCTTGCACAACTAGCACCCCTGGAACGCTGTGAAGGCGGATCGTGAGCCGTGCTGGGGTAACTCAGAGCACTTGCCCGCGAAAGGCAAAGGTCCCAAGTTCGTGTCGCGGTCTCGAACACAGTTTTAATCTGCCAGGAAGTTTCATATCAGCGCACACACCACTGCAGAGTGAAATTCTCATTCTAGATTCTAGCACTGTTCTCACAGTGCGTGAAAATGTGTTCTAACTTCTGCATTAGCAGCATTTATTCATACACGTATATGTAAATAACCTTGTTATTATTACGGGCTTGTTGAGGGATCATTTCGTTATGTATGGACTGAGCGTAAATGATTTGTACAAGTTTGCATGAGAGATGCCCCTAAATCTGGTTTATGGTCCAGTGTTTGATGCAGCCTTTTGGCTGCAAGAAATATACTGCGGAGTTCACTTGACAATGACATTCTGTATTTGGAAACCGGCTGTGCTCTTTTAAATCAAAGTAAAATATCTACCGGAAGCTATTGTAAAGAAAGAAATATCTTCATGGTCGAGACTTTAACTTGCGGACCCAGAATCCTGTCTTCAGCGAGATGCTGAAAGGTAAGCTACAGCTCCGTGATTCAGATTGTCAGTGGAAGTGCATACCTTATGTTCATCTCAATCCAGCTAGTGAGGACAAGTCTATGCCGACACAGTGTGGCCGTAAGGTCTTCAACACCTGCGCTCTGTACGGTGTCCATTTCTCCAAGGGTATTAAAGTGTGGACATAATGTGACAGACATTATATTCGTCAGCGAAGAGAAAGGCGTGATTTCGTTCGAGGTGTGATTTTTAGGAAACCATACAATCAGTTATTGACTTAAGAAATTTCACCAGATGTAAGTGCGACAGGCACTCGGATAGTGATGTTATTTTTAATGTGGAAACTGCGGAGAACTAAGCTCAACATCAGCCTGACGTAATGCTTGCTAACGACAGGGATCTCAAATTAATTCAGTAGTTCTACATTTCCAGAAGGCTTTTAACACCCTTCTGCAGTAGCGGCTTCTAATCAAATTACATGCCTACGCCACATCACCTCAATTGTGCGACTGGATTCGTAACTTTGTTAGAAATATGGCAGTTCATAGTAACTGGCGGGAAGTCATTGAGTGAAGCAAAGTGGTATCTAGCGTTCAATAAGGAACTGTTATAGGTACCCAACCGTTTCTAATTACTATAGAAGATTTTGGAGATAATCAGAACAGCATCCCTTTTAGATTCTCTGTAAGTGATGCTGTCATTAACCACCTAGTAAATGCATCAGAAGGCGAAACTAATAGCAAAATAATTTAGAAAAGTTAAATGACACGAAAAGATTGAACCTAAACTAAAAAATTGCGTGTTTCTCCACACGAATACAAAAAAATAATAAATAAACAAATAAATAAATGAATCAATCCGTTGCATTTAGGTTACACGATAAATCACACAAATTTAAAGGTTGTCAATTCAAATAAATACTTATGAATTATAATTACGAGCAACTTAAACTGGAACCAACACACTGAACGCGTTATGGGACGGTGAACCAAAACTAGCTCTTTGCTGACAGAAGACTCAGAGATGCAATAAATGAACTAAAGAGACTGTCTATACTACGCTTGTCCGTGCTCTTCTGGAGTACTGCTGAGCGGTATCGGATCCTTACCACACAGAACTGACGGGAGACATCGAAAAATTTCAGACAGCTCGTTTTATATTACAAATCTGTTGCGCGACCCATCCTAGAATACTGCTCCAGTGTGTGGAACCCATACGAAACAGGACTAACATGGACTACTGAACTTTAACAGAAACGGACGGAACGAATGGTCACAGGTTTATATGAATCCTGGGAGAGTGTCACAAAGATGCGACATTTGAAGATAGGTGCGAAAAATCGCGAGAAGGCCTGCTTACAAATTTTCTTGAACCAGCTTGAAATGATGAATTCACGAATATGCTACAACACCCTATGCATCCCTCTCGTAGGTTTGTGAGACAAGATTAGATTAATTACAGCGCACTCCATACGTGAGTGAAATAGGAAGCAGCCACTTCGTAGTGGTTTGCAGGGTGTGGATGTAGGTGGAGATATAGACGTAAGTGTTAAGTGTCACTGATATGCGAGTTGGCATGGCAATCATTAAAACAAAGGGGTTTTTCGCTGCGGCGAAATATTTTCACGAAATTTAATCATCTACTTTCTTTTCCGAATGCGAAATGGGCATCCTAGAAGGAAAAAAAAGAGAGAGGGAAATCAGAGTTCGGACAAATGGATTTAGTTGTTCGTTTTTCTCGCATTCCATTCGATTATCAATCTCAAGGTTATTCTACGAACCCTTTGTCAAACACTTAAGCAATTAAGTGTAAACTGCACGGCAGTCTTGGAGATGCAGATGTAGATGTATATAACAGCACTAGTACGACTCAGAAACTACGTGGTAAGGACCGCCGAGCTGTAAAACCGACTAATGGTCACATATCATCATCAGCTACTGCACAGTGTATCCGTTGAAGCTCATGTACTGACGTCAGTTACAGAACGATACGCAGAGAAGCGAGAGGATCCATTTCTGTTGGTCTTTTCTGCCCGGAAGCTATTGATTACAAGGAAGAACGCACACTTTGCAAAGGACACAACGTGATAAATGATTGCATTAAAAAAACTAAGGCTAATTGTCATGTATTAAACAGTATTTCTCACCAAGTTGTTTGCAGACTGTGTGTATACTATGTAAAACATTCTCGGTTTTCTTGCCGCGTCAATACGGGATAAAATCTCAAGGTCAGGCCCTGCATAAAGTGTCATCACTTCTGTCTCTAAGCTGCTCGTAGGTTGTGTTCCAAAAACGAACAGCACAAAGACAGAAATGACATTTTCTGCAGAACCTGGCCATCATTTTGCAGGGCAATGCTGAAGAACGTACAGTGCAAGCTGTTACTGATTTGTTTGACTGAGGGAGCTGCTAAGTGCTGTACCACCTACTGCACTCCCCTGACTTAAACCCTCGTGAGTTCAACTGGATTTCTAAACTGAAGGAAACACTCCACGACATTCGCATCAGTTCTGCTACAAATTCGTCGGGCAGTAGACCGCGCCGCTCGAAATGTCAACACAACTGGCACTGCTAAGAATATCCTACTAGTTTCACATCGCTGGCAGCGGGATATACACAATGCTGGTGACTACTTTGGTCAGTAAAACTTTGAAACACGCATCTATTTTGTACGAGCTGTAAGTAAATAGTTGCTACTATTAAATTTCCGACCCTCGTATGTAAGTTGAATCCTGTGAATTTTGGATAGGAAGGCTTAATAGAAGAAGCGGAATTTTGAGAGAGAGATTCCTCACCAAATATTGGCTATAATTATTTTAGCTGGGCCAAGAGGAACAACAGAGTTGTATCAGAATAATGAATGGCTGGTGGAATTAATTATGAAACACAGGTTTTAAAATAAATAGACACAGTATTTTAGTTTCAATGGGGTCCACAGCCGAGATATATCTCTTGATTGCTGTCGGTTTGTCGCACTGGCCGTTACTTTCTGGATTAAGACATTTTATTTTGTGTTGTTCACTACTTGATCGTTTAGAATAAGTAGAAATTTTCAAGTGACTGCCTGTACATAACAGATATACCACAATTAAAATGCCAAGTATAAACAACTGTTAACTAAAGCTGTGGATTCATAAAAGCACTTAATAGCCCAGTGAAAAAATAAAATTTTTTTGATTATCAGTGAAGTAAAAAGGTTTCTTTTCCTGAATCCTCATCTTTATGTAACGGTTGCTTATAATTCGTATTTTAATTGTGTTATATCTGTTATGCATTGCAGGCACTTGAGAATTTCTACATAGGGTAAACTATCCGGCAGCGACGCAAATCGCTTACCTCCAAATGTCACATTATCAATTAATAAGACTACCATTGATACTTTACGTGACAGAATAAAAAAGAACTTAATCAGTACAACGTGTTGAATGCATATATGTGGGTTACAGCTAGAGGATCTGTGGACGTCACTCGATTTTAGAAGCAGGTCGCCGTTGGTCTGACATACAGTAAAAGTAAAACGAACTCGTTTTAGTTAAAAACAGTAAGTACAGAGAAATGGATAATACCATAGAATAAAATATTTAACTGAAAATGTTTGACCGTACCACCCATTTTATAATTACAGGCTCAACAGCAGGTGGTACGAAAACAATAATTACGCAGCAAAGCCATGGGTGTTGTCAACCACGATCTGCTTCTAAAACTGTGTGACGTGAGCAAGTACTCTGACTGTAACTTCAGTCTGTTTGTTTAACGTGTTATACTCATAAGTCCTTTTTTATTCCGTCAGCTGAACAACCAATGGTTGCTTTATTCTGGGTGTTTCAATTTTGTTATACCTGATATATAATGCAGATACTTGATAACGCGAACTCAGTCGATGATACGTAGTAGCGAGCAATATGAAATAAAAGGATGGTGTTATCAAATGGTTCAAATGGCTCTGAGCACTATGAGACGTAACATCTTAGGTCATCAGTCCCCTAGAACTTAGAACTACTTAAAATGGCTCTGAGCACTATGGGACTTAACATCTATGGTCATCAGTCCCCTGGAACTTAGAACTACTTAAACCTAACTAACCTAAGGACATCACACACAGCCGGCCGCGATGGTCTCGCGGTTCTAGGCGCGCAGTCCGGAACCGGGCGACTGCTACGGTCGCAGGTTCGAATCCTGCCTCGGGCATGGATGTTTGTGATGTCCTTAGGTTAGTTAAGTTTAAGTAGTTCTAAGTTCTAGGGGACTGATGACCACAGCTGTTAAGTCCCATAGTGCTCAGAGCCATTTTTGAACATCACACACATCCATGCCCGAGGCAGGATTCGAACTTGCGACCGTAGCAGTCCCGCGGTTCCGGACTGCAGCGCCTATAACCGTACGGCCACCGCGGCCGGCGATGGTGTTATCTTAATAATAAAGTCTAGCGTGGCAAACTGATATCTTTTCTATAGACACCTTAACAGAATGGAAGAGGGTCCACCGTCATTCCCTTTTGTTTTAATCCGGTATAGCAGACTTTAAAGTTTCAAGCAAACCTTTCCGAGAACTAGTGAAGAATATTTGGTAAAGCCTGACTATAACTAGAATACATTTCAAACAGAATGGAGTACAGATAAGTAATTGGTACCTTCAATGATTCAAATTAAGGAAAAACAAAATTTTACATAGTGGGTTGTCAGTGAGTAGAAGGCAGGCAGTCGGAGAAAGAGTGCTGAGACTCCAGAAAGCAAAGAAAGCCTCCAATAATGTGTATGAAATATATATTAGACATATATAGCACGAAGATGAAAAACTAATGTGTCAAGAGCACGTCAAAAATTCTCAGAGTGAAGTTTCTGAGTGTCATAGAAATAAGAAAGAGCATTGGAACCGAAAGGAGCAAGCATCTGTCAAGCTTCTATAAAACAAGGTCGTAAGCTGTGTGAGACTGGAGACACATTTTCAAGTAACAATAGAGGACGGATACAAAACTAGGTAAGACATCGCTCAAGAAAACAATGTATGAATTCTGAAGAATGTTTCTGGCCACTTGTTTTCTTTGTAAGTAGTTATTCTTCCAGTATTCTCTCGTAACGCTAACGTTTCGTATCTTTTGAACTCCTCTTTCGTACTCTTTGATTCTATTACTGTGGGTTATTTCCGCCTCAGTGTACAGATTAATCCGAGGCGCAACTGACCCAGAATTAAAGCAGCATAACTCGTCAGCAAAGCGACGCCGAGCCATCTGTTACGTTGGCAAGGTGCCCAAAGCAATCGCTACCGGATGTCTGCGTCGAGTTTGCGGGATATAATCCGCCTCAGCCAAATTCCTTGTTTTGTGTTTCTGAATATGACGACTTGCCAGGATAATCGCCGCACTATTTCCTGCCGTGGGGGGAATACAGAATCATTCAGGATTCAACGGATAAAAAGAATGCCCTAGTTTATGTGAGGAATTTACGTCTGATAGCACAATTTCAGTGGCGTTATATACATACTCTGGTGCGCAGAAGCTAGGGACGAATGCGGTCACGACAGATGTTCCTGGGTACATCGAATGTTCGCACCTCTAACCATAAGCGGCTACGTCCATGATCATCATTTGGTGGTCCAGGTGTTACGATGTGGGGAGGCATAGTGCTGCATGGGCATACTGACCTCCAACTCTTTGAACACGGTACACTCACCGACCATCGATATTTTTAAACTGTAATCCTTCCCGAAGGGCGTCTTTTCAAGGATGCGCTCTGTTCTGGCTTCACTTTTAAGGTTCCGTAGCTCAGTCACATTGTTATCAGTCAGTCTGTCCGTCCGATCGTTAAAACCCTTTTTCTCAGGACCGGATAGAGGTACCAAGTAGAAATGTATGTCGTATACTAAGTCCTATAGTACCTTGGCACTGTAACAAATTTAAGCCTCTGAGTCAAAAAATTTACGGCCGTTTATATTACATTTTTTATGCTCACAGACTCACTCTTAAAAAGCTATATGGTACTTTCCACTGACCTCTAATCATAAAAATTGGGAGATAGCAAGGTTCCACAGAACTACCAATGGGAAAAAAATCCGCAAATTAGTGATCTGGAATTAAATCACACGGAAAAATCTTTTTGTCGTTTCTTATCCGACAGTTTTTCTCTCCGCGTATTGAGGCCTCTTTTTCTTAGGAAAGGGTCGACATATGAAGTTTATATCATATACTAAGGTCTATGACCCCTTGTCAACAAAAATTTAAGCTCCTGAATCATGATAATCAAAAGAGACGGTCATTTAATTCATATATTTCATACTCGCAAACTTACTCATCAAAACCTGTAGGTTACTTACTCTTGTCTTAGAAGCACGGTATTTGGCCAGAAACAACGTTTCACAGTACAAACAAAGAAGAAAAATCCAATGTTATTCATTTGTAATTATATCCGCCGAAAACAATTTTTTGTCATTTGTTATCCGACTGTCTGTCTGTCCTATTAAAACCTCTTCCTCTCCTGGGTAAAAATACAGGGTGATGATAATTAAAGTTAAACTTTCAAGCCGCTGTAGAAATAACACGATTGGTAAGAATGACGTCAAATTGCAACGGAATATTATCGGGGAAGGGGGAAAACGTATGGCAGAAGAAAAATAAATAGTTACAAAATGCAGCATCATAATTTAATATTGGCTGACTACAAATGACAAACGGATCATACAACAACACATAAGGTGTACGTCTGACGTTAAACAAACTTACTACTCAGTGTGCATGGGTGTACAGGTGTAATACTGTTAGCTATGTAAGCCCATGCACCACGGCAAGGTTATACCACATCGGGTGGGAAAAATCGGTTTTTAATTGTCCTAAGGCCAAAAGCCGCATAAAAACTATCAGTAAAAATCAAATCGGATTATTATTTTCCGCAAATCATGTTCAGTATGCTGTCCACCGTTTTCTGCAACAAGTTTGCAGTCGGAACACTGAACACATCTTTCAGATAGCCGCACGGCCAGAAGTCACACGGATTAAGATCAGGTAATCGGGACGGCCAAGCTGTAGGGAAATGGCGGCTGATAATACTAGCATTTCCGAAATGGCGCTTCAGATACTGCTTAACTGATTTACAGTGTGCGGGGGTGCGCCATTTTGCATAAAAATGATCCCATCCACACATCCACGCTGTTGGAGAGCCGGAATGAAGCGGTTGCGCAAAAGACACTCATAGCCCGTACCAGTTACGGTACAGGTAACAGGACCGAAAGCACCTGTCTCTTCGAAAAAATATGGCCCTATGACAAATGATGCCGTAAACCCGTACCACATAATGATCTTTTCAGGATGAAGTGATACTGGTTGATTTGTGTGCGGATTTTCCATTGCCCATATTCGACAATTCTATGTTTTGACATATCCTGTCAGATTGAAGTGGGCTTCATGTGTCCACAAAATCTTCCACGGCCAATCATTGCCCACTTCCATACGAGCAAGATCTTCTAAAGCAAAGGCGTCTCTTTCTGGTAGGTCAACAGGAAGCAACTCCTGCACTTTGCTAATTTTCAATGGATAGCAAATGAGGATGTTTCGTAGAATTTTACGCACCGTGCTCACGGGTATGTCCAATGTTCGGGCAAATCTCCGTGCACTACACGTTTGCACACCACCACTCATCTCCTCCTGCACTGTTGTGGCCACTGCTTCCACCGACGTCGAATCAAATCGTTCCCTCTCTCTACCAGGTTGGGCACCAAAAGAACCCGCCTTTTCGAATTTCCCAATCATTTCCTCCAGACCCACGGCAGTCATCGGACCAACGCCTTTTTTCAAACCCTTCAGGGTGTTCGGAACTTCTGCAGAGCGACCTGTGCACAGTCATCAGTCTCGTAATACAGCCTTACAAGCGCAGCGCGACCCTCCATTGAGACAGTCATGGCGAACGTCGCAGACGCGAAACGGAGAAAAGCCGTGTACCCGGCGTGTTTATACCAACTTCGATAGGTCGTGCGCATGACAGTTGTTTTCATTTACATATTGTGATACATACAGCGCCATTGCTCTATTTTCACACTATTTTTTTTCTTCTGGCATACGTTTTCTCGCTTCTCCGATAATATTGAGTTGCAATTTGACGTCGTTCTGACCAGTGGTGTTTATTCTACAGCGTTTTGAAAGTTTAACTTTAATCATAATCATCCTGTGTGTCTTGCCTGTATCGATATCGATAACTGACAAAAATCGCCGAGATTCTCAAGCCTCGGGATGGATGAACTATCTTGACACATCATTGAATTGTAAAGAACCCTCGGTGCGCGAGGCCTACACGTAGTTGTCCAGATATTTTATAGATGGAAATGCGGGAACACATTTAACTACAGGTGAATGAGTTCTTGGAACGAGAGGAGATTCGGCGGAAGGATGGGTCTGCCCGTTCCCCCGACTTAAATCCTACCGAGAACGTGTGGGATGCGTTGGGGAGAGGTATTGCAGCAGGCGACATGCACCACGGAACACCCAGCAGCTGTCACTCGCGCTGGTATGCTCTACCTCAAGAACACCTCAACAACCTCGTGCAGAGCACGAGAACATATAGCAGACCATCAGATGCCGGTAATGGTGATCACACACCGTATTAAAATTCATGTCTCGGCTTTTGTAACGTCCAGATAACATCATGAACTCGGTGTCTTCAGTGTAATTGTTGTCCTTTAACAAAAGTGTCATTTCTATTCGCCTCATTGGTCAATTCTTTCAGTTACTTTTGTACTAAAATGTGGCAGTTCTTTCTACGTATGGCCCACGCTTAACCGAGCTTTTATTCTTGACAGCGACATATCATGCGAAAGTGCTTTCGTTCTTAAGTTTCACGCACCATTATACACTCAAATGACAAAAGTCATAATATCGTGTCGCACCTGCTTTTGCCCGGTGTAGTGCAGCAACTCGACGCAGCATGGAGTCAACAAGTGGTTGGAAGTCCGCTGCAGAGCCATACATTGTCTGTAGCCGTCCATAATTGCGAAAGTCTTGCCGGTGCAGGATGCTGTGTACAAGATAATCTGTCCGTTATGTCCCGTTAATGTTGGATGAGATTCATGTCAGGCGGTCTGGATGGTCAAATCATTCGCTCAAACTGTCCAGAATATTCTTCAAACCAATCGCAGACAACTGTTGCCCGCTGACATGGCGCATTGTTATTAAAAAATTACGTCCTTTTTTGGGAAAATGAAGTCCATAAATGGTTGCAAACGGTTTCCAAGTAGCCGAACTTAACCATTTCCACTCAAGATCGGTTGAAATGGACCAGAGGAGCCAGGCGATTCCGTGTAAACACAGCCCACACCATTATGTAGCCACCACCAGCTTGCACAGTGCCTTGCTGAGAACCAGCTATTACCAACTGAAATCGGGACTCGTCTAACCAGGCCACGGTTTGCCATTAGACTAGGGCACAGCCGACATCATCACGAGCCTAGGAGAGGAACTGCAGGCAATGCCGCACTGTTACTAAAGGCATTCGCGTCAGTTCTCTGCTGCCGTACCCCATTAAAGCTAAATTTTGCGGCAGTGTCCTCAAGATTACATTCGTCGTAAGTCCCACATTCATTGCTGCGGCTATTTCACGGAGCGTTGCTTGTCTTTTAGGACTGACAACTCTGGCAAACTCCATTGCTCTCAGTCGTTAAGTGAAGACTGTCGCCAGTGCATTGTCCATTTTGACACTGTGGATCCTGAGATTTTGAATTCCCTAACGATTTCCGAAGTGAAATGTCCCATGTATCTTGCTCAAACTATCATTCCGAGTTCAAAATTTGTTAATTCCTGTCGTGCGGCCATCTTCACGTCGGAATATTTTTCACATGAATGCTCTAAGTCCAAATGACAGCTCTACCAATACACTGCCCTTTTATGCCTTGTGTATGCGATACTACTCCCATCGGTATACGCGCATGACTTTTGACACCTCAGTGTGCATCGCTATAGTTGCAAGGAGCCTTGAAGACAAATGTGCATTACTTTCAGTAATTACGCAATTTTTATGTAACACGAAAAAATAAACGGCGTCCACAGTCGGTTTTTCACCTTTTATATGGATGTAATGTAGTGTAGACGAAAATGTGTTTCGGAGCTTGTTCTTTATCCTGAAGTAATGTTTAGGATATACAAGAAGTCTTCGATGTTTGCGTAATGCAGTTAGCACCACCAGAAACTGGTTTCTTGACCATTTCTACTGTAGAAGTTTCTGACCATGAAAGTCAGAGCAAAGTGGTGCAATGACCTGCACAGTGGACTCGTATTCGACGCGGTGAGGATTAAGATACTCGTCCGGCCATCATCGTTTCCGTAAACCGATTAAGAAGAGGTATTTTTCAGAAAGGTCAAAGCGGATATCCTTCCCAGCTTTTCCCAAAGCGATCTTACGTTCCTTCTCGTCTTCGAAGGTACTATAACAATATTTTTGAACCAATGTGAGTGGACATCTACGTCCACCAAAAACAGAATGGGTAAGTTATTGTGATACCATCGAACCACAAAAGGACTTGATGATCCATTAAAAACATATTGATGTGCACTAAAAAATAATCGCCCTGTTATTTAGTAAGATTTTGTTTTTCGTATTAACTATCGAATAGAAATCAACAGTCCCAATTCGGTTTACATATCACTACAAATTTTATATTTTAAATCCCATTTAGTTGAAGAGGGATACTCCAGTAGCTATCGAGAATTGTCGGTCATAATCTTTTTCCGTACTTCAGCAACTTTCGCAATTTTTTAAACTTCACTATCATTATTGCGAATGGCTAGCATCTTTCGCTGTGGACGTGACGTTAGGAAACACTATGACGCATTCCTTCAGTGGTACGGTATTTTAAGATTAAATATCAAACAGAATGCATCTAGCAAAATTGTAAACGTGTTTTCAGTCATCATATTCGTGAAACATTTTTCCTGAAGAGCGTACGTCACCTTAATCTAACGTCTTTACGTGTTGACGTTGTCCACAAAGACGGCAACACAATTGTAAAATCTCCTTCTATTAAGTCTTAGTTTTACAAAACAAACAAAATCATAAACGCAATTATAATAAACATGGAGCATTATTCAGTTTGCGAAACAAATGTTCAATAATTGAGTTTATACAACAGTTACTACACTTAGAACTTTCTGCAACAGATTTCGTTTTTACATGCATTTTTTTTACTGTAGTACCCAGGCTATGAAGTATCTGGTTAACAATACAAATGAGAATGTTGTTGTCGCTGTGGTCTTCAGTCCAGAGACTGGTTTGATGCAGCTCTCCATGTTACTCTATCCTGTGCAAGCTTCATCTCCCAGTACCTACTGCAACTATGCTTAGTGTATTCATCTCTTGGTCTCCCTCCACGAATTTTACCCTCCACGCTGCTCTCCAATACAAATGAGAATAAAAATGCAAACATATTTGAAGGTATTACATTCCAATTGGCGTAAAACGACATTTTAATGAATTTGCGTGGCAGCAGACATTTTTATCTCGTTGTTGTTCTACGCTCGTTCGTACGCATAAATGTATGGTCTGAAATATAGCGTGCATTCAGCTATGCTTTTAACAAAATGTTTGTGGTCGGGGTGACAAAACTGGCGATCTGCGGAACAGAACATGGAAGATCAGATCCCTTAATCGGGCAGATGGGTTAGAAAATTTAAAAAGGGAAATGGATACATTAAAGTCAGATATAGTAGGAACTAGTGATGTTCTGTCGCAGGAGGAACAAGACTTCTGACAGGTGAATGCAGGGTTATAAATACAAAATCAAATAGGGGTAATGTAGGAGTAGGCTTAATAATGAATAAAAAATGGGTGCGTGGGTAAGCTACTACGAACAGCACAGGGAAGGCATGACTGTAGCCAAGATAGACACAAAGCCCACGCCTACCACAGTAGTACAAATATATATGCCAATTAGCTCCGCAGATGACGAACAGATTGATGAAATGTATGATGAGATAAAAGAAGTTACTCAGATAGTGAAGGGAGACAGAAATTGAATAATCATGGCGGACTGGAATTCGATAGTAGCAAAAGGAAGATAAGGAAAAGTAGTAGATGAATATGGAATGGGGGCAGGAATGAAAGAGGAAGCCGCCTGGTAGAATTTTGCACTGACTATAACTCAATAATAGCTGACACTTGGTTTAAAAATCATGAAAGGAGATTGTATACGAGGAAGAGGTCAGGAGACCCTGGAAGGTTTCAGATATATTATATAATGGTAAGACAGAGATTTAGAAACCAGGTTTTAAATTGTATGACATTTCCAGGGGCAGATGTGGACTCTGACCACAATTTATTGGTTATGAACTGTAGATTAAAACTGAAGAAACTGCAATAACGCGGGAATTTAAGAAGATGGGACCTTGATAAACTAAAAGAACCAGAGGTTGTAGAGAGATTCAGAGAGAGAATTAGGGAACGGTTGACAGGAACGGAGGAAAGAAATACAGTAGAAGAAGAATAGGTAGCTTTGAGAGGTGATATAGTGAAGGCAGCAGAGGATCAAGTAGGTGAAAAGACGAGGGCTAGTAGAAATCCTTGGGTAACAGAAGAGATACTGAATTTAACTGATGAAAGGAGAACATATAAAAACGCAGTAAATCAAGTAGGCGAAAAGGTATACAAACGTTTCAAAAATGAGACCGATAGGAAGTGCAAAATGGCTAAGCAGGGATGGCTAGAGGATAAAATGCAAGGTTATAGAGGCATAGGGGTAAGATAGGTACTGCCTACAGTACAATTAAAGAGACCTTTAGAGGAAAGAGAACCACTTGTATCAATATCAAGAGGTCAGATGAAAAACCATTATTAAGTAAAGGAGGGAAGCAGGAAGGTGGAAGAAATATACAGGGTGAGTCACGAACTTTTGCCACCTGCAATAACTCCGAAAGTATGATAGTAGCTGAAAAGTTTGTGGAGCAAGTGTTGCATGGGACAACGGGGGACATAATACGCCGTTGGTGTTTTGTTGCTAGGTGGGGTCGCGTCAGAGATATGAAGGTCAACTTTGGTTTTTTAAAAGGGATGCTATAGTTTGGTACTTTTTTATGATTGCGGCTATCAAAACGAATCCAATGATGTGTAACAGTAAGGTCTTTGAAGGTCAACGAAGGTCAAAAAGATGGCGTGAACGTCCATTTACAGAACGTGTTCGAAGTGATGACCATTGGTATCAATGCAGTGCTGCAATCTTCTTATCATGGATGGAGTGGTATTCCTCATCAGTACGGCACATATCGAAGGACATGCTCTGATAATTCTCTCTCGTGTATCGTGCAAATAGTAAATATTCGCCGAATACGGCGTATCCATCTAACGTGCCATTGGCATGTAAATACCATTCAACGGTTTCGCAATACAACACTAATAGGAACTGTAAGACTAGTATCGTCAAATCAAGCGAATGTGAACGATGCATTCCTTCAAAGAACAAGTCGATATGCTTCTCATTTACGGAGAATGCCAACGAAAACCAGTGAGAGCTATAGACTTATACACTGAAAGATATCCTCTACGTACTCACCCTACACGTTGTATATTTAAATATGTGTATGATAAGTTGAGAACAACTGGATCTTTAAAGCATCGGAAACATATCCGACAAAGGAAAGTTACGAAAGAGGAGACGGAAATTGGTACTCTTGCCAATGTGGTTCGAGATCCTTGTGTTATTTCGCGTCAGATCGCAAGGGAATCTGGCATGAGCCAGAGTAGTGTTGTTCGTGTTCTACATCGTCATAAATATCATCCTTACCATATCAGTCTTCACCAAGAATTAACTGGTTCGGATTGTATGCGTTGAATTGAATTCTATCGATGGGCTCAACTTCAAATTCAGAGGGATGACACATTTATTAATTTGATTTTATTTACTGACGAGCCATGAAAATGTTGATTTGCACAGTATGCATCATTGGGCAACTGAAAATCCATGTTGGCTGCGGCAAGTTGCACACCAAAAACCGTGTGGGATTCTGGAGGACAACGTTATAGGCCCCCTTTTTTATTGAAGGAATTATTCGTGGTAGGAAGTACACCACATTCCTGCAAGAAACATTAGGTCTGTTATTGGAAGAAATACCTGTAGGTACAAGGAACAGAATGTGGTATCAATACGATGGGTGTCCGGCACATTTTTCGCTGATCGCTAGAAATGACTTGCAGACACAGTTCACAAATCGCTGGATTGGACGCGGAGGATATCTTTCGTGGGCGGCTCGTTCGCCAGACTTAACGCCTCTGGATTTTTTTCTTGTGGGGATTCGTAAAAGACGTTTATAAAGAGGTTCCAACTACACCTGAAGATACGCGAGAGAGAATTGTCAGTGCATGTGCTTCGGTGAGTGCCGATGTGATAAGCAATAGCACTTCATCCATGATAAGAGGATTGCAACACTGCATTGATACCAATGGTCTCACTTCGAACACCTTCTGTAAATGGACGTTCATGCCATCTTTTTACCTTCTTTGACCTTGAAAGACGTTACTTTTACATATCATTGATTTCGTCTCGATAGCTGCCATCAGAAAATAAGTACCAAACTATAGCATCCCATTTAAAAAAACAAAGCTGACGTTCATATCTCTGACGCGACCCCACCTAGCAACAAAGAAACAACGGCATATTATGGCCCCAGCTGTCCCACGCAAGTTTTTTTTTCCATAAACTTTTCAGCTCCTATAATGCTTCCGGAGCTATTCTTTGTTGCAATAGTTAGTGACTCACCTTGTATATAGGGTCCATACAAGGGCGACGTACTTGAGGACAGTATTGTGCCGATGGAAGAAGACGTAGATGAAGATGGTTCAAATGGTTCAAATGGCTCTGAGCACTATGGAACTTAACATCTGAGGTCATCAGTCCCCTAGAACTTAGAACTGCTTAAACCTAACTAACCTAAGGACATCAAACACATCCATGCCCGAGGCAGGATTCGAACCTGCGACCGTAGCGGTCGCGCCGTTCCAGACGCGGTTCCAGACTGAAGCGCCTAGAACCGCTCGGCCACTCCGGCCGGCTAGATGAAGATGAAGTGGGAGATATGATACTGCGTGAAGAGTTTGATAGAGCACTGAAAGACTTAAGTCGACACAAGGCGCCGGGAGTAGACAACATCCCATTAGAATTACTGATAGCCTTGGGAGAGCCAGCCATGACAGAACTCTACCATCTGGTGAGCCAGATGTATGAGACAGGCGAAATACCCTCAGACTTCAAGAAGAATATAATAATTCCAATCATAAAGAAATCAGGTGTGAAAATTACCGAACTATGAGTTTAATAAATCACGGCAGCAAAATACTAACACGAATTCTTTACAGATGAATGGAAAAACCGGTACAAGCCGACTGACGTGGCCCCGCAGGCATTAGCTGGGATAGATACCGGTAAAAGCATCAAACAACGCCCGATGGCCAATGCTTTGAATACGTGGAAGATTTCTTTAATAAAAGCTTTTTTTTACCTTTCAAATTTTACAACTTTATTAACTTGATTTTAAAATGGTAAGTGAACATTCATTATCATGAACAAGATCCTCAATATAGTTTGTTAATGAACGTTCCGGATGTATTATTTTAACAGATGAAAGAACAGCTCTCAGAATCAATTTACAACGCTTAAAAGTCAAAATCCCTTTTTAAGAAAAGGAGAAAAAATACAAATTGCGTAATGCAAGGTTAAATAAAAGATTCTAACGCCACATGGCAATACCAAAATTTTCGTAGATATCACCTGAGACCTCTAAAGTTAATAAAATATTGATCACAAAATTTTTAATTAAAACAACCTAAATGCAATAAAATCTGATTCCTATCAACGTACACTGAAACCCCGTAGCCTTTACGATGGCCACCGTACCACAAAATATTTTCCTTCCTTTTAAACTCTTTGTACAATTAACTTTCACCGTCCTGTCAAATGGTTCAAATGGCTCTGAGCACTATGGGAATTAACAGCTATGGTCATCAGTCCCCTAGAACTTAGAACTACTTAAACCTAACTAACCTAAGGACATCACACAACACCCAGCCATCACGAGGCAGAGAAAATCCCTGACCCCGCCGGGAATCGAACCCGGGAACCCGGGCGTGGGAAGCGAGAACGCTACCGCACCACCACGAGCTGCGGGCACACCGTGCGTCCTTCAGGATCACATGCGGCACGTGAAAGATTTTCCACGATGTACAAAACGTCAACAGGGCGCAACCAACTTACATAAATTGTATACTGGGATTGTACGTCGATATGGTTGCGACTCGCTAATCTCAAAACGAGCGAAGGAGTAGATGCGGTACTACTGAACATTTCGACTATACCGCACCGCACCAAAGGGGTAGACAAGATACTAATCAACTGTTGCAAGCCAACCCCAGCGAAGGCAGTAAGAAAATATTTGGGGCTTTAAAGTCTTGGAAGGGCTACAGCAACCCATAGAATGACGTCCCACGCTAAATTGTGAAAATACTATCGGCGATTTCACCACGACAAGTAAAAATAGTTCAAATGGCTATGAGCACTATGGGACCTAACATCTGACGTCATCAGTTCCCTAGAAGGGGGGAGGGATCTTAGGTTTCTTAATAAGACAAGCAATGATTCGGTCCTTCACTTGGTTCTATCTTCAATCCAAAACAGTAATTTACTTTAATGCAGCTAAATATACACTCCTGGAAATTGAAATAAGAACACCGTGAATTCATTGTCCCAGGAAGGGGAAACTTTATTGACACATTCCTGGGGTCAGATACATCACATGATCACACTGACAGAACCACAGGCACATAGACACAGGCAACAGAGCATGCACAATGTCGGCACTAGTACAGTGTATATCCACCTTTCGCAGCAATGCAGGCTGCTATTCTCCCATGGAGACGATCGTAGACATGCTGGATGTAGTCCTGTGGAACGGCTTGCCATGCCATTTCCACCTGGCGCCTCAGTTGGACCAGCGTTCGTGCTGGACGTGCAGACCGCGTGAGACGACGCTTCATCCAGTCCCAAACATGCTCAATGGGGGACAGATCCGGAGATCTTGCTGGCCAGGGTAGTTGACTTACACCTTCTAGAGCACGTTGGGTGGCACGGGATACATGCGGACGTGCATTGTCCTGTTGGAACAGCAAGTTCCCTTGCCGGTCTAGGAATGGTAGAACGATGGGTTCGATGACGGTTTGGATGTACCGTGCACTATTCAGTGTCCTCTCGTCGATCACCAGTGGTGTACGCTCCCCACACCATAATGCCGGGTGTTGGCCCTGTGTGCCTCGGTCGTATGCAGTCCTGATTGTGGCGCTCACCTGCACGGCGCCAAACACGCATACGACCATCATTGGCACCAAGGCAGAAGCGACTCTCATCGCTGAAGACGACACGTCTCCATTTGTCCCTCCATTCACGCCTGTCGCGACACCACTGGAGGCGGGCTGCACGATGTTGGGGCGTGAGCGGAAGACGGCCTAACGGTGTGCGGGACCGTAGCCCAGCTTCATGGAGACGGTTGCGAATGGTCCTCGCCGATACCCCAGGAGCAACAGTGTCCCTAATTTGCTGGGAAGTGGCGGTGCGGTCCCCTACGGCACTGCGTAGGATCCTACGGTCTTGGCGTGCATCCGTGCGTCGCTGCGGTCCGGTCCCAGGTCGACGGGCACGTGCACCTTCCGCCGACCACTGGCGGCAACATCGATGTACTGTGGAGACCTCACGCCCCACGTGTTGAGCAATTCGGCGGTACGTCCACCCGGCCTCCCGCATGCCCACTATACGCCCTCGCTCAAAGTCCGTCAACTGCACATACGGTTCACGTCCACGCTGTCGCGGCATGCTACCAGTGTTAAAGACTGCGATGGAGCTCCGTATGCCACGGCAAACTGGCTGACACTGACGGCGGCGGTGCACAAATGCTGCGCAGCTAGCGCCATTGGACGGCCAACACCGCGGTTCCTGGTGTGTCCGCTGTGCCGTGCGTGTGATCATTGCTTGTACAGCCCTCTCGCAGTGTCCGGAGCAAGTATGGTGGGTCTGACACACCGGTGTCAATGTGTTCTTTTTTCCATTTCCAGGAGTGTATAACAATACCGATATCAACGATCTTCTCCCAAGCAACGCTCTAACTGGAGACTGCAGTACCGAATCAAAGCTTACTCCTCTAACAAGTCTGATACACGCGCCACCAACGTGCACCTTTTTAGAAGTCTTATGTTCACCTCACACACCAAGCTTGCCGTATTTCTTCATCGGAATCCAAGGGCAGAACCAAGAAATCACTTTTCAGCCCTTGAATGACCACACGATGAACGCCATCGAAACAACACCGGCCCTCCACAGCAGGATCATCGAGCCCACGGCGTTCCGTCCCCAACCGACTGCTTCTGCGGGGCCCGCCGACCATGCTACCTGGCCCTCCGACACTGACGTCGCTCCTCACGCACAGTCCAGAGCTAACTCCGAGCAATCTCCTTCTTCCTCGTTCTGTCCGCCTCGAAGCACGAGGCGTCAGGGATTTTTACCTGCCTCGAGATGACTGGGTATTTGTATTGTCCTCAACATTTCATCATCATTCCTGCAAGTGGTGATACTGGTCAGAGCAAAGGTTTGGAATTTGTACAGGCGCTGATAACCGCGCAGTTGAGCCCCCCACAAACCAAACATCATCATCATCATCATGATCGAGGAGCGCGGGAAGCCAACTCGTCAAAGATATGCGGCGACCAGAGAATCTAATCCTATCTCGATATTGACATTGCGGCGAGTACTGAGAATGCGGATGGTTTCAAAAAACAAAAAAAACTTTAATAGCGAGCCTTATAAGCTCACCGACCTTCGGGAAGATCAGTTTGGATTCCGTAGAAATGTTGGAACACATGAGGCAATACTGACCCTACGACGTATCTCACAAGCTAGATTAAGGAAAAGCAAATCTAAGTTTCTGGCATTTGTAGACTTAGAGAAAGCTTTTCACAATCTTCACTGGAATACTCTCTTTCCAATTCTAAACGTCGCAGGAGACAAATACAGGGAGCGAAAGGCTTTTTACAATTTGTACATAAACCAGATGGCAGTCGAGGGGCATGAAAGGGAAACAGTGGCTGGGAAGGGAGTGAGACATGGTTGTAGCCTATCCACGATGATGTTCAATCTATATATTGAGCAAGCAGTAAAGGAAACAAAAGAAAAATTGGGAGTAGGAATTAAAATCCAAGGAGAAGAATTAAAAACTTTATAATTCTGTTACAGACAGCAAAGGGCTGAAACAGTAGTTGAACAGAATTGACAGTGTCTTGAAAGGAGGATTTAAGATGAACATGAACAAAAGAAAAAAGATGATAATGGAATGTAGTCGAATCAAATCAGGTGATGCTGAGGGAATTAGGTTAGGAAATGACGCACTCAAAGTAGTAAATGAGTTTTCCTATTTGGGGAGCAAAATAACTGATGATGGTATAAGTAGAGAGGATATAAAAGGTAGACTGGCTATGGCAAGGTAAGCGTTTCTGAAGAAGAGAAGTTTGTTAACATCGAGTATGTATTTAAGTATCAGGAAGTCTTTTGCGAAAGAATTTGTATGGAGTGTAGCCATATATGGAATTGAAACGTGGACGATAAATAGTTTAGACTAGAAGAGAATAGAACCTTTCGAAATGTGGTGCTACAGAAGAATGCTGAAAATTAGATGGGTAGATCACGTAACTTGTGAGGAGGTACTGAATAGAACTGGGGAGAAGAGGAATTTATGGTAGAACTTGACTAGAAGAAGGGATCGATTCGTAGGACATGTTCTGAGGCATCAAGGGATCACCAATTTAGTATTGGAGGGCAGCGTGGAGGGTAAAAATCGTAGAGGGAGACCGAGAGATTAATACAATAAGGATGTTGTAGTAGGTACTTGGGGGTAAAGAAGCTTGTACAGGATAGAGAAGGATGGAAAGCTGCATCACACACTCTCTAGACTGAAGAGAATGACAACAACAACAACAGGGTGACTTAGTTACCTTGAAGATAACACCGATCAAAAGTTTGATAATACCATAACAGTCTCTGATCACAAATATTTGTTTTATTGAATGACCGCTTTCGATTGTAATGGTCATAATCACACTGATCTGTGTCCTTGAAGTTAGTAGAAGAGGCGTATAAGCTTTGTAGCCGTCATAATATGATAAAATAGCAACAACACTGACGGGCCGTGATGTATGGCCGTCGCTAACAACGGCAGACGACAGGGTGAACATTAATAAAACCGAAAACCAGCAGGAACGACTCCTGACAGAAAATGGAGAAAAAAGAGGTCCTATGAACATGTGTCCGGAAATGGACTGTGTGCGTGCAACGACAACATATCGTCATCAAACACAGTACAGAGCCCAATCGCATCCACGTTACAACAATTTTCAAAGTAGCCTCAATGTGAAGCAATACACTCGTTCACACGTCTCATTATGGGTTTCTGCACTCTTTCGCACATTTGGGCATGTCTCCGAGTAGCGTCATAGGCGCCGTGGTCTGCACGTCACGAACTGGTTCAGCATACACAAAGCTTTACAGATACCCCAAAATTAAAATCCTGGGGGTTTAAGTCCAATTATGTAGCAGGTTATGCTACAGAGCCTCCGCGTCCTATCCAGCGTCCGGAGAAGATGTTGTTGAAGTGTCGGCGCACTGTAATGAGGGAGTGGGGCTGTGCACGGTCATGCAGAAACCACATAACCTGTCGTATTGCCAAAGGCACATTCTTAAGAATTCCAGGCAAAGTATTCCTAGAAAATCCAGGTACGTTCCTCCGTCGAGGCATTGTGGAATAATGATCGATCCAAGTATGTGGTCGCCAAGAGTCTCCGCCCACACATTGATGATGAACCGATGCTGACGGGACACCTCAACCATTCCCCGAGGATTTCCTATAGGCCACAGATGACGATTAATCAGATTGATGATGACAGTTCTGGTGAAGGTTGCTCCATCGGTGATGAGGACTTATGACACGTATCCCATAACTGTGATGGTCCGTTGCAAAAACCATCGACAAAATCCTTCCCGTAGCGGGAAATCAGCTGCTGATAATACTTTCTGTCGTTGCATGTAGTAGGGATAGTAGCGGTTGTCATGCAGGATACTTATAATTGTACTTTGGTGACACCATGTTTGCGAGCCACTTGTCTGCAGCTTGTACCAGAGTTCGTCTCAATATCCTGTAGAGCTCGTCCTCTTAACCTGGTGTACGCACAGCCCGGCGTCCTTCCTGCACGCTCGTCTGTCTGAAAGGACCCATCATCACACAAACGCCAAAAATTTGGTAAAATGTCGTGTGATGTGTTAGGTGCCTGCGAGGGTATTTGCTGTGGTATACTAGTATTTCCTTTTCGACTTTTTCCATCTGTTTGGCAGTACACAAACATGATCTCGCCTTGTTCTCGACATGCTCGACATGAAAACCGGACCAGTCTTGCGGCTTACAGTACGCTACGTCAATCAAAGAGCCTGCAGCACACGAGGAACTCACGATACGTGGACGAATTCGTCAGCACCATCTACCGTGGCAACGATGCATTTCCGGACACATGTTCATGGGACCTTTTTTCCTCAATTTGCAGTCAGGAATCTGTCCCTGCAGGTTGTCGGTTTTATGTCCACCCTATGTAGGCTGCTCTGTTTTCCACATATTGTAAAACATAAAAGCCGTGAGGTTTGTGAGTAGCTGTCTGTAGACTTCATTCTACAATTTATCATCTCTTTTCTTTCAGATGCCTCTTATCTCTTTTTTTCTTCTGTCCATTTTAATTTCAGTTAGCACAAAATTTCAAATGCTTCGCGTTTCTTCATACGGTTCATGTTTTGCTCCCATGCATCAATGTGATTCAGATGTACAGTTGTACAACATCCTTTCTCAATGGTGTGTCATTATTTCATTCCGGAACACTGTCGTTGAAGCTAGTGTGTAGTTTTTCTCGTTTTCACCGTCTGAATTGTATTTTATTTTTTGGATAAATTAATTTCTTTTATCATCTTCTTCACTTCTGTGCAATCTCTCTCAGTTTTGGTAGAGAGAATTCCGCTATTCTCTTGCTGTTACTCATTATTAAGAACGTATTCCTCTGAGTATCCTTAACCCAAGTCCGTGATAAACAGACCGTCTGTTTGCTTATAATACTGTCTAAGTGTTTCTTACTTGCAGCCAGACTGACCCGGTCGACACGAACGTTAGCACTGTCATGAAATATTTCTTTACTTTCATCCCTGTTGTAAAAAATTAAGGAGTTACCACAGTCCTAACGTTAATGTCTTTGTCTAATGACGTACATGTTAGTGGTATGATTCTTTACATTGGTAGTGAAAAAACATTTACTTTGACGATTGTGGCATTGTGATGTCGGAAACAATATGTTCAAAAAGAAGGTTGCGTAATGGGTCGAGATAAGATAATTCCCAGACTTTTACAATTAATTAACAATTACCGCTTCTTTTACACAAAAAGTATGCCAAAAGTATGACAATTAGTTTCCCGTACTCAGGAGGACTGAAAGTTACTTGAGGTTAGACGTAATTATTGTTAATGCCATGTACTGGAGACCAATGTTGGTAACTACAGTATCAGCGAAAAAACTTTTTATGTGCGCCCGTTGTTGTCAGTAAATAGTTTACAGAATGGCGTTCTATTGCAATCAACAACAACGACGGAAACAAAGCTAATGCTAACAGTCATTACACAGGCCGTAAACAATATTGTTCACAACGTGCCACAGTGGTGTAGACTGAGTTGGGACGAGACGATCAAAGTAGGATATTTCTGGCCCATCAAGTCGGGAAACAACAAAAAGAACCTAAACTATTGAGCATATATTCTCTCGCTCTCTGCTCGCAACTGTTAGTCTGAAAAAGAAAAAGATCTTTCTTTGTAGGAATTTTAATTTAATTTAATATCTGGATACGTTTTCGTTAGAGGCGGCAGTTTTCGAAATACACCAGAGAAATGTGCGTAAGTGGCCTTCAAAAGCACCCCACCCACACTCCAGGCCCTGTTTCCCAGCCGAACAGGATTTTTAGTTTGTCGTAGAAACACTCCCTCTTACCGCTCAATACACATGTGCGACTACAGGAATAATTTTATGCATACGTTTACAAAAGTCTTTTATCTTTCAATAACCTCACGGGAAAGCTTAAATTGACAATTGTAACGAAATGGTCAGCTAACCGGGTGGCGTAGCAAACCAGTCAATTGAAGACCAAAACAAGTAGAATATGAGAAGTAAAAAATGCAGTGACAAATTTTTGTAAAGTGCTTGGAGGGAATGCCACTAATGATAGGCTAAAAATTCTCACCCGTTGTGGATGAGTGTGTGGGTGAGGTGTTTGTACGTCACTTTCGTAGCTTTTCTTGGAATAACTCGAAAACTGCGGCCTCTAGCCGAAACAAATCTACTGCAGAATTAAACTATATTAAAGTTCCTACAAAGGAGGACCCATTTATTTTTGTCCCTAGAAGCAGTAGTTTGCATCCAGACATCGAGAGAATATTTGAAATTTCGTGCACTGCGCATACGTTGTACCTTAGGTGGTTTTTGTAACCCAGTTTGTGGTAGTTTCCCGACTTATATGATATTTTTTGTCCCCACTTGCTCCACACTACTGTGACACGTTGTAAACAATTATATTCTAAGCCTTGTATAAGCTTGTAAGTAAACTGCTCATAAATGTTATGTGATTTTGGACGTTTGGATTAAAAATCAAGGGCAGTAGCCTCTAGACTACGGTGAGCTATTTTAAGAAATAGTGAAAAAATTTTTCCTTATTTCGTATATACTTTTGCTTTAAGAAGTATGTAATAAATTACATATAAAAATGAGTAGCTTTTCTCCCCCCGGACCCTGTGTATGGCGTACTTACATAAACGGAGTGAGTCCTCTACTTCAGCCAATTTTCATTCGTAGTCTTTAAATAATTATTCTTTCTCATATTACACTTCAGAACGCGGCCGTATGAATTTTCAGGCAGGTACAAAGTAACACAATCAGATATGAACTACTTAATATTTGGAAATCAATTTTTATATGTATAAAAGTGCTATAATTGGAACTCGGACGAAATTATTGTGCTGTCTCATAACTGCAGCCCAATTACGAAGTTGACCTTTGGAAACCACGCGTGAAACGCAGTCAGTGTCAACAGTTGGATCAAGAAATATTTCTGTTTTATATTACACGACAGTTCTGAGAACTGCTAGCGCAACCTACCTTGGAGGGTGATATAGTGCGGGAGAGGGGAAATCGAATCCGACTGCCAGGTACTGACGACTCATCTGGTATGTCGGCAACCTTAAATGCGTTATTAGGCAATTTCGTAAGTCAGTATCTGTCGGGGAAACAAATTATGCAACTTGTTGCCTACGAATATGGAATAATTAGAGTTAACATGATTCACAGACAGAAGGCATACACAACACTTCCTTCATAAACTGAAGTGAATTAGTTCATTATGAACCGACCACCATACTTTTTCAGACGGCTGAATTTACCATCTAAAACTTTTTTTTTGAGTCTTTCTCAAATACATAACGAAGTAGTTCGTATTAAGATCAACCACGTCTACACCCATGTTCCAAATGGTGTGCAAGAGAAAGAGTATTTTTCTACCCTACGTTGTCAACATGAATGACATAACAGAGACCACGAAAGTATTCGCTTATACCTTTCGAATAATGATTAAGGAAGGAAAGCGGGTGGAATCTTTTATTTTCATGTTTCATTGACATTGAGACCATGGGTGTCGCAGACTTAGTTTCGCAAGAAATGAGCGAGAAATCGACTGTGGTAAAAAGGAAGAAAAGGGAAGGACCCACTGCAACACTCGCAGGCTATGATGTAGAAGAACCTTCCAGAACCCAAATCAAGGGCGTAGAACCACGTTATTCCCTGCAGTGGAAGAGGAAGACGGTCTAGATTCCAGTTTTCCATTGAAAACCAGCATACGCTCCAATACTCATTTGTCACACACTTCGTTATAGTGCACATAGAGTGGCTCGTGTATCTAAACCCGATTTCTTGAGTATCGGCCTATCGAAGATATTTTTAGTGCCAGCAACAACTGATAATTCTGCTCATGATTCTGTTAGCCAGCCGTATTAAACTTTTCGACCATTAATATATTAATATAGCAACTGGGGCTACATTTCCGACTTCAAAAAAGATGAGGTATTACAACTATCAAATGCAGCTAATATCAAAGATATGAAATGATACTCTTTAACAGATATCGAATTCATAATATAAGCAAACAATATTTAGTAAATGATGTGCTTCAATGAGGTGACGATTATTCTGATTTTTTTAAAAAAGAAAGCAAGTCGCACTACGAAGGAATTATTCAAATGGGACGAAAATCGGTAAATGTGATGTACATGTACAGATTAACAATGATCACAATTCCAGAAAAATTGTATCATTTATTCAAGAGAAACAGCTTCACAAACTGAACAAGTCAGCAACACGTTGGTCCACTACTAGCCACTATGCAAGCAGTTACTCAGCTTAAAATTGATTATTAGAGTTGTTGGATGTCATCCTGAGGGATATCGTGACGAATTCTGTTCTATTGGTACGTCAGATCTTCAAAATCCCGAGCTGGTTGAAAGGTCTTGCCCATAATACTCCAAACGTTCTCAACTGGGAGCGATCCGGTGACCGTTTTGGCCAAAGTAAGGCTTGGCAAGTATGAAAACAAGCAGTAGAAACTCTCGCCGTGTGCGAGCGGCCATTATCTTGCTGAAATGCAAGCAGAGGATGGCTTGTCGTGAAGGGCAGCAAAACGGGGAGTAGAATATCGTTGAAGCATTGCTTCGCTGTAAATGTGCAGCGGATGACAACTAAAGATGTCCTGTGAAAAGAAATGGTACCGCAGAGCACACCACTCAGGATGGTATCCCACCACTGTCCGGAACGTCTCCAGACGCGTCTTCACTGGTCACTGGGGCTCAGTTCGAAGCGGGACTCAATACTGAAGGCAATTATACTGAAGTCAATGAGACCCCAGCCCGAAAACGTGTCTGGAGAGTCCCTGCACAGCGGTGAGATACCAACCTGACTGTCGGCCACCATACGGTCCTACGACCAGGAGTGATGGTCTTGAGTGCACCTCCTTTCCATAGCAGGACCCCTGTGGTTGTCATTAGCGGCACCCTTACAGCACAGCGGTACGTCGACGATATTCTAAGCCCCGTTCTGTTGCCCTTCATGACAAGCCGTCCTGGGCTTACGTATCAGCAGGATAATCCCCACCCACAGTTGGCGACAGTTTCTACTGCTTTTCTTCGTGCTTGCCAAACACTACTTCGGCCAGCAAGATCGCCGGATCTCTGCCCAGTTCAAAAAGTATGGAGCATTATTGGCAGGGCCCTCCAAACACCTAGGAATTTTGACGTTCTAACGCGCCAGTTGGACAGAATTTGGCACGATATCCCTCAGGTGGTTATCCAACAACTCTGTTAGCCAATGCCAAATCGAGTTACTGCTTGTATGAGGGCCAGAGGTGGACTCTTACTCAATCTCTTGAATAAATCTCTTGAATAAATCATCCAATTTTTTCGGAAATTTTGATCGTTTGTTTGTCTGTGGTTGCACATTACATCAAATGATTTCCGTCCCATTCGGACAATTCCTTCATGGTTTGCCGTTTGTATTTTTTTTAATTTTTATTTTTTTACTATTTATTTGATCTTACAGTGCATTAATGTTTTAACAAGTAGACAGTCTCTAGCGAGAAAAATTTAAATAGTTAATCGTCAGCTTGCCGCTCTACTGGGGTTCTGCTTATAGTTCTAGAATACCTCTGTAGTTCGATTTAGTCGTCTACACATACTCAAAATACTACGAGGAACTCAAGGACTTAGATATATCTAGCTGTGTCTTCCCAAAATGGCTGGTCACTGACAAACGTGACAAAATCGCCTTCAGATAGAATTCCATGTGCCTCACCGTTCTTGTTTTTGAGAAAACAAACAAAACGGAAGAAAAGTTTGCACAGCCGCCAGTAACATTTAACAACAATTTACCAAAATTCTTCATCTCTTCTCGAACACCATTTCTTTCTTCTAGTCGTTCTATTTTAATTGTACTATACTAGGTGCACATAGCTGAATTATTTTGTAATCTTTGTTGGATGCTGACAGCGTTTAAGGAAATAAACAAAAAATATAATTGCACTCATATGTTTGTTTATGCAACTTCATTTTCTTTACTATCAGTTATTTTTAATAATAACTTAATAACTTTAACTTACTCCTAAATTATTTGGTATGTGGTTTATCTTTCGTTCGCGTCGAATTTCTTAATTCGATACTATTAGTGTCAGTCATATTTCTGTCAGTAAATTATTCATCAGGCGGAATCTCTTATTTCTCCTGTCTTGAATTATTAGATTAAATGAGCTCTTTAAACTAGATTTTTAATCATGTTTCAGAGAATTCGGTTGTATTTTGGTTCCGTAAATTAACCCACAATGCTCACTATTAATTTATTACGATTCATGAGTGCAATCTCAAAACATTACTTTAGTTGCAACTGCCTCTTTGATGGTTTCACTTACATCTAATTTATACTCAGAGTGAGTCCTATCATAGCAAATTCACTGTTGCTGCTATATGTTTATTTTCACCGTCCACGAAAGGGGCTATGTGAGGCCTGTGCACGTTTATATGGAACCTAAATGTAACCTGCCTCACATCAAATTAATTGGAAAAACAAATTTATATCGTGTTACTGCAGTTATGACTCCACATAATTCTTATTACTCTCATCGAGCATCTTCAGTGATAACGTTGAATCGTTTTACATCATTTCACTACATTCACCTCCCAATTGACTTTATTTTTCCTCTGTTATTTACACCGTTCATCTTTTATATTCGTATACCTTACTTGATGCAGTATACACAAACGTCCATCATATAACAACATTGTATATTTGGTTTGTCTTATAGCAAAGTTAATAAGAGATCGTGCAGTGTAACTTTGCGTATACCAGCTGGAATGTACAAACTATGCCTGTCACTGGAACTGGAGAAGGTATTGGACCGAAAATCTTTCAGGACATAAAATAAGTTGTTTTCTTAGGAAATTATGTGTAATGTAATATTAAAGTTGTCCTGTTTCCATCCACATAAGTTCGTCCAAAAAGCTCGACGCTTCGGTGAGTATCAGTCTTATATCCTGAAAGATGATATGAGTGAGGAAGGTCAAGAGACGAATTCACGTCGAAGCATCACTCCTACACAACGAAATCACCTGGATGGAAACTAGAAACCCTTATATTAATTTCATCCGCCAGGAAAGACAGCGATACATTTACACCCTGCGTTCCTAAGGCATCGTTCTTCTCAAAATTCCACGAGTTGTTTGGCTTGCTGTAAGTAAATATGCGCAGTTTTAAATGTTACTTTACCGTTGTCAGATGCTTCGTAGAAAATCGGAGAAACTAAAACACACTACCCAAAAATTGCCTTATAAATCCCCAAAAATTGTAATTTGTATCCTGCTTTACGTAAATATGCGCAGATTTAAATTTTACTTCACCGTTGTCAGATGCTTCGTAGGAAATCGGAGAAACTAAAACACACTACCCAAAAATTGCCTTATAAATCCCGAAAACCTGTAATTTTTAGCCTGCTTTACGTACATATGCGCAGATTTAAATGTTACTTCAGCGCTGTTAGATGCTTCGTAGAAAATTGGAGAAACTAAAACACTACTACTAAAAAATTGCCTTATAAATCACGAAAAACTGTAATTTGTAGCCTCACAATAGAGTTGCTCCTCGATCCATGACTTCATCATGACCTTACAGCTTCCTTGGTAAGAATATACACTGCCTGACAGAAAAAGTGAAGCACACGAGAGTGTAGGAGGAAAGAAAGTGAAACTATGCAGAAGGTATGTGATTATGTTTCAGTGGTTACAAGAGCGAGTCAGTTTACAAATTATCTGGCATTTTGAGCCCACTGATCAGATTGACGCTGCACGCTCTGTGGCCTGGACACGTAAACTGATTCGACTGGAAGGGTGTCATAAAACAGTTGTATCCACTCCTGATTTAAGCCGGCCTGCAACACCTGTAACTTATCTTTGGTATCCCGCATAGGGATGGAGTAGATGTCCGAGGTGGCCCCACACATGTTCTATCGGGGCAAATCTGTGGATCTTTCTGGACACGGAAGTAATTCATTGTTTCTAGACATATTTCAGGTCTAGACGAGGACAGTGCTGTCGGAAATGCTACTACGATACTGTCATTTGAGAACCAATACGAGCGCTTACTGAAAAGTAATACCTCCGAAATAATGTAAAAGCCCTTAAATCTCTTTAAATAAAACTAACTCTATTGACATTATACAAAATGGTTCAAATGGCTCTGAGCACTATGGGACTCAACTCCTGAGGTCATTAGTCCCCTAGAACTTAGAACTAGTTAAACCTAACTAACCTAACGACATCACACACATCCATGCCCGAGGCAGGATTCGAACCTGCGACCGTAGCGGTCTCGCGATTCCAGACGGCAGCGCCAGAACCGCGCGGCCACTTCGGTCGGCGACATTATACATCCTTATCCATTATCTATATATTTGTTTCTTAACATTTTTTATTACATTAGAACAGTAACTTTCTTTCCTTTGAACGTCCGAACGGTCGCGAAATGGAAGCCGCAGTGAAAATAAAAAATGTTTCACTTGCAACATTTAGTTACACCTTCCAGTCACTTCTCCATATGCCGCCACTCCGACTTTGACTTTTGTCGTAGCGTTGTACCATCGTTCCAATACCCTCGTCATAGACGACCTGTGATTTCCGCCAATTCCCTACGCTGGTCTGCAGTTCGATGTCAGTGCCAAAATGTCATCATAGCCAGCGGTTCACGTGAACATAGAGATGAAAATCGGAGTGAGCCAAGCCCGGACTGTATGGTTGATGGCCAAACACTTACCGTCGAAAACGGAGTACAAGTGTCTTTGTTCACCTGCATTGTGTGTCCGAGCACATCACACTTGGCGAGAGACTCTATTGTTCCAGGCACCTTTACGTGCTCACTTTGCGCTTAGAACTGAAAAGTGAGCCCTAACGCTGTCTATGGGCCCACTAGAAACATTGCACAATACTTCTGCACGAAGCTCCAACGAATTTTCAGTGTAGTTTTAATTTCGTGACTGATCGAACCTTGGAAAAAAAATAGGACTCGTATTAAATATCAAATAAAGCCGTGATGATGAGGTTCCGGTTTCTGAATGTACATTGCCACAGTAAATACGCTATGACAATAGACATATTTTATTATTAGATTTTCTTGAAGTATTTTTATCGACTGAAAACTACTAACATTTAATCCCCTCCTGTAAAACTGTGCAGTGCATACGGGAGACCCGCCACAGTGACGAGTCCATAACATGTGCTGTAAAGTTGGTCTCCGTCTACCATTTTATTCTCCTCTTCCGCCCCCCTACCGCACCCACATACACACCTTCTTCCATTACCAAATTAACAATTCTAATTCTTCTCATCCAATCCCCAACATTCTCTTCTAGCATCATATATCAACAGCTTCTCTTCTCTTCCTGCCTGATCTGTTTACTGTCCACATTTCGCTTTCTGGAGGCTTCCAAATGCTCAAATTTATTATTTGAAAGACATCACTTTTCCACCGTTGATTATAATGTTTTACTTTACAGTACAAGCTTGCAGCTGCGGCACTTATTAGGCCCATTCACATATCAAAGACAAACTGCTTTTTGGAAAAGTAAATAGTTAAAACGCGCCCCTTGTTTTCCCTATCCAATCAAAAACGGACGAATACGACTAATGATGTAGCCACTTATTTCAGGGCGCTGCAATGTACAAAATACATAAGAATTGAGAATATTGATAATTAGCACGAGCTCAGGCAGTGCGTTGGAAGTTGCCAAAAGCTTTCTCATGGTTGACGTGCGTGTTGAGATGAGAACATGGGCAAAATTATGGGTATGACCCTAAAACGGCCAGCGCTAAGGCGTAACTTGCAAAATCGTAATTGCATATTGAAAAAAGAATTTACAGTCAACGGCGGAAATATGGGGAAATTGATTTTTATTTCCACCCCCAGTACCAGAAGTTTACAAAAAATTTAAACTTATATTTAATGTCAACAAATTTCTCTTTTTCAGTCATGCTTATGTTGCTATCGGAAGTTCGTCTTCTACATCATCATTACTTCGATTAGCGTCACTTACATTGCTGCACAAATAGCAAATTCGTCTGCTGCATTCCTGATTTAATTACATCGACATTACATGACTTAATTAAATTACGTTCCATTACCCTGGAATTAATCAGTTGAATCTATATGGTTCCAGGGACCTTTTCAAGTCTCAAACATCTACGATGTATATATGCAGACTGACGCGACGAATGAAGATTTATATCAAGGCTGCGATTCTAACTAGGGTTTCCTGCTCACTAGGCAAACGTGCTAACTACTACGCCACCCTGGCACAGTGACTCTGCACAGCCGCACAGACTACCCTACCACGCCTCCCTCCTCAATCCAAATTGCCGTTCATACCTCGGCTCACGTGGTATCCACCCTAAACTCAAACAGCTTTGCAGAAGCTCTCCACTGTATTGGAATAGCATCTCAGAATCGAACAAAACGGCAGATCCTGCTGTTCGAGTTAAAGGGGAATACAAAGTGGGATGAGGTGTGAATGAGAATTTGGACTGAAGGGGTGCTAGGTTACGTGTAGTTGTACAAAGCCACTCTGCCAGGGGGGTGTGGTGTTTAGCGGATCTGCCAACTGAGCAGGGAACTCGGAATCGAAGTCCGGCCTTGGCACAGATTTTCGTCCACCGCTTCAGTCTGCATATGTAGATCCTCAGTCTACTCACGTTGATGGTCATCGCATAATCTCTTTTCAAGACACTACTCATTCCGTACAAGTGCGCTTGTAAGTTCTTCACCGTGTCGGAGAGAAAAACAGTTTCATCGGCAAATATAAGAAGTTTTCATTTCGTCTCCATGAACTTCAATTCACTTTCCCAATTTCTCCTTGGTTCCCTTCGAAGCTTCAATAAGGCGATGGGCCACTACTCTCACTGGAAGCTCTATGCGCTGTAACGGGAAGAATGGGTGTAGCGAGTAGGCAGCTTATTTCAGGGCGACACGACACGCAAAGTGTGTAAGCAGGGAGACAATCGATAATTAGCGCGCGGCAAGCGGCGGGCACGCAGCCGCTCAGAGCCAGTGTTCTCGGCGCGACAAAGGCAGGAGCGGCGCGTGGGCACGCCGCCCACTCAGGCGTGCAATTAGTTGCAGGCGCCACCTGCGGGGCCGCGCGGGCTGCCCTCCGCTGCCTGCTGCCGGCTGCTCCGCCCGGCCGCCGCGCCGCGCCGAGCCACTGCCACCAGCTGCCAGAGCGCGCCCAGCCAAAACACCCGCCTGCGCCCCACACTGTCTGACACGGCACGTGCCGTACGCGGGTTATTTTCACGGACTCCAGAGAAACGGGCAGCCCAGTTGTGGTTGCAGAATCGTTGGCACACCAGATCACGTCCTACTGTAATGCTCAGTTCAGGAGCGGCTCATTGTTTGAAGACGCAGAGTCGAAGTCGCTCCAAATTATACAGAGCGTTAGTGGTATAAGCGCAGATATTGTGGCCATTGGTATCTTAACATGTACCCACTGCAATGTGTTACTTCTTTTTCTCTGCGTCTGTCTTCCCACAAGCACGTCACATCATTTACTACTTAATGGTTCCTGTGTAGTCACAACTGCACCACTAAGTGGACGACGCCTGTCACTGCATACTAAGCGTTTTGCGTCCATACGTCAGTACTTTAACAACTGAACTGGTGCCTAGGGAAAATCATCATTCGTAGACGTGAGAGAGTGTTAGTACAGCCGTTTGACCATTACAATCAAAATTATGAAAATGACTCTAAAATAGCTGCTTGGTCGCAAGATAATAGTCAAAGGATGTTTCTGTACCCATTTGTTATTTATTATGCTCTGACTGTCATCATTTAACAGATGAATAATTTTTTTTAACAGTCTTGGAAATTTATGCAGGTGTTTTTAAACAGGGCCTATGCTAAAACATAATTGAACAACAAAGACGTGTAAAACAAAAGAGACACCAATTAATGGAGGACGAATATACAATTTTGACAGGAGTGGCAATTAACATAAAGTTTACTGGTTCGCGTATCAAGTAACTTGATGACCTAACGCGTGTGCTGCTTACAGTCGAGTGACGTTACTGGCAGATAGACCCACAAACGAGGGCTTTTAGACCATAAGTAGATTTAAGCACTGTGGCAGTGCCGTAAATGCCCGATACATAATCGTAAATTGTAATAACATTATCTCTTAGAGAAGATGTACGAATTTATCTTTCACTACAAATAAAAGTTAATACCAACCTCAAACAAAGACCAATCCCAATAAGAGAGATTATTTACGCCAAGTGAAGATAGAAAAAAAATCTATGAATATTTTATGTCAAATACAGTAATATGTTTTGAAATTACCACTTGCAACTACACTCCTGGAAATTGAAATGAGAACACCGTGAATTCATTGTCCCAGGAAGGGGAAACTTTATTGATACATTCCTGGGGTCAGATACATCACATGATCACATTGACAGAACCACAGGCACATAGACACAGGCAACAGAGCATGCACAATGTCGGCACTAGTACAGTGTATATCCACCTTTCGCAGCAATGCAGGCTGCTATTCTCCCATGGAGACGATCGTAGAGATGCTGGATGTAGTCCTGTGGAACGGCTTGCCATGCCATTTCCACCTGGCGCCTCAGTTGGACCAGCGTTCGTGCTGCACGTGCAGACCGCGTGAGACGACGCTTCATCCAGTCCCAAACATGCTCAATGGGGGACAGATCCGGAGATCTTGCTGGCCAGGGTAGTTGACTTACACCTTCTAGAGCACGTTGGGTGGCACGGGATACATGCGGACGTGCATTGTCCTGTTGGAACAGCAAGTTCCCTTGCCGGTCTAGGAATGGTAGAACGATGGGTTCGATGACGGTTTGGATGTACCGTGCACTATTCAGTGTCCCCTCGACGATCACCAGTGGTGTACGGCCAGTGTAGGAGATCGCTCCCCACACCATGATGCCGGGTGTTGGCCCTGTGTGCCTCGGTCGTATGCAGTCCTGATTGTGGCGCTCACCTGCACGGCGCCAAACACGCATACGACCATCATTGGCACCAAGGCAGAAGCGACTCTCATCGCTGAAGACGACACGTCTCCATTCGTCCCTCCATTCACGCCTGTCGCGACACCACTGGAGGCGGGCTGCACGATGTTGGGGCGTGAACGGAAGACCGCCTAACGGTGTGCGGGACTGTAGCCAAGCTTCATGGAGACGGTTGCGAATGGTCCTCGCCGATACCCCAGGAGCAACAGTGTCCCTAATTTGCTGGGAAGTGGCGGTGCGGTCCCCTACGGCACTGCGTAGGATCCTACGGTCTTGGCGTGCATCCGTGCGTCGCTGCTGTCCGGTCCCAGGTCGACGGGCACGTGCACCTTCCGCCGACCACTGGCGACAACATCGATGTACTGTGGAGACCTCACGCCCCACGTGTTGAGCAATTCGGCGGTACGTCCACCCGGCCTCCCGCATGCCCACTATACGCCCTCGCTCAAAGTCCGTCAACTGCACATACGGTTCACGTCCACGCTGTCGCGGCATGCTACCAGTGTTAAAGACTGCGATGGAGCTCCGTATGCCACGGCAAACTGGCTGACACTGACGGCGGCGGTGCACAAATGCTCAGCTAGCGCCATTCGACGGCCAACACCGCGGTTCCTGGTGTGTCCGCTGTGCCGTGCGTGTGATCATTGCTTGTACAGCCCTCTCGCAGTGTCCGGAGCAAGTATGGTGGATCTGACACACCGGTGTCAATGTGTTCTTTTTTCCATTTCCAGGAGTGTACATGCACGTCATATTTGGTAGCGTCGTAAGACTTTGGCCATCTAGCATCAGCAAGCCCTCGTATGTTGGACTGTCTGCCTTCCATGTCATTCCGTTGGAAGCAGCACGCATGTTAGGTCATGAAGTTGTTAAATCAGTAGACTAGTAAACTTTATGTTCCTTTCCACGTTAATAGACATTCTTACCAAACTTTTCAATTCATTCTGTAGTAAATGGTGTGTATTTTCTTTTAAATGCCTTCATTGTTCGATTGTGCTTTAGCATAGGACCTCTTTTATGTCACTTGCCTAAATTTGCAATTTTATAAAAAAATGTTTTTTTCTTACAAAATTGTCACGAGGTTATCTGAGCATGGAGAGAGCCCGAGACACGTAATGAATGATAAATGGGTCTAGAAACATCCCGTGACTATTCTTTTGCGACCAACAAGCTATTTCAGAGCCATTTTCGTCATTGTGAAAAATCACTATTGATTGCTTGCTCTTGCCGCATGTACTTGGAGGTAATAACCAACCTCAAAACACACCACTCCTAGTAACTACAGATGTAGTAAATAGCCATGTAATGTTGTTTTAGTACACTCTCCTCAGTCATTAATAGATTTATCTCCATTTATACCCCTCCCACGGTGTATATTAAAATCTATTTTCATTAGTGTATTCAAATCATCAGGACGCGTTTCGAATTTTTTTCAAAGGGTTTTAAATGTTAGTATACTTTCTTGGTACTTGTGCTATCTAGTACGTGTTTAGAGCAGCTAGTGGCCGTGGTGATCCAGCACGTAGAGTACTAGACTCCGGCCATGGAGGCCACATGTGTCCTGGGTTCAGTCTCATGGGCGAGCATTTCTCCTCGTTCCCGTCACTTCGGGACGGTACAAGGTTCACTCAGCACGTACCAAATAAATGTGATCTTGATGATAAGCGGACAGGGCACTGGGCTCGCAGCCCGCCCGCTCCTACTGCCGCGGCGAAGAACGGTTATGCTGTACGTACAGGCATACCAATAGCCCTCCCGTAGAGTGTGTCACAGACTTTGCCTTTCAGTAGCTAATGTTAAGGATGGGTCTTGAAATGCTATTATTCCATGTAGTGGAGGTCCAAGGCTTCTATGGAGCACAACTTTCGTGGGCGTCCAGAAGGCATAGTTTGTATAGCCTAAGGGTACGAAACAAACTGAGAAGCCATGCACTCCTGCGGTGGCAAGCTATAATCACCAGATCAGAGATTACAAAACCTTTGAGACTTTTATGTGTGTTGCAAGGGCAGACGAGAAATACCAAATGCACAATAATGATGTCTTGGTATACAGGATGATTTCGTGATGATGATATAAACTTTCAGGGATGATCGAGAACGGTCAGTGTTTCAATTAGAGGCAAGAGACACTGGTCAGGAAACGACCGAGTCTAAAACTGCAGGTGAAGGTCGTTCTGATACCTCTGTCAGTAAAACAGATGGGCTGGTACTGTTGTTATGATTGTAGGGTAGGTATCTTTCGAGGCGGTAGTATGGACCACAACAAAAAGAAAATTCTAGTAAACGTGTGCTCTAATAAGCACACCTAAAGAGCTGTGAGCACTCATTCGATATTGTGAAACACACACTTCTACTGAAGAAGTGAAGAAGTGCCGATAACTGTTAAGGTATGCAGTTTAGAACCCATAATTGCGGAATTTTTTTCTTATTTTGTTCCATACTACCATCTCTTAAAGTTGTCTACTCTACAATCACAGCAATAACACTACCAGTACACATATTCCATTGTCAGGAGTATCAGAAAGATTTTCGCGTACGTCTTTCGACCTGGTCGTTTGCGGTCCAGGGTCCCTTACCTCAAGTGGATAAATTTACCCTTCTTCACCATCCCTGTCGCATTAGCTGAATCAGAAGAAGCCAGTATCTGGCAACCTTACGAAACATGCTTGCTCAAAATTGTGGAAATGATGATAGTCAAGTTGGTTGTCTAAAGTAATCCTCCATCCACTTGGCCGTTTTCTTGGTAACCTGAGTGTTTAAATAAGCCCCCATCTCTGCCTCACTGGGATCCAATTTCTTCTGCCGTCAAGACGCATTTTCGGTGGCTATCACAGTCAGACTCCAGATCACATGGTCCTAACCTTAGACACCGTGTTTGAGACACGTTAACTAATTGCTACAGGCAAGTTCGATAAAGACTTGCCAGTTAGTCGCAAGAATCTTGTTGCTCGCTAGTTTCGCCGATCAGACTATCTGGAATTACAATGACAACTCATAATCATGATCTCATCCGCGCCAACGATACCCAGATGCCGATGGCAAGGTAATCCGCCACTTTCTACTGCCATGTGCCAATATTAGTATCTCCTTCGGTCGCCCTAAATTACGTTTTTTATTTTCTTCATTTCTGTGGTTCTTACCTGTGCGTGTGCGACTTTTCGTGATAGACCGAGCGCTGTTTTCGAGGCCAGTAACAACTATATTGTATCCAACCATTTTTGCCTCCTACTTCAGTAACTTTTTACCTTTTTCAGTTGCGTGAGTTTCATTGTTAGCATATTTGTGCGTCATTGTCGAAAAACAAAATTTAGTTAGTTTGTGCTACTCCTTTTCATTAATAAGCTATCTTCACACCTGATCTACTCCACTGTTATTGAGAAGACAAGCCGGCCAGTGTGGCCGAGCGGTTCTAGGCGCTACAGTTTAGAACCGCGCGACCGCTACGGTCTGATGACCTCAGAGGTTACGTCCCATAGTGCTCAGAGCCATTTGAACCATTTTTGAGAAGACAAGGTAGAAACTGGTCAGCATTAAGACATGAATTAGACGCTTTAGGCACGACCAGCTCAGGGAGTTGGGTAGTCAGTAGTGGATGCTCGTCTCGAAGTCATACGACTTGTACGCGCTTTCAAGTTTTCACGCTATCTCCGCATTACTTTCTTGTTCTACATAGTATACGAATGCTTCTCCTGCTTTCACACCGCTTGTAACTCTTACTCAGTTTCGCCAAATGCTTGTCACTTTCAGATGTGCTTAATCCACAAAAGGCTTTGTACAGATAGACAAAGTTAGGTCCTTTTAACATCGCAAAGTCATTTAACATTACAATGAATGTACATCATATCATCCCACGATAGAAGACTGAAATTAAAATATTGTTCTGCGTTGTTATATAGGGGAGAACATAGGCATATTGGGAGGATACAATATTACGATGCTTTGTTGTTAATATGAGCGATGCAATGTCCCTGCGGGCCTGCATGTATTGTCCTAGGAACACTGCATCGTACTTACGAACAACACAGGCATTACAATATCGTATTTATCCGCCAACACCGGGCAAGCGACTTTCAATTAAAATGTCTCACCTGCACTGCAATATGAACAATGGATGTGCGAGTCAGACTGTAGACATGTGGTTGAAGACATATGAAAGCTATGGTCTGGCCGTAAAGCATGCTTGAATAGCCTATTTCTACTGCTGGCGATATGCAGAGAAGTCCGCCAGAACCGACTTCGACTCATGGATCCCCTACAGTGTGTCAAGTACTGTACCTTAACCTGTACCTTAAGGTACCTGTACCTTAACATGTGGCTCAGTTTCTCCCACTACTTGCAGCGATGGTGCGCAGACTACAGGTGGCATTTAGATATTACCTTACTGCTGGACGTTTATTTAAAGTTCGGTCCGATATCCTCACCAGCTCGCCACGTGGAGGTGAACTGGGACTTACAAATGTACGAGCGCGGGCTGCTGCCTTATATTTGAGCACAATGGAAGGAACTGAGGATCCATCAACATATTTCACTTACGGGCAGCTTATTGGAGGAACTGATGTCAGCATCCATCCTGCCATCTGTTACGATTGCGGACATCGCTCCCTCTCTTCTCCGCATCTCGGCATTCATACTCCAATATAGTTACGTGCGTCCTGAACTGGCGACCACTCGAGTTCCTAAGGTGAGAGATATCTATCGTTTGCTGCTGAGATCCATCCCTCGCAATGTGAATGAGAGTAAAAGCCCGGCCACAACATCCCCGCCTCCCTAAACGGGTACGAGCAACGTCGTACATTGTGGTCAACCTGAATTACGTGGCACGACACAGGTAGCACGCTATTGGGCTCACAGATTCTCCCCACTTCCCGAAAACCCGCCAATACTGTTTAACATGTGCAACAGCGTTTGACGTATGGAGGCTGGTACAGAAGATCCTCGCGGTCGCCTTCGTGCCCCGCCCCACAAGATTGACCCCCGGCACCTCCTATATTCTGCAACGATGAGAAGATGCGCGATTATAGGCAATCCGGGTTCGAGTCCCGATTCGGCCCAAATTTTTACTTTGTTCATTCCATTACACAGCTGACGGTTGTTCATCTTCGCAACTGCGAATATATTTCCTGTAAAGTGGAGGATAGCATCGAATTCTGTATCTTTTTGTGGTTTCTGTGGCCAATCAGGTAAAACTGATGTTTAAAAAAATATTTCTAACGAAGCAAAGTAAAATTTAAAAAAAATAAAAGATAATACGAAAAATTAAAAACATATGCACACGGCATTGATTGTCATACCTTAAAATTATATAAAATATAGGACGTCAAATTTAGCATTTAAAGCCAAGTTTTGAAACTTTGTTCACAAAAACACGTCTGAGTAACCACATGATTAACATACAAATGAAGAACCACATTTTATAAAAACATTTACCATTAATGAAAAAATACAAGCACCCAAAGTCAGTCCTACAAGCAACTGCAAACGTTGTCCCTGTGATAAAATGAGGGCAAACAGTTGTCAGTAAAAACTGTTAATGTGAAATTATAAAATACAATGCTCTCAAGACAGCAGTGCCGTCTACTGAGCCTTGGGTAGTGTTGCACAGCTGTTGCCGGTGCCGCCCACCTGTTAACCTCCGTGTTTTTGGTAGCGCGCAGTAGGCGCAGCGTGGTCGCCTCGAGCCGCATGGTCGCCCCGGTCGTCAGCTGTCGCCCCTCTCCAAAAAAGTCTCTCTTTGTACGATTCGCTGGAGGATCAGATCGTCGGAAACACTGAAGAAGGAACTACGGGAATAACCTTTCTGACCTTTCCCCGCATGTACGGAATCCAGCATGTTGTGTGTCTGAATTTCAAGTTCTTCAAACAACTGTATCTAGTGCCTGTCCCTTATCTGCTCTACGCAGAATCTTAATATTTATTTGTGGGCATTCGATAGAGTATTTACATTCTACCAAGTACTCACCGAAAGCTGCCTAATTGCTACGGAGGCGTTGTTAACGGCGTCGATGCTCGTAAGCTTTGTAAAAATTTTGGCTAATGTCAAATCTAAAATATTAAGCTTGTCATTTGCTTCCATCTCAACCATGAAAGTTATATTTGTGTCTGTTTCGTTTAATTTGGAAGCCAAATGATTTAGTTCAGCTTACCTTTGAATAATATGATATAGTCAACATACTGTTCGGGGTACACAATGGTTTCGGTTATTTGTGGGTATTTATTGAAGAATCTGCGTTCCATATCATTTACAAATATCTGTGGCAATATTCAGGATGAGTTGTTTCGGACTGCCAAGCCAACATGTTGCTGATAATTTTCTTGAAATAATTGAAATCCAGCAGCAACTCTAAAAATTCAGTCAGTTCAACTGTATCACCGGTGCTTAATTTTCCGTACCCAATTACGTTCTTGTTGATTGTTTCAATGGTTTCTTTGACTGGAACGTTTGTATACAGACTGATGATGTCAAGCGAAGCTAATATGGCTTCTTACGATATTCCAACATCTCTAGTAATGCTGAGTAATTCAACGCTGTTTTTAATGTTGACTGTAATTGACTGTACTTCATGTTGACAACTCCACATTTTATATCCTTTCACTCTTGCTAAGCAAAAGTATTTTCCTATCATTCTTAATATTTCTTGTCTTAGATCCGTGTTCATTGATGCTGTCCAAGCCTTATGATCACTGATACCCTCCTCTACATTAACTGATTTGAAAAGTGCATGTCTATTTTTTATCAAATCTTCTTAGACGTTACCTAACTAGTTGATTCTCTATCTATATTTCGCAGTACTTTTCGGACAAGGTATTCAAAATGTCACACGAATATCTGTTTCTAGCATCAGTTTTGATAGCGTGACTCTCCCATTCTATAGCTGGCAAACTGATGTCTTATCTCACTACAGTAGCCTGATCAAGCAAGTTCTCACGATATTCTGCACATTCTCTCTAAAGCGCACTGCCACGACAACTCCTGACGTAGGGGATCTATAAAAGCAACCGATTACTGTGTCTAATCCGCATTTAAGGCTTAATTTCACCCAGATTATTCACATTCGGAATAACTTCACTTGGCATTATCGAATTCCTTACTGCAGTAATGATATAAAATCTGCATTTAGAATTTCGTTGCTTTTCACTTTCTGTTTGAATAAAGTGTGTAATACTATCTGATCATTATTATATTTCATAAGTGATACTAATATTGATAATTTAACGTGGATGCTCCTGCTGTTTACTAGTATCATATTAACCTGTCTTCTTTCCGATCTGCGAGGCCGAACGTTCTCTGATAATAATATTGATGGTCTCTCTCCGATTTCAGGAGCCAATTCATCACTGATCCCAAGTGGGTGTTTCCTCTAACTCTAGTAGCCCCGCTTCATGTGTGTCACGGATGCCCGTCCTATTGAGGAGGGGGCGGGGTGGGGGTGGGGGGGGGTATAAATCTGCACCAGGTATCGGAGATCGGAAGACTCGTATCCGCTATCGTCGCAGAATGGCTTCGACCTACTACTGCTATCCAAACCACAGGACGCTAAACGATTCTGGGTACAATGCTACAAATAATAAGTAAGCTTGCACCCCATTTGCGATACTAGCTGCCTTCACCAGTTCCGCCAACCGCTAAAGGAATCAACCCAAGTGGCAAGAGTCATTCGTGCGGACGTCAGCCAAGATTTGCAGCCGGTTGCACCAAGAGAGTTCATTAGCTGCCGGCCCGGGCATCGTTCAGATTTCGAACGGAACCTCCCTCAGACTTTCCACGCGCACCCATGTCGTCTTTCCCGACATGCCGGCTATTACCTTGAGGGACTCAATTACCCGCCAATTTTGGAGCTCCCAATGACCACTTCTCCGGACTGGGTGGGAAAATCAGCTACTGGTCCATGGAGGAATCCCGAGTTGCTCAGATATATCAACACTCGTTAGCACCTAGTACCTTCTGCTACTGCGTAAGCGACAGCCATGCGGTCAGTTTCCACTTTCACCCTCTGTCCAGGGAGACACGAACCCACCACTGTCCACCAGTCACACTCCAGTGAAGACTGACTGGTTAGATGTTGCATTGTCGGAACACGCAGTGACAACAGGGTTTCGAGGGGATTCCAACGACACCAATTGTGTCGAATCTTCCGCCACTGGTATCCCAACGTCGTTAAAGCTTCGAGCAGTAGCCAGAAGCCTGTAGACCGTGGCCAACGAAGCTTCCAGCTGTTTCTGAACAGAGAACAGTTCTCCTTGTGTCCAGTCTCTATCCGTTTCGTACTGTGTGGAAACTGTGTAATGTCACAAAAATACAACAAAGGAGTCAGGATTAATTGAGAAAGTATAGACGTCAGCAAGAGATAAAATTACTAGGCTGGGGCGCTACTGAACTTGCGATGCAAAAGAAAAATAAACGAGAAAGAAATAAAAAAAACTAGAACTCAAATCTGCTCCATGAAGTTCTCACTCTACACTTATATCGTAAAATCCACAAGCTCTTAAAACCAAATTACATTACAGGAAACATATATGAAGAGTTCGTATTCAATAGAAATTCAGTTCACGCAGAATGTAATAATAACAACAATAAAAACCGCAAGGAGCTAGAAAATTTGATCAGCACTAATGAACTCAGATAAACGCACAGATATTATCCACTTCTTGACAGATGCTCGTAAGAAAACAGTAAAATCTCTGTACAACAACAAATAACTGAAACAACTGTTGCTGCTACTACTATTGGCGTTGCTCACTTGTGGGCAGCTGGAATGCCTCCTATCGTGGATGCTAAGCATTCCGGTCTATTGTCCTTGTCGACACAAGCGCACTGCAGACTTCTCCTTGACTCTTTTACAGACTTCTTTTTTCGCTTCCTGATTGTTTTTCTACACTGACTCTCCTTCGATACGTCGATCAATTTCTGTTGGCTGCAACAGGACTCGAGTTTGTAGATGTTTTCTTACTACGAACTGTAACCATGTTTATGAACTAAGAAACAACGAAATACCACTGACAGATGTGTGCGTAACCCCCATGTAGCACACATGATGTCATAGGTACGACAGTTACAGATCGTATAAAACTACAAGAACAACTCTTGGCGCAGCAAAAAGCTCGACAAGACCACTTACTGCTACAGCAGAAACTAGCATCAGAGACGAATCCAACACCAGAAGTGCAATTTACAACATTTCAGCCACAGTTACCAGCCTACAAAAGTGAATCACACATTAAATAACTGAATCGGCACTTCGAGGTAGTGCGATCTCTATCAGTTGCTGAGGAATCTCGTCCATTTAGTGGTCTCGGTGTCTTTACCTTTCAAGAAATCTACAATGTTTTAGGGACATGCTCTTATAAACAAGACTCTTGAGGTAGCTTTCTGGCTGAAGTTTAATGAGTCACTAAAGCAGAGCAGTCATTTTATCCGTAAGTGCCAGATCTTCGCTGCCTAATTCACATATACAGATATATATATGTCAAAATCGTCTGAAGCCATATCCTAACACACAAATAAATAATGAAGTAGTGCACAGTGCAATGAAGCCCAGTATGAGGTATTAATTACCGAAGTAAATCCAGTTAGAGTCCGCCAAGCACAACTATCGGCGTAATATAGTGTACCGGTATCAGGAAATCCGGCAGCACGATAAATGCCTGTAGCCTCCAAGCCAACCAGCGTTGTTTGAGGAAATATGTCAGACCCACCGCAACACGACTGCAAAAACTAGTGCAAACCGTCAAAACCAGGAGCAAGCAATAGCCGAAAGACATCAAAAAGTCCTGGCATTCTACTTAGGCTGTTTCAAAACTCATGATTAATTATTTGCAGATAGTATAGGTTTGCGCACTCCCACTGTGGACAGCTCATAACTTCTAACAAAGACATTCTAAAATTCATCTATATTTTACATCTTCTAAAAGTTCTCACTGTTAGTTCTTTTCAGTCTTCTGGCTGGTCTGATGCGGCGTGCCGCGCCTTCCCCTCCCGTGGTTGCCACTGCATCTCACAGTAGCACTTAACACCCAACGTCCTCCGTGACTTGTTAGATACACTCCAGACTCTCTATTCTCCTACGGGTTTTGGCCTCTACGGTTCCCACTAATCCCATGAAAGCTATTTCCTAGTGCCTTAAGACATGCCTTATCATCTTCTGCCTTCTTCTTAGCAGTGTTTTTCACTTAATCCCTACCTCGCCGATTATGTAGAGAATATCTTTGTTTCTTATCTTATCAGTCTATTTAATTTTAGCATACTGTAACACCACATCTAAAACATGTCGATTATTCTTTTCTGATTTTCTCAAAGTCCATGATTCAATTGCATACAATGGCTTGCTCTAGATACTGTGTATAATGTTTTTTTTTTTAAATCCGAGTTTTTGCTCTTCTACCGGCCAGCGTGGCCGAGCGGTTCTAGGCGCAACAGTCTGTAACCGCGCGACCGCTACGTTCACAGGTTCGAATCCTACCTCGGGCATGGATGTGCGTGATGTCCTTAGGTTAGTTAGGTTTAAGTAGTTCTACGTTCTAGGGGACTGATGACCTCAGATGTGAAGTCCCATAGTGTTCGGAGCCATCTTGCTCTTCTACTCTTAAGCATTATTCCCTCGTGGTTCTTGTGCATAAATACACTCCTGTAAATTGAAATAAGAACACCATGAATTCATTGTCCCAGGAAGGGGAAACTTTATTGACACATTCCTGGAGTCAGATACATCACATGATCACACTGACAGAACCACAGGCACATAGACACAGGCAACAGAGCATGCACAATGTCGGCACTAGTACAGTGTATATCCACCTTTCGCAGCAATGCAGGCTGCTATTCTCCCATGGAGACGATCGTAGAGATGCTGGATGTAGTCCTGTGGAACGGCTTGCCATGCCATTTCCACCTGGCGCCTCAGTTGGACCAGCGTTCGTGCTGGACGTGCAGACCGCGTGAGACGACGCTTCATCCAGTCCCAAACATGCTCAATGGGGGACAGATCCGGAGATCTTGCTGGCCAGGGTAGTTGACTTACACCTTTTAGAGCACGTTGGGTGGCACGGGATACATGCGGACGTGCATTGGATCAGCAAGTTCCCTTGCCGGTCTAGGAATGGTAGAACGATGGGTTCGATGACGGTTTGGATGTACCGTGCACTATTCAGTGTCCCCTCGACGATCACCAGTGGTGTACGGCCAGTGTAGGAGATCGCTCCCCACACCATGATGCCGGGTGTTGGCCCTGTGTGCCTCGGTCGTATGCAGTCCTGATTGTGGCGCTCACCTGCACGGCGCCAAACACGCATACGACCATCATTGGCACCAAGGCAGAAGCGACTCTCATCGCTGAAGACGACACGTCTCCATTCGTCCCTCCATTCACGCCTGTCGCGACACCACTGGAGGCGGGCTGCACGATGTTGGGGCGTGAGCGGAAGACGGCCTAACGGTGTGCGGGACCGTAGCCCAGCTTCATGGAGACGGTTGCGAATGGTCCTCGCCGATACCCCAGGAGCAACAGTGTCCCTAATTTGCTGGGAAGTGGCGGTGCGGTCCCCTACGGCACTGCGTAGGATCCTACGGTCTTGGCGTGCATCCGTGCGTCGCTGCGGTCCGGTCCCAGGTCGACGGGCACGTGCACCTTCCGCCGACCACTGGCGACAACATCGATGTACTGTGGAGACCTCACGCCCCACGTGTTGAGCAATTCGGCGGTACGTCCACCCGGCCTCCCGCATGCCCACTATACGCCCTCGCTCAAAGTCCGTCAACTGCACATACGGTTCACGTCCACGCTGTCGCGGCATGCTACCAGTGTTAAAGACTGCGATGGAGCTCCGTATTCCACGGCAAACTGGCTGACACTGACGGCGGCGGTGCACAAATGCTGCGCAGCTAGCGCCATTCGACGGCCAACACCGCGGTTCCTGGTGTGTCCGCTGTGCCGTGCGTGTGATCATTGCTTGTACAGCCCTCTCGCAGTGTCCGGAGCAAGTATGGTGGGTCTGACACACCGGTGTCAATGTGTTCTTTTTTCTATTTCCAGGAGTGTATATGTTAGTAGTCTCTCCGAAATTTGCTTCCAAGGGTGAAACATTATTTGCCATTTTTCTATATATTATTCTCGTCAGCAAATTCGGTGCATTGTCTATTAAGCTTATTGTATGATGGTTGTCACATTTATGTGCCCTTGCTAACTTAAACGTTGTATGGATGATATTCTTCCGTAGTCCCATGTCATGTCCCCAGTTCCTACATTAGTATAATAATTTCATTGCCACTTTCGGTAGTGAATTTAGAAATTTGGAGAGAATGTAGCAATCCCTACTGCTTTCCTTGTTCACAAGTTTTCCAAAGCTTTGTCACTGACACTAAATACTGGATCTCATATATCTTCCAAATAGAAATCCATTTCGTTATATCAAAGTTAGTAGACGGTTACTCTCCCTCGAAGAAGCAATCCGCGTAGTCTTTCCGCGAATCCCCTCTATCGTCTGCGTTTGTCAGTGGAAATCGCTTTGCAGTCTTGATGTTGACGTCTTAGCTTTAATTTCTCAGAAAGGTACTCCGCTTTTTCTCTATGCTGAATGTGTTCTTCCGATGACCGGTTCCATTTCAAATTCTTCATATTTTTCCTGCAGCCATTTGGCTTTCGCTTCTCAGCACTTCCTATTGATTCCTAACGGTCTTACAGTACTCTATCCCTTTCTTTTCCTGGACATCTTTGTTCGTATTTCCTTCTTTCGTTGTCCGATTTTAGTATTTATTTTGTTGGTTTCTTCGTAGTTACCTTCCTTGTACCTATATCTAACTGTCCAGCTTTTGTAACTGCCGTTTTTAGGAACGTCCATTACTCGTAAGCTGAACTGTATACTGGAACATTCGTCATAGCACTGTCGAGAATCTCAAAGAACTTCAAACGCATATCGTTACTACCCAGTACATCAGAATCTCATTTCGTTACTCAGTGAATGTTCCAGCGCAACCTACTTTCCAGTAGCCTAACCTTCGACATCATCTACATCTACATCGTACTCCGCATGCCACCCAGCGGTGTGTGGCGCAGGATACTTCTGGTGCCCTCCTACTCTGATCCACAGCGACTAGCGCGTGGTAAGAATAACTGTCGGTAAGCTTCTGTGTTAACACTAACTTCTCGAATTAGGTCGTCGTAGTCGTCTTTGTTCTAGTACATAAATGTATTAGTAGTCTCTGCGAAATTTGCTACCATGCAACAAAAAGTATTTACCATTTTTCTGTATATTTCACTGTTAAATGCAGATGAGAGAGCCTGTAGGTGGAAAGAGTACACTGTAGGCTTCTTTGAGGGGAGAGGTTTGTCTAATGTCATAGAAGAAAAAACAGGAGTCGGTATAGAAGAGATAGGTGATCCAGTATTAGAAGTTGCATATAAGAAAGCTTTGGAGGACTCAAGATCAAATACTGCAGAAGGGATTCCATTAGAATTTCTAACATCATTGGGGTAACCGACAAAAAAATAACTGTGTACTATTTATGAGTCTGGCGACATACCAACTGACGTTCCTGAATTTTTCCTGAACATTTTTGTACTTTCTTCTTTCATCGATCGACTGGAGTATTACTTCTGTTATCCACGACTTCTTTGCAGCTATCTTCCTTGTACCTATGTTCTTCTTTTCATCTTCTGTGATTGCCCTTTGTAGAGATGTCCACTCCTCTTCAACTGTATTGCCCACTGGGCTATTTCTCACTGCTTTATCTACAGCCTTAAAGAACTTCAAATGTATTTCGTCATTCCTTAGTACTTCTGTATCCCAGTTCCTTGCATACTGATCCTTCCTGACTAATCTCTTGAACTTCAGCCAACCCTTCATCAATAGTAAATTGTTTATATCTGCTCCTGGGTACGTCCTACGATCCAGCATTCTCTCTTCCACCAAAGTGTACACAACTCTTTTGTGGATACGTTCGTGGTGAGCACGGGACTCTGAGCTCATGCAGCTCTCTTTCCTTTCTGGCCTACATACCATCCCTTTCCAAATCCATTCCTGTCCCCGATCCTCTCTCCCCCACCCCCTCTTCTCTTCCCCTTCTCCCTCTTCTTTTATCTCTACAATGTAAAATACCTGTCCCTACCTTGTCCTTCTCTTTCCTTGATTCTTCTCTTTACCTTCTTCTCCGCTGCGGCGTTTGATAATTCTCTTTTTTTTCCTTTTCTTTGTTCCTCCCTTTTTCTTTCTTTCCTCCCTGTGCATGTCTGAAGGCCGACCCACGCAATCCCACGCGTAGCTGGTGACGGGGTAAAGCGTAATTCCCCACCCCAGTGAGACAAGAACCCCCTGATAAAGGCCAGGCCCAGGGAGGGGTGACTACGCGAGTTGGTACCTCCCGAACATGCCATGGTCCCTCCATCCGTTTCTCGAGAGGTGTGACCTGAGGTGTGGACAATCACCAAGGCGTGAGTTCCCTCAGAGAGGGCCCCCACTAGGAAGGAGCGCGCCATTGGAGATGCCAGTAGTCAGTAGTCATGGGGGACACTTTCACAATGTTTTCTTCTATATCTACAACTTTTGCCCAAAGAGAAAGCTAGATGCGTCGCCGACACAGAAAATTTTTCCATCAGTGCCAAAGTTCCTAGTTTCTCGGTCTGACGAAGGTGAAGACTTCTCAACAGTCAACCCTTTCATTGTTCATAAAGGTGTCGACGCAATCGCAGGCCCTGTAAAGTCTTGTTCCTGGTTATGAAATGGCACCTTCTTGTTAGTAACAGACAGTGCTCTCCAGGCCCAAAAATTGCTTCGAAGTACGCTGCTGCACACCTTCCCCGTCTGGGGGGAAGCGCACTGTACTTTAAACTCCTCATGCGATGTGGTTTATACTATATCACTCGACGGATTATCAAATGAGCACATTCAAAATTATCTGTCTGATCAGGGAGTAACGGCCATACATCGAGTAATGAAAAGGGTTGAAAAGGGATTGGTACCGACCCGCACTCTCTTCTTGACATTTGGCAGAGTTCAACTTCCAGCAAAGACTAAAGAGGGATATGAGATAATTTCAGTTCGCGCCTACATCCTCAACCCTACGCGTTGCTATCGCTGTCAGAGGTTTAATCATACCAGCCAGTCGTGTTCCAACACAGCCAAATGCGTTACCTCTGGCAGGGATGCCCATGTGGGTACTTGTCCACCTCCGTCCCCTTATTGCATCAACTGTATGGGTGACCACGCTGCTTCCTCTAGAGATTGCCCTATTTTTAAATATGAATGAATTATTCCGGAAATCCGAGTGTAGGAAAAGGTTGCTGCTCATAAGTTACTCGCCAGTAAAAAGCCCAATGTGCTCCCAGTGGATAAATATAGCGCTGTCCTCGTCTCTCATCAATAGGTAGCCACACAGACCTGCGATCTCATATTTAGCGCCACAGTCGTCAGATCAGCCAGCCCAAAGATCGCCCGTTCAATCTCCTCACTATAACCAGTTCACTCTAATGCTCAACCTTCATTGGCTCCTGCTAAATCACGGGCCTCAAAATGGGATGTCCGGCCTTCCAAAAAAGAACCTACTCATGAAGATTTTTTACGTACTTAGACCTCACAACCATCAAGTCCTCCATCTCAACGTCCTACTTCCATGAAGGATCATAAGAAAAATAGTTCCTTTCCTTATCTGCGACGGCGTGTCCCTCCCACAGCTCCACTCAGCAGTAGCTGCCTTCGGCCGTCTTCCGTGTTGCTGAGAGTACTGCTGGCGGCCTATCAACCAGCTGATCACTGGTGGCAGGAGCTGCACCCAAACAACCTATAGGTCAGGATCTTCCGTCTCTGGCTGAATGCCATTCCATGCCGTCATCCACCGCCTCTCAGCAGTGTTGATGGGAACTGTGGTGTGATTTTTCTTTCGTCAAATCTATGTCAATTATCCATTGGAATATCCGCGGAATTCGCTCCAATAGGGATGAACTTTCGGTCCTCTTACGATCCTACTCCCCAGTCATCTTCTGTCTTCAGGAAACAAAGCTAAGTACCCATTATCGCTTAGTCTTCCCTCATTTCCATTCAGTCTTGTTTGATATCCTCTCTGTTGCTGGCGTTCCAGCACACAGGGGATTTATGATTCTTCTCCATCATACTATCCATTATCACCCAATCCACTTACATAGTTCCTTCCAAGCTCTCACTGTACGTCTTACTCTTTCTAGATTCACCTTCTCTCTTTGTACTATATACATTCCATCGTCCACAGCAATAGTAAGTGACGATCTGCTTCATATCTCCTTGGTTAGCACCCCCCGCCCCCCTAATTGCTGGTTGGGAACTTCAAAGCCCGCCGCCTACTTTGGCGATCTCCGCATCCTTCTCAGAGAGGCTCCCTATTGATTGACCTCTTCCACCAAGTGTATCTTGTCTGCCCCAACACTGGGGAATCTACATTTTTCTCTGCCTCCACGTCAGCCTATGTCGGTCGGTACTGTTCGACTAGCTTGGCGCTTTGAATCGTTTTCTCTTGCTAACACACACTCGAATGACGATTTTCCATGTGTACTTCGATTACAGCCACAACTGCCCTCTATGTGCCCAAGACGCTGGGAGTCTTCCCAAGCAGCTTTTGATGACTGTCAATTTCGTAGCATCGACTATCAGGTCACTCATGTTACGGAAGTTATTCTTACAACCGACGAACTTTCAACACCTCTTTCCTCCCCTTTGCCCTGCCCCCCTCAATTCCTTGGTGGAACGAGGCGTGCCGTGACGCAATACGCGAGCAGAGACGTGCTCTTCGCGTTTTCTGCCATCGTCCTATGTTGGCCAACTGTATCTGCTATAAGCAATTACGTGCGCGATGCCGCCGCATCATAAGCGACAGCAGGAAGGGAAACTGGGATTTCTTTACCAGCTCCATTAATACCTTCACTCCCTTGTCAGTAGTTTGGAGTCGAATGCGATGGATATCCAGCAAGTCTAGCTTTTCCCCAACTTCTGGGCTAATTGTCGTGCAGGATACGTTAGTGGACCCAGTCGCAATCACTAACTCATGGGGTCAACACTTTGCTGAGATTTCGAGCTCTTCTAATTACCCACCAGTCTTTCCCCTGAATAAACGAGTAGCGGAAGAGTGACCTCTTGCTTTTTCTCCTCAAAATCGCGAAAGCTATAATGCCGGTTTTTCTATATGGGAACTCAGCCATGGACTCTCCTCCTCTCACTCTTCCGCTGCTGGACCGTATGGTATCAGAGTAACACAGTCTGAGTTCTACCTTCCTACTCATAACGAATCCTATTCCCGTTATGCCATTTTACTCTGCGGCTGATATTACCCTAAACTCATCTGATTAGAAATCCTTGTCTTCTTTCCATTTCACTTGACTGAGCCCTACTACATCTAGATTGAGCATTTGCATTCCCCTTTTCAGATTTTCTAGTTTCCCTACCACGTTCAAGCTTCTGACATTCCACGCCCCGAAACGAACTTTATTCCTCCGTTGGTTTTTCAATCTTTTCCTCATGGTCACCGCACCCTTGGGACTCCTCTCCCAGACACGAGAATTGGGGGCTAGTCAAGAATCTTTTACCAATGGAGAGATCATCATGACACTTTTTTAAATTACACACCACATGTGCTGTGGATACACATTACATGTCTTTAAAGTAGTGGTTTCCATTGCCTTCAGTAACCTCATGGCATTGATCATTATGTTCTTCGGCCTTTAGGGGTAGTTTTACACCCACAGCACAAGAGAGTGCCCTGAACCTGTGTCCGCTCCTCCGCCCTCTTTGACAAGGCCGTTGGCAGAAAGTGGGTTACTTGTTATGCTGGAAGTCTTCGGCCGCCAATGCTGATTATTAATCAAAATTTAAGCGGTGACGGGTTTCGAACCTGGGACCCAGGACGTTTTGATTCCTAGTAAAAGGGGTAGACACGTCAACGGTGTAGGCCTGTAATTACTTGCGTATGTCCCACGGGTCGTCTTGAAAACAAGAAATGACCTGCGCTTTTTTTCCTGTCGTTGCTCACTGAACTACGATAAGGGGAACAGTTCTTTAGAACAATCTTTGTAGAGTCTTATAGATATCTCATCGGATCCTGATACCTTTCCACTACTAGGCGATTGTAGTCGCTTTTCTGTTCCCTGATCCATTATGTCAATATCTCTCGTTTCGTCGTGCGTACGATGATTGAAAGTAGGGTACGTGTTATTATTCTTAGTGGTGAAATCATTTCGTAAGACCGAAATCAGTTTTTCTGCCTTCTCTCTGTTATCATGAAACTAATATCTGAGTTTATATTTTCTTCTGTGTACGCCTTAAATGGAATTTCTGATTTCTAAATTTCTGCCGGCCGCTGTGGTCAAGCGGTTCTAGGCGCTTCAGTCCGGAACCACGCGGCTGCTACGGTCGCAGGTTCGAATCCTGCCTCGGGCATGCATGTGTGTGATGTCGTTAGGTTAGTTAGGTGTAAGTAGTTCTAAGTCTAGGGGACTGATGGCCTCAGATATTAAGTCCCATAGTGCTTAGAACAAATTTAAATTTCTGTTTTCAATATGTTGACGAGGAAATTATTAAAACTGCAAAAAGTTCAGCTGAGCTTAGTGATACGGTGAACCGTATTTGCCAGACAGAATTCGTTTCAGGTTTCTATCCTATTTCTAGTAGCAAAATGGAGATGTAGCACGTTCCTGTGTATCTAATGACGTAAAAGAGAGTGTTTGTGGCGTTTTTCGTCTTTTCGTATACGTATTCATCTACATCTACACGATACTCCGCAATTCACACTTAAGTGCCTAGCAGTGGGTTCATCGAGCCACCTTCACAATTATTCTCTATTATTCCACTCTCGAAGAGCGCACGGAAAAAACGAACGCCTGTATCTTTCTGGGCGAGCTCTGATTTCCCTTATTTTATTATGATGATCGTTTCTCCCTATGTAGGTCGGCGTCAACAAAATATTTTCGTATTCGGAGGAGAAATATGGTGATTGGAATTTCCTCTTAAGATCGTACCGCAACGAGAAACGCCTTTGTTTTAATGAGGTCCAATCCAAATCCTGTATTATGTCCTTGACACTCTCTCCCCTACTTCTCGATATTACAAAACGTGCTGCCCTTCTTTGAACTTTCTCGATGCACTCCGTTGATCTTCTCTGGTAAGGATTCCACAGTGCACAACAGTGCTCCACAAGAGGACGGACAAGCGTAGTGTAAGCAATCTCTTCAGTAGATCTGTTGCATCTTCTAAGTGTTCTGCCAATAAAATGGTCTTTCGTTCACCGTCCCTACAACTATTTTTACGTGATGTTTCCAGTTTAAATTGTTCGTAATTGTAATTCCTAGATATTTAGTTGATTTTATGGGCTTTAGATTTGTTTTATTTATCGTGTAACCGAAGTTTACCGGATTCCTTTTAGCACTCATGTGGATGACCTCACACTTTACGGGCAGCTACCAATTTTCGCATCATAACAAATTTATGTTTTCTTGTTATGTTAAAATATTAATACTGACCGAAGTGACAACATACACTGCAGGTACTTATCTAGCAAAGGAATAATAACTTTTCTGGGTAACTGAAAACTTATTACGATTGTTTTTTCATTGTCGTTACAGAAAAAGTCTGATAAACTGATTTTAATTCGATCGGAGCGATTGATGTCGACTTCCGACACACTTGGTGAAATATTCTGTACTCGTTCAGACGAATTACAGACTCATTCTCAAGTCCCTCCACGCTGCTCCAGCAATACCATGAGATTACGGTTCTCATTCTAGAAAGCCTTACAATTTCCTGAACCGTATACTATGACATTAGTTGTAAACAGTGGCAAGGGACAAGCTGGTTGTTTTGAATAATTGCACAGTAAAGCATCAGTAAGATTTGATGAATAAGGTGTTCAAAGAGCTTCCATTGTGATTTATTTCTTTCACGGAAGTCATTGTTCTTAAATAATGCTTGAGTAATAACCGATTTTTAAAATATTAAGCTTTATCTAAAATTTTATTCTTAAAAATATATCAATGGTTACTTAATATTGTGTACTCGTTTTCTGGGTGCACTTAACACGGGTTAGCATTGACTTACCACTGTTTACTTGCTGGGCGAGTTAACGAAGTATTACTGTAGATCCTCTCAAAAATATGCATTTAAATTCTCTGAATTTTTTAGTTCGTGATAGTAAGATTTGCATTACCGGTTTCCTCAATGATACATTATAACAACCGCAAAAATTAATGTATGATTCAGCACAATATAAAATTAATTTTATAGTCGCCTTACTGAAGCACGTAAACAATGTTAAGGACGGCTCTTAACATTTTTGTCCTCGCACTGTCGCTTAAATGCACGTCAACTGTTGTAAAAGACACAACATTGTTTACTTGCTTAAATAATTACTCAGATTTATGTGATTAATGCGTTCAGGAACAATTTCAGGATTTTAATCCAACCCATTGTTATCAACATCAGCTTCGGCTTTTTACGAATCGTCCCCGAAAAGCATTTTTCTTGCGCGAACACCACGCAGTGCCATGGTTTTGGCGCTTAGCACTGTTTACATGCACACGTCCTGAAAAAGTTGGCATTAGTGAGAACGTGAAATTAGAGACAGAGCTGCTATTTCTCGGTTTGTCGTGGAAGTATCAGCTAATATGAATGTAGAACGTCACGTACCATGCTTTACATGCAGTAACTCCGTTCCTCATCGACTGTTCTTTGTGATTGTTTACAGCCGACGTCCTCACAGAGTTTCTCTGCTATGACTTATCCCTCTCATTACTTGCATACAAAAAGAAAAGAAGTTTCTGAAACCAATAACATTATTCAGCATAAAGTTAATACACTGAATCAGGCCGATACACGTACACCATATGTGGTACGAATGTACCCTGACAATATAATAATAAAATTGTTGTTTTGCTCTATGATCAGTAATTTAAAGCATTATGCTTATTCGAACCTCAAACAGAACTTTCGAAACACTTCGAATTGTTCTTCATAATTTTGGTTATTGTAAATATGGACACTATGTTACCATCTGTATTAATTACTCCGTTTTTACACTTACGTCGCTTGATTTGTACTTGGTGTCGCTATGTTGCACATTTGGTGTTTCGTTTTTCTGATTATTCCACATAAAATGTATTCGTGTGTTTACTGGACACCGGTGTGTTTCCCTTCGCTTCGTTCTCCGCTGTATTCTTCTCAATATTTTTTAGTTAGTATGACGTATAAATATGGTTTCAGTTCATTTTTGGTGTAAGACGAAGAAGAAGGTTAATTTATAAACCACGTAATATATATGATTACATAGTCGCTTTAACCAAAGTAGAGAAAAAAAAAGACATACGATTTTTGATAACACCCCCGGCAAAACTGACATTTACAGTACTTCGTAAAGCAACAGTAGACATTGTTTGTAACATATCGTAATTAACGGGCTAAGCCTGAAAAATTGTGGTAATATGACGCAAATATACTGTTTCCGGTTGAACACAGAAAGTTCCAGATCAGATCGGCGGGGGGGGGGGGGGGGGGTCGGGAGGAGGAGGGGGAGGAGGGCACAGTAGCAAAACGGCTGCGTTTATTGCGGAGGTAAGTATGACGTCAGAGTGTGATGTCATCGATCGGATACGCTCAGTAGACTAAACCGCGCATGCGCCTACTGCCAGTGAGGTCACAACCGTGACGTCAGTAGCAGATCCCTCAGCCCCTATCCTTTCTCTCTCTCTCTCTCTCTCTCTCTCTCTCTCTCTCTCTGGTATGCCGGAGGCGGAGTGGCCTGCAAACGCCAGATAGCGGCCGTCACGCCCGTGAAAGAGCGCAGAGACGCAGACGTAGACGAGAGGCGGCGTATCTCTCCGGCCAGTATCTGCCGCAGGCGGTGCTGTCGACAGTCAGCGTGTAATGTTTCAGTTCCGGTGGTTGTCGCCGCTTAGAATGGGAACACCGAGGGGAGAACCGAGCAGCGTCTGCGGGATCAGATAGTTCTGAAAATGGGCAGCAGCTGCACACCGAGCAGCAGAGTACGGGGCTGCGTGCGTAGGGTCAGCCGGTTGCGTTACAGACGGTACTAGGCGTATTCTTTTCAGAAGGAATAAAGAGACTCCATCAACCGTTTGAGCTCTTCTGGTCATTATTGAAGTCTTTTAATTGTAGTTTTCTTATTAGGTCTACAACTTTGCTCTGTCGTTTCTTCTCAAAGTTCGAGGTTTTATATTCGGGAGGACGACGGTTCAATCCCGTCTCCGGCCATCCTGATTTAGGTTTTCCGTGATTTCCCTAAATCGCTTCAGGCAAATGCCGGGATGGTTCCTTTGAAAGGGCACGGCCGATTTCCTTCCCCATCCTTCCCTCACCCGAGCTTGCGCTCCGTCTCTAATGACCTCGTTGTCGACGGGACGTTAAACACTAATCTCCTCCTCCTCCTCCTCCTCCTCGAGGCTTTATTGTAGAAAACTTACAAAAAATTTACGATTAAAAATATTGGCTATCGCTGGCCATTACTTTCTCCCGTCTTTCGGGCAGCTTATGAATCCCGCGGCAGAAGAACTGGGCGGCTTTTGAGGAGATCCATGAATAGATCCAATTTTGTACTTGTCATGTGATCGGAAGTGCTGGTCAGCTGGACCGTGTGCCATTGGTCGAAAAAGAAGGAGCAATGTCTGGAGAATACGGCGGGTGAGGTACGTTCCGTGTATGTTCTGACGGCATTTGCGACATGACGTCGAGCATTGTCACACTGCAAAATCCCCTTTGCCTGCCTCTCATATGAAGCTGACGAGGAAAACACGGAAGTATCATAACCTCATTTCCCAGAAACTTCGCTCAGTGGAAGAGGAGTCAAAATAAGGGAACAAATGTCTCGGATTACCCGTAGATACTCGACCGTTTCTGAGAAAACCGAGCTCAAAGTTTTCGAAGTACTTTAAATGGTGTTTTGAACGCGACTACCACAGTTGAAATCACAGTGGCAAGCGCCGCTTCCTCCTCGCTCTCCACTCCCTGTTCGAAACACCATTGCTTTTATTTATTTAATTTTATATTTAATTTTTTCATTTATCTACCCATATCCATAAAAGGTTACTACACGAATGTTTCTTACCACTTTAAAGGGTACAAGAGCGTTATATTAACTACAAAATTCGAACTGAGTTCCGCAATATACCAGTACAGGGTGAATCGAGAGGAAAGGTATGGCGCTGAGCACTATGGGACTTAATATATGAGGTCATCAGTCCCCTAGAACTTAGAACTACTTAAACCTAACTAACCTAAGGACATCACACACACCCATGGCTTTCCTCAACTTATTTCATGTTTAACCAACAGACTGACGGTGTCGCCATGGGTAGCCCCCTGTCTCCTTTGGTCGCCAACCTTTTTATGGAGCATTTTGAAGAGAGAGCGCTTGAATCAGCTACCCTGAAGCCAACAGCTTTTTGGCGGTATGTGGATGACACTTTCATAGTGTGGCCTCATGGAGAACATAAATTAATGGAGTTTCTACATCACCTCAACTCCATTCATAGCAACATCCTGTTCACCATGGAAATAGAGAAAGATGGTTGTTTGCCTTTCTTGGATGTCCTGGTTCGAAGGAAGAATGATTGTTCTCTAGGGCATTCAGTTTACCGGAAACCCACTCATACTGATTTGTACCTGCAAGCATCGAGTTGCCATCACCCATCGCAAACCATGAGTTTGCTTAAAACGCTTGTTCATAGAGTTCATACTGTCTCAGATCTAGATAGCTTATCTCAAGAACTCGCCCATCTAAAGACAGTATTCAGCGAAAATGGGTATTCCATCCGGCAGATTAACAGGGCACTAACAGTTAAAACTAAGAAGCAGGAAGTGAATAAAGAGGAGAACATGACGGAACAATCTTTAGCTTTTCTTCCTTTCGTTTGCAACACTTCGTTTAAAATAGCAAGAATCCTCCGAAAATTTCAGGTAAAAGTGGTTTTCCGCCCACCATCGAACATTGCGGACCTTGTGGGATCAGTTAAGGACAATCTGATACTACGAAAGGCCGGAATTTACAAGATACCGTGCCAATGTGGTATGGCTTACATAGGTCAAACCACACGCACCGTGAAAAAACGCTGCACTGATCATCAACGTTACACCCGCCTTTTGCAGCCAAGCAAATCCGCTATTGCTGAACATTGTATTTCTACTGGACATTCAATGGGGTATGAGAAAACAATGATTTTGTCCACAGCAACGTCTTTCTGGGACTCCATTATTAAAGAATCCGTAGAAATACGACTGGCGGAAAATCTGTTAAACCGTGTGACAGCGGCTACCAGCTGGACAGTGCATGGAATCCCATCATCTCCACGATTTGCTCAAATCGAAGACGACAGAGTGCGTCGACGGCCGTGCCAAACAGCAACGCAGAGGGCGACTGAGTTCCGCTGTTTCACCAGCGAGGGCGCTGCCGGCGGGCAGTGTTTGTTCAACTATCAAGTTTTCGACGCATGCGCAGAATAGTTACAGTACGCTATATATTGCGGAGCGGAGGACGTTATCGCCTTAAACATTGTTTTGCCCGCCGTTTTGTTTGTATTCTCTGTGCCCCCTCTATGTATTACTTATTGTAACCTCAAGGCTGAAGAGCGGCGTACTCAGCTGCTGACAGCCCGCCTTGTGTAAGGTGATAAAAATCACAATAAAGAAAAAAAAAAGACGTTATCGCCAGTCTGCGATGGCTCACCTGAAGATGACTGGCAGGTGCCCAGTTGAAATATCGTGCGAAGTATTGAACGACGACCGGCTGCAAGCCCGAAATTTGTTTGAACAGTAAATTCGCCGGGAAAATTTTAAAATTCACAGTAATAATCGAGTTTCCAACACGGGGCGCAAAAGTTTGAAACCGCCGCGCTGAACAATGTCCCACTGTTATGATTGAATTACCTACTTGTTAAAAGGCACAAAGTACTTCGAAAACTTTGACCACCGTTTCCTCAGAAGCCGTCTAGTATCTGCATATAAACCGAGACACGTGTCTTGTAACCCACTTCTTTCATGCATGAATTACACATCCTTAAGACCCCTCCTATGAATCTCAATCTGGCGTCTTCTTTTACAAGTGTTTGGTTTATGTGGTCATTCTACTTCAGATCTTCTTGGATAGTTACTGCTAGATATTTTGCTGTAGATATTGTGTCCAGAAATTTATCATCAATAGTGTAGTTTCACAGTAGTGAATTTCTTTTCATATGAATGCGCAATGTGTTACATTTATTTACGTTCAGGGTCAACTGGAAGAGCCTGCACCATTCGTTAGTCCTTAGAAGGGCGATTTTGCTAATCGATATTGTCTTCTGGAGTTGCATGCTGATTTTTATATATGAGATATTCATTCTCCAGAAACGTCATAATTCTTGAGCATGAGACATGTTCCATAATTCAACAACAGATTGACATCAACGATATAATCCTATAATAATGTGTATCCTTCCTACGACCTTTCGTGGAAACGGGATCTTATCTGGTCCTGATACGTTTCCACTACTAAGCGATTGTAATTACTTTGCTGTTCCGTGAATGGTCATCTAAGTATCTCTCATTTCGACGTTCGTAGGACGGTCGAAAGGAGGGACCGCATTACGATCTTCGTCACCGTGTTGAAACAACTGCGAAATACTGAAGTCAATATTTTGGCATCTCTCCGTTATCTTCCATTTCGGTGTCTTTATAATCAATGAGAAAATTTAAAGATAATTTAGAACCGCTTAACGATTAAATGTTATCTCCTAGGGCTTTTAGCCAGTTCATTTGAGGAAATTTTACTTTCAAAGACACTGAATACTTGTCTAATTGCGCTCCTTACACTCATTTTTGCTTCCTTCAGGTTCTGTTCCTGCTCCATCTTTTGAACTGTCTTGAATTTGCGAAGAAGCTGTCTTTGTTTACCTATCGGTTTTCTAACACGGCTATTAAACCGCAGTGGATCTTTACTATTCCTTAAGTTCTTGTTCGGAACGTACTTTTCTAAGGCATATCGAACGATGCTTTTGAATTTTATCCATTTGTGGTCCACATCTTCGTCCTCAGCACTGAATATTTGTCGTTGAGTACTCAGATACACTGCAATTTCTATCCTGTCACTCACGCTAAGCTCGTATTTTTATGCCTTAGCATTTCTTGTAATGCCCACAGTCTTAGTTGCCGTCATAGTCTTATGATCACTGTTACATTCGTCTGTGTTACTGGATAAGTTCAGGTGTGTTTGCTGCTAGGAGATCTAAGACGTTACCTTCTCGATTGTTGGTCTAATTATCTGATCGTGGTAATTTTCGTACAAGATATTCAGAATAACGTCACCCGAATCTATGCCTCTGCCACCAGTTTTGATAGCATGACTCTCATAACCTATCACTGGCAAGTCGCTCTCTATTGCAGCCGCATGATGAGGGAAGTTATTAACGATAATCTGCAAGGTCTCTCGGAAGCGCTGTATCGCTACCACTCCCGTCCAAGGCAATCTATAAAAGCGTACCGACCTTTGATGCTTAACGCACAGTAGTTCACAAATGGCTTACTTGCCACTGCCTGGCAGTGACAAATGCTTCGTGATGATACCTCACTGTACCTGCAGAGCTCTTGGTAAAGCGCTGACACGAAGATGAGCTGCAGTTACAGATGTTCCACTATCTCCTGTGTATGGTTTTTCAACATGCATTCCTACTGTGTGTCTTACCCCCGACATCCCTTCCAGCAGTGCGTAGGCAGTAAACCATCAGTACAAAAAAATCCTAGACTTATTCTCAGCGTATAAGGGAAGAAGCATATTAACGGCCGTGGCAGCTTGAATGAACGACCGGAAATAACAGATGTGTTCCGACCAGTCAGTTGTTAGCAGGAAGTGCTACCTAGTGTACGTGCAGCTTCAATGTTCCAGCTTTGTTGTGTCACGAATCACAATGGAGCAACATCTCATCAAAAGTTGAAGACGTTCTCCAGAATGCTTCGAAAAGAGGAAAGTGTGTACAAAATTTATCCCGCACTCCTTAACTCCCGAACAAAAAGAACGATTTGTGGATTCCTGTCGCGACTTAATTGAAATGCAAAACGCAGACAATTATTTCCTGGAAAAAATCCCAATGGATGACCAGGTGTTATTAATACGAACATACCACAGAACGAAAAAGTGCAGAACGCTTTGGCGGCATACCAGATATTCAAGCCAACGTGACGCGCGAGTTGACAAACATCTCATAGATGGACTTTTTTGATAGTTTCATGTGGTTGAATCAACGTTCTTTGCGTTGTGCTCTAGTGGTAGAAATTATGGTGAGCCACTGAAGCATTAATCCAATATCGAAACATTTTGGACTTGATGGGGTAGACGGCTGTCCTTTGTCTATCATCAAAACATTGGTCCGATGAGTGTAGAATAACTTTCGATCACCATCATGCAGTGCACAGAAACCTGTGCGTCTTCACGTCCTACATGACATCATGAGGAGCATTTCAGAAGTTAGTATTTGAATAGCTTCCTCGACACATTCGGCCAATTCTTTAACAATCTTGTACTGACACTGAGCCATGTGGAACTTATTTCCCATAATGAGGTGTTGGAGGGAGCAATTTCCTAAATTCATGGTTATGGTTTCAATGGGGTTTAAGATGTTGCTCAACCACGCTTAATCCATTGTCCTCGACATTGATCAAGGAACTCCCGCACAAGGATAACCAAGGGTGATGGAACATTGTTCTCAGGTAATCACATCGTAAGTGATCACACCACTTGTATTTGTGCCAAGGTGTTACGTTTGAAACATACGAGGATATGAATTTCTGTTCACTTACACTTCAAAACATGTGGTCCGAACAATTGTCACGATAGTATCCAGGCCCATAGCGTGAGCTGGGTTCCTTTCTAACTCTTAAACATGGTGTTGTTTTGTCTTAGACCAGTAAAATTAAAATTTCAATGTGTAACTGGAAATCTACCACACATCCTTGTGAGGTAACGGGCGAGTTGTGGCGCCCTGAAAATATTCCAAGTGCAGAGTTGGCGCGGCGGCGCGGACCGCTCGGCGGGCGTGGGGCTCGTCGGTGGCCGCGTGGTGCCCGGCCATCGGCGGGAGCGCCAGCAGGCCGACGAAAGAGATGTGTGTGCCGGGAGGGCCAAAGATGGCGGACTTTGTGAAACCATAATAGCAGACATTTCACAGCTCATGTAGAAATTAATAATAGCCGGAGGAATCATGATACCTTAAAAAGAAACATCTACATTACCATTATTTGCACGACCATTCTGATGGTGTAATCAGATTTTCAATGTCTTTATTGGTTTAAAGTTTAGTATTTGACTATAAATTATACAAGTAACACCCAGCAAATAATTTCCAAAATCTAAGCGGTTCATCCGATTTTGTCGATCAACGTGTCTTTAGACAGCTATTAGCGTAAACCTAGAATGTTATGAATTACAGGCATGTAACTTAAATAGTACATAAGTTATTGGAAGTCAAAATGACTGATTACTATTTAAAAAAAAAACAGTAGCACCGTGCTTATAAATATACACTCCTGGAAATGGAAAAAAGAACACATTGACACCGGTGTGTCAGACCCACCATACTTGCTCCGCACACTGCGAGAGGGCTGTACAAGCAATGATCACACGCATGGCACAGCGGACACACCAGGAAGCGCGGTGTTGGCCGTCGAATGGCGCTAGCTGCGCAGCATTTGTGCACCGCCGCCGTCAGTGTCAGCCAGTTTGCCGTGGCATACGGAGCTCCATCGCAGTCTTTAACACTGGTAGCATGCCGCGACAGCGTGGACGTGAACCGTATGTGCAGCTGACGGACTTTGAGCGAGGGCGTATAGTGGGCATGCGGGAGGCCGGGTGGACGTACCGCCGAATTGCTCAACACGTGGGGCGTGAGGTCTCCACAGTACATCGATGTTGTCGCCAATGGTCGGCGGAAAGTGCACGTGCCCGTCGACCTGGGACCGGACCGCAGCGACGCACGGATGCACGCCAAGACCGTGGGATCCTACGCAGTGCCGTAGGGGACCGCACCGCCACTTCCCAGCAAATTAGGGACACTGTTGCTCCTGGGGTATCGGCGAGGACCATTCGCAACCGTCTCCATGAAGCTGGGCTACGGTCCCGCACACCGTTAGGCCGTCTTCCGCTCACGCCCCAACATCGTGCAGCCCGCCTCCAGTGGTGTCGCGACAGGCGTGAATGGAGGGACGAATGGAGACGTGTCGTCTTCAGCGATGAGAGTCGCTTCTGCCTTGGTGCCAATGATGGTCGTATGCGTGTTTGGCGCCGTGCAGGTGAGCGCCACAATCAGGACTGCATACGACCGAGGCACACAGGGCCAACACCCGGCATCATGGTGTGGGGAGCGATCTCCTACACTGGCCGTACACCACTGGTGATCGTCGAGGGGACACTGAATAGTGCACGGTACATCCAAACCGTCATCGAACCCATCGTTCTACCATTCCTAGACCGGCAAGGGAACTTGCTGTTCCAACAGGACAATGCACGTCCGCATGTATCCCGTGCCACCCAACGTGCTCTAGAAGGTGTAAGTCAACTACCCTGGCCAGCAAGATCTCCGGATCTGTCCCCCATTGAACATGTTTGGGACTGGATGAAGCGTCGTCTCACGCGGTCTGCACGTCCAGCACGAACGCTGGTCCAGCTGAGGCGCCAGGTGGAAATGGCATGGCAAGCCGTTCCACAGGACTACATCCAGCATCTCTACGATCGTCTCCATGGGAGAATAGCAGCCTGCATTACTGCGAAAGGTGGATATACACTGTACTAGTGCCGACATTGTGCATGCTCTGTTGCCTGTGTCTATGTGCCTGTGGTTCTGTCAGTGTGATCATGTGATGTATCTGACCCCAGGAATGTGTCAATAAAGTTTCCCCTTCCTTGGGACAATGAATTCACGGTGTTCTTATTTCAATTTCCAGGAGTGTATTTATTCATCTGTGTCTTTGTTTATATCCGATATATACTATTCATGAAGAAATTGGTCAAATATTTACAGTGTCTCAGAAAGTATAGACGTTAGGCTACCGGCCTACTTTTGGTTTCTATTCCTTTGATATGTGTTTATTTGATTTGTTTATGTATTTAATAATGTGTGTTAGAGAGCGTTTATGGTCCAGTCGCAGGAATAGTTATTTATTTTCAAGTTATTTAAATGCAAATCTAGCATTTCGCGTGTGTTTCAATATGTTTGTGAGTCTGCATTGGCTTGGAGACATGGCGAGAGCGCTCTAGCCAATCACAGCGCTCGCTAATGGGGAGACCGTATGGAAGTGGGGGAGGAGTATCGGGTCGTACAGGACAGAGGGTGGTGCTGGATGGGAAGCAACGATGTACGGTCGCAGGAAAGACTTGGAGAGTGTTGAGTTTGCGCGTGGTGGCGGGAGATAGAAATATTTCGTAGTGCCGACTTGTGAACTTATGATATTTCCGTGGCTTCTGCGGTGAAGATGTAGTATGCGTTTAGAGGTGAATATCTCGTGGCTACGTTGTTGTTGTTCATAACTAATTATGCGAAGTAGGACTCTATTGTTTCCCTGTTATCCAAGTTATATTTTAATTTCTGGACCATCGACACTAATAAGTTTTTGCACTAATAAACGGCATTCTTAAAGGTACTTCTGCTATCGTATTCATCATTTAGAGTCGTTGAAAACAGTAACGGAAGATTTTATTTAATTGCAATCTTTCATTTATAAATTTCTACGTTGCATTCAAAATGCGCAGTTGCCGAGTGATACGAAATTTCGACCATTCGATTCATGCGTATATTGATATCGTATACTGTAGACTCAGCAGTATTTGGCTTGTAATGCGGCAACTATGTATCCCAGCCCCTTGACATCGAAACCAGCCAAAATTTTTAATATTTCAACTCTGAGTCTGAGGGTGCATAGTTGAGGTCCACCACATTTATTTTTTTATTTGAAAGCCTGCATCCTTAAACATCACTCTTTAGCGAAACACGGCGTTTGGAAATTGTGCCACGAAGGGGTGGCAGATAACAGTTCGGTGACCCCCTATCCTTGTTACATAATTCATTCAGTAACATCGGTTTAAATCCTTTCATTTTCAGATCATTTTTTATTTGTTGTGGGTTGACGTCCGTGGTAACTGTAGTTCAGCTGATATTTAGCGAATGATTTACATTGGAGCTGTTCAGGTGATTACGTGATGGCAGCACACATTTATTCTCACGTTTTCTTGTGTCCACTACGCCAACTGTCTTCGCCTGAAACTTGGTTAGCTAGTGACGATGATGAAAGGATGGCAAAGTGTACAGTGCGTGTGGCTTCCTTTTCAATAAAACGTTAGGGTATTGGGGCTGTGAGAAAACATTTATCAAGATGGAAACATAACCTTCCTTTTGAATCATCTTCCAAAAGTAAATCTATTGCAAATTTCTTTGGTGAAACAGATTCTCCTATTGATATTGAAGTTTCAGCAGCTGTTACATCACTTGTGTATGGAGTCGTAGTACTAAGCTTCTATGACGATAATAATGAAACAGTTTTCGGAAAACTTCAGTTTATTTTAGATGAACACAGTTTAGGAGTTTACAACGTATCAAGTTTCGGTACCGTACAGACAATGCAGCAGTGAACTCCGTAAAACACACACCGTTTTGAAAATTTAAATCTTCTAGTAGTAATATAAATGAAGTTAACTGAAACTGTCATTTTATTCATAACATGGCCAAAAATACTTGCAACATTCTTAAATTCGACGTCGTTGCCTAGTATTGAAGATCTGCAAGTTCTCATCTTCAAGTAAGATAAATCATGAACTCCATAAACATCTTTGACTTTGTTGAACATGAGTACTCAACAATTTTACGTCATATTCCCGTACGGAGGTTGTCCTTGTTGCCGGCTCTTGAGCGTTTACTGAGACACTAGAAAGTTATTTTATGGCGCTTCCTCTCTCAAGAAGGAGAAAAACCAACCCTTTAATATATAATTTCGTGAAAGACGGTGACGAAGAAGATAAATGATCTCGTTCCTTTTTTTGTGTGCATATCATACATAACTATATGAGGTTTTTTACATCAACAATTTTACAATTTGAAATCGCAAAACGCAACCTACAGATCTGTACTACATTTTTGTGTTCTTGAATAACCTTGAATCCAGATTCAAAGATTTTTTCTTAATGTGAATCAAAACTTGAAGAAATTGCTAAGTCAAGCTAAGATACATTTAAAACAGATGCTGCTGACTTTTATCATGGAAGTCTATACTATCTAAATAAGTGATTTAATTTCGAAACCTCACCATTCAAGAAATTCGCTGAACTGAGCATGAAAGATGAGATGACGTATGCCATCTTTATAGATACTGCACATGACCGTCGTACGAAACTAAACGTCACGTACTGTAAAATTAATTCACAGCGTGAAGAAGTCTCATTGAAACTTTTAAAACTTCAGTTTACCAGGAGACCAAAAAGGGTTCATTACTTTAGTAAAACTGCAGCCCTCAACTTATTAAAGATTGTGAATTTTTTCCCCTATTTCTTTGAGTAACACACACGTAGAAGAAGTGAAGAAAGCTTGTGGACTAGTGAGCGAAATCTGTGGGAACTGGACTTCTAGTTAAAATAAAATATTCCTAATATGAGGTGCTCAGAATTCTGTCAGCATATTCTGTATAAGAAGAAATTTCTGAAGGCCGCAACATCAGACAGCATGCACGTTTATAAGTCCCGGCGCCAGCCCTACTGACCTTCACCAACGTATAGCGTAAACACTTAAGTTTCAAGTATTTAAAGTTTCAAGTGTGGTATTCATAGTTTAGTTTTGATGTGAGGATAGAAGCAGACGAACGTTAGTAAGAACTGTACGTTTAATGTCCTAAGAACTACGTTTTGTTTAAAGTATCCCGGCTTTTGACTTGCTGTAGGTGGCAGCGTCCCGACATTTGACTTGTCAACAGGGGCAACCATACCTCTGTCATTGTTTTCCCTATCAATTGACGTTCGTACATCCTCACAGACGCCACTAATTGCTCCTCAACTATCTGTGTCATCTGATACATGTCAGAGATTCACTAATACAACAATGCTGTACTGAAACATAAGAATACTACACTGACAATAATGCATTCGGTCAGCTTCAAAGCACTGATACCAGTAAATCACATATTGATTTCCTCAGTTGTACACTGTCCAGTGAGTTCAAATGGCTCTGAGCACTATGGGACTTAACATCTGTGGTCATCAGTCCCCTAGAACTTAGAACTACTTAAACCTAACTAACCTAAGGACATCACACACATCCATGCCCAAGGCACGATTCGAACCTGCGACCGTAGCAGTCGCGCGGTTCCGGACTGAGCGCCTTGAACCGCTAGACCACCGCGGCCGGCCACTGTCCAGTGAGTACGAGGACTTCTCGGACATACTGCGTAATATGCTATCGTATGTCTTGAAATAGAGAAAGGCCGGCCTGTGTGGGCGTGCGGTTCTAGACGCTTCAGTCTGGAACCGCGTGACCGCTACGGTCGCAGGTTCGCATCCTGCCTCGGGCATGGATGTGTGTGATGTCCTTAGGTTAGTTAGGTTTGAGTAGTTGTGAGTTCTAGGGGACTGATGACCACTGATGTTAAGTCCCATAGTGCTCAGAGCCATTTGAGCCATTTTGAAATAGAGTTGTCAACATACATAAATTAAATACAGGGTATGGGCAAAAATATAGAAATACCAGAAAACATAACACACTACCACGGTTAATACAGTGTTGGAAAACGGTTGGCACCAAAAGCAGCTTCCGGTCATTTCGAAATGGATAAATGGAGGCGCTGTATGGCTTTTAATGGAATCTTATACCTTTCTTCCTGCAAAACAGTGGTACGTCCAGGGAACTGTGATGGAGTTGGAGAGCCGGCCGCGGTGGGCTAGCGGTTCTGGCGCTGCAGTCAGGAACCGTGGGACTGCTACGGTCGCAGGTTCGAATCCTGCCTAGGGCATGGGTGTGTGTGATGTCCTTAGGTTAGTTAGGTTTAAGTAGTTCTAAGTTCTAGGGGACTTATGACCTAAGATGTTGAGTCCCATAGTGCTCAGAGCCATTTGAACCATTTGGAGTTGGAGAAATATCGGACACCCTTGTCTCCAATGTAGACTACAAAGGCTCAATAATATTGACTTCTAGTGACTGTGGTAATCAGCGGAGATGTGAAAATTCATCCTCGTGCTAAAAACAAAACCAGTCGTGGACAATGCGAAGTGGCTGAAAATGGGCCTTGTATCCTGGGAACACAGCATCACCGTTGATGAACAAACAATATACCATGGGATGGACATGATGAGGTTAAACTGTTGCACAATCCTTGGCAATAATACGATCTTGCAGAGTAGCCATGTTGGCCGTGACTGCCCAAATCAACACCGTACCCCCACCGTCTTTCACTCTCGGGACATAGGCTCGGCCAGGAGTTGGAAACAGCGTGAAGCAAGATCAATCCGATCAAATGATATTCTTTCATTCTTCCATAGTTCATAGTTCAGGTTTTATGGCTTCGCTTTTGCACCATGTTTTCCTGTGATTTTGGAAGTTCAGCTTGCCCTGAAAATCTCAGATTATTGACCTCCCTTCGTGGGTGGCTGTTTTTTTATATGAGGACAGGATTCACGAATGCGACATTAAGCTCTGCGGTGACTTCGCAGCTGTCGTGACAATCCTCTTCCACAACTGTCCGTCATGATCACTCAGCACAAAATTTCTTCTGCGTTGTGACTTAGCGGACGATATATTTCCGCTTTCCTTGTATGCTACATAACTCATCGATGCGGTGCCTCTTGAAACACCGCACACTTGTGCTGCCTTGGTTGCGACAGCACCCACCGAACTAGCACCAACAATTTGCCCACGTTCGAATTTACTCAGCCCCGACATAAAGCACTCACAACTAGACAGAAGAGCCTTCTGACCACGACCGACACTTGCAACTTACTGAGGACACTGCACAGATGACATTCGTGGTAAATACAACAGCGCAGTCTGCAGGCTTGACTGGAATCTGCGTTTATGTTCAAGCATTCATTTCTCGCGGTGTTTCCATATTTTTGTCCAACCCCTGCATACTAATATTTCGTTTTAATTCACGTACCATATGATGTGTATTTCATTTGAAATTATAAACAGATCTTTGTGAATGGAATACGCTGTGTGAATCAGGACAGTGCCTAGACGCGAATATAGGTTACAGACTTTCGTTCAGAATCCATAAACTTACGATATTACAACATTCGACGAAATATGATATGCTGTTATCCTATAATATATTCATCACTGCTGTGAGTATCAAGTGCTGCAGCTGAGATATGAACGCGCATAGGTCCTTGATAATGCCGAAGGGAACGATAGTAACTAATCTCTAATTAAAGTGTTTGTTGCAAGCAGTCTGATACAGGTGTAAGTAGGCTATGTAAGTAGGCTGTTTAGGTTCTTATATTGGTAACGCCGCCGCCACGTAGCGCTCTCTGTATGAAAATCACTGGCTGTGCTGTGTGCAGTCTGTGGCTAGTTTGCATTGTTGTCTGCCATTGTAGTGTTGGGCAGCGGCAGCTGGATGTGAACAGCGCGTAGCGTTGCGCAGTTGGAGGTGAGCCGCCAGCAGTGGTGGATGTGGGGAGAGAAATGGCGGAGTTTTGAAATTTGTAAGGCTGGATGTCATGAACTGCTATGTATATTATGATTTTTCAACACTATTAAGGTAAATAAATTGTTTGTTCTCTATTAAAATCTTTCATTTGCTAACTATGCCTATCAGCAGTTAGTGCCTTCCGTAGTTTGAATCTTTTCTTTAGCTGGCAGTAGTGGCGCTCGCTGTATTGCAGTAGTTCGAGTAACGAAGATTTTTGTAAGTGATTTGTGAAAGTCAGGGCTATTCATTTGTAGGGATTTTTGGAAGTCAGATTGCGTTGCGCTAAATATATTGTGTGTCAGTTTAAACACAGTCATGTATAATTATTCTAAGGGGACGTTACATATGTGTGTTTAAACTGACACACAATATATTTAGCGCAACGCAATCTGACTTTCAAAAATCCCTACAAATGAATAGCCCTGACTTTCACAAATCACTTACCTCACAAAAAATCTTCGTTACTCGAACTACTGCAATACAGCGAGCGCCACTACTGCCAGCTAAAGAAAAGATTCAAACTACGAAAGGCACTAACTGCTGATAGGCATAGTTAGCAAATGAAAGATTTTAATAGAGAACAAACAATGTATTTACCTTAATAGTCATAATATATGATATCCAGTATTACAAACTTCAAATCTCCGCCATCTCTCTCCCCACATCCACCACTGCTGGCGGCTCACCTCCAACTGCGCAATGCTACGCGCTGTTCACATCCAGCTGCCGCTGCCCAACACTACAATGGCAGACAATAATGCAAACTAGCCACAGACTGCACACAGCACAGCCAGTGATTTTCATACAGAGAGCGCTACGTGGCGGCGGCGTTACCAATATAAGAACCTAAACAGCCTACTTACATAGCCTACTTACACAGGAAAACGACTTCGTTCAAGGAAGGATTATTTTTTGTAACTAAGAATTATTGTCCTGTCGACGTTTTTCTACGTAACCATTTTCCGGCTGCCCACAGTATTCCTGTTTGCAGTTCTTTATTTCGTTGAAAGATCAGAAGGCCGTCTTCTCTGTTATTACGGTATAATCAGTTGTGATCGTACTCTGTAAGTACTTATAGTCCTGCTGAATAACTTCCGTAACGTAAATAATTCTTTTTTTATGCAAAGGAAAAAATATAACTGCTACAAGCCGAAACGATATGAATTGACAGACAGGCACCAAGCAGAATTTGTCTACGGTGTCCTAGCATCCTCTATTCTTCGGGCATTTAACTGGTGACACCAAAACAACGAATTCACGTCGAGGCAGGGTCAGTACAGTTGCAGGATGGCCATCTAGCACGTTATGGAAACTGTCGTTTCCGCGAGACAGCAGCGAAACGAGATGCCGTGGGCAGTAACGGCGCGACGTGTGTCAGCTGTCCTGGAAAATATTTCTCCGCAGCAGCGACGGCCGACAAAACGCAGCTGCCAATGCCACGCGCCGCCCACAGCGAGGCGTCGCACGTTGCCGCGACTGACGAGCGTCAACCGAGTACGTGTCGGTGACAGCGAATAAGTGCTGCAGGGATTCTCTGTTGTCCGCAAGTGCCAAGGACCGCACACTTCCGACGCGTTCTTGATAGTTATACGCACTCGAATATCTTACAACACTTGCGTGTTATTTTATTTTGCACCGAAAGAGATGAATTTTTCCACTACCGTTCTCCATACTCCAAGGCCCCACTGACGGCACGTGAAGAAGGCTGTTAATCGCGCCTCGTTTATGAGACCAAATCCACAGAAACGGTGCAATCTGGTCACGATGTTCTCGTCGACACTAAACAAATAGAGTGTCCGGCCAAAATCCGTCCCTGGTACTCGCATGTAAGCGGAATCCATTGTAGAGGAAGCAGCAGAAGGTAACGGCATGGTATTAGTACTTGAAATTGTCAGGTCCTCATTGGTAACGTTCCCAGGGAACCTTGAGATCTCACCACGTCACAAAGCGTGCTGGTAAGGGACGAGTCCGAGAACAGTTGGCCTCACGGTGAAGGCTAGCGGTCGTTGGCGATGCAGCCTGGCAGAACGCACTGCTGTACAAGGTTCGTCACATACGCAGAAAAATCGTCAAGTTTTAACTGTGACCTCGAAAAAAATGAAGTTATGTTCCTTTTTTGCACATGTCTGCTGTCCTGGCATGCACTGAAATCCCCACGCCACAATACCAGAATAAACTACTGGGGTAGCCAAAACGAAATGTCGCAGCCCTTTGGTGAAGTCAAACATCGTGCAGTATTGGTTATCTATATTTCAAGAGGAACAACGCCGTAACAGAGCACGCTGAGTTGGTGGTAGTATAAAGTAACAATGTACAATAACACAGCGTAGTGGTTGTGGCACGTATGCATCCAGTGTGGCCAGCAGTGTTGCCAAATCAGCTTTCTAGAGCTAATTCTGCCTTCTTTTTAATACCGTTTAGTTGGTAAATGATTGATTTAGCTGGGGTCTGGAAGAATGGCTTTTTTCGCAATCATTCGACTTTGTTTCGGCATTTCTTTGACTTGACTGCAGGAGAGCACCAAAATCCATGTTGATTAAAAGAGAATTATTTGTACTGAACTAAGATTTCTAAACACGCTTGAACGTTACCTAAGTAGTAAAATTATAGACTGAAGTAACCTGTTTCTGATTGTAAGCTGTGAGCTATAGTAATAAATGAACCGCCTTAATAAAACTAGTACTGTCGTAACGTTGAAGCGAGGCTTCACTGTATTGACAATTAATTGTCGTAATGAAAAGGGGAGTGTTTCATACTGTAAAAGTTAGCAATCTGACTGTAAGAATTTTGACCAGTATAAACTGCCTCTATAGTGAACTTTGACATGAAACCTAGAGTAACTGGTTTTGCAAAATTGATCACAAAAACTGACTCTGAATAACATAAGTTGGTCCTGACTGAATAAATAACAAAAATCAAAATTTTTCTCCTTACCTCAGTTCTGCGCAAATCTAGATAACGCTTTTTGTCTAAGGCGCTGCAATCATGGACTGTGCGCCTGGTCCCGGCGGAGGTTCGAGTCCTCCCTCGGGCATGGGTGTGTGTGTTTGTCCTTAAAATAATTTAGGTTAAGTACTGTGTAAGCTTAGGGACTGATAACCTTAGCAGTTAAGTCCCATAAGATTTCACACACATTTGAACATTTGAAGGCTTTCCGGTACTGCTCTGCCTTGCGCGACGTTATGCTAAATCTACAAATTACTGTATCTACACAGAGACACTCGAGAGGTGCAATGAGTTCTCTGTTAACTGCAAATCGAACTGTTTTTCGAACACACTTGGTTGTATGATCCATTAAAAATTGTAAGATAAAGGTTAGTAAGAAAATGAAATATGCGCATAAATGACAACACAATTCTATTTGTATACTGAGAAAAAGCGCTCAAGCCAGATATTAAATTTAATGAACTTAACATACAAACAATACACTTTCTTTCAAATCTAGCAACTCTCAGTACAATAAACAACTTAGTCCAATGACGCAGCAATAGCGAAATAAAAGGAACATCATTATAACATTTACCTGATATTCCATTACACTTCCACCATTACAAAAAAAATTCATTGATAAATTGAGACTTTAAATATAATATTTCCATTGCTTCCTCACTCTAGCACAGGTTAACTTTGTCAGCTTCCTCACCCCAGCACGGCTTAACATTATGTGCCTCACTCTAATACAGCTAAACTTTCACTACTCCACTGCGTCCTCACGCACCTCAGAGATACTAGCTTAACTTCTGCGATACAGCTTACAACATCGCTGCTCGTTCACAATCAATTCAGATACCAAACTTATACATGAGGCCTACCACGCTTTGATATCCAATGAAAATTTATTGTTACATTGAATTAGAAAACACGATAAAGTAACTTAAGCTGTGTTCGTTGAAGTAGCCATGAAGAAAATAATGACGGATGTAAATAGTGGTGGAAACATTCCACTTATACGGTGTCCATTTTCCTCAACAGAATATATTCAAGCCTGCTGTTAATTAAGGTCTGCCTCGTAGATCGTGAAATGGAGACTGCTTCAAGAGCAGCGAGCAGCGTGGCCCAGCCACGTCTGTAGTCTTTCCCTTTATGGCTGATGCCACTCTGTTATCCCTTCCGGAATATAATGAGGCAATATAATCTGCTTTACTATCACATGCTTTACGAGACAGGCTATATCGTATGTTAAAGTGTATTTCAAAAACATGTTGAAATAACAGTATTGGTTTTCTGATCTTCTTGTTCCTCCCAACATCATGTAGCTAAAAGTACACTATTTTTATAAGCTATGCCCTGCTGCCGATAGTAATTACTTGAAAAGCCAGTTTGTGAGCAACAGCTCCACTGCTATACTTATTTCTTTATTTGTGAGCATATTTCGAGCTTATTCCACTTTCAACACAACTGATGTATTTCCTAGAATAACCACATTATAGACCTATAAAACAGGAAAAAGTAAGACCGTCAAATGTGAAGATAAAATACTGAAGGCTTACCAGCTTGTTTTATAGAGGTCTGCCGGCGGAGGTTCGAATCCTCCCTCGGGCATGGGTGTGTGTGTGTTTGTCTTTAGGATAATTTAGGTTAAGTAGTGTGTAAGCTTAGGGACGTTTCACACACATTTGAACTTCTTTTTATAGAGGTCATGTAATTAAAGGTCCACGTAAGATTGATATAGGAGCTAAAACTAGCTGAAAGTATGAACTAATTATTGTGTGAGTAACATTTACATGAATTATTGCCATTATTGTAGATATGCCAAATAATTTTTTTTCTCTCAGGGGTCAGGTCTTTCAAAACTCATATATTATATGAAATGAATGCCATGATTTCTGCTGGTTGTAGTGGCTGTGTCGTAAGCATCCAAACGCTAAGTTCTAATTCACAAAAAGCTTGACAATTTTAGAGTCCGTGTTTTGTGAAGGAAATCTTCTCTCCGATTATAGTTCATCTGTAAACATCGACCAGATCAGTATTTATCTGACCCACTTGTCAAGGGCATTCCATGTACAGCGATCTTAAAATGATGGTTGTCTTGGATAGGTATGAGTGTGTTAACAATAAGCCTGAAACACAGTCAGTGATAAAATTACTATTCATTTTATGGTGTTTACTATATGACATTCCAAAAGTGATACCATGTTATAGCCTTTATAGGACAGAAAGTGTTACCTTCTTAAATTGGAGTCATATAGGCAATAAAGGCTAACGGCAGAAATATATAACTAGTACCATTTAAATTATGATACTACCGTAATTTAAATTATGATACTACCTTATCTGCTCTGTATACTTACAAATACTTGCGCTATGCATTTAAGAGTCGACAACATGTATTACAGACCACTGATGATGTTTCATGAATAGAAGAAGAGAAAGGAATATGGTAGGCAGGAAAAAAATTTTATTTAATTGCAGAACATACCTCAGAAACGAGGAAGAAAATAACCACAAGTATACTGTGAAAGACACCACTGGGCTACAGCCAAATATAAACAGAGCCTTTGAACTGCATCAAATGATTTCTCACAATATGCATATCGCACACCTCTGACTGAGATGTATTTGGTAAACTGTGCGCAGTGGAAACGGCCTGAACGGTGTCGGCCCTGAGAAGTTCAAATGGTGCAAATGGCTCTGAGCACTATCGGACTTAACATCTGAGGTCATCAGTCCCCTAGAACTTAGAACTACTTAAACCTAACTAACCTAAGGACATCACACACATCGATGCCCGAGGCAGGATTCGAACCTGCGACCGTAGCGGTCTCGCGGTTCCAGACTGAAGCTCCTAGAACCGCTCGGCCACCTCGGCCGGCCGCTGATAAGTGAGTCGTAGGTGTGGTTCTTGCTGAAACTGATAGTAAGAACGGGGATAAAGGTGTTCACCTCTACTGAATTGAAAGACAGGTAACTTAGGCAATCGTTTATTAAAAAGTACTCCACAGGAGAAACAGCACAAGATGAACTAACGTAATAGTTAGCTTTCTCACACATTGGAGCTGAGAAGAAGTCGGAACATGAAATTCGTATAATTAAACTGTTGACAGACTCTGAGAAGCAGAATCCGCAAGGGAAGGGAAGAAAACAACCCGGTAACTAACTCACGGTAGTACATAGTCTCACATGGTTCCACAAAGGTCGTGATGATTTGCGCCTATTTGATGGGATGTGGGAAGACAGATAGAGGCAATTCAAGTAACTGAGTCATGGATGAGCCGTCAAGTGCCAAAGCGTAAGTGACAACAAGAACCCTCGCTCATTTGAAAATATGAACGTGACTACCTGTGCATGCTGCCTGAAATTACCAACGTGGCACAGAGAGGAGACGGCCAGCTACTTTAAAGACTGACGAAATGGTATGTGCTACAAGTGGTGCACGTGGTTGAATATTTGACCTCGATCCCCGACCAGCCGTAGAGTACTGCTATGCCTCGGTCCCGATTAGATGTAAGGTTGTGATTCATGTCCCAACCAAGAGTGCCGTCCACCTTTGCGGCTCAACCAAGAGAACCACTCAATTTCGTGGCCTGACCAAACGATGCTCCTCCGAGCTGTTTGCGGAAAGACAGCCGAAAATCACTGATTATTCAATCTGAAAGCTTTTGATAAGTTAGCCTCAGTTTAGATGAGTCGTAACATAGTAGAAGCTATGGAAAGTGTGTCTAGGAAAAGGTTCACGATATAACTTACTAGTAAAATATTTCAATTACATTGAAACTTTTTTGTGTGTAAATCACGATATCTCTATTTTTAATTACATTATATTATTTTTTGCTTTTTATTATTTAATAGCAATAATTTTACTGCATTTATATTGCCGGAGTATATTTTGTAGAATTAATTTCTTGTACTATAGTTTATTGGTAGTTTAGGTGGACATATTACATTAAATTTGTTAACATAATTTGATTTGTTGTACGTTTTGTATCAGGGTTTATCAGAATTGTGAGATTTATTTGCTTACATTTTTTTTTAATTTCACATTAATTCATCTATAATGTAGCATAATTATTGATGAGTTAGTTGTAGAAATGAAATGTTAATAGTTTCCTGAGGTATCTAGTTTCTTAAGAAAAAAATTTAATTTTTTACGTTTAATTTGTTGTTATTTAATTTTTTTGGATATAAATATTAACTTATTATATTTTATGGCATAAGCTTTAAGGATTTGACCTATGGTCTGTGTGGTTTAAAATATAATGGTAAGATTTAAATCCCAGGATGTTAGAAATACACTAATGAGAGACTGTGTTACAAACATTTCCCTCTGGCTTCCAAAAAGTTTATTCATGGTAATCAGTCTCTCGAAAAGTTTAAACAAATTTACTACAATCTGGTATGAGGCTTCCACACAGAAAAATTGTGAAAGCCCAGACCAATGCTAGAGAAATGCTAATTCTTCCCTTACAAAAGGCGACGCCAGTACTCGAACTCTGGCTAAATTTTAAGACACCACCCAATCAACGAGCGCTCTATTGCCTGTGTCAAAAGCTCAGATCAATGACGTCCAACTCTGTGCGACAGTATGGCGCGGCAGTGAAACACAGGGAATGGAAGGGGGGACTAGTGTGCAAGACTGCGCTTTATATCCTCTTCAGGATCTTCATTGCAGTTCAAACCACTGCCTAAATTTTCCAGAAGCTTCCTGTTCGCTCGCTGAACCGGCGCCTCCCGTGATACAGTGAAGTTCCAAAGCGGGCCTGATGTGTACGCGATTGCACTCCCCTGCCTCTGAGGCAAGACACTGTCTGCAGCCAACACTACCGCCCAGGATGTCCGGACGCGTACCGTGCACTCGTCAGTGCGGTGCCACACGCGATAGCATAGCATGGGCGAAAGGCCATTCCCACATTGGAATGGGGAAGTTGGAACCACCCATCAGCTGGTGACACGCTTATCCGAAGGCCACAGGTAGCCAATGCCCAGGCTCTCTCTTCACTACAGGATCAGCCAGAAACCAATGGGCTCACCACGACTCAGCAAATGCTCTCCCAATCAAACCAATATGCGAATTAATTGAAAATATTCCGTTACCGGTAAGTTGTAACTTCTGCACTCATCATGAATATCAAAATGTTTGTTTTACTAACAAAAAAACGAAAAAAAAGAAACTGACGGGCTGTCTCCAACCTGACACTTTTCGACACACTAGGAATTAGCAGCAGAATTGCAAAATGATGGGATTGATATTGCCCATAATGTGCTTACTTTCTGAAATTGACAGAAATGTTTATGTTCTTACATTATTATGTATTGTTGACTTTCAACAATTTGAGCTATGTTTTATCTGTTATGATACGAATAAATAAAGATACAATAATTTATACGATAAACACGCTCATATAAAAACTCTAACAGTCAGGATAAAACCTGCACCATGACTTACTGAAAAACTCAAACAACTTGTGAGTATCACAGACGCAGCACAGAATATGTATACTAAGCATCCATCTCTGAGACTCATGTCATCTACTAGCGACTACGCAACCGAGTTAGTCAGCTTGTGAAAAATCCAAATCTCAGGAACTCCTAGTCGTTAACAGAAAACTTTCACAGATCCTCCATCTTGTCGAATAATCTATGAGGTCTAGGAACAGACGAACCCAAATCTGCAGCGGATTCTCTAGTTCCTTTTCAGGATCTAAATGAGTATTTCGCCATATCTGCACAGATAACCGAAAATATTAAGGGCTGCAAATGGGGAAACCCATTGACGTAAGCGAGTTTGACAAAGGACAAGTAATTATTACGCAACGCCTGTGAACGAGTTCCTCGAAATTGGCGAAGCTGGTCGAATTTTCACGAGCCACTGTCGTGAGCATCTACCGAAAGAGGTAAAAGGACAGTGAAAATACCACTAGGCGCTAAATGGTTCGACGTCCACTACTCTTGACAGAACCTGGGGTTCGGAGGCTTGTCCGCTCTGTAAAACAGGATAGATAGTGACCTATAGTATCTCTGCCGAAAGAGCACAATGGTGCTGCACACACTAGAGTTCCGGAGCACACCGTTCATCGTACATTGTTGAACACGGAGTTCCATAGTAGACCACACCTACGTGTTCACATGTTGACGAAACGCCATCGTCATTTACGATTGCAATGGGCAGGGGGCCAGCGGTATTCGGCCGTCGATCAATGGAAACATGTGGACTATTGAGCGAATCACATTTTTGCTACACTAGATCGATGGTCGCCTCCACAATCGCCGTCATCGAGAACAGCAACTCGAAACGTACAGCGCGACACGGATGCAGGCTGGTGGGAGCAGTATCATGCTACTGGAGACATTCTCCTGGCTTGCATGGGACCTGTGGTAGTAATTGGAGACACGCTGACAGCTGCGAACCATCTGCATCCCTTCAAGCATCCTTGCTTTGAGAAACATGACAGTGAACTCACGCTGACGTCTCAAACACCAAATTCGCCTGTTATAAATCCTATGGAACCCATCTTGGTCGCTATCGGACGACATCACCTCATATGCAAATCGGCGGCACACTAGCTTCGCAAATTACATGACTTGTGCGTAGACATTTAATGCCACACGCTTCCATAAACATACCAACGAACCGTCGGACCGCTGATACGCAGAATCAGTGATGTACAGTATTTTGTTCCAAAGGCGGTCAAACAAGATATTAAGCAGGTGGTCATAATGCTTTGTCTCGTCAGTGTTCGCGTCTACTTGACCAACGCACAAGGACGAAAAACGTCGATTCCCTTAATGTATCAGTGGTTGGTAAAACGAAAAATTTTTTCTGCAGCCGGTAAGCTGTAACATGGCCAGAAGATCAACTCCGCGAATTCGTTCCCCCAGCGGCAGGAAATGAGAATATTGCTATGCAAATGATCGATTCCATCCTCGATCCACTACTGTACTTAAAAACGGACATTTTAACAGTTCTCTGACTTCCAGCATCTTCCCAGTAGCCTGAAAGCAGAGACTCGAACAACCTCTACCCAAAATGGAATCTGGCAATGAACCCTCTGACTACAGGCCCATTTGCAGGGCATCATAACACATAGGTCACAGCTTACAAATTATTTAACATCAAATAATCTCTAAATTTTAAAAGAAATAATTCACATTGGCTGTAAAATAATTTTTATTAAAAGTCACGACTGGTTTCATGTCACTCGATGACGCATCCTCAGGTGACAAAGATTCTTTTTAATAGCCAATCGCCGAAAGGTAAGTGCTAAATTCGAAATTCAAAACTCTTCCCCAACTGCTGCCCGATGGTTCCAGCTATTCCTTACATCGCGCCAACAGTGTGTAGTGATCTGAACAAAGAGGTTATAACGGATGTATGTAGTAACAGGGGTTCCACAAGGATCAATATTGGGCCCACTACATTTCTCATTAGACGAGAGCAAAGCAGAAAGTTTTTGCCTTTATTTTTTTAGCCAAATTACTGCTATAAATTCGAAGTCAACATATCCATTGACAGCGCTGGACCTTCCTCGGTTCGTGCCAGCTTTATCTCCTGGTAGCTCCATCGGACGGCGCTGCTGCCAGTTGTTAAAGATGGGGGTGCTTCTCATGTCCACGGCGTTAGAGCAACGAAGTGTGATTCATTTTCTACGGAGCAAGTGACGAATGCCCACTGAAATCCACAGGGTAATGCAGTCCACATGTAGGGTAAACTGTCTCGCTTTGAAAACTATGAAGTGATGGTGTCTTGAGCTCGACAAAGGCAGCGAAGTCTTGCATGACAATGAGAGGTGAGGGAGGCCGCTTTCGTCGCTGACTGACTACATTTCCCACATGGACGCAATGGTGGAAGCAGATTGATGTGTGTATATCATGGCCATTTCCCGGAAGCTTGGCATATCGTATGGCAAGGTTTCATGACAGTGGGTGCGTAAGTAGCTTGATGACATGATGAAAGACAAGCAAATGATGTCTTCACTGAATCATCCGGAAAGGTACTCCATGGAGGATGAAAGTTTCTGGAATCGCATTGTTACTGGCGAAGAAAACCGTGGATACTGCATTTCACGCCCAACTCCAAGCAGCAGAGCATGTTGTGGAACTATCCGGGTTTGCCTGTGACAAAAAAATTCAGCGTTGCGCTTTGTGTTTGGAAAGTGATGTTAACAGCCTTCTGGAACAGCCGTGAACCGCTCCTGCTGGATTTCATGCCACAAGGTGCAACCATTAATGCCGACGGTTATTGTTCCATACTGTCACGTCTGAGGGCTGCCGTCAGGTGAAGGCGCCGAGGGATTCTCAGTGTTGTGACACCGTGATTCTGATCCACGATAATGAAGACCACATGTGGCAATCAAAACTGCCAAAATGTTTTGGGCATTTTACTGGGAGATTCTGGACCAGCCGCCATACAGTCCAGACCTCGTCCCTGGTGATTTCCATGTTTTCGGACCGCTGAAGAATTTCCTGGCAGGACATCGATTCAAAAATGACAATGACGCCAAGACGGCAGTCCGACAGTGGTTCCATAGTCAGCGGACGAATTCTACCGTAAGGGCATCTCAAATTTATTGCTGCGATGTGACAAATGTGTGGACCGGTGTGAGGACTGTGTAGAAAAATAGTGTAAGGTACTTAGAATACGATGTATATTTGCCATTACCTGTATGCACCTTGCTTTGGCTACTAAAAATTTAAGACAAAGACTTTCTGATTTGTCCTCGTAGGTTAATGATGTACGGCTATTATCTTCTATCATTTATACGCTGACGATCTTCGGTTATACCTAACTGAAAAGCCAACAAACCTGCATACAGCCATCAATCATGTATATAGTGACTTATTTGCCTTCTGAGAGGGGCACAGATTTGAAACTTAAGCCATCTAAAACGCAAGCAATCTTAGCCGCTCAGTTTAGAGAATCTCTTCCACCTTAATCCAAATCGGCACCGAAATAACTTTCTTCTTTTGATAAGAACTTGAGAATACTTCGGGACCATCACTGGACTGAACACACAAGCGCAATCTGTAAGAAGGTGTCAGCTCCACTTCATTCAGTACAGAAATATAAAAAATATTTTATATTGAGCTTAAAAAGAAACTCGTAGACACACTATTATTTCCCATCCCTGATTATGTTAGAAATTATTCTCCAGGGACTTACATATGAAAGCTCACACCAGCTGAAACTGGCTATGAATGCTTGTGTGCGGTACATTTGTGAATACACTATTTGGACCATATCATTCCTACAAGCAACTGTCGTGGCTACATATCGATAAGGGCAGAGATTATCATACCCTGTGTTTGCTCTATCATCTTAACAATCATTGCACTCTTACTTATTTATCTTCAACAATTAAGCTAATGTTTGAACAGAATAGCAGCAACACTCGTTCTCAAGGAAGTAAAATCTTCTCTCCACCGCTACCCTACACCACCAGGTTACGTAAATCATTTTTATATGAGGAACCTGACTGTTGAATAATCGCCGGCCGCGGTGGTGTAGCGGTTCTAGGCGCTCCGTCCGGAACCGCGCGACTGCTACTGTCGCAGGTACGAATCCTGCCTCGGGCATGGATGTGTGTGATGTCCTTAGGTTGGTTAGGTTTAAGTAGTTCTAAGTTCTAGGGGACTGATGACCACAGATGTTTAGTCCCATAGTGCTCAGAGCCATTTTAACCATTTTTTTGTTGAACAATCTTTCTCAAAATATTAAAGGTGCAAAAAATCCTTTAAAACTCCAAAAGGCAGCTAATGGGCCATCTTTTATGACGATAGTTATCGCTTCCATATACCTGTATACACCTCACTCACATCAAGCCTTCCTCCACCACAGCTCTTTCCTCCTTTTGTCTATAGAGTTTCCTAGTGAAATTCTCTTCTTTCCTAACAGACATTGTCTCTTTCATTTCAATTTTCTCCTGTGAACAGTACGGTGGGGCAATGGGTTTATTGAAAACACTGTTGACAGGTAAGAATGACTTGTTAACTCCAGTGCATGACATAAGGGGGCAAACACGCGACACCGTGTTGTCCCTAGCCGGCTTGACATGTGATGGTGGCCTGAACCCTGGCTGCCTGAACCCTGGCACCCTGCACTGCTGATGGAAGTCCTGTGGTAGGTCGGCAGCCTTTATAGGCTGTGGCCGTCGATGACAGCTGCGCATTGCTTTCCTTTGTGTCATGGCCCCTTGCTCCACTCACATCCCTGTGGTGTTGCGTGGAGACGGCTGTACGTAGGGTACCACTCACTGTCCTCTGGCAGAAGTTGGATGGTGGCTGACGCTGTGGCGCCAAGTCCCACTAGGAAGTCAGTATCAGTGGCAGCAGGAATGGGTGGCAGGTCGGTGGGACAATGGCACCAAGTCCCATGAAAGAGTTGGCAACAGGTACAGCCCAAACTAAACCAATGGCTGCTACTGACTGCCCAGTCTCACGCTGCCTGGCATAGCTATGGTATCGTGGCTGTGCAGCTGGTTGGTGGAGATAAGATGTGACCCATGCCTCAAAAACCCAGACGTCTTTATGTGCCCCTGGTGTGCATTTGTTTCGTTAAATCCCATCATCTACTCACTTCACCCATTACAAGAGACGTGCCTTAGTGTGGTGACATTTCCCTACTTGCTACATGGTTCCTGCTGTGCAGTATCGTTTACTACTGCACTTAGCTGTCCTTGTCTCATAATCCTCTGAATATTTGTTATTGTTACCCACATATTAGCACATTTGAGGCTGCTAATGCTATGCTCTACTGTGGCTTTCTCATTACTTCCCATTACTTTTGCTTAAGAATATAACTGTTGCTCTAAGACTCGGTAGTGGCACTAAACCGCTTTTGTTATACCTTCCACTTCCTCTAATACCAAAAAAGGGTTCAAATCTGCTAAACTACTCAGTATCATTTTTAACGCCTTCACTATTTTATTATTATTACTACCAATTACCATCTTTACTAACAATGCAAATGATAATTAGTATTATGTAATTTTTTGTGTATTTTGTTCCTGGTCAGATGTAAGAGAGGCTCTTAAGGCCCTAACCTGGTCACATTCAGTAACCAAAAACTAAATCAATAAAAGTTTACTTTACAGTGTCACAGTTTTGTCATTACCCATGTATTTCTACACATATTAAGGCAACTACTGAAAGTCTACTTCCAAATTTCCGTTTTTTATCAAAATAAATAACAACCAGTCGAGTTACCCTGAGATATGTAGTAAAATTGAAAATAAATACAGGTCGTAAAATGAAAAACTTCATATCATTTATACCACAAAATAATGTATTAACAAAAATTAAACAAACAGATATTCATCCTTTAAATAACGAATGTTTAAAGGTGATCAGTGGAAAAATAAATGACATGAATGTAAATATCTAAGAGAATATATACATAAACAGCAGCATAACAAGAACGATGTTGCAAATAAGAATACTTAAAGAATGCATACACTGAGTTGACAAAATTATGGTATAGCGATATGCACATACACACATGGCGGTAGTATCGCGTACACAAGGTATAAAAGGAAAGTGTATTGGAGTAATTATCACTTATAATCAGGTGTTTCATGTGGAAAGGTTTCTGAAGTGACTATGACCGCACATTGGGAATTAACAGACTTTGAAAGCGGACTGGTAGTTTGCAGCTAGATGCGTAGGATATTCCATTTCTGAAATGGTTACGGAACTCAATATTCCGAGGTCCACAGTGTCACGAATGTGCAGAGAGTACCAAAGTTCACTTAACGATCGAGAGTAGCGCCTTTTGAGTAGAGTTGTCAGTACTAAGATACAAGCAACACTGCATGAAATAACCACAGAACTCAATGCGACATGTACAGCAAACGTATACGTTAGGACTAAGCGGCGAAATTTGGTGTTAGTGGGCTGTGGCAGCTGACGAACGATGAGAGTGCCTTTGCTAACAGCACGACATCGTCTACAGCGCCTTTCCTGGGCTCGTGGCCACGTCGGTAGGTCCCTAGACGACTGGAAAACCGTGGCATGGTCAGATGATTTGGTAAGAGCTGACGGTAGGGATCGAGTGTGGAGCAGATCCCACGAATTCACGGACCCAAGTTTTCAACAAGACACTGCTCAAGTTGGTGGTATGTCCATAATAGTGCGGGCTGCGTTTACATGGAATGGACTGGGTCCTCCGGTACAACTGAACCGATCACGGACTGGAAAGGGTTACGTTCGGCTGCTGGGAGGCCATTTGCAGCCAAACAACGGTGGAATTGTTGTGGATGAAAATGCGTCTTGCCAACGGACCATAATAATTGTTCACGGTTAGTTGAAGAGCATTCTAGGCAACGAGCGAATGATTTGGCCACCCGGACGCCTGACATGAATCTCATCGAACACTTGTGGGACATAATCGAGAGGTCAGTTCGTCCACGAAATCCTGCACCGGAAACACTTTCGCAACTATGGGCAGGCATGAAGGCAGCATGGATCAACATTTCAGCAGGGGACTTCCAGCGACTTGTTGAACCAATGCCACGTCGATTTGCTGCACTATAACAGCCAAAAGGAGGTTCAAGACGATATCCCAGGACATCTTTCACCTTAGTATATACAACTGAAAGAAAAACTTCAAAAAATTAATGCTAAAAATCTACGAGATCAAGACGTAATTCCATTTAATAAACGTATTTCACCAACTAAATTTAAACAAGGAAGAGCTACGGTATTTGATCACATTAAAATAAATCATCAAAAATTTGTGCTATGTACAAGATGTTATGATATTGTACTTTTATAAATTTTATGTGTTACGAGTGTATATATTACGATTAATAAATATTACATTATGGCAGTTGGTGCATCAAACCCATAAAAACAATATAATAAATTCTTCAAAAACGAATTGCTCAAAGGCGCATTAACGGAGTCGCCGGGCAAAATAGGCATGAAAAGTAGACCGCATAGGTTCCAAACATGGAGCTCACAAGTTGGCAGCTTCAGCATTCAGTATGATTTGTTTTCTTACCTGCAGCAGCAATTAATTTACGAGAAAAGATCTTCGCAAAGTAGAAAACAAGGCAACTGATAGTTGACATACGTGAATACGTAACCTTATTGGAGAAACTTCAGAAAGCACAGAAGTCTCATACGCAGCTGTGCTTTTCGTAGGTTAAGAACGACGGTTGTAGATGACGCAGGCGTGTTTCTGAATGATTCTAGTGACAGCGTTTTAACGACCAGTGTGGAGCGTCGCCAATGCTATTTTCAGGTTTAAGCTCGAAAGCCTGTCCGTGCGACTCTACTTTAGGTATGCGTCGGAGTTTACTGCGCCGGATGTCCCCTTACGTCACCGTAAACGGAATTACAACTGGTGGCTGTGCATATTGGGGCCCGCCCGGCCAATACCTGCGAAGCGCTGGCCGAATGTCGCCCCACGGCCCTGCCCTATAGCGGGACGCTTTTACTGCGCCTTCGCCCTACTTCCGCTGGGAGGGGGTGGTTAGTGGGGGGGGGGGGAGGTGCTAAATAAATTGTGTACGCTGCGACACGACTGAGCTGCGACACTAGAAGCCCATTGCTGTAAATGAGGCGCCTCTTTAATCCAGGTAGGGCCTTTATCTTCTCACAGTCTTCCTTTCGATACTTTAATTGTGCCAGGAGCTGTAAAAAAAATGTTTGTTTTCAAGATAATAGCCGATGCCTTTTTTTGTGGATTTAACGCATTTTTGGCGACCTGCATTCTTATTTTCAAATATTAACAGATATAAAAGAGTCTTAAAGGAAGAGTCTCAACTGATTAGTACCATCGAAGTCATGCAAAATTAGGCTAGTTTGGCAGTGGTGTGACGAAAATATTACGTGATGAAGAGTCACGTTGTATTATGTTATCTTAAATGAACGCCTATGGACCTGGCGGCTGTCTTGGGAACGATATTCACTTCATTGAGACGTGACGACAATGAAATTCTGTGGAGGTGGTTTAGTATTAGTTTGGTGCATAAGTTCGTAGCGTTTTCGTTTTGCATGTTGGTTTTCCGGTTGTATGCGCTTATTCATCGATTGTCATTTTTTCTTTGTAGTTTAAATATCGTCATTGTATCATTTGTAGATAGTGAGTGGAGATGTGGACCCTACAAAACGGATTGCCAGGTGGAGAAATCGGAGCGTTTCCGGGACATTCTTCTGTCTGAGTTTAGTAGAGCGTAACAGCAACGGAGGCAGCCACAAACATTTGCGCCGTGTATGGAAATAATTCCATTGGACAGAGCACGGCAAGTCAAACGATTTCTCCTTTTAAGAAGGAGCGTTTTGACATTAGTGACTCTACGTTCAGGAAGATCTCGTGGTTTTATGAAGATCGTCTAAACGCACTAATCGACAATGGACCACGTCATTGTGCTTGAGAACTGGAAAATGTGATGAACAGTGATATTTCCATCATCATGTGAGATTTTCATGCAGTGGGGAAGGCTGAAAAATCGAGTGTATGGGTACCGTATGCTCTAAGCCAAAATCGTAAAAATCAGCAGAGGTCCACGTGTAAATCTCTGCTTGCTAGTAATCAATCGGCTCGTGAACAACACCAACGGTTCTTATCCCGTATCGTTACTGGTGACAATAAATGGCGTCTTTATGTTAACATAAGACCTGCGCGCATCCATAAAAGATAACGTTATGCATCTGCTGGAGCAGCGACGGTGTGGTGTATTACGCATTGCTTCCTCAAGGTGTAAACGTCACAGCTGACATTTATCAAAACTGAGACGTCCTACAGACGCTATCCAAGAACACTGACCAGGAAGATTCGGTGAAGTGATGCTACGCCACGATAACGCCCGCCCGCGTTCTGCTAGGTTGACAGAAACAGTGTACAGGAGTTGGGAAGTCATTGTGTGCTCCCTTATTCACCTGATCTTGCGCCCTCAGATTTTCACATTTTTAGCTCCTATCGAAAAACCTTCAGGGAACTTATTTTCTGGATGTAAATGCTCTCCGGACATGGCTCGATGTGTTCTTCGCCTCAAAACCAAGTGCTTTCTACAGTCGTGGAATCGAAAAGTCAGCCGAGCGTTTGCACACTATTGTAAATAGTAAAGGAGAGAATATTATTCATGACTAACGTCTCTGTTATGTGTATCTGTCGTGTTTACTTAAACTTACCGAACACGCTACGAACTTATGCACCAACCAAATAGTTCGAGGTTCTTTATGTGGGTTGGGCTCGAATCATTAGAATAAACTGGTTAAAACCGGTCACAGAGATATTCCTTAAAATAATTTTGGAAAATAACATCCGTTCCCACTGTGGATACCACCCAAAGTAGTCTGTATCCACAAGTGAATTTTCCAAGGCACAAACCAACCACAATTACATCATGGTTCAACAGAAAAAAGGTCACCTTGGCCACCTTACTCAAAAGACCCAACATGAACGCCACCGAATGTCTTTGGCATAAAATACTGCCATGGTTATGGACCAGATCAGTTCTATCAAGACATTAGCAAATAGGATCTACACACCACACTCCAGAGAGAATGGAAACATATACTGTCTTTAATCTATCACATTTAATGCACACAACCTTCTGTAATAGGAACAAAAGGAGGCAATCGACATCCTTAGATGTGTGACTGCTTCTTTGGGATTCCGACAGTATTTATGATGTGGATCCTGACTGAGACCAACATTACTTTGCGCCATTTGTCATCCTTCAACCATAATTTTTTATGTCACGGTTTGAGTCGTGCCACAGTGCTTTCAGGGGCAGTGAACTAAAATTCTGGGGAAATTATTCTAACGATAATCTTGATACAGTAAGGAAGAAAAGAAATTTTAGCTCTTGGGAAATTAGTTTTTAATTGATACTGTATGAAAAAAGCAATTTAGGGGGTTTATTCTAATGGTCGAGCACTAACCGCATAGAGATCCTCGAACTGTTTGGTTGCTACATAAGTTCGTAGCCTTTCTCCGTAAGTTTAAATAAACACAACAAATACACATAACAGACTTCAGTCATCGCTAACACATTCTCCTGCACTCTTTACAATAGTGTGCCAACGCTCGGCTGGCTCTTCGATTCCACGACTGTAGAAATCAGGTGATTTTGAGGCGCAGAACGCATCGAGCCATGTCCGGAGAGCATTTTCATCTGGAAAAGAAGTTCCTTGAATGTTGTTCGATGGGGAGCGGAAAAGATGAAAATATGAGGGCGGAAAATCAGTAGAATAAGGTGGGTACGGAATGACTTCCCAACCCAACTCCTGTATACTGTTTTTGTCAGCCTATCAGAATGCGGGTGGGCGTTATCGTTGCGTACCATCACTTCACGCAGTATAGAAATTAGTTTTATAACGATTAGTACCTGTGGTTCAATGGATGCTACGTCCAAAAATATGGTAAATTTTGCTGTTTCTGCTTTATGTTCTCGACTCTTGGTCGGCATTTCACTCAATTTTCTCAGAAACAAATGCTAATGTCACCGCTAAACTCCTTCTTTCTGTCTTGGTGGAATTACGAACTAAACTATGTACCTAGCAGCATAGGTGCAGTAATCATTGTTCTTGTGTTCCCCACAACGCCCCTGTATCATATGCCTCACCCTTGATTCATACCTTCACCATACCAACAGATTTCTTCTTCTCTTCCATTTGATACAGTAGTTGTGCAGCCCGTAGAAAAATGGAATGACAACCACTACATTGCGTATCTCTGCAATAGAGCCACTGGCAAATCAAAAACATTCTACAAAAGAGCCACGGCCAAAATGAGGCTTTGAGTAGAGGATGAAGGAGTGGTGTAGATAGTTCAGGTGGTATGACTGTTGGCCGCAGAAATCAAATATTCTAGTTCAAATTTTAGTTTATTTATAGTTCCGGAGCATAGTTACAGATATAATTCATTTCATTCACGTGGTGCTCATGGGTTATTCCTAAAATTAAAATTTTCGAAGATGTTGTAGTGTCTATTTGTGAAATATTCTTTGCAGATTCCTCTTTTACTTCGAAGAAATTAACGAATTTTATTTTCAAGTTCTGCACCTATCTTACGTGCTGTGATTGTGTGTACACATTTTTTTGGCATAACACTTAAGTATACACGAGCTATTGATGTAGATGACAGGGTATTTGAATCTTGCTTTGCTCTAATGTGAGTGCACTGCGTCCATCTCGAAACTTTGTACTTGCTCTGAAGTTCTGTGTGTTGTAGAAGGTGTGGACATATTTAATCCTCTGGAAAATTAAAAAATGTGTTACGTAGCAATATCTGTGGGTGTGTGGTGTTAGAACAGACATAGTATCACAATCTGAATTGAGCAGGTGTTCTGCAGCTGTATTCTTATGCGGAGTCCTGCACTTTCTCTGATTAATACCAATATTTAGCATGGCGGAACTTCATCACAATATCATTTCATATACCAGTTAAGTCCACACATCTAGTTTATCCTTGTAGATCCACACACTTTGACAATATAGTATAGTCATACTAGCCTTTAAGTATTGTAAGAGAATTACAGTATTCTGTAGTTTCAATGAAATATAGCAGTTAATTTAACGGAAACTGATGGTAAGAGTAGTGACCCCAACTGTTTACGGGGTATAACTGGTTCTAAGTGCGACTCTGAATCACTTGGGAGCTGTTCAGTGCCTTAACGTTTACTGGATGGCAGTACTTTACATTTTTGGGCAGATAACCACACAGATACAAACTGTTAAAATGTCAGGACTGCAATGAATGTTTCTGCTGCTTTCGTCTAAAAGCATTACATATTCCATTTCTGTCTTAGTCTGTTTATGACAAAATTCTGCTCCAGCCTGTTGTGAATTGGCAGGAGCCAATTCACGGAGTTTGGAGGAAGCCGAAAGGCACGCGATTAAGCTCACGCAGGCTGGCGTGAGGTCTGGAACAGGTCAGAGAAATAAGACTAGCAAAACAAGAGTAACTGGTAGAATACTTAACTTTAATCCACAATTGTAGAACATATCTCGTTACTGTACAGGCTTCACAATTTTAATTATCAAATGCTATGGCGCCTTGCTAGATCGTAGCAAATGACGTAGCTGAAGGCTATGCTAACTATCGTCTCGGCAAATGAGAGCGTATTTGTCAATGTAGCTTCGCTAGCAAGTCGGCTGTACAACTGGGGCGAGTGCTAGTACGTCTCTCTAGACCTGCCGTGTGGCGGCGCTCGGTCTGCAATTACTGACAGTGGCGACACGCGGGTCCGGCGTATACTACCGGACCGCGGCCGATTTAAAGGCTACCACCTAGCAAGAGTGGTGTCTGGCAGTGACACCACACAGCCCATTCTCTTGAAAACGAAGATAGTTCTGTCGCATTGGCACGCAGTGTATTGTGTGCAGTGCAACATATTTGATGCACAGCAACATCCATTACTGTAGTTGTCGACACTCTAACGAGGACGTTGTGGCTGTTGTTCTGGTTCATTATCTCTGCACGCCTTTGTCCAAATGAGCACCGGAGATAATACAATCCAGCGTCAGCGTCATGTAGCAGCTTCACAACGTAGATTAAACATCAGAATATGTACAGCGTCGTACCGGAGCACAGTACTGTGTCAATACAGCAATTGTTCGAGTTGCTGTGTTGGTACTTGACAGCGAATGAGAAACTGTATTTTCCGTATAGATGAAAATTTGATTACTTGCCATGCGTAAACAACGGTACATAGTAAATACAAATAACACGAATAAAGATCGGTATAATAGTCTGACCAACGACCTGAGTGAGAGTGCTTCGAGGAGACTGTCCACAATATTCCGCTACAGACTTTAAAGCCTTCAGTGTGGGAACTGACGCAGAACACGCTTTTCAGGAAATCCCAAAACACGGCAAAACTCGTAACACTTAGTCGGCCCAAATGCGGAGCATGCAGAAGGTCACAAACGGCTGTCACCTTTTATTTAAACGACTGCTTTATTAGAAAAAATGCGTATTACATACAGTCGCAATTGAAACATGACGACGACTTTAGTACATGTGCTGACAATCGTCTTATAGCTAGACCAGTAGGTATATGACATATTTCCTGTCGTCATCAGGATCGCAGTCAAGACTCAAGTCACGATGGTGGCTGCAGTTGAGAACAATGTCTACGGAACACTGCGGCGATACATGCCGGCTGGCAAACAAAGTAATAGTGTCTGAAATAGTAACACTGCAAGAGCATTCCTCCTCAAGTACTCCGTACAGCATTGTTCTAGTTGATACTTAGAACAGTATGGGCTGAAATAACAGTCGAAACATTTTCCGCCTAAGTGCAGCATGTCATTCGGTGACGAACCCGCGACTTGCAGGAAAGCATTGTTGTGCGCTTTAACAACGGTACACGTATTCTCAGCGACAGACTAATAGAACAACTTCAAAGAGACGATGAGTGAAATACACGGTAGGAAAAAATAGTACAGCCTTTTGGAGGTTTCCAGGTAATATTTCTTGTTGCGACAGTACATATGGAGTACATGAAATGATTACATTTACAAATCAATAACTCAAGCCGTTCTGAGGTACCAGGCATCGACCCATGGTGAAACACCCGTATTAGTAGGTGGTGTAGCCTCCACGGGCGGCAATGTGGGCGCTGACTTGCCGTGTGTGTCTGTTCGAAGCTTATGGGCCCTTAACGCCGAGGTTATCAGTGTCAGCGTCCTTACATTTATTAAATGAAACGAATGAGGGTAAAATGACCATAATTGTTGTCACCTGACTCTGGCATCCAGTCAATCGTACAGATGGCGAACAATGTCCTGGAGTACGTTCTGCCATGCCTGCTCGACCTGTTCACGTAGTTCTGTAAAAGTTGTTGGTAGACGAGTTGCACAAGTCACATATGGTCCCATTATGTGTCACGCGTGCTCGATTGGAAGCAAGTCCGGGAATCGTGCTGGCCAGGGAAACTGCTGCATGTCTTGGAGAGCACGTTGAGTTTCACGGGCAGTGTGTGGGCGAGCACTACCCTGTTGGACCAGCACACCACCTTTCTGTCGCAAGAGCGGCAAAAGAACTGGCCTAACAACATTCCGCACGTACAGAGCGCTGGTTAGCGCCCCTCCAAAACGAGAGTTGTATCTTACCGCACCCCAGACCACAAGGCCTGGTGTGGGGCCCGTGTTTTGGACGAATGCGGTGTATGAGACAGCGCTCACCTGGTCTACAGCCTCCTATGCGCAAACAACTACCACTTGCGTAAAGGCAGAATCTGCTATCGCTGAAGTCCACGGCGTGCCATTCCATCTTACAAGTAATCCTCTGACGGATCCAGTCGAGTCGTGCATGTCGATGCTTTGGCGAGGGTGAAGGCTGAGAGGTATGCGGGCTCATGGTGATACATCTGGGATAACAAGCCCCCTTGTGCGTGCTGTGGTAGCTGTACCATCTGCCACTGCTGCCCTTACAATAAAATCCTTGCGGGCGTCTGTGCTGTGTAGACATCCAGATCCTCGTCAGAGTATCCTGATAAACTAGCAATTATATACAACCACGTAATCCGCTGAATTACAGGCCCTTATCACTAACGTCGATTTTCGGTAGGGTTTTGGAACATATACTGTGTTAGAACATTCTGAATTACACTATGTGATCAAAAGTATACGGACACCTGGCATTCGCCATACCCACACCCTGCCATCGGATCGCCATATTGTTTACCGTGATTCGTCACTCCACACTACGTTTATCCAACCTTCACTCGTCGAATGTTTACGCTCCTTACACCAAGCAAGGCGTCGTTTGGCATTTACCGGCGTCAGGTGTGGCTTATAAGCAGCCGCTCAGTCATGAAATCCATGTTTTCTCACCTCCCGCCTAACTGTCACAGTACTTGAAGTGGATCCTGATGCAGTTTGGAATTCCTGTGTGGTGGTCTGGATAGATGTTTGTCTATTACACATTACGACCCTCTTCAACTGTCGGCGGTCTCTGTCAGTCAACAGACGAGGTCGGCCTGTACGCTTTTGTGCTGTTCGTGTCCCTTCACGTTTCCACGTCACTATCACATCGGAAACAATGAATCTATGGATGTTTAGGAGTGTGGAAACCTCGCGTATAGACATATGACACAAGTGACACCCAATCAGCTAACCACGTTCGAAGACCGTGTATTCCCTGGAGCGACCCATTCTTCTCTCTCACGATGTCTAACGACTGCTGAGGTCGCCGATATGGAGTACCTGGCAGTAGGTGACAGCACAATGCACCTAACGTATGTTTTTTTGGGATGTCCAGATACTTTTGATCACATAGCAGACCCCGAAGAAAACGATTTATTGAGACATAGCACGGATTCAGAAAACACCGTTCTTGTGAAACACAACCAGCTCTTTATACCCATGAAGTAATGAGTGCTATCGATAGGGGATGTCGAATTAATTCCATATTTTTAGATTTCCAGAAGGCTTTCCTCACAAGCGTCTTCTAGCCACACTGCGTGCCTATGGAATATCGCCTCAGTTGTGCGATTGGATTCGTGATTTCCTGGGAGGAAGGTCATAGTTCGTAATAACAGACGGAAAGGCAGAAGTAATATCCGGCGTTCCCCAAGGAAATGATACAGGCCCTGTATTGTTCCTGATCTACATTAGCGACGTAGGAGACATTCTGAGTAGCCATCTTAGATTGTTTGCAGATGATGCTGTCATTTACCGTCTTGTAAAGTCATCAGATGAACAAAACAAATTGTAAAATGATTTAAATAAGATATATGTATGGTTAGAAAGTGGCAATTGACGCTGAATAAAGAAAAGTGTGAAGTTATTCACATGAGTACTAAAAGAAATCCGCTAAATTTCGATTACACGATAAGTCACACAAATCTCAAGGCTGTAAATTCAACTAAATACCTAGGGATTACAATTACAAATAACCTAAATTGGAACGATCACACAGATAATGTTGTGAATAGAGCAAACCAAAGACTGCGATTCATTGGCAGAACACTTAGAAGGTGCAGCCGGCCGGAGTGGCCGTGCGGTTCTAGGCGCTACAGTCTGGAACTGAGCGATCGCTACGGTCGCAGGTTCGAATCCTGCCTCGGCCATGGATGTGTGTGATGTCCTTAGGTTAGTTAGGTTTAATTAGTTCTAAGTTCTAGGCGACTGATGACCTCAGAAGGTCATTGATCCCACTGTTTAAACTACATATAGTAGCAGAATACAGAAAGGAACATAGTATTTACCTTATGCATTTTATGGGGGGAAAGCTCTATATTATTTGGCTCGCTTCGAGATTGTTACTTGAAGGAAGCAACTTTGAGGATAATATTAATCGTTAAATTTCTTCTGCCCAGCTTACTGTCACCGACTCAGTAACATGTAGGTGGATTTAGTTTATAAAAAGTTAAAAAATTTAAAATTGTGTCTTTCTATAGGGGTAAGCCTTTCCATAATGGGAAAGGGCTAAGAATGTTAATACATTAGACTGTCACGCTCAGCATAATGCCAGCCTAAGCCGAGGTGTAATGGCCATTCGTTTTGTTTCGTTCCCCCCTAAGCAAACAGAGCGAAGTTATTTCTCTGAAAGGGACTTCGTAAGAAGCTACAGCTGTAAGCTGTTTTCTGGGCGAACACTCATATTCCCTGATACTAGTTTCTGAGATCTGCACGAGACTCTATGTGGGGAGTACTCCGTTTAATCCAGTCTCATGAAATGATGAAACATATTGCGCGTTCATGACAATTCACTATTAACTTCATGCTGATGCGTAATTGCTACGCATAAAGGGGCAGACAAAAATATGGAAACACTAAAAACACAACACATTACCACGTCTAATACGATATTGAAAAACCGTTGACATTCAAAACAGCTTCCATTTGTCTCAGAATGGATAGATATAAGGCCTGTATGGTTTTCAAGGGATCGTGTACCATTCTTCCTGCAAAACAGTGCCCTATTCAGGTAACGATGATGGAGGGGGACAGCGGTCACGGATACTTCTGTCCTACGCAGACCACAAAGGCTCAATAACATTTAAATCCGATGACTGTGATGGCCTTGGAAGATGCGGCAGTTCATCCCCGTGCTCACAAAAACAGTCCTGTACAATGTATAATTTCAACAGATTCGTAATTTTGTATTTGGTGATTTCTGAAGGTAAAACTTATACAAATTTAGCGTAAATTAAATAATATCGTAAAATATTTTCTAGCGATTTCGAACTAGTGTGGAAAGAAAACAATATCTAAAAATAATGTTGAAGTGTCCGTTACCCTCAGTGAGAAACATAAAGTAAAATCTAAATGCTTCATTTTCACGACGTATACTATCATATAATGCTGTGCTATGGTACACTATCATATGCATGTGTGCCCAGTTACAATATTTTACAAATACACAAATATTCTAGTGGACTACAATATTAAACTGGAATTCGCTTACTCTCTTTGTCGTGGCCTGTAAAAGCGTTGGAAACACGGACGGAGTCAAGTATGCATTGCGACCGGAAATGAGTCCCACGCGCAACATGCAGAAGTTCCTCGCGGCGTTATTTGAAATATTTATACCCCGGGCCAGTAGTGCTGTGCAAGTGGAGTGGGCTCCGGCCTGTCGGAGTAATATGACTGTCGGACGCCTGAAATAGCACTTATCTCTTCAGGGAGAGGTCGTAAGCGCATTTTGTTGCTCTCGCCCGCGGCCCGCTCTAAAAGCCAGGCAGCTGTGCTGCGCTGCGCTGCGCTGCGGGGACGCGAGGAGGAGCGCGTTTTTATCTGCACCGTGTCGGCCCCGGAATAACGCGGCCGGTCACACGTTGTGGCCAGCTCCCGATCTGCAGCCGCAGTCACTACTCAAATAACTTCCCCCGTACGGGAGAAAATATAAGGGAAGCGTGGCAAATGGAAAAAAGTAAGTAAACTGTTTTTCTTCCTGTTGCGAGGGCCTTAGAGCTGCCGCCACACCCCGCATCTCTCTCGGCAACCGCCTCCATCTCGCCATTCTTCCACATTCGCTACTACTCCCCACCATCACACTTTCCGTTGCCTTCCTCTTCTCCTTCCAGGAGGTTACCTTGAAAGTAATCTTTTGGACCGTCTGTTTTCTTCCATTCTTTTGACATGCCTTAACTAGCTCTCTTCTTCTTCTGTTCTAGCCATAATACTAAAATGAGTCTGCATCCGTCTTCTTATTTCCGTATTTCTTACGTGGTAAGGTCGGCAAATTCTACACAAGTTGTTCTCGTATGGGCCATTTCTAAAGCTATAACGCTTTTTACTTCTTTCTGTGGTCCCCAGCACTGATTTTCACAACTTGTGATTAGTCCCACAGCGGGTTTGTATAAACGCTTTTTAATCTATTAACTGATTTTTCAGGACCAAAGCACATGATTTAATTTTTGGATAGCCGTCCTTCCCTGCCTGATCCGTTCTACATCTACATTTACATCCATACTCCGCAAGCCACCTGACGGTGTGTGGCGGAGGGTACCTTGAGGTCCGCAGCTCGTGCTCGTGCGGTAGCGTTCTCGCTTCCTGCGCCCGGGTTCCCGGGTTCGATTCCCGGCGGGGCCAGGGATTTTCTCTGCCTCGTGATGACTGGGTGTTGTGTGATGTCCTTAGTTTAGTTAGGTTTAAGTAGTTCTAAGTTCTAGGGGACTAATGAACATAGATGTTAAGTCCCATAGTGCTCAGAGCCATTTGAACCATTTTTTGGTACCTTGAGTACCTCTATCGGTTCTCCCTTCTATTCCAGTCTCGTATTGTTCGTGGAAAGAAGGATTATTTGTATGCTTCTGTGTGGGCTCTAATCTCTCTGATTTTATCCTCATGGTCTCTTCGCGAGATATACGTAGGAGGGAGCAATATACTGCTTGACTCTTCGCTGAAGGTATGTTCTCGAATCTTTAACAAAAGCCCGTACCGAGCTACTGAGCGCCTGTCCTGCAGAGTCTTCCACTGGAGTTTATCTGTCATCTCCGTATTGCTTTCGCGATTACTAAATGATCCTGTAACGAAGCGCGCTGCTCTCCGTCGTATCCTCTCTATCTCTTCTATCAACCCTATCTGGTACGGATCCCACACTGCTAAGCAGTATTCAAGCAGTGGGCGAACAAGCGTACTGTAACCTACTTCCTTTGTTTTCGGATTGTATTTCCTTAGGATTCTTCAAATGAATCTCAGTCTGGCATCTGCTTTACCGAAGATCAACTTTATATGATCATTCCATTTTAAATCACTCCTAACACGTACTCCCAGATAATTTATGGATTTAACTGCTTCCAGTTGCTGACCTGCTATATCGTAGCTAAATGATAAGGGATCTATCTTTCTATGTATTCGCAGCACATTACACTCGTCTACATTGTGATTCAATTGCCATTCCCTGCACCGTGCGTCAATTCGCTGCAGATCCTCCTGCATTTCAGTACAATTTTCCATTGTTACAACTTCTCGATATACCAGAGCACCATCTGCAAAAAGCCTCAGTGTACTTCCGATGTCATCCACAAGGTCATTTATGTATATTGTGAATAGCAACGGTCCTACGACACTCCCCTGCGGCACACCTGATCATCACTCTTACTTCGAAAGACTTCTCTCCATTGAGAATGACATGCTGCATTCTGTTATCTAGGAACTCTTCAATCCAATCACACAATTGGTCTGATAGTCCATATGCTCTTACTTTGTTCATTAAACGACTGTGGGGAACTGTATCGAACGCCTTGCGGAAGTCAAGAAACACGGCATCTACCTGTGAACCCGCGTCTATGGCCCTCTGAGTCTCGTGGACGAATAGCGCGAGCTGGGATTCACACGACCGCCTTTTTCGAAACCCATGCTGATTCCTACAGAGTAGATTTCTAGTCTCCAGAAAAGTCATTATACTCTAACATAATACGTGTTCCAAAATTCTAAAACTGATCGACGTTGTTGGATATGTCACATCTTCTATCACATGATAGGTGCTACACAAGTACTTCAACTATTTACATTACTCTTTATTACTTCAAAAGTTATCGGCATACCTATTAATCCATACAAGACGATCAATGACTTCATGAAAAAAGTTTATTGTTGCCTACGGAACCATGATTGTACCTAGGAGTGCACTTCTTCGTCGGAAGCAAACCGACAGCCACGAATCTGTTTCCACAGCTCCAAAAAAGTAGTAAATAGCTTTGGGAGAAATCGAGATTGTATAGAGGATGTGTAGGGACTTCTCAACGTAGTCGAAACAACACTAACGCCTGCTCCGGGAAAGTCATAATGACCTTCTTCTTTGACTGCAAGGGCCCGCTGATCATTGTCTTTCTCGAACGCGGCGCCATTATTGACGCTCAGTGGTATGTGGACACTTTGCAAAAACTGAAGCGTTCCTTCAAGCCCCAAAGCTCAGGAATGTTAACAGACAGTATTACTCTGTTGGTGGATGATACCCGCCCACATGTTAGCAAGGTTGTTCCGAGTACGCTGCAGCTGTTTCGCTGGAAAGCCGTTACACATCCTCCGTAAAGTCTCGGTCTGTGCCCAAGTGATTTCCATACTTTTGGAGCCCTGGAAAATGACATTCGTGGCCGTCGACCTGCTTATGATGATGGACGAAGAATTGTACCCCTGGGCTCAACCATGGTTCCATACGTAGCTGCAAACATTTTTTCTCGGAGGCATTGACCGTGTTCTCTCACTGTGGAACAAATGTATCCACAGTTACAGTGATTATTTTTGAAACAATAAAAAGTTTACATATTTTTTTACATATGTCTTTGTTTCATTTAACTATCCCTTAACTCGAATAGCAAACATTTTCTCCATTTTTCCCAGTTAATCTCATGTCTGACATTCAAAAGTAACACAAATTTACAGATATACAGACTGTTTGAGCTGCACTTACAGATAGAGTTTTATGTAAAAAATGGTTCAAATGGCTCTCAGCACTATGGGACTTAACATCTGTGGTCATCAGTCCCCTAGAACTGAGAACTACTTAAACCTAACTAACGTAAGGACATCACACACATCCATGCCCGAGGCAGGATTCGAGCCTGCGACCGTAGTGGTCACGCGGTTCCAAACTGAAGCGCTTAGAATCGCACGGCCACACCGGCCGGCGAGTTTTATGTAACCCCCACAATACGTCTGTATCAGGAACGGTACGCAGACAGACGACAGCCATGTAATCGATGTAAGCTCCCTCTTAGAGCTTTAGGCCACTGTTAACAAATGGAATCACTGTAAAAATACAAGTGAAGATTGTAAATGAGCTACACAGTTTTCCTGGACCGATACATCCCTTACTTCTGCTATACTTATCCAAGTGCCTCCAATATCTCTTTGTTTAATTAACTGTGAAGTCATACAGGGACTGGACATCTCTGTAAGTTTATTATATTTATGGCAATCTTTTACAAATGGTTCAGTAACTTTGGCTTACAAAATGAGTGTCACCATTGGAAAGAAGGATATTAACATATATAAAAATGGAAAGTTTGGAAGTAACAGCTTTCCAGTATGTATTCCAATGAACGATTAACGTATGATTCGCTACGTTAAAGCGCTAAAGTAGTTTCATATACAGAATTTGTACAATAGGTCTAAGATGTCTTTGTATATTTTGCCGGTTTATCTGCGCCACTTTGCCAACGTGCTTCACATCTCCAGTGCTGCCTGGCCAACAACATTACTCTGTCATGTAGGTTGCCTAAAACGCCATCGATAGAGGCAGCTGAATCACTCTGCATAATGATCTTCTCATTGTCTTATATACCGAAAGGTTGTTACTTCCATACTTCCCATCTTTATATCTCCTATTACTTTCGTTGTTTCCGATGCTGAAACACGTCTTGTACGGTAACGTTTCTGAATCATTTAAGAAAGATTAACTACTATAAACGGAATAAACTTATAGACACAACAGAGACATCGAAAACCTGTATGACTACATCCCTATTTTACACCAGACAGATTGCAGATGGGTGACAATGGCAGAAGCAAGGTGTGTCTTGGTACAAAATAACGCGTAACTCATGACCAGTCCTCACGATTACGTGGCCGTCGCCTGTCTGGATATCGTTCCTGATTAGCCGGCCGATGTGGCCGTGCGGTTCTGGGCGCTGCAGTCTGGAACCTACGGTCGCTACGGTCGCAGGTTCGAATCCTGCCTCGGGCATGGATGTGTGTGATGTCCTTAGGTTAGTTAGGTTTAATTAGTTCTAAGCTCTAGGCGACTGATGACCTCAGCAGTTAAGTCGCATAGAGCTCAGAGCCATTTTTCGTTCCTGATTCGGATGTAGTGCAGGTTGCATAAAACGAAATCGGTAGGAGCAGCTGAATCACCCTGTATGTTTAAAGTGGAATTGTAGTTGCGTTTAATGTTACATTATGGAGCTATTCACTTTTCTCGTAATCATCTGAAATGCTATGTAACAATTTAAATAACTAGATGGACACAGTTTCCCTTTTATTTAGTAATATAGCTCCTGTGAGTGTACAATGGCTGAAAAACGCTATTATTTGCTAATTTTCCACTTCTCTCTCATCAGATGAAAAAGCAATAAAAATTAGTTAAATGTGGAGCTGCAGATAACATTGTCATCAGCTGTATGACCTTTCACGGCTTGGTACGGTACCGTTTTTGGATTAACACTTAAAGTGTTTTTTATGAAACTTTAAAGACCACCAGTTAAATGATATCTTCCCCACTCTGAGGCGGCAAGGGTCTGTATGGTTTTACGAGAGGAGGTATGCCCCTACGTAAGAATAGTGTATGGAGAGTATAAGGACGTAAATGTAGCAAGAAAAATGCAGAAGTGTAAGTCGAGCATCAACGATGTCCCTTCTTAACTTGGATGACTGTTGTAGATACACACTGAATCGCTGTCGGTCATTCTATATTCCGAAACAACGTGAAACCTTGCGTAATACATCAGCAAGTCCCCTTTACTACACGTAGGCTGTACATACACCGCTGGAAAATACTACATATACTGACGAGTGAAAACATGACGAATCCCCACAGTGTGAATGAGTGCGCGGCTTGATGGGCTTGATGGCACTGAGGGTACTTCACGGCTTAAGCGAAGAGTATCATGAATGTGGAATCTTTCTAGTTACGATACGGGCTGTGAATGGAGAAATCCGCTGACATCAGCGACATTGACGTAGGACAGATTTTATGGCTCAGCGCCTGGGAACCACCACATCGAAAATGGCGAAAGTGGTCAGCTGTGCACGTGCTACTGTCGTAGGCCTCAATAGAAAGCCGTTTAAGGACGGTGAAACAACGAGTAGGTGACAAGGGATTAGACGCCAAGCCTCATCACAGTGGAGACCACAGGGAAAACGCTCAGCAAAACAGTATAGGCCACGATCTGCGCCAGAGTTGCCAACAGAGCAGGTATGTTTCGGAGCACACGTTCAGCGATCATTGCTGAAAACAGGTCTCCATGGCTGACGAACGCTACGGGTTCCCCAGTTGTTACAACAACGACGACGACGTCAATTACATTTGTAAAGGACCGCAGATCAATGCAACATGGCACTTGGTCAGATCAATCACGTTTCTTGTTACGTCAGGTCGATGAAAGTCCCCGCATAAAGCGTCATCCTGACGAACGGTTACTCGAAACATGCAGGCTGGTGAGTGCAGTATGGAGCTACGTGGGCCATTCATCTCGGCGTGCAAGAGACCTGTGGTAGTTATCGAAGGCACCGTGACAGCTGTCAGCTACGAGAACTTTATTGTAGGCCACCTACACCTCTTTTTGCTTGATGTTTTCCCCCGACGGCTAAGGCGTATTTCAGGACAACTGCCTGTTTCGCAAGTCATGATCGAGGTTCAGTGGCTTGAGGAGCTTTTCAGTGCACTCATATAGACTTGTCGACCAAAATTGCCGGATCTGAACCCGATGGAACACTTCTTGGACACTATTTTTCTGCAGCTCCAAGCGCAAAAACCACTGGCTCGTAATTTACGGAAATTGTGTGACCCGAGAATAGACATTTGGTGTCACTTTCTTCTGAGAACGTACCAAAGACAAGTGGGATCCATGCCACGCAGAATCTGTGTGGTACTGTATTCCAAAGGTGGACCAATATCTCATTAAGCAGGTAGTCATAATGTCTTGACTTCGTGCAAGTACAATAACAAGTACGAAAAAAAAATTTTCAAAAATTTTCTGAGACTTTAGCCAACAATCACTAACATCGATAAGCAGAACCGGGACTTACGGAGATTAATTGATTGTGTTAATTTATAATTAATTTATTGTGTTAAATTTGTATTAAATTTGTGTTAAATTTATTGTGTTAAAAACACCTACGTGGGTGCGTGCAGATCTCGTTTTATTCCAGATCACGGCAGCACTGGGACCTGCGCTGGGAAAAACCTCCACCACATATGAATCTCTTGAATAACACCCCTCATTATTAGTATCTCCGTTTACCTCGGAAATCGACAAAACCGGATGAAAAGGATTTTTGTGATTCTGGCTTGAAGCCTTTATGAAAAGGTAGCTACACAAAGCTTTATTCTTTTTAAGATTCCATTAGTGTGGTTTTTACAAGGAGGAGAATTTTTACTACAAAAGAACGTTTCCTTGATGCACATTTCCGGGTACCTATCCCTTTTGCTTGCTACTGTGTGAGCGGATTTTCATGCACGCCTCAGTTCCTGCATCGACTCACTCAAAACAGTCACAGCCCCTGGAGAACACATCTTCCGCCAGACAGTTTATCGTCGGTTTCGAGAGGTTGATTCTCTACGCCCGGCGTATTTCCCCCTGCATTCCTCTCATGCATCGCGGTTCGGAAAAGTGCCTTGTTCAGCATATGTTAATTTCGTCATCTATTCGTCTGGCGTTCCCTAAAGACACGTTAAAAACATACCAGTACTTCAGTAACGGACATGTAGTGATGCCATCGTTTGTCTGCCGTGGTTTCAAGTTAAAGGTATGACCTTCACTGCATGTGATTATCAACGAATTCCGACGGTAAACTCTATAGCTATAGCACCTTACAGCGGTAAGTTGTCCATCTGATGGATGCAATCTGAGGACACAAGTATCGACTGAGGCAGATATCGGACTGAGAACACTTATAGGACGCTCTATGCCAGAACGCTGTAGACAGAACAATTCTACCATGTGTCACTGCTAATTGTCCAACAATGAGAAGCTTTACTGGTAACCACCTTCTCAGTATGAGGAACCTTGCCGCATTCTGTATTGTCTTGTCGGGGAATCGTGACGCTATTGACGTTATGACACTAGCGAAGGGTCACCACTCATGGTAATCTGTAATCTCAGCTCATGATGGGTTTTCTAATATACTCTATACCTGCAATACTATCTCAGGTATTATTTTCTCAAGACAACTTTAAGCACCAACATTATCACCGTGTCTCACGTTGTTTGTTGGATCTCTATGATTCATCACTATACATAAATATGTTATATCTAAAGAAAGTCTAAGTGAAACTCTTCAGTAACTTTCGGGAGACGTGTAACATCTCGCTAATGAGCGAATCTTACGACACCTGAAATACTATGATTCCTACAATGTCTGAGATACCAGTATTCGCTTTTCCTTAACCTGCAACCTTGCGAAAAACTTTTCGCTTTTATTCTCTAATACAAGCCAACACTAAGGCTTGATGTCTTCTCACATACCCGATCGAAAGTTCACGACTGTTAATAGACCTTTTGCAATCACGGTTAGCTACAAGTATATGTAGTCGCATAACAAGTCTAAAACCGTATTTTACACTTTATTTTGTGTAATGGCGACGTCGACTGGCAAATGTCGCTAACTTTCTTTTTCCATTTTTAGCCTTGATAGTTGTGTTTTTATAAACTAAATTATCGTCAAAAACACTACCATGGTTTCAACAGTAATCTGGCCTATTTTATAATTTTTATAAATGTAATAAGGAAAGAAAGTAAATTGTTTCTATGGTGTATTCTATGTTTCTGCAATTTATAATACTTTCACATTGCATAATATTTTCATGCTAGTATCTGCATTTCATTTCCTCTTTCCAATTAATCTGTAATTGTTATGAAAGTGCGTGTCAGATGGAACGCTTAGGTTCAAAGTGAACTGTTAGTACAGACAAAGAAAATTTCATTGCAGTTGTCGGACAGAGGCGATACAGTGTAGTATTGTGTTTCAAATATAGCTGGGAAACAAATGAATAAAGAAACAGATGCACATCGTATACCTGTCAGTACAGCTGGTAGATGTAGCTTGGAGGTGAACCAGATATTGCTCAGATTCACTGCTGGGATGCCCGTAGGGAGAATACTGGAGACACCAGATGCTTTTTTCCGGTCGGATGACGAATCTGAACGAGCGACACACATTTAACATGACAACAGCTCCTAGTGCGCATCTATAAATCTACTTTTTTCTAGTGGACAGAGGAGCGGAGAACATTTTACGAATGTGAGTGGAATTTTCCTGTATTTGTCTTCCAAATGCTGGTTAGCTGGATGACAGGAAACGGCTTGTTAAGACACTACAAATCGCAACATGGCAAGTGGTCAAAAGTAAGCTAAGGCAGAGCTCATAGCCGTCAACTTTCAGATTTCCTGTCCAATTATTTTCTACAGACTGTTCCTGTTTCAAACAAAAAGAACTGACACTCCATATCACGCATGCGGAACTATTCAGCATTGCTCCTGACTTTTGCGTAGCTTGGCATTTGTGAAGTTCAGGAAAGAGGTTGTCACTATGCAGTAGTGAAATGGAGAGCAAATATTTGAGAGTACAGTGTTCTCGGTTCCATCCTGGTAATTCTGTGTCTTACATTTTCCACGCTATTCCTAAACAGTTCCAGCTTCTCTTTGCAAAACTACGATAGCCTCCTGCCCACATTGTAATCTTCCAGAAAACACTCCAGGACGCAGTGATCGCTTATTCGACAGGTCCTCGTCGCATCTTTATGTTTAGCGACATACGAATTTGATTTACTTATTATTGATGAAAGTTAATACATCGGTCGAACAAATAATGACATTTTTTTTCTTTAATACATCTTAAAAGTCACCGTGTTATATTGACATTGATATTTCAAATCGTTTGGAAAAAGTAGTTAGTTCATAGTTGTTGAAGTTATATTAACAAACACCAGTATGATCATCAGCCTAGATCTTACTTTAGTTAGTAATATGAAACAGATTCCTGCGTGAAGACTTGGCTGACTAAGAGTCCAAATACTTGGCTTGATAAACATATTAAGCTTTGATCACACTAACATACAATCACATACCTTGTCCTAAAGTGACTTACAAAAGTATTCATATTTAAAAATTTGATGCTCACGTATCTTGCTTTAGTAAAGAATTTCAAACAAGTTGTATACCGTGATGAACAAAAGTACATCTGTAGCGATGAGTGGCATGGGAAACAAACAATTTTTTTATTTTTTGTCAAAAATATTTTTTCTTACGGCACTTTTAATCGTCACACTACACAAACATGAGATATTTTCAACTACAATATTTGCCTTACTGTTGTGAAACTCAGAAGGCAGGAAAGGTCATTCCTCTCCTTAACAATGCCGCCATGTAGGCCACAGATTCACGAAATAGGTAGCGCAAAATATCACAAGGCAAACCTTCATGGCCCAAATTGTGCATTTGTATCAAACATAACTTGATTTTGGAAAACAATTTGAAGTTTATGATTGGTTACTTTTTCACATTCCTACAGGTCTGATTCCGTTCCGTATCTGTCAAACTGAATATCTATGTTTAGTCTAGCACATAGCCTTTAATCGACTTCAGTCTTTCTCTTGAGTGGCAGTAATACTTGCAGGATGTTCGACAATTTAACTCAAAGGAAAAAGAACAAGAGCCATTGCTGTGCACATCAAGCCATGCGAAAAATTCATCGTGGACTCAGTAGCACTCGATGGCAGTCTGAGTTAAAATCCTATTTTATTCTCAGTCGAAAGAAACGAAGATCTGTGATGTTCACAATTATTATGATACAACTGAAGAAACAACCGTGGAATAGATTACGTGATCATTTTTAACTCTATTACAATATACAGTCAGGATTGTATTTATGCCACGCGGGATAGCAGCACAGGCTAGGCGCCTTGCCAGGGTTCGCGCGGCTGCCTCCGTCGGAGGTTCGAGTCCTCGCTCGGGCATGGGTGTGTGTTTTGTTCTTAGCGTAAGTTAGTTTAAGTTAGATTAAGTAGTGTGTAAGCCGAGGGACCGATGACCTTAGCAGTTTGGTCCCTTAGGAACATACCACAAATTAAATTAAATTGTATTTATAAGCCATAACATTCATCAGTAATTCTTTCTGGCCGGCGGCAATCATTTGATAAAAGTATCTCGTCATATCTGCGATAAAAGTGATGAAGTGCCCAATTGCTGCTATTACACACGATTAATCAGCACCTATTTACCGGCGAATATTGTATAACTGTTTTGAACTGAGTTAAAGATATTTTTCGATACATTTTTTCCATTGACAAGACACACTAATAATGTCACAAGAAATTTATTGCAACTATTTACGACAGTCCCATACTTGGTGATGCGTCATTCCTTTCGACATATAGAAATTAAACACATAACCAGTTTGTAGTTGTCAAACACTTATTTATTACAAACACATACTGTTAATGAAACCAAGAGTAGCACGATTGTGGTAAAAGGCACCTGCCCTAAAGTACCAGCAGCAGTAATCATATTGGAACATTAACGCATTTAAATGTGACAAACCCCGATCTTTCAAAATTTACTCAAGCAATTTTCACTAATTAAAACAATGTTCATAAAACCTCATTAATAAAATTTAAATGACATAACTGAATACTTCGTGACTTACATAGGAACTGGCTTGAACATCAAATTCTAAAACTGCTTCCATGGACTGATTTTAAGCAATTGTAACAAATTAAAGATTTTATCTGATTAATACTCTCGACTAAGCTCCTCTTTAGTATTACTCACAGGTACGAGGTTCACATACATTTCATGGTCAGAATATAAAAATAGGATATTAAATAGTCTTACCATGGAGCCATTACTATTTTCCCGTTGAAAATTAGTGATGGACGCGAGCAAACCAAAAGGTGCAACCAGATAGAGGATACTCACGGACAAGAAGGTAAAATCGAGCTATACTCAACTCTGGGGCTACAATTAAGCTTCCAGAAAACCACAACGCTCCATCGGAAAGATGGAATTGCAGGACAGTAACAGCGTAACCACAGACACCGATCCAGGTCCTTAAATTTCCCTCTTCCACCGTGATACCCCTATCGGAGTTTGCTCGAGTCGACCATTGCCAATTATTTGAAACATATACACATCAGCGGTAGACAACATTCTGGCGTATCAGATAGACGAACATATCTGCCCAACTGGTTATAAATAAACCTTTAATTATACACGGCACCATAAACCCAAGTCTGACTAACCTAGATGAGCACTTGTCCAGTAACGGCTCTTAAAATTTGATTAGCGAATTCTCTAGAACAAAGAAATAGAATAATAACACAGGAACAGAAAATCGGAAAATTATTTCGGCCCGCTCTTGAACGTCGGGCACAGACTTAAGTACTATTTGGCATGACCTCTGGCTACGCATTTAGCACGGCTTCATGTCTATTTGTTGTGCGTAGCTAGCACTCTCTTAAATACCATCAACATATCAGGTGTCCAGACGAAGTACAGTGACAAATAACTGAAACAACCAAGACAGTTTTCAGTGCACTTGGGTATTCAAATAACGTCAACAGAACCCAGCAAGAAACAGTTCGACGACTCCAGTTCGTTCACTTGAGTAGCATGTAACAGAGGCGAAGGAAATCTGTCCTTCAGATCTCCAGGAAATCCCAATCAACATAGGCAGTGGATCTGCATTCAACCGGCGAAACACGCCGCAGCAGCTGCCCACGCTCCTTCGTCGTACCGACTCGGCCACTCGCCAGCGCCACACGTCACTCTTGCTCACACCGCTGATACCCGAACGCAAGCCCCTGCAGAGCGCGCGCCGCAGTTAAATAGCCATCCGCCAAAGATGCGAAGAAGACAAGCAGACATCGAAAATCGACTCGCAACGATCGCGATGGCAATCGATGGAGACTGGCGCCAGCAGCTCACCAGCTCACTTGGCTTCTGGAGGAATCCTAAACTTACACTGAAGGAAAAAAATCGCAACACCGAAAACGTAGAGTAATGAAATTTCGGGAATACGTCTGTCTAAGCAACAAATTTAAACGAGTAACATTGTAAGTTGACAGATTAATGTAAGCGCGACATAAACCATTTCAAATGTGACATGCCGGTACATTAATACCAGAATGTTAAATGCAAACATGCATACATTGTGCTGTAAAGGTGCCGAATGTCAGTTTGTGGGATGGATTTCCATGCCTGCAGAACTTAGTTCATCAGTACAGGGAAGATAATGCTGTTTGTGCATAACGCTGGAGTTGTCGTCTCATGATGTTCCATATTTGCTCGATTGGAGACAGATCTAGCGATCGAGCAGGCCAAGACAACATGTCGACACTCTGTAGAGCATGTTGGGTTACAAAAGCGGTATTTGGGCGAGCGTTACCCTGTTGGAAAACACGCGTTGGAACGCTGTTCGTGAATGGCAGCACAACAGGTCAAATCACTAGAGTGACGTTCCACTTTGCAGTCAGAGTGCTTGGGATAATCACGAAAGTGCTCCTGCTGTCGTACGCAGTCGTACCGCGGAACGTAGCTCCAGGTGTAGATCCTGTGTGTCTAGTATGCAGATTGCTGAAGGGTCTCAACTGGCCTCCTGCTAACGAACACACGGCCAGTACTGCCACCATGGAGAGCCACCGTTCGTCAGACAACACAACAGACCTACACCATGCTCTCCAGTGAGCTCTTGGTTGACACCACTGAAGTCGCAAATGGCGGTGGTTTGGGGCCACTTGAATGCAAGCAACAGGGCGTCTGGTTTGGAGCTGTCCTTGAAGTAACCGATTTTTAGCAGTTCGTTATGCCACTGTGGTGCCAACTGTTCCTCGAACTGATGCTGCAGATGCAGTACGATGAGTCAGAGCCATACCTCGAACACGATGGTCTTCCCGCTCAGTAGTGCCAAGTGGCCGTCCGGACCCCGGTCTTACTGCGACCGTACATTTCCGTGACCACCGCTGCCAGCACTCGAGTACAGTGGCTACATACGTGCCAAGTCTTTCTGCAGTATCGCAAAAGGAACTTGCAACTTTTCGTAGCTACACGACTTCGTTCGAACTCAATGAGGTGTTCATAATGGCGTCTCTGTGGTCTTAAAGGCGTTCTTGACTAACACCAACTCAAGCGTCCAATCTCAAAGGTAACTAACACTCCCGTCCATTATAGCGTGTATTTAAAGCAAACCTGATTTGCATCCTCATAGTGGTGCTAGCAGCACCTCTTTCATGTGAAAGGCGCAAAACATGAATAGACATCACCTTTCAAATCTAGAAATAAGCCTACCAATTTCCGTCTATGAAGTACAGCTCCTTTTCGCCTGTATATATTTTACGTACTGAGTCCACAAAGAGACTGTACAACTTTGTGATGAACGTGCTGACACATTCTCAGGATCCTATTTATCTGATAGTAGAAAGCCGGAAGAGGATCCGTGCTAAACAAAATTATGAAACGAAAGTAGTACTTCACAAGGATACATGTCGATGTGTTCGAAAGGCAAATTGATAAGTGACATGCTGCCATCGTTCCATGGTGAACAGGTAGCCAAAAATTTAATTTCCAAGTTCTGGCGACATGTAAACCATTACAGTAGAAGACCAGATCTGTCTTCGTCACTTCAGTACAACCCATTGTACGTCGTTAAGTACTGGGTAAATGCCACAGTGGTGGAGAGGCCGGTGTAGCAGGCCTCTACGGTTGGTGGTGGAACAGTGTTGGCAGAGGTCACATCTGTAGTTCACCACCTGTTCCGGGTAGGAGTGGAACGGTGGTTGCATGCTTGATAGTCGTCAAACATCTCATCATGAAAACATGATTGTTAAGACTGATTTATTTATCAATTGCAACAATCGTGACGATGCTTCCACTTGGCATAAACGGTGGGCGTCTGTAGTAATGTGCGGCTGTCAGCAGGCGGCTCGGCGGCGTGCAGCGTCATACGGCCGGTAGAGCGACTCGGAGAGGTCGCTGGCCACAGCAGTGGGCGGCGGCCCGCAGTGCAAACCAGAGGCTGCCCAACTGCACGGTACGGGGCACGCAGAGGCGGTCATAATCACGCCGGGGACCCACTGTGTATGAAAGATATGTAGCAAGGCGTTAGCCCACACAAGTGGAGACGGCTGAGCGGCTGCACCGTTGTGGACTTGAACAGTAGGCCACCAGGTGGACCGCCAGTTGGAGGAAGCTGAGTCCGTGTCATTAATCTCAGCACAAGCTTGCAAGGACACAGCTATTAGTGGCAGAGTCTGGAGCTGGAGACTAGTGGATCGATGTAGAGGGATAGACTAATGGACAGTCGTAGATCGCTCCTTGGAACTGGTGGCCGGAAGACTGCAGTATCTCAGACTATAAATGAGAAGTGCTCATAGGGCTTAGCCCGGTCTTGTTTTGATAAAGTATTGGTTTCCATCACATAAGGCATAAGAGAAAAATGACTCGGGCATGATGCAGTCAGGTCACCGACACTCAGCGGCTCTGGCTAGAAGTGTCAATCTTGTTATGCCTATGATCCCTCTGATTCGCTGAAGCTTGTGATAACCGTCTCGACAGTACTCTTCGTATCAGCAGGTAGCCCCTAATGTAACTTCACCTGGCCGGTACGATCTGATCCCCTTGCGCGGTCTCCTGCATTAGCTATGGAAGGCGACTCAATTTTACTCGGCCATGCCCAGCAAATTGTTTGCGTTGCAACACTATGTATCAACGTAAGTCCATGCTTTGCGATTCACAAATCATTTCGTTCGACCACATCTAAGAATACGTTCGCAACTGCTATAACTTGAATTACATTCTAGACTTTTAATGATTGGGAGGGCACACTATGTAGATTTTTAAACATTGATCTAATTCGGGTACAGAACACAAAAGGATTTGCCTTCATTGCACAAGTTGGATTTAGCTATTTGAAATGTTCTATTCACAGTAAGCCTTTTTCGTGAAGCTGTAGTGACTCCATCGGTGTAAGTTTTGAGGGCCAGTGGAAAGTCTTCGAAGAAGTTTTACAAAACTATCGTAGACTATTGATATTCAGTGCATCACTGCTGGAAGAACTTTTCGGTCAGAGAGGGTTCACTGTTGCTAACCCTTGCCCGTCCCCCCTCCAGCCCCCTTCTCCTCCCCTGCCCCTGCCTCCCCCCTCCCAATCTATCACTTAATAAGAAGTGCCCGCTACATTACGATGAAGTTAGGTTCTTCCATAATGCATTTATGATCTCTCGTCTGCCCGTATAACCTGAGTGCTGATTAACACAGATGCACCGGCAGGGAAGGGGGGCGGTAACCGCTAAAGCTACTTGCTAGCGGAAGTCGTATAAATTTACAGACAAAACTGTCCCATCTACATTGCGGTACAGTCGTAGGCATCATAAACATACAGAAACACGCGATTGTTAAGGCACAAAAAGTTTCTTTTACGACGTAGAAGAAAATGGGGACGCAACATTACGTATAATGAACCTTGTACTCACCCCTTGGACAGCGGCCTTCTTCTGGGTCTACTAGTGCGTTCTAGCTATGCATATATTCTGTTATTAGTGTTCACTGCGCATTCCATTACGTCATAATCGTGAAAAAGATTGTTCATTTCATTGGTGACTGCATAGCTAGAACGCACCAGTAGACGCAGAAGAAGGCCGCTGCAACCGTGGCCGAAACGTTGGTTTCCTCCAGCAGTAGTTGTATACAATAATGAAGCGGTACCATACTCAGATATCATTATGTCGACTGACTTTGGCCGCGGAAGCCTACGCAATTATGTTTTGTCTGTAGTTACGCACTGTAACCATTGATGATAACAGCGTATTCCATTTGCAGTAAAATATGTATATCTTTCTTGCAATAAGTCCAACATTAGGGGGCTGGGTCAAATTCGCGTTATTTTTTAAGCAATATGTCCTCAGCCGGAGGTTCTCAGTCCACATGGGAAAACAAGCACTTCATTTTCAGTACAGTTTCTAACCTGGCTTCCGAATCCCGGCAAGATATTTTTCTATCAAGAGTACATCTGACCTGAAGGATAAACTATAAGAAATATCTGCAGATAAATTCCTCAGTTATTGAATGTCGTCTAAGAGAAAATGCGGAAGTAAATTTCTCAGGAACTTTTGAACCAGCCTAGGCATAGTCTAACTAATTCACTGTTCCGATTTGTTACTATAGACGAGACCTGGGTCAAAGACTTCAGGTCAGACAGAAAACAACAGTCACAGTGGTGGATGGTTGACAGTGGTGCTGCGCAAAAAAGATAAAAAGCATCAAGTTGTTTCTGTGTACGAAAGAGTTTATGAGTAGCTTTTCCTTCGATGCCGAAAAGGTTCTTCTTATGATTTCAGTGAACACTAGGGAAGTTTTTTGGACCTCGGAGATGATCATTATGGATTCCGGAGAAATATAGGAACTCAGGAGGCAATACTGGCCCTTCGACATCTCATAGAAGGTAGATTCAGGAAGGGCTAACCTACGTTTACAGTTTTTTTAGTCTTACAGAAAGCTTTTGGCAATGTTTACTGAAATTCACTCTTTGAAATCCTGAAGGCAGCACACAACAACTCGTATAGAAACCAGACGACAATTATAAGAGTGGCATGAAAGGGAAGCAGTGACTGAAAAGGGAGTGTGACAGGAGTGTAGCCTACTCCACATGTTATTCAGTCTGTTCACTGAGAAAGGGGTAAAGCAAGCCAAAGAAAGCTTCGGAGAAGAAATTAAAATTCCGAGAGAAGGAATAAAAACTACAGCATCTTGAAAATAGGATATAAAGTGAACATCAGCAAAGCAAAACAAGAGTTATGGAATGAAGACGAATTAAATCGGGCGACGCTGAGGAATTAGGTTAGAAAATGAGATAGTAAAAGCAGTACATGAGTTTTGCTATTTGGGCAGTAAAATAATTGATGATAGACGAAGCAGACATGATATAAAATGTAGACTGGCAATGACAAGAAAAGCGCTTCTGGAGAGGACATATTTGTTAACATCAAAAGTGAAACTATTTTTGTGGACTGTAGCCTTGTTTGGATGTGAAACGCGGACAATAAGCAGATCAGATATGTAGATAACAGAGCTTTTGATATGTCGTGCTACGGAAGAATGCTGAAGATTAGACGGATATATCATGTGAGTAATGAGAGGATACTGAATAGAACTGGGGAGAAAAGAAATTTGTTGCACAGCCTGACTAAAAGCAGAGATCTGTTGGCAGCACATATTCTGAGACATCAAGCGATGACCAATTTCGTACTGAAGGGAAGTGCGGTGGGTAAAAATTGTAGAGGAAGACCAAGAGATGAATCCAGTAAGGAGTTTTAAATGGATATAGGTTAGAGCAGTTATTCGGAGGTGAAGAGACTTCACAATATACGTAGAACAGAATGGAGATCTGCATGAGACCGGTGTTGGTGGGGGGGGGGGGGGGAGGGGGGGGAAGATTACAACCACAACAAATAAACATATGCCGAGAAAAATTTTGAGTCCAATGAAGAGCTGCATAAAGTCACAACCACAGCCAGATAAAGCATTTTTTGTAGAGTTTCCTGGATGAAACTTTACGGATGGGATCTTCTCAGAAGAAAAAGTTGGACAAAGTGCAACATCCCAAAAGGAAATGTATTTTATTCTGTGGTATTTGGTCCCTGAAAGCTACATCGAGAATGTTTCTGCTTCATAATATGTCAGTCGTAGTGAATGAGGGAGGCAGGTGTCTTCTCTCATGCAGTGTAGAAGCAGGAGAACAGCCATGATATGCCATTTGAAATAAGGGTACAATATAGAATCTTAATGAAAGATCTTGTTAGTGTTTCAACCATTTAACCTTTTCGTGGTTGATGGGACACATTATGTCCCACTAAAGTAATGTGCAGTTTTGAGCGTTCGGACGTCTATATCTCATATCTGACTAAAGCTATCATGTTGTGAGATGTTTTCGGATCTTGAAGAGAAATACACGGACCGTAGGGTGCATGTATAGCAGTTTGTGAGCGGTCAAATGAGGCGGCTTCTGTTTATAGTGTGTGTCTGTTTTGTGACAGTCAGATCAAATCATCGTCTTCTCCATTCCAAGAATGCCTGAAGTGACTGTTTCCTTTTACATCAAATACATTGTTTTGAAACACTACAATGCACCTCAGTAACTCCGCTGATTTGTGAACAATTTCTATGTAGTGGGATGTACATGCCCCAGAAAACTTCATAGAATGTAGAAAACATTGTTACGCTGTTTGTCAAAAGCATCTTAAAATGTCATGTTGAAAACTTTTGTGCGATATTTGACGTTTTTCGTTGTCAAGAGAATAAATGTGTTCTGGTACTAAACTGTTACGCTTTTTTCCATAATTGGCTTCCTGATTAAAATACCTCTAAAATTACGACATTTGACTCTGAAAAATTCACATGGAAGCCATCGGTCTAGCTACGTTCTTGGGATACATGTGTCCCACTTAACCGATTTTTAAGATCAATCAGCTTAAATTTTTTCGGCAGTGAAGGTACACTATTTACAGCGAAGGAAAATCGTTTTCGACGTTTCTTCAAGTACAGTAGAGCCTCAATAGTCCGACCTCGGATGGTCGGACACCGCGCTTAATTCCACCACTCGATTTCCGTGGTTTGTTTAGCTGCAAGGGCCGCTGCTAGTCTGGACTGGACTTCTCGATAGCTCATCGTCTTTGTGATATGGATCAGTAGAGAGTTGACCGTGCTACATGCGATAGTTCGATCCCTTTTAGTGTGAAATGACGTGTTTCTAGCTCGACCAGTTAGGGTTATTGTGCACACTTCTTCTTATTAGTGACAATGTCGTTCTTACACATTAAAGTCTGTAAAACTTAATTACGCCACCAACTAAACTGAAATTTTTGTGACGCTGTCCTTACAAGAGGAAATATCGGAGCTTAGTGACAAAATCAGAGTTGTCGTCTGCCTTAGCAGCTTTTTAGTCCTGATAAAACCAGAACACTTCTTTTCTTTTTCTCATGACTCGAAACGTTAAGGGCAAATCAGTTGAATGTCGGTGGCATGTCATGGACTCGACTAATGTCTGAAGTAGTGCTGGAGGGAACTGATGTCATGAATGCTGTAGGGCCGCCCACAAACCCGTAACAGTGCGAGTGGGTGGAGATCTCCTGTGAACAGCACGTTGCAAGAGATTCCAGATATGCTCAATAATGTTCATGTCTGGGAACACTGGTGGCCAGCGGAAGTGTTTAAACTCAGAGGATTTTTTCTGGAGCCACTCTGTAGCAATTCTGTACGTGTTAGGTGTCTCATTGTCCTGCTGGAATTGCCCAAGTCCGTCGGAATGCACAAAGGACGTGAGTGGATGCAGGTGATGAGACAGGACGCTCACTTACGTGTCACCTGTCAGAGTCGTATCTAGATTATCGAGGGTCCCATATCACTCCAACTGCACACGAGCCACACCATTACAGAGCCTCCGCTAGCTTGAACAGTCCCCTGCTGACATGCAGGGTCCATGGACTCGTGAGGTTGTCTCGATACCTCTACACATCAAACCGCTCGATACAACTTGAAACGAGACTCGTCTGACCAGGCAACATGTTTCAAGTCATCAACAGTCCCATGTCGGTGTTGACGGGCCCAGACGAAGCGTAAAGGTTTGTATCGTGCAGTCATCAAGGGTACACCAGTTGGCCTTCGGCTCCGAAAGCCAATATCGATGATGTTTCGTTGAATGGTTCGCACGCTGACACTTGTTGATGGCCCAACATAGAAATCTGCAACAATTTGCCGAAGGGTTGCACTTCTGTCACGTTGAACGATTCTCTTCAGTCGTCCTTGGTCCCGTTCTTGCAGGATCTTTTTTTCGGCCGTAGCGATGTTTTACGTGATTCCTAACATTCACGTACACTCGTGAAATGGTCGTAGGAGAAAATCCTCACTTTATCGCTACCTCGGAAATGCTACGTTCCATCGCTTGTATGCCGACTGTAACACCACGTTCAAACTCACTTTAATCTTGATAACCTGCCATTGTAGCAGCAGTAACCTTCCGACACTTGTTGTCTTATACAGGCGTTGTCGACCGCTGCGCCGTATTCTTCCTTTTTACATATCACTGTATTTGAATACGCATGCCTATACAAGTTTCTTTGGCGCTTCAGTGTGTGTGCAGATGTTAAACTTTCACTCACAGTAACCGTATATTACTCTAGAACATAGGCGTATTTTACAGCACATGCACTACATCACACTTTCGTGTAAAATTTTAGCCGGCCGTTGTGGCCAAGTGGTTCTAAGCGCTTCAGTCTGGAACCGCGCGATCGCTACGGTCGCAGGTTCGAATCCTGCCTCGGGCATGGTCGTGTGTGTTGTCCTTAGGTTAGTTGGGTTTAAGTAGTTCTAAGTTCTAGGGGACTAATGACCTCAGATGTTAAGTCCCATAGTGCTGAAAGCCATTTGCACCATTTTTTGTAAAATTTTATTGGGGTGTTAACGTTTTTTTGTTTCGTTTCGTTTCGTTAACAAGGATCAATACTTCAGACAATATTTACAGTTCGACATTAAAGTTCTGTTCCTCTGACAATCCGACCATTTTTGCGTCGCTACCGTGCTCCCAATCCCGTAGGGGACCGATTAAAGAGGTTCCACTGTATACGAAAACTAAATTTTAACCGTGAATTTCTTGAAATCAACTCACACGTTGTAGGAAGCTGTTGGCCTTTAACTGTGGAGATTCCAACGACCACGAGATAACAGAAATAAGTCCGTGGCACAAGAAATCCTGTCGGTGTGCGGCGGCGCGGCTTCTTTTCGTCCATTACCTGCACCTCCCTGTAAACTCGTCGCAGCAGATCAGCAGTAGGAAAGCCAAGCAGAAGCCTACGGTACTGCAACTCGCACCAGGCTGCATACAACGTAACTGTTCTAAAAATGGATAAAAGGTCTGTATTTTGAATTAAAGGTGGAAATACTTGCAAAAGTTCGGTATATTCTGAAGCTGAGAATTGCACATTCCCTGCCAACCGCGTGCTAATCGTAACAGAGTCATGTACAAATACTTTGATTCACATTGGAAAGTGGTAACGTGTTTCCCGAAATCTGAACGGCTACTAAGCACGGATCGCACTTAAATGAAAATGGTCGCCATACTATTAAGTTTATCAGTGTCTAGTGCACTGAAGTTATTAGTCACCGATCTGCTCAATATGTCACGCGGGATTACTGTCTTTTCTTATGCACAAAATTACTTGAAAATCTGTATTTTCCAAAACTCACGCTTCACTTTAAAACGCTTTTGAAGCATGTAGCACGACTGAAACCGACAAACTATAACTTCCTTCGGAGCTCATACTAAAGACAAACGTACCATTGAATGGCAGACTCCGACCCCCTTAGACTGCTGTAAGCATTCTGTACCTCCAAGGGAAAAGACGCGTGAAGAATATTCCGTTCTGATTGGTGCGTTTTCTTTAAGGCCAGTAGAAAAACATTATTATCCCGCATTAGTCCGCGCTTTCCGTGGCTAACCAATGAGCAAAATACACACTTTCGAACTGTACTTTTCCAGTAATAAATATTTAACATTGCGATATTTTGTTTATACTTTACGTTATTAACTATTTTCATTTGCTCACGAATTAGCTTGCCTTTTGCCATAAACTTACTTAAAGTATTATGATATGAAATTCCCCGTCGTCTGCATTCACACTGTCTTAAAATTTTCTCACGCTAGTTCGTGCAGCGTTTATCAGTAGAACAATGGTCTACATAGCGTATTTACTTTAGACCACATTTACTCATAAAAGCATAAAAAAAAACTGTACAAACATAAATAAACAAAAAAGGCTTCAAGAAATAAACAGGGCAATTTACAAAAACATTCTCTTGACCTGTTTCTTGAATGTCTCTGTGCACCACTGGATTCTGGAGGAAGAAAATCAGAACGACGTACTCTACTGAATCCTCTTCAGACCATCTGTCACTGTGCAGGCACGAGTCATTCGCCCGATACATAGGCTCTAGAAAGAACAGATGTGAGGTGGAACATCCGCAACGGAGCATTATACTAGAGGATGAAAATACCGCTACAGTTTTAAGGTTCTTTTATTTAGAATACTACCGGTTTCGGGTACTTATACGTCCGTCTTCAAGTGTTCTTAGTTCCTGCTGTGACCCGAGCGCCGCGGTAGACTAGTACAGGACCCGGTATATTACTACAGAGGGCGCACAAAAATTGGAAATTTGTGGTAAGGACTATGGGACCAAACTGCTGAGGTCATCGGTCCCTAGGCTTTCGCACTACTTAATCTAACTTAAACTAACGGTAAGGACAACACACACACACACACACACACACACACACACACACACACACACACACACACATGCCCGAGGGAGGACTAAAACCTCCGACAGGGTGGGGGAGGAGGGGGGGAGAGAGCAGAGCACGGAGTGTTCAGAGTACAAACTAATGACACTTGATGATGGGCGTATAAGAGCCCGAAACCGGTTGTGTTCTAAATAAAAGAACTTCAGAACTGTAGCAGTATTTTCAACCTCCGGAAATCCTCGACAGTTGTGGATTTGAGCCGCGCGGGATTAGCCGAGCGGTCTGAGGCGCTGCAGTCATCGACTGTGCGGCTGGTCCCGGTGGAGGTTCGAGTTCTCCCTCGGGCATGGGTGTGTGTGTTTGTCCGTAGGGTAATTTAGGTTGAGTAGTGTGTAGGCTTAGTGACTGATGACCTTAGCAGTTAAGTGCCATAAGATTTCACACACATTTGAACTTTTTTTTTGTGGATTTGAGAATCTGTTGGGGGCGATCTTTTGCACAGAAAGTGAATAGGTAAATCTCAAGTAACAGTACAGTGATTCGCGGTCAAGGGAGGGCAGTTCAGTTGGATATTTCAAATTCCCGTCCCTGGCCATTGGCCCACGTGGACCGAGCTGCTGGGACGTGGGACGAGTTTGATGAGGACGCTTGGAGAGTGTGGCACGGGAAGGCAGCCGGTGGGAGGGGGGATCAATGCGGCGGGTGTCCCGCTGTGCCGGTGGCTGTGGCGGTGGCCAAGCCGCGGCCCGCGTGCCCCGGCCGGGTGTCGGACCCGCGTCCCGCGGACCGCCGAGGGCCGCCGGCCGGCCACAGCCGCGCTCTGCCCTGCTCCGCTCCGCGCCGCGCCGCGCCGCGCCGCGCCGCGCCGATCAATACGCCTCTCCTGCGCTCTCCTCGCGCCGCGTCGCCACGGGTCGGCTCGCCTGGCCCGCAACACGGCCGGCACGCCGGGCTTGCAAAGGTCAGGGGTCACGCTCCGCTCCGTCCCGCCTAGCTGCACCGAAATGGCGGCCGCCACAGGGGTCCACATGTACCAAATCATCACCCCCCCCTCATCACCTCCCTCCCCCTCCCCTCCCGCCCCGGCCCGTCCAAGCCACAAATCCCTACTGGACAACTTTGTCACAACGAGCGCGGGACCTCAAAGGGACACTAAAATTAAATGTCATGTTGTACTCCTGCTTCGTGCAATCATTTCATTTTGACGCAGCTTCTGCGGATTACGTGCCAGTCACGCTGCTTCTTGATGTAAACACTTTGCCTAGCTACGTTCAGAGATCCTCGTCACGAATCGGAATGTTCCCGTTCAGGGGCAGCGCGTAGTTCTAGCCTCATCTCAACCGACTCTGAGGCTGCACTCAAATAAATAATGCAACAAGTCTCTATTCAGCAAAAGGGTCACACACACACACACACACACACACACACACACACGTCATATTAATCTGCATTAGAGGACACAATGGCGTCCGCGGCAGCCAACAGGGTTAACAACCAGCTAAACAAGGTGCAACTTCACGCAAACCGTGCTTCCTGCAGGTACTGTACCATGATTTCCTATGATTACTGCGAATGAGGCGTAACAAAGACTGAAGAAAAAAAGCAATAAACAAAAACATTAACGGAATTACACGCTGTGAGACCAACAACTCGGTGTACAAAACAACCAGCGCCAAGAAAATTTAATAAAATCGTGCAACACATGAAAATTAGTTATGGTTGGTTTAAGAAACACTACATCGGTTGTGGCTGATTGACATGCATCTTTATACACGTGGATAGAAAGAAGATATGAACTACATCGTATTGGGATGTCCCAAAAAAACAGCCACAGTATATTTAACACTAAAATAAATAAGTGCTATGGGCCAATAACATCCGACTGCGATACGAATCTACTGAGGACAAAGGAAATCAAAGTTTGAAAGGTTCTACGCACAGTTCTCAAGGAGTTAGGTGTATGCATGTAAAAAACGTTTGGAAAATGTGCATCCGAGTAAAAAGGAGTTTTTTCTGCCCTAGTGATAGAAAGATCATTTGGACGAAGAACGAGCAGCCAACATCGGCAGTATGTGGCCACATTCGAACGCGGCAACTCCCGAGTTTTCAACATCGCTGTTAACTACCAAAGCGTGAAAGACATCGTGCGTTGGAGTTCAAATGGTTCAAATTGCTCTGAGCGCTATGGGACTTAACTTCTGAGGTCATCAGTCCCGTAGAACTTAGAACTAATTAAACCTAACTAACCTAAGGACACCACACACATTCATGCCCGAGGCAGCATCCGAACCTGCGACCGTAGCGGTCTCGCGGTTCCAGACTGTAGCGTCTAGATCGGCTCGGCCACTCTGGCCAGCCGTCAGTTGGAGTCACTCAAACTGTGTTCAAATGTGTGTGAAATCTTATGGGACTTAACTGCTTAGTTCCTCAGTCCCTAAGCTTACACACTGCTTAACCTAAATTATCCTAAGGACAAACACACACACCCATGCCCGAGGGAGGACTCGGACCTTCGCCGGGACCAGCCGCACAGTACATGACTGCAGCGATTTAGACCGCTCGACGTCACTCAAACTACCCGACACCAAAGAAGACAAAATAGACTTATTTAATCTACTGCATACGTAAACCGAATTTTACTCTAAATTATATCACTTATTCTTATATTATACATTTTGTAAATGAAATCATCATTTCACTTCTTTGTTACAGGAACATTATCATTGCTGTATGTAAATAATTTTTCGTAGAAATTCCTCAGAACTGATTATTGATAATTTGTAGGTAATGTATGACTGCCTGGTCATGAAATCAAATGTCAAAATAAAGAGAGAAAATTAATTATTGTCTATGAAGTGGATCTGCCAGAAAGAACATATTAAATAAATTTTACCACCATGTTTTAAGGAACTGAAATTATCAGGAAGCATTTCGAATGTTTTGCACACTGATTTAAATAATAACCTTCTCTTGGAACTGTTATCGAGTGATGCTTTCCAAGCAGGTAGTACGCAACCATAAAGCCGTGCCTTCAAATGCAGATTGCCTCCGGCATGGATGTGTGTGATGTCCTTAGGTTAGTTAGGTTTAAGTAGTTCTAAGTTCTAGGGGACTGATTACCTCAGAAGTTAAGTCCCATAGTGCTCAGAGCCATTTGAACCATTTGAATCAAATGCAGATTTTCTTCATGTAGCAAAAGTTTAGAAGCGTAGGTCCTTCACAGTACAACTCTTATAGGTTTTCACACAGCTCGCATAGCTCATCCTGAGAGAGTCGTAACAACCTGCACAGAATTTTCGCATTCCATTGCCTATAACAGCAGGGAACCAACTGAGAGGCTAAATTTTCACTCACTAACCGCTGTCTCAGTATCCGTCTGTTATGCTCTCAGGCGTCATTAACCCAAGGTTAGTATTAAGATCTTAATACTGCTGAGGACACTTTTTTGTTTTGTTTCGGGCATTGGCCATTCTATCCACATTAGTAAACGCAATCCAGATTCATAAATATTACACTAGAGGGCATTAGAATAAGGTAACTTAACTATCACCATCTAGCGAGAATCTCACGAACGATTAGGTGAAGTAAGAGTGCGAAACAGATGTTACTTTCAATAGCTCACAGGTTCGTTACTTGAAAAGGGCGTTTGCTTGGTGAAGTTCGTTATTTATAAGTTTCTTTTTTTTTACTTGACGTAACATCTTGAAGGTTTTCGCAACGTGTACTGTAGAAAAGACTGCGAAAAACACGTATTTTGAGACATGGTCGAAAGGAAAAAAAATAGGACTCTCCGACGCCCGGGAATTTGACCGCACTGGAACAGATTCGCAGCCTTCCCCAACATTCAAACGACGAGTCGTCCCTTTTGACGTTATTAAGCAGAACTGGCAGCAAAATCAGGGAGGCACTGGATGATCCACTAGACACGCATGCCAGAAAACTGTTTAGCCTGGAAACGATAGTCGTGATTTACCTTGCCGCCTTATTTCCCCAGGGATTAAGGCGAATTCTGAAATCTGCACCCTCATGCGAAATACGCGAGCCACTGTGCTATGTCCAACATTACCACCATTTGCCAACTTTCGATTCTACTAACGGACGTTGTACGGAAGGGACGACTGTTTGGTTCACCTCACAATAAACCCATCTATCAGTTTAGTGTTATGTACGTTAGATAACTGTATGTGGGCCGGAACATACACTCCCAGAATACTAACGGCTAGCCACTTTATGATTCAGTGTTTTTCTTCCAGGGTCTCCCTACGTTTCTGGTATTTCAGTTTCCTGAGGTTCACACTCTGACGAACAACTTTTAAGAATCGGTCGGATGAGAGTTTTGTAACTAACGCATTTGTGGGTCGATATAGCTTCATTAAAATACTTCCGTTTAATCTCATTCTCATGTTGCCCCTCCAAGTAACTAGATTTACCTGGTCTTCACTCCAGCGACCACTCTAACTATACCCTCCTACAAATATTGGTCCAGTTTTTGCAACTAATGGTCGATAATAATCAAATAAAATTTGTCCTATGTCAATCACTCATAACATTACTCAACGACAAAATATGGATTATTATATGGCAGTACGCTTCCGTCGACGTCATTTCCAAGAAAATTCTTTTTTGTATATGTGATAACGTCACGCTGTAAAATGAGACAATGTCTCTCACACTGTTTCAAGTGGTCCTTTCTAAAATCAACAATGAAATGAGATAAAAATTACTGGTGATAAAGTACCTCGTATCTCCTCGTCCCTCTGTTTTAAGTTAATGACCATGTTTGTTAGAACATACCACAAGACTTTAGTGTACATTCCGCAGCAAACTCACAGGCGATTCCTTGTCTCGATTTTGTCATAAACGAAATAATGCTCCACATAAAAGAGTTTTTCTTTTTAATAGACTATATAGTCCAAACCAAATATAATGTCATTTCAATTTCTAGTAATTTTGAAGTAATAGGTTTTACATCAGAAGAGGCACCAAAGTTCGCACTGAATAGGGGATCATGGAGGAACTGTATAAGGGGGGGCTATGCTCCAGACTGAACGCTGAAAGGCATAATCAGTCTTAAATGATGATGATGATGATGATGATTCAATTTCTAGAAAAAATTGTTAGAGGGAGTAAGTAAAATTTTTAGAAACAATCAAGTATAAAATATCAAAGAACAGGATCATGTCTTTCTTGTACTTCTGCGATGTGTGACGGATTTAGTGCCAGAGATACAGGAAAAATACTTATGAAAGGTAATGTGTAGATTCCTAACCACGTAATTATATACTATTTCGTATATCGAGAAGAGCTTTGGAGCAGAATGTGGCTACATGAAAGTTACGTTAATAGGTCACTTCCTGACAAATCAAGGAAGAGTTAGTTTGGTAATGGAAGCAAGGATGCAGCCATTGAGGGGAAGGTAAGGGCTAATGCCACCCCCTCCTCTCTTACTTAGAAAAAAACTTTCGCAAAGCAAACTCACATCCTGCCCCACCAAACATACAGACGTGTCAGCACAGTACAGTATGTTTGAAGAAAGTCAGAAAATTCTATGAAGTAATATGGGCTATTGAAAATGACTTAAATGACGAAATAGATTTAGCCAGTAAACGATATGTGTGAGCATTGACTGACAACCAATGTAGTCAAGAAGAGAGGGTATTTTTGATAAATAGTAGTTTTCAGTACCTCCTATTGCAATGCAATGAGATGCGGAAAGCAGCAAAGCAGCCGGTGATTTCACCGTACAGAAGCTACGCGGAGAAAATCTGGCACGTAGTCAAAATCCTCAGCAATTCGTCACCGACCACATGCAGTGTATGACTGATTACATGCTGCTGCTAACGCAGATGCTGCAGTGGGCGAGTACTTGTTGCTTCGTGTTCCACCCACGTTAACGACAGAAGTAATTAATCCTTCGACTATTATCATGCCACTAATATGTAAGAACTAAATACATGGTGTTCGGAAACTTCGATTACAAATTTACAGAGCTTGTAGAGTGGAGTGAGTATATAATATTTTGAATAGGAACTTATGTCCGGAAACGGTACGACGGTTTCAGTTCAGATGTTTGTCATCCACTTCTGCTGGGAGGTTTTGAATTAGGCGTAACGCAGTATAATTATTATGGAACAATTCCAAAGGGAAACGTGACAAAACATCAATTTATTACTTAAGCACGTTTGTTTGCATTAATTTACGAGACTCCTGCAGAGATAGAGGAAGATCTGCTGCACTAGTTCTGGCCGCTGCACTAGAAACTGAAGAGACACCAAATGTAATGTAGTGTGTGTTCCAGAATATTCTTCGTAGGTACAGTGTCTTAAGAACGTTGGTGGTCTTCACAGCGAGTCACTATTATAATGCATCAGTACGTCAGTATTCTGGGCTATTTTTTGTCCTGGAGTAAGGTAAACACGCGGTGTTTTAGTGTGAATACAAAAAAATGTGTATAAGTGATAAATGAATGTTTCGTTACGTTTCCTTTGAAATTGTTACATAAAACTGCATTGCGTCACACTTAATTAAATTCCTCGAGCAGAAGTGGATGAGTTAATCATCTGAACTGAAACCGTCGCAGAACGGAAACGGTACGTTTCTGGACATGGGTTCTTATTCAAAATATTATGTACTCACTCGTCGTTGTAAGTCCTAGAAGTTTGTAACGGGAATTTTCGAGAACTCTGTGTATGTGAAATCTGAACCATGCCATATGACAGTGCTTTTTGTATTACGAGGTGCGCAGCTACACGTTAGTTTGTAGTTATTCTTTTTGTCAGTTTTTTTTGTTTTTTGTTTTTTTGACACTACGCAAAGAGAAATCGGGATATTTTTTATTATACAACCGCACCGTTGGGCGATATTACCTCATGATATTTCATTGCTTCTGACAGTTAAGACAAGAGATACAGCCAGTGTTACGCTATGTGTTGACTGCGAACCAGTGACTCATATGGATTACGTTTCAGAATGAAGGTTATTTCAATTAGTGCTTTCCCACATTTTTAGTGGCTATACAGCTTTTAGCGGACTACCCATTACCAACAGTCGACAAACATTACTCGGCCGATGGCTTCGTTAAAGAATACCAGGTGTCAACATGTGACTGAGGAGTCCTTTAGTAGGAGGATTACTTTAGTAGGAGATTCAATTAAATGTTGACTCCTGGCAGTCTTTCACGAAGCCATCGGCTGAGAAATATTTATGGGGTATTGATAAGGCTAATCTATAGCCACAAAAATACATGAAAGCGTTGACTGATATAAACTTCATTGCGAAAAGTAATATACTCACTGATGCTCCCTCCCAAGAACGTGATAAACAAGAGAAAATCTTGCGAATCATTTCCTCCCTTTCCCTGAGAAGAATTGTATTCCGTCATATCTGTAACCCATTTTATTTGCTTCACAAGTTCGCTCTCAAACGCTGTAGACACAACAGCTATCATGTGGTATGCACGAACTCAATTGTGCTTTGTTTCCCCGCAATTGATGCGACCGACTAAACGAGACTGATCAATAACCTTTGTTCCCGACGACCGAATAAATGACACCTCTCGACCAGCACGCCACAGGTCTGCTGAGGGGGCACCCGGTCCGTTGCAGCCTTTACACTTCTTGCAGCGGCTTTTGCATTACACAGAAAATTAGTACAACTGTCGGCTTACGGTTCCTACACTCTGTAGTCCAAATCTATTTCACTCTTCTGCTACAATTATTTTACTACCACATATGCACTTAAATAGAACTTACGGTACGAAAATGTGTTAGCCATGAGTTCAGCCCATTCAGCTTGTGTATAAGAGGAGCTTGTGTATAAGAGCAAAATATATGAGACCCTGACTAGCTTTCTTTTATACCTTTCTGTTACCCGCCGTTTGGTCGACAACAAAGATACCAAGGACGAATCTCTGTCTTCCCTTTGAGGACTGGGGAAAGTTGTCAGGTGGTTAAGCAGAAGTTATTCTGTAAAGCGGACGGATAGTTAATTCCAGCCTGCTAAGACATCTTGTGCACTGTACAATTTTTTAGGTCACACACACAATATTAATGTATTAGTCAGAAAGTCTGCCCAATGCCACCACGCCAGTGTGCTGGGTCTTACGTTAGTCGTGATCAGGTTAATATTACACTGGATACTTCACTATTGCCTTCATTATGCGAATGACTGAAAAATCAAGCGTGCTGCGATCGTTAAAATGTTAGCTTTTGTTTTCTTTCTTTATTGCAACTTCATTCTTTGTCCCGTGGACTAGCAGCGGCACAAATTCCAACGTTAAGACGAAAGCATTTTTAAAAATACATGACCATAGTTCTAAAGTATTAAATGAGGAACTGTTTACATATTTTTTTAAAATAATAAGAAAGGGAGGTTGAAGTAATTACCTTCTATCACTACGCAAATATCAAGTGCAGTCTTTGTGATAAGAAATAACAAAAGTGATACGACCTGCACAAGGAAAAGATAAATTGGGAGTGAAGTGTTAAGTGATACAGTGAAGAATGCGATGGGAAGTTAGTATCCATTTGCGGAAATTTTTCGTGTCGAAAGGAAGCGAGATGAGTTTTTAACGTTCCGTGGACATGGAGGTCATTAGAGACGGAGTACAAGCTTTGATTGTTTCGAAGATAGGGAAGGAAATCGACCGCGCTCCTTCGAAGGAACCATGCAACGTTTGTAGTACGAGAATCAAATTGTGGGAAAAGTTGCAGAATCAACCTGTTACCGGTAATGTCAATGCAGATGCCTGATTTAACTACTTTAACATTGATATTGAAACCTGTATTAATAGACACAGCTGTCAAGAGATACAAAGTGAAGACGTGGTGGAACGTTAGAGTATGTGAGAGAAGGAGTCGATGAAAAATTCCTGCTGGAAGATGGTATATGTGAGTGGTACTTCCAGAACTAGTTAATTTGGTGCAACAATACACAAGAGAGTAAAAAATTGAACGAAACAGAAACATTAGTCATGTCGGTCTCTAAAACAACATTAGAGGGGAAACGCCTTGGTGACATTCACAGATGCAAAGATTAGGACAAGATAGAGGGGAACAAAGGAGGACTTATAGTTCATCGAAAGACTAATTAGCTCTTGAATTTTACAGTGGAGATAATTGCTTCCATCATGGTATCTACAGTCCGCCGACTGCCTATTGGCCTTAAGGAAATCGCATTAACTCGGTTCGCAGATTGCATTCGGTTATAAAGCCTCTCCACCTGGTATCTCCGTTTGTATCTGTGTGAAATCGTGGCATTCCCACCACAAACTAAATGGTAGCATGTTCGCTATTGTTGAAAGTGGAAAGATCTGCTATAAATTGTTGTGCCATGTTGTTCAGTGAGTTGTCCTAAATTCGGTTTAACTTGTCACTCACTTGGTTTCTACTCTGTTTCTATAAAACGACTCTTACAATCTCTAATTATGAATAACCTCACAAATTCCTTTTTCCTCTTTCTCTTTCATCAGAGTTGTGACTGGTCTGATGTGGCTGGCGCCAATGCGACAATTTCCTGCCCTTTTCATTTCGGCATAACACTGATCCTCAACGTCCTCATTTATTTGTAGGACATATTCCAATCTATTTCTTCCCCTACAGTTGTTGCCCCCCTTCGCTGCCTTTTAGTAACATGTAAGTTATGCCCTAATGTCTTAACACTCACGCTATCACCTTCTCTGTTTTTGCTGTTAGTGTTTCATGCATACTGCTTCTCTTGCCAGTTCTCTGGAGAATTTCCTCATTATGTATCTTATCAGTCTACTTAATTTTCAGCATCCATCTGTAATAAAATATTTAAAATAACGTATTTAAAACAACATACTAAAGCACTCAAAACAACATACTTAAAACAATATTCTTGCACTCAAAAGAACATACCTAAAACAATACATTCAAAACAACGTATTCAAAACATTTCTCCTCTTTAGCCGGTTTCCTTAATTCCGTAACTCAGTTCCAAGGAAAACTATGCTCCAGTAGCACATTCTCAGAAACTGACAAGGAAAACGTCCAATCCGACATGTGGAAACCTAGCCAGTTTTTTTTTTTTATACGGGAAGGACACAATGTCAAAATTTTTGTCGCAAAGACTCACTGCAAGTATTTTTTTTTAATATTGAAATTTTCCTAGTTCCTAGTATGCAAGGCGGCTGGAGAATTGTACGTCCCTGCCGTAGCTAGACCAGGGGGCCCATGCGTAACACGTTGGGAACATATTCTTATTGACGGCACATGGTAAACAGACAACACCTCACAACGGTATCATGATATCTGTAAAGCGAATATTAGTGTCTGATGATGGTTTCTCCGACAGTTGTTCACCTCATTTAATATAATTAGCTGGTGCCTCTGCGGTACTCCCGAATGTTAAGAATGGAGATAAAACTTACTTTTCCTTGTGATTTCTTGGCATGTGCTTGCTAATAGCATTTGTCTTCGTGCAGGTTCCAGAGGTTCACAGAAATTTGGAATCTCCAGAGGTAAAATATGAAGAACTTAGTACACGTGCTATCGAAATAACCTAATTCTCCAGAAGACCTAATTTGCGTCTTTTATTAGTTAGTTTCTTGGACATTCATTTCAATGAAGTTTACATTTCGTTTGAAATTATGGTAACATTCGGAGAAACGGGAAATATCTCGGACAGTTCCGTAAACTTTGGTTCGAACGGTGATTCTATTGCTAATTAACATCCAGAAAACATTAAAGTACCTTCCAAGCCCAAAGAAAATATGTACAAAAAAAAGGCTGTAAATTTTTTGGGCAAATGAAAGACGGAGAAAATACCTAGGTTCAAGCAGTGTGCAAAACCGGTTTTGTTTCGTAAAATCTGAACATAAATTTTATAAATGAATAACGATTGACAGGAAGGTCTAAGAGACTGGCCGACCTAAATTGAAAATTAGATTAACATTACTGATTTACAGACTTCTTCGATGTGTTGAAACAGATCCAGGAAATTATACGGAAAAAGAAGTCGAAAAATTATGAAATTTACTTTCAGTAAACGTATAGAGGTGAGGCCATTAATAGGTAATACTATAGAAAAATTAGTAGCTGACGTGAAGACAAAGTTTCTTGCTATCCCTTAAAAGGCCAGTCAGTCAGATTTCGTGCAAATCGCACGTTATCGGCTTGAGGGTAAAAAAAGATTCACTTGTGGAGTCGATGAATGCTATGATACATTCATACACATAACTGCCTGTGATAAGCGTCAGTCGATTTCTGTTTCCGAAAATTTACCTATCTCACCAGAAACGTCAAGACAAATTAGGACCAAACATTTAAAAAAAGGAATGTTTACTGGCAAAAGTCTTGTTATTGACGTATCAAAAGCTGGAAAACTGGGAAAGAGTAGTTTTATGGTACATCCGGAACATCGTCTTACCATTTGCACAGAATAATTCACTGCTTTCGTTGGACATATCGGCACTCCTGTCTTTGGACTGACAACTGAAAGACTGTTAATACTAACATTGAAAAATTTTGCATCACCCGGGTTCCCAGAACTCTCGAAGGTAGGCGTTGACTGTGTGTATTTCATCACAGACACAGTCCCTTTGACTGTTCAGAGATGTCACTAAACCCGCTCAAAGATGTAAACATCCATGCATGAGCAGCGCCTATTAGACGGAGGGGGTCCGACAGCCGATCAGTTTCAGTCATTCCACCAGAAATGAGGTACACGGCTCGTGTTGTCTGTACTTTAACCATGCCTAGACAGTCAATACCGCGGTTCGATCGCGTCCGCATTGCTACTTTGTGTCAGGAAGAGCTCTCAACAAGGGAAATGTCCACGCGCATCGGAGTGAACCAAAACGATGTTGTTCGAAGGAGATACAGAGAGACAGAAACAGTCGATGGCATGCCTCGCTCAGATCGCCCAACGGCTACTACTGCAGTGGATGACCGCTACCTACGGATTATGGCTCGGAGGAACCCTGACAGCAACGTCACCATGTTCAATAATGCTTATAATGCTTTTCGTGCAGCCAAGGGACGTCTTGTTACGACTCAAACTGTGCGGCAATAGGCTGCATGATGCGCAACTTCACTCTCAACGTCAATGGCGAGGTCCATATTTGCAATCACGACACCATGCAGCGCGGTGCAGAGGGGCCCATCAACGTGCCGAATGGACCGCTCTTCAGCGATGAGTGTCGCATATGCCTTCAACCAGACAATCGTCGGAGACGTGTTTGGAGGCAACCCTGTCAGGCCGAACGCCTTAGACACACTGTCCAGGGAGTGCAGCAAGAGGAGGTTCCCTGGTGTTTTGGAGTGGCATTATGTGGGGCCGACGTACGCCGCTGGTGGTCATGGAAGGCGCCATAACGGCTGTACGACATGTGGTTGTCATCCTCCGACCGATAGTGCAACCATATCGGCAGCATATTGGCGAGGCATTCGTCTTCATGGACGACAATTCCTGCCCCCATCGTGCACATCTTGTGAGTGACTTTCTTCAGGATAACGACATCTCTCGACGTGAGTGACTTTCTTCAGGATAACGACATCTCTCGACTAGAGTGACCAGTGGGTAAATCCAGACATGAACCCTATCGCACATGCCTGGGATAGATTGAAAAGGGTTGTTTACGGACGATGTGATACACCAACCACTGTGAGGGATCTACGCCGAATCGCCGTTGAGGAGTGGGACAATCTATACCAACAGTGCCTTGATGAAGTTGTGAATAGTAAGCCACGACGAATACAGGAACGCATCAATGCAAGAGGACATGCTACTGGATATTAGAGGTACCAATGTGTACAGCAGTCTGGACCACCACCTCTGAAGGTCAGGTTGTGTGGTGGTACAACATGCAATGTGTGGAATTTATGAGCAATAAAAAATGGGCGAAAATGATCTTTATGTTGATCTCTGTTCCAATTTTCTGTACAGGTTCCGGAACTCTGGGAACCGAAGTGATGCAAAACGGTTTTTGATGTTTGTATAGTTCGGATTACACCCGATACTAATAGTGTGCTCCAGCTTCTCCATGACAAATGTGTTCCAATAGTGTAAAGCATTTTTCAGATAATTGTTGGGTAATATAATTTCCTATAGCTCTTTGTCATTTCAAGTTTATCAGCGGAACAATATTGCTAACTTCAGTCATTTCCACATTATGAGTTTTCAGCACCACATTTTACGAATTTGATCAAGTAATTTTGATACGCTTCAGAATACAGAATGCAGAATAACGGCCACGGCCATTTCTTACTTCATTCCAGTTCTATCTAAATAAAACTAATAATTACTGTAAGATGCCGGAATGCACTGATTTTTCTTTTATCAGGTGTCCCTGCTATAAAGAAAATGTTTGTTTTCATCGTCCAATATACAGTTCGCAGTATTGTAATGACTAAAGAAAATAAACAAGCAATTGTTTCATTGTTGGAAAAATATACATTACTAGCGAACCTGGCAATGCTTCGCGATTGCTACATATGTATAGGAATAGAATATACGTCCTAATCTCCTTCTCTCAATCGCTCTCCTCCTTCCCCCTGCCTTTGTCCATCTCGTCCCCCTCCTCCTCCTCATCCTCCTCCTCCTACTACTACTACTGCTACTCCCCCTCTCTGTCCATCATCTTGTCCCCGCTCTCTGTCCATCTCTTATGCCACACATCCTTTATCCATCTCCACCCCCTCATCTCTCTGTCTATATCCTCATTCCTCTTCTTTATATCCATTTCCTCCTCCCCCTTCACTGTCCATCTCATCCCCTCCCCTCCTCTTCCCGACATTTTTTACTGTTACTACAAACGGTACCTTGATTGGGAATGGAAGTCAGAACGAGCAAATAAATCGATTGGGATTATTAGGAAAGGTATCTCTCCTACACCCTTTCCGGCTGCTGGATCTGTGAGGACTGTAGATTCTATGACAGTGTTTCACATGGTTTTAATCTACGCACAGGTAGGGTTATAAAGATAGCCATTCTTTCTGTTAAAAAAAGTCTGCGAAAAGGAAAAAAGCAACCGCTCATTTCATAGTACGGCTTAGCATCTTCTTTCTCGCAGCTGCTTTAACAGAAAGTGTCTATTGTGTTTATATTTCCATTGGTTCAGGCTGTGCGTTGCCTGTATTTCTTCCAAAGAAATAGACCACTAACTGAAATCATTTGAATGTCTGTAGCATACCAGATTGCCACGAACTAACATTAATTCAATCTATGCACACACCAAAAATATAAACACCACCAATTATACACTGAATACACAGAAATATCACTTTCAGTTGTGTCATAACTGAGTGCGAAATTTATTGGTATGAAAACATGTGGCAGCAAAACTGTTATACTGATCGCACAGTTCTTTCATTAAGATTTTTATACAAAAATATAAACCAAATTCCCGAATTTTCTGATGGATTTTCGAAAAATTTTCTTTCGTACAAACGTTGTACGGTACTGACAATTCCGAACACCATAAAACAATCCAAATCGGTCTAGCCGTTCTCAGGTGATGATCTTTCATACATGCTGCAATTAATATATATATATATATATATATATATATATATATAGAGAGAGAGAGAGAGAGAGAGAGAGAGAGAGAGAGAGAGAGAGAGAGAGAGAGAGAGTCAATAATTATCATAAGAACTGTGCTACAGGAACTGTTTTAAAATGTTTAATGTCAACAAATCAAAGTCCCAGTTGGTGGAAATCTTCTGTAATGTAACATCAAACACGGCCTTGATTTCTTTACTCTGCCAGTCACTTGTGTAACAAACACATCTGTAACAGATTATCTGTCAATATGAACTGGAAGTTATTCATAAAATTAATGAAGTGAGAAATTTTTCACGTGGTTTAAGTGTTTAAAATTCATGCGCTGGACAGGAAGGGCTGTACGAGACGCTGTTATCAGCAATTGGTAGTGCGACCAAAATGAGAATTTTTTTTTAATACTTGCTGTGCACCTTAGCGGCTAATATTTTGACAGTGTACTTCATTCAGCGTAATCTACCTGCATGAAAATTTCTGTGTAGGTCTCGACAAGTAGGATTGGATCATTCCCTTGTAAGCCCAGTGTTTAATTGTGCTAGACTTCTTTTAACGAGAATTCTTTTCATTGCCTGTGCTAGTCTGCTTCTTACATCCTCCTAACTTCGTCCGTCATGCGTTATTTGCTTCCAATGCAGCAGAACTCCACCATAAGTGTACTCTGTGCTCCTCAGTTTTAACGTTATGTTTATGTGCAACTCCTCATGAAATTCTTTGCTTTACTCACACTACATAATCTGCGCTCATTACACTGTTAATTTATGTTCCTGTAATTCTTCCAAACATTCACAGAAGTTATCAGTTTCGCAAGGGAATGTTATAATCGATATCCTTTCAATTTGAATTTTAATCCCATCCTGGAACTTCAATTTCCGTCATAGCTTCTAGGCACCCTTCGACGTCTTACGTCCTTTTTAATCCGCGAACTCCTTCCTTGATCTTCCATTCTTAATGTTCCCTTTTCGTTTTTGTACGTATTGTATTTTAGCCATCTTTACCTGTAGCTCGTGACTATTGTTCTGAGGACTGCAAAAACTTTGTATCATTTTACGTTGTCGAATTGTTTTTCACAACAACAACTTCAACTGAAAACGTCTTCATTTAGCTCTAGCGTATCGTCAGAACTGACTCCCTGATGCCTTTACCTTTGCTAATACTAAGCTGGCATATAACATATTCTCATCGATACATTAGTTGTACAGCTGAATATGCTTTAGTTCGCACACTTTTCCTCCCATGCTTTCTTCGAGATTGTATGGATCATATTTACCTGCCGGCCGGTGTGGCCGTGCGGTTCTAGGCGCTTCAGTCTGGAACCGCGTGACCGCTACGGTCGCAGGTTCGAATCTTGCCTCGGGTATGGATGTGTGTGATGTCCTTAGGTTAGTTAGGTTTAAGTAGTTCTAAGTTCTAGGGGACTGATGACCACAGAAGTTAAGTCCCATAGTGCTCAGAGCCGTTTGAACCATATTTACCTGAATGTCAGAAGGCATTTATATTATAGATTACACAAACTCACATGAATATTCTTTACACTCCACTTTCCACAATGGTTTTAGATATTCCGAGGGAATGTTATTATACTCGTCTGCCTTGTTTGATCGCAAGTCTTTCGAGTCTCTCTTATACATTGACTCTAATACTTAATCGCCTGTGTTGCCTTATCGACTCCCGTTATCTTCCTCTGCCATGCCAGCCGGTAGATCCATCCACTCGTATAGGCTCCCAGCCAACTCTTTTTCACCGATATGCTCTCTCCTCTGCGTTGACCAGAGGAATTCACTGCAGCTAGTATTGATTCCATTTCTAAGTGGCTTTATTATTGTACAGCTTCCTTTACCTGACCATTTTTGTATTCCCTTTTTTCGTCGATCAATTACAGTATTTCTTCAGTTGGACAAGGTTTGTTCGCAGTTACCTTCGTTGTATCTGTATCTGTCTGTCAAACTTCTGTGATTGCCGTTTTTAGCGGTCATTCCTCTTGAATCGAACTGCCATGACTGTTAGCCATTGCCACATTATCTACAGCCTCAGATAATTTGAAACCATTCCTCAGTACTTCAGTAACCCATTTGTTTGAACAATTGTTTTTCCTGATATTTCTCTTAAACTTCGGTCTATTGTTCATCACCAATAAATAGTGATCTCATTCTTTATCTGCTCCTGGGTATGCCTTACACTCCACTATCTGATTTTAGAATCTCTGTGTCGCCACGATGTAAACCAGCTAGTATTTTGCCTTTTCCAAATCGACCTCCTCCTTTTACGTTTCTTTAACAGTATATTTGCTGCTAGTAGCTGAAATTTACTGCAGAGCTTGAGGGATCTCTCTCTTCTTTTGTTTCTACTATCGAATCTGTATTCTCCCGTCTTCTACTCTCACCGCAAATACAGCGATCGAATACTCCACAGTTACTAGCTATCTGTGTTTTCGGTCTGTTATCTGTTCCTTGCCCTAATACATTGTCTTTATCTCTTCATCTCCTACTTGTGACGTCGGCATTTGTGCGTGAACTATTGTTGTGGGCGTAGGTTTGCTGTCGATTCGGAGGAGAATAACTATGTAACTTAACTGCTCACTGCAACTTAGTCTTTGGGCTACCTTCCTACTTATTAAGAATCCTCCTACTTCAGTTTTGCCATTTTGTGCTGCTACTGATAATAGTTATTATTTGTCACATATTCACTTCAATTCACATCTCATGCTACATTTTATTGTGTTTTTTGCATTTACGTTCCTGTTTTTCTAGTCTCTGCCTCATTCAAACGTCTGACATTTCACGCTTGACTCGTAGAATGTTACCATTTCGTTTGTTTTTCACTCTTTTTCTCACAGTCACCTGTCCATTGTCATCTGTATGCTGGAGATCCGAACGTAGGACTAATCCGAAATGATCTGTCAATGCAGTGATGATCACGACACTTTTCAATTAAGGCCGCTTTTCCTTGGAGCAGTGATTAGCATTACCTGCTGCGTCTTCACATCGTTGGTCATTGCTGATTCTTCCGCTCTAGGGGCACTTTCCTCATCCCAATGCCAAGAGTGTATCCTGAACCCCTGTTTTAGATATTTTGTAAAGTGGCAGCTGAAATGATAAATAGATGATAAAATTTATATCTGAAAATCAGTACCTTCGTCGTGCGAACGCCTTCTTCTAACTGCTGGAAGAACTTTAGATTCAGTTTCTTTCCGTCCAACTACATACCGTTCCTTAGGTTATGGACACTGTATGTTATTTTATGTAACAGTACTGCAGTAAGTCTTATTTTCTGAACTAGTGGGTTAACTTTTACGTTGCTTGTGTAGCATATTTTTTTCTAGTTATTTATAATGACACAATATAACGGGCACAAAAGATACGATAAAAATAGTGGTAATAAATCGGATATTTTGGCTGATAATCCTTTACCTGAAGAACCAGTTAGATTTTCTACTGAAGTCTGTTCTCTGGACAATAAGTGTCAAAAATCTCTTAGTTTCATATTTAGACAGTGACATGTATTCGGAGAGTGAATGGAGTTGTATTGAAAGTCGCATGGGATTTGCAATGCGCAATTAATCTCGTGAATTTTTGTGTAAAGTATACCACAGATACACAATCTAATTCATTATTGTAATTAGTAATTGTTCATGGCAAACTGCATTCTGTATTGAAACCCACAGCACCAAATTACGGTACATGGAGTAGTAGTGAATTGAGAGGTTTCTAGGGCAACCTTAGTCTATCTGCAGTAGAGCACATACAATTCTTGTTGCTCGAGACTGGTTTCCTCGTCACTGTGGTACGGCCCTGGTCACAGACGGGGATGGGGGTGAGGGGTGGGGGATGAGGGGTGGAGGGAGGTAATCGCAGAAGGACAGCTCCGGTCAAAACAAGCATGAAAACGAATTACTAAAAACTCCTCCATGTATTATCAAACGACTATGATGAGTACAAGTTCCGGTCATTGTTAGCTGTAGATGGCAAATACTGAGAATAAGTGATAACCTAACAATTTTATTCTTATGACCCGAGATATAAAAATTATGTAATGTCTTCTTTGATGGTAAAAACGTCTCATAGCTGGAATCAATTGTACTCATCTGGAAACTTTTTATCGGTTAAATTTAACCACCCAGCGTTACTGCCTCGTCATTTTGAGACAGAAAGTTAAAGTAATACGAAATAACATTATGCTCTACGACTTCAGTTACTAGAATTGTGAAGGTCATTTCCATCTGAATTGCATTTATATTTAGGTTATACTCTTCCTCATTTCTTGGCTATATTTTGAATTTAGACTGCAGTCATTTCAAGCATGATTAATTTATTAAGTGTAAGATGATTATGATAGTACTCCCACTGTCGTTCGCGAATGTAATAATGTTGTTTCAACTCGTTGCTATAGCCAGTTCAACAGTTTTTCATACAATGTCACAAGAAGAGCTAACAGTGAGGAAATAACGCCAGTTTTTGTTTTTATACGAAAACATTTGCGATGTGTATGTATGCTGATGGTTTCTTGAGAAAAGTTATTGAAATTGTCGTAGAAATCTAATCACCTTCACTCTTCCACTATATCATATCTAACATTTTATGTGAGCAAGCAGGTAAATAAGAGAACAAAATCTATGCCTGCGTCTCTGTATCGCTATAGCTGTTTGGGAATATGTCGCGAATGTGAAATATGTTCAAATGAAATCCACAGACGTAGTTATAAAGAAAAACATACTTAATTAACAACAAGCTCAGTGCCCAAGGAATTACTTCATGAAGGTTTCGTGTTTCAAACTTTTTGAAGTCATTATCTCATAGAATCAGCAAAACAGGGGGCTCTGTAAAATGTTTTACCGTAGACACAGTGGCGGTGTCAATAACAGTTAATAACTTATACTCTCAGCATGACTTGTAACGGGAGCATCCACATCAACCCTGTCGCAAAACAAAATAAGAAACAAAATGAAAGTAGAGAATAATTAAAATGGAACAGTAACAAGTGGCACTATGAGTACCATCCAGAGTGAATCATTATCTGTGTTACCTACTGACTCATATTGGTACCAATATGTTCCAAAAAGCCGCGCGCTAAAATGAGTTTCTTCTGGCGGTCGTATCTCGGGCTCTATTGATGACAAAGACAAGGGGTCAAGTGTTTTCGACAGCCCTCTGCCTAACGACCATTTATATTGCTATCGGAAGAACGGGCATACTGTGTCAGTCCTACAGTACGGGCTCAAAATTCAAATATTACACTTCCTCGAGCCCAGGCACATGGAGCAAATCGGTTAGTTTTTACCCTTAAGTGTGAGGTTGCAGTGGGCCCTGGGCAGCATATAAAAGCACGGTCTTTTCATGGGCGGTTCCTGAGAGAAACCCGAAAAACCATAAGTTTTGGGTACCAAAAGTACCAATTAAGGCGACGTCCTCTTCTGTAATTTTAATTTATGGCAAATTGTAGAAATCGTTACATATATCCTTATGAAGACGTTCTCGGGGACCTTAGAAAAGGTTTTCGATATCATTATCCGTTGCTGAGACTCAGCGGATCAAAGTTACCGCACGTATGCATGTAAAATATGCTTGTAATATACGGTCTGAGGTGTTAATGTAGTTTTAATTGACTCAGTGAATACATGAAAAGAGCTCTGGGACCATCGCAAGGGTTCTGAGGTCACCAAATTGTGTTTTAAATCCCCTTATTTTCAATGAAATTTTATGACGCAGTGTCTGTGTATAACGGGCACCTTACGCGTATATCGCCTATCTGGAACTGGAAGCGTAAGCATCTTGCCAAAAATTACTTTGTCATACGAAATTCTTTGCACTTGCAAATCTGACAATACGTATTTTAGCATACTGTAGGTGCAGCCTAAAAATATTGTAAATCTTTTATATAAAGTAGTGTAACGTGATTTTGCGTTGGATAGGAGTAGATTTTGTGTTAACCTTATATTATGTATGCTTCTTTGTTGTTTGTATGTGCAATACGTCTAAATGTGTCGAAATATATAAATAAATTTTCAAAACTTTACTGAACTACAGAATTTATTTATATAAGCAGCACACACTACTGTTAGAGGGAAAAGAAGGAAATCAGCTGACAAATGCTCCTATCGCAGCACAAAAAACGGAAATATGCTCCTCTTAAAACTACTCTGACAGGAAGGCGGGGAACCAGCAGCCTCCGTTATTATTCCTCCTTCGTCACCAAAAATATTGGCATATTAACATATTAGTCCTGTTCTGTGCTGAAAGACAGTACCAGAGAAACTAGAGAGAGAGGAGGCAGTAAAGCGGGAGAGCAACAGAGAGGACTGAAAAATAGAGATGACTGGAGATCAAGCGTGGAGGGAGTCTGGATCCCCCTCCCCAGGTTTCCCCCTGCCAGGGATCCTTAACACAAAAAAATTTGTTCACTTTCCCCCATTCCCTATACTCACGCCTTACGGTTTCCCGGTCTAATATCAGGATCCAGGGGAAACCATCCCCGAGGACGTGTGTGGGGTGGTGACAATGGCTGCTGACGAGAAAGACTGACTGTAGGCGAGGAAGAAGTAGCAATAGATGAGAAAAAGAATGGGGCAGAGACAATGGCAATGGGACGGAGAAACAGTAATAGTGGTAGAGAAGAAGATAGTAGTAAGGAAGAGGACAAAGAGGTGTGAAGACAGTGACAGTGGGAGAGACAGACACCGAGAAAGTGTTAATAGCAGAAAAATGAGAAGGTGGGAGAGAGTCAGTAGATAGTGGCCGTTTGAGGGAGACGTTCAATATGATGGCTTCACTACAAAGGTAGACTGGGTAAAAGGATTTAAAATATTCTGTGCTAAAAGGGCGAAAATATATTTGCATTCCAAAGTTTTTGGTGAGGAGGGCGGAATGAGCATTGAGGCATCTGGTTTCCCACTTTCCTGTCAGAGTCCTAAATATGAGCATATTTCCGTGTTTTGTATTAAGACAGCAGCATTTTTCAGCTGGTTTTATATAGCTTAATATTACTTTGCTGCTGCAGATATTCTGGTAAGATTATTTACATAGATAAACTGGTGGAAATAAAAGTATATCTTAGAAGGCTATATAATGAAAAAATCCTCAGATACTCCCCTCCAAGGAATTTCTAATATTTTGTTTAAAAATTTTCGTTTGGCTTCACTTCGAGCGGGTGTAATTTTCGCAACTGCGTTTTATAGTAGAAGCTGCAGAGCTTTTGTTTTTTTTTCATATTTTATACCGTGGTACCCAGCTTAAATTGAAATCACAGATGAATTTCATACAGCGGGATGAATTCATTGTTCAGTTTGTCTCCAATAACGAGTACCTTCAGCACACTAAAACGGTGAGCAAAGTCGATTCGGGTATGCAATCTGTGGGCTCATCAACATGGAGTTATTGTGCAGGAAGCCAATCACTTTCCTGTAAACTTAGTTTCTCGTCGCATGTCATCATGAAACTCTGCCCTTTTGAGAGAAGTGGGAAAAGCATACCACAAGCGTTGCGTTATGCGTCTGGCAGCACGTGTGGAGAGTACTGGTTCTCCGTCTTTACCTGTCGAGTTGTTATACACGATGAGAAACTGCGCAGAAATGTGCTCGGAATGTGAACTGCGCGCCGTTGCAATCAGAAGCATCGGAATCCACATATTTATGCGTGTTGTCCATGCCTATAGCGTTACTACTACTACTACTGCTATGAGTACTACTGCCACTATGACTACTGCTCGAACCTGTCAATACATTAATTTGAAAGGCTGATATTCTGAGGTCCGACTTTCTTAATTCGTTCGTCATAATTAAATAATACAATGTAAACAGGAATGCACAGTTACAAGTCGAACGGCACGAAATACGCGGCAGCTTTGCAGAGATTATGCCTGTACTTATGATGGTAGAGAGCATAAGAGCAGGTCCACGAACGTAGGAATAAGCAAGCGTTATCAAACGGGGCAACACCAAATCAGTGACCAGAGAGTAATCCTATGAAACCAGACCTATATCTCTAACGTCGATCAATTGTAGAATTTTGGAACACGTATTATGTTCGAGTATAATGACTTTTCTGGAGACTAGAAATCTACTCTGTAGGAATCAGCGTGGGTTTTGAAAAAGACGGTCGTGTGAAACCCAGCTCGCGCTATTCGTCCACGAGACTCAAAGGGCCGTAGACACGGGTTCACAGGTAGATGCCGTGTTTCTTCACTTCCGCAAGGCGTTCGATACAGTTCCCCACAGTCGTTCAATGAACAACGGAAGAGCATATGGACTATCAGACCAATTGTGTGATTGGATTGAAGAGTTCCTAGATAATAGAACGCAGCATGTCGTTCTCAATGGAGAGAAGTCTTCCGAAGTAACAGTGATTTCAGGTGTGCCGCAGGGGAGTGTAGTAGGACCCTTGCTATTCACAATATACGTAAATGACCTTGTGGATGCCATCGAAAGTTCACTGAGGCTTTTTGCGGATGATGCTGTGGTGTATCGAGAGGTTGTAGCAATGGAAAATTGTACTGAAATGCAGGAGGATCTCCAGCGAATTGACGCATGGTGAAGGCAATGGCAATCGAATCTTAATGTAGACAAATGTAATGTGCTGCGAATACATAGAAAGAAAGATCCCTTATAATTTAGCCACAATATAGCAGGTCAGCACTGGAAGCAGTTAATTCCATAAATTATCTGGGAGTACGCATTAGGAGTGATTTAAAATGGAATGATCATATAAAGTTGATCGTTGGTAAAGCAGATGCCAGACTGAGATTCATTGGAAGAATCCCAAGGAAATGTAATCCGAAAACAAAGGAAGTAGGTTACAGTACGCTAGTTCGCCCACTACTTGAATACTGCTTAGCAGTGTGGGATCCGTACCAGATAGGGTTGATAGAAGAGATAGAGAAGATTCAACGGAGAGCAGCGCACTTCGTTACATGATCATTTAGTAATCGCGAAAGCGTTACGGAGATGATAGGTAAACTCCAGTGGAAGACTCTGCAGGAGAGACGCTCAGTAGCTCGGTACGGGCTTTTGTTTATTTATGAATATCAGTGTCCCGTTATGACCGGAATATTCCTAGTGGAACGATGTACGTTAACTCCGATAGTGAGCTAGACCTTTTACAAGTTACGAAGACGTGCTTGAAAGCAATGTTCCGAATATTCAATGTGAAATCTCTTTTTAAATGAAAAAATATTATTAACATACTACACTTTCGGTCTTCTCATCTACATATTTATTTCTCAACATAGTCACCCTGGCGACGAACACATTTCTCTCAACAAGAGACCAGGTTGTTGATATCGTCACTGTAGAATGTTTGGCTTCGTTGTTGCAGCCACAGCTTCACCTCTGAAGGTATTCTATAAGTTCTGCAAACAAATGAAAATCGAAATGGGCCCAGTCGGCACTTTAAGAAGGGTGGTCGATGACAACGAACCCAAGGCGTCTGATTGTTGCAGATGTCGCAGCGCTCGTGTGTGCTCTGGCCTTGACATGCTGAAGGAGAGAGTGCTTCATGTGTGGACAAGCTCTTAGAATTCCAAATTCGATTATAACAAGCTGTTTGTCTCTCACCTGCGTAGTTACGCCACACACAGCCACGTTACACGCTACAATTCGGTGCCCTGTAGCGGTAGAGGGCTGCAAATACGTTGTCATGAAGAATGAATATATAGAACGTTAAAAACGTTTGTTTTATTTAAAAAAGCTTGCAGTGTTCTCACATAAAAAAGGAGGCATTACTTTTCAGAGACCCTCATACGTAAAATTCAGTAAATAATATAAAAATTTGGATCAAAAGACAGAAACATAATTATATTCGATATTGAGATGCGCTGCGTAATACAAGACGACTGATGTCTATAAACGATAATCGACAGGTATCACGCGTTAAGAGACCAGTATCCAGTTGTTCTATGATAGTAACTGAATAATTATGCGTTTTTGCGGAAATATAATGAATTGCCGAATTGCGAATGTGGTTCCATGAGAGTATTGTTATTGTATATGTAGTTACCAATTGATAATTCCCAGTACTACTCTGAAGCAGTACTCGTACCACTTAAAAAAAAAATATTCTGAATCGTTCGGTGAAGCAAGGTTTCTTGAGAATATTTTTTTGAAAATTTGTGGTAAGTTCATATGGGACCAAACTGCCGAGGTCATCGGTCCCTAAGCTTACACACTACTTAATATAACTTACGCTAACGCTAAGGCTTCCCCGACCGGCCTCTTGAGGATAAAGCTATATATACATTTAGAAGGCATTAAGAGAAATGTGTTTCCTTATCCCACCAGCTGCACGCAGCTATTCCCATTGAGTTAAGTCATAAAACAGTTGGAAACTTTCTACTTCGTCATACGCTCTAAACGTTTTTCAACCAGAATTCCCGTTGCTACTGTAGCATGTATAATAATTACTCATTGATTATTTAGCACTGCAAATTCAGCATCATTATCTCGTAAGAGACTCTCGTTACGTAACACTTTACGAACAATTTCTTGTTACTTTACGTCTTGTTTAAAGTTCTGAGTTATTTCATGCACGCTGCAAAATACGTCACAGAAAGTAGTGGAAGGATGCATTCACGTTTCCTTTATAGTAAATGGATGCAACGAACTGACAATCATCAGGTAATGTACAAGAATTACTATTGTATGGAGGTTCTTCAGCTGTGGGTGTAACTGGATTCTTTATTAAAAGTAATCACTTGAGTCCCACAGTTTGAGGAGCCGAAGGATTCCCTTTTCTCAGAATACCTTTGGCTCTGACAGGGGCCAGTTCTCCTTTGTGTCCTCCAGTTCGTAGTCCGAGTTGAAGCGGTTCCCTTTCGGGTGTATTTTAGTCGATCAAACACAGTGGAAGTCGCAGGGCGGTGTGTCCGGACTGTAGAGCGGATGCTCAATTTGCTCCAACTTGAAAAGTTGGCCATTACATTGTGCGTGATCTTGGAGACGTTTCGACGCGCGTTATCGTGGAACAGAATCAGTCTATCCGTGATGAGCCCAGGACGTCTGCTCTTCATGGACTTGCGTAGGCTACGGAGTGTTTCACAGTACACGTTACTGTTAATGGATTTTCCGTGCTCGAGGAATTCTGTGAGTATATCGGAGCACAGACGTCGGAAAGGATGGTTAGCATCGCATTGGCTGCTGAGGACACGGCTTTGAATTTTTCAGTGGTAGGTGACGACACATGCTTCGCGTCTCCAGATGTCTTACTAGGTTACCCGAAAGCGGCATGTGCAGATTTCAACCGGATTGGTTGTCACAACGCTTCGAACCTTTTCATTTGAACAGGGGAGGAGGAAATTGTTTGAATCTTAATTAACTGTAAGAAACGATAACAGTTATTTCCTTAGAACTGGAATTCGAATTTAATATGATCCATCCGTCATGACCTGGAATTTCTCTACGTCCCTAACAACCTGGGGTAGTCTGTCATGTTTCCTTCAACAAGACCATGTTACTTCCTCTTCCAATGCGTCTTGTAACTGAACTAACGGAGCTGACTATAATGGTTTCTAAATAGACACTTAACGTTTATACTTTCTGATGCACTGTCTACAGGGACACTGTGGAATGGTGGTTACATTTTAATGCCTCGTTGCTCAAGGCCATTAGGTACCCCACAGTAGCTCCGTTTCGACAGTGAAGAGCGAAGAACTCCGCATTTGCTTCAAACATTTAATAAAATCACGAGAGAATTCGGTATTTTTAACCGTTGCTTCCTCATGTCTGGCAACATGCTACGAATAAAACAATGAGAAAAATTTCAGAAGACTTGGCTTACTCTTTCTAACTTTTGTCTTGTTTACTGTACCCCGGCCGCTGTGGTCGAGCGGTTCATGCGCTTCAGTGTGGAACCGCGCGATCGCTACGGTCGCAGGTTCGAATCCTGCATCGGGCATGAATGTGTTTGATGTCTTTAGGTTAGTTAGGTTTAATTAGTTCTGAGTTCTAGGGAACTGATGACCTCAGATGTTAAGTCCCATAGTGCTCAGAACCGTTTTTTACTATACGTGATGATAATTCTTTAACTTTGGGTTCAAACGAAATAACGAATATCTTCCAGTAGGTACAAAGTGGCTGAGTATGTCGCAGGAGTTTGTTTTCTGCTGAGTGTTCCGGCCCAGCAAGCCCTCTTTACTACAACCGGTATGTAGGTCAGCATGCTTACAGGTCCGAGCCGTTTGTACCTGAGCGAAACCTGCAAATGGTTTTCTCGCAGGGGCAGATGCCGGATAAGAATCTAAAGGAGCGCCTCGCGTGCTGCCACTTCCACGGTGGCTACTCGCTGTGGGCGTCGTTAAGTCAAAATTACGCGCCCACCAGCGATTAAGGACATGTTAACCCAACAACACTCAAGGTCAGTGAATAATAATACTTTTTAAAGCTGCGTAAACTTTGCGGGTGCGCTCAAAATTTATAGATCCTTACCAGCAAATAAGTGAATAAGATTACCTTTTCATTTCCGAAACTGTTTTCTGAACATGTTATTTTTCATTATGACCGTATCTTTTTATTTTATTTTTATGGTTCTCGTATTCTGTTTAACTTTTGCTGTGTATACCTTCTGTGCATTCAGTTTAAAGGGATATATTCAGCATGTTTCATTTTTTTGTTTTGTTACATCACTCTTTTTTCGATAAACTCCCATCTCAAGTTATCTACGATCTCTTCCCCCATGTATTGCAACTATAGTGATTTGTACAAGTTTAATTTTTCTCCTGTAATTCATTGCATTCGTTATTTAGTGTGAACTACTCTCAACGCTTCAAGCTAAGAAAAATATCCATTCTGTCACAGTCTTTCATAAATTGTTAAATTTCGGCAAATGATTCCCGTTCACTGTATAAATATTAGTGATTAGAGTTCAAACAATCGTTCTTTGACCCTCGTACTTCTCAGTGTGTGACTGAGTTTTACTATTTATTATTTGGTCTGCAACCAATGTCGTCCACTTTCGAAATTGGCAGCCTTACGTTAGACACTAAAAGTAGTGGCTAAGAAGCTGGAAAAGATTTGCATCTGGTGGCCAAAATTGGAACTAATTTTTTTCCAGCGTCTGTTCAGTATTAACAAATCAGCATATCTTCCAAATATCGCTGGCATACGATAATTAAAGCCCACTTTGGACCTCTGTGAGTAGCTGATCTTTAGAAACAGCCACCCAACATTATGACAATATTCCATATCGGCTGCTAAATCTTTCCTTATCATTTTGAAACACAGTACATACCACTGTCTACAGAACAACTCCATGAGCTTTTCTCCTAGAAACACTTCTTATCCCTTCCTGCGTATTGTGCTCCAATTCTGCATTCGTTTCTCTACGTACAGTGTGTTTAAAAAATTACCGGTATATTAGAAACGGCAATACAAACTAAACGAGCAGCGATAGAAATACACCGTTTGTTGCAATATGCTTGGGACAACAGTACATTTTCAGGCAGACAAACTTTCGAAATTACAGTAGTTACAATTGTCAACAACAGATGGCGCTGCGGTCTGGGAAAAACTATAGTACGATATTTTCCACATATCCACCATGCGTAGCAATAATATGGCGTAGTCTCTGAATGAAATTACCCGAAACCTTTGACAACGTGTCTGGCGGAATGGCTTCACATGCAGATGAGATGTACTGCTTCAGCTGTTCAATTGTTTCTGGATTCTGGCGGTACACCTGGTCTTTCACGTGTCCCCACAGAAAGAAGTCACAGGGGTTCATGTCTGGCGAATAGGGAGGCCAATCTACGCCGCCTCCTGTATGTTTCGGATAGCCCAAAGCAATCACACGATCATCGAAATATTCATTCAGGAAATTAAAGACGTCGGCCGTGAGATGTGGCCGGGCACCATCTTGCATAAACCACGAGGTGTTCGCAGTGTCGTCTAAGGCAGTTTGTACCGCCACAAATTCACGAAGAATGTCCAGATAGCGAGATGCAGTAATCGTTTCGGATCTGAAAAATGGGCCAATGATTCCTTTGGAAGAAATGGCGGCCCAGACCAGTACTTTTTGAGGATGCAGGGACGATGGGACTGCAACATGGGGCTTTTCAGTTCCCCATATGCGCCAGTTCTGTTTATTGACGAAGCCGTCCAGGTAAAAATAAGCTTCTTCAGTAAACCAAATGCTGCCCACATGCATATCGCCGTCATCAATCCTGTGCACTATATCGTTAGCGAATGTCTCTCGTGGAGCAATGGTAGCGGCGCTGAGGGGTTGCCGCGTTTGAATTTTGTATGGATAGAGGTGTAAACTCTGGCGCATGAGACGATACGTGGACGTTGGCGTCATTTGGACCGCAGCTGCAACACGGCGAACGGAAACCCGAGGCCGCTGTTGGATCACCTGCTGCACTAGCTGCGCGTTGCCCTCTGTGGTTTCTGTACGCGGTCGCCCTACCTTTCCAGCACGTTCATCCGTCACGTTCCCAGTCCGTTGAAATTTTTCAAACAGATCCTTTATTGTATCGCTTTTCGGTCCTTTGGTTACATTAAACCTCCGTTGAAAACTTCGTCTTGTTGCAACAACACTGTGTTCTAGGCGGTGGAATTCCAACACCAGAAAAATCCTCTGTTCTAAGGAATAAACCATGTTGTCTACAGCACACTTGCACGTTGTGAACAGCACAGGCTTACAGCAGAAAGACGACGTACAGAATGGCGCACCCACAGACTGCGTTGTCTTCTATCTCTTCCACATCACTTGCAGCGCCATCTGTTGTTGAAAATTGTAACTACTGTAATTTCGAAAGTTTGTCCGCCTGAAAATGTACTGTTGTCCCAAGCATATTGCAACAAACGGTGTATTTCTATCGCTGCCTGTTTAGTTTTTATTGCCGTTTCAAATATACCGGTCATTTTTGAAACACCCTGTAGTATTGCGTTCCAGTTGTCCAGCACTATATTTTTATGTCCTCTCGCATATTTTACCAATTCCTTCTTTATACTTCATCAGCAGTGGCTTTGACTTGGGTGTACAGAATTTTGTAAATGTGGTTTTGTGTCGACTGTTTCTTAATTTCACGATGAATAAGCCAATTGTTGAGCTCCCTGCAGTGAGGCTCTCTCTTGCCCACTTCAGTATCTAAAACTATGTAAACAGCTGTCATACAGATTTTCATGTTACATTTTCTACCGTACAGCCACCAAACCAGAAGTCACAGTCTTGTTTTAGTTTCATTTCGTTAGTACAATCTCACTTTCACTCATTCATTTCTGTCTTAAGACTTTTCAGTGTTATCAAAATGATGAAACTTGTATTATATTAGGCCCAATACATTCCCCTCATGCAAATCCAATCGGCCGACTGGTTTCTGTCCAGAATATTTTGTAGTTTGCGACATAATTAAGAATTTATTGTAGAAAACTGTGTTTTGCGAAGAATAAAGCATTCTCCTTTACTTAAGGGTTTCCTATAGTTTTCAACGTTAAGACAATGCAGATCATTGCTTAGTCTTCTGTTTTTAGTAGCAGTTTTCCAACCTAAAGGAAAGCGGATACTATCAACCTTTATTTCATTCTCCACCCTCTTTTTCTCTAAGACCAATGGCAGTTAGTGTGCGAGTAATTCTTAACCTGCATCTATTTATTTTATTTTATTTTATTTTATTTTACACGTCTAATTCCAAAGAACCAAATTGAGGAGCAAATCTCCAAGGTCATGGAACTTCTCAGTACATGAAATTACGACATAAGAGTAATAACAGGTAAAATAAAATGTTTATGAACCCAAAAAATCGCAAATTTAAGTAAATGCAATCAAAATATAACGTAGGGGTCAGCTTAATTTTTCAAGGAACTCTTCGGCAGGATAAAAGAGTGAGCCATGAGAAGACTCTTCAGTTTCGACTTGAAAGTGTATGGATTACTGCTAAGGTTTTTGAATTCCTGTTGTAGCTTACTGAACATGGGTGCAACAATATACTGCACACATTTCTGGGCGAAAGTCAAGGAAGTGCGATCAAAATTCAGGTTGGATTTCTATCTAGTATTAACTGAGTAAAACTGCTAATTCTTGGGAATAAGCTGATATTATTAACAAGAAACGACAGTACGTAATATACACTACTGACCATTAAAATTGCTACACAAAGAAGAAATGCAGATGATAAACGGGTATTCATTGGACAAATATATTATACTAGAACTGACATGTGTTTACATTTTCACGCAATTTGGGTGCATAGATCCTGAGAAATCAGTACCCAGAACAACCAACTCTGGCCCTAATAACGCCCTTGATAAGCCTAGGCATTGAGTCAAACAGAGCTTGGATGGCGTGTACAGGTACAGCTGCCCATGCAGCTACAACACGGTACCACACATTATCAAGAGTAGTGACTGGCGTATTGTGACGAGCCAATTGCTCGGCCACCATTGACCAGACGTTTTCAGTTGGTGAGAGACCTGGAGAATGTGCTGGCCAGGGCAGCAGTCGAACATTTTCTGTACCCAGAAAGGCCCGTACAGGACCTGCAACACGCGGTCGTGCATTATCCTGCTGAAATGTAGGGTTTCGCTGGGATCGAATAAAGGGTAGAGCCACGGGTCGTAACACATCTGAAATGTAACGTCCACTGTTCAAAGTGCCGTCAATGCGAACAAGAGGTGACCGAGACGTGTAACCAATGGCACCCCATACCATCATGCCAGGTGATACGCCAGTATGTCGATGACGAATACACGCTTCCAATGTACGTTCACCGCTATGTTGCCAAACACGGATGCGACTATGATGATGCTGTAAACAGAACTTGGATTCATCCGAAAAAATGACGTTCTGCCTTTCGTGCACCCAGGTTCGTCGTTGAGTACACCATCGCAGGCACTCCTGTCTGTGATGCAGCGTCGAGGGTAACTGCAGCCATGGTCTCCGAGCTCATGGGCCATGCTGCTGCAAACGTCGTCGAACTGTTCGTGCAGATGGTTGTTGTCTTACACACGTCCCCATCTGTTGACTCAGGGATCGAGACGTTGCTGCACGATCCGTTACAGCCATGCGGATAAGATGTCTGTCATCTCGACTGCTAGTGATACGAGACAGTTGGGATCCAGCACGGCGTTGCGTATTACCCTCCTGAACCCACCGATTCCATATTCTGCTAGCAGTCATTGGATCTCGATCAACGCCAGCAGCAAATTCGCGATACGATAAACCGCAATCGCGATAGGCTACAATCCGACCTTTATCAAAGTCGGAAACGTGATGGTATGCATTTCTCCTCCTTACACGAGGCATCACAACAACGTTTCACCAGGCAACGCCGGTCACCTGCTGTTTGTATATGAGAAATCGGCAGGAAACTTTCCTCATGTGAGACGGTTGTTGGTGTCGCCACCGGCGCCAACCTTATGTGAATGCTCTGAAAAGCTAATCATTTGCATATCACAGCATCTTCCTCCTGTCGGTTAAATTTCGCGTCTGTAGCACGTTATCTTCGTGGTGTAGCAATTTTAATGGCCAGTAGTGTATATATTGAGAGGCCAGTGTAAGGATACCCAGCTAGTGAACAGGGGTCGACAAGAGATTCGCGAACTGACACCACTTATTGCCCGAACTGCGTGTTTCTGACCAAAATGAGAATGGGTAGAGTTACCCCAAAATACACTCCTGGAAATGGAAAAAAGAACACATGGACTGTGTCAGACCCACCATACTTGCTCCGGACACTGCGAGAGGGCTGTACAAGCAATGATCACACGCACGGCACAGCGGACACACCAGGAACCGCAGTGTTGGCCGTCGAATGGCGCTAGCTGCGCAGCATTTGTGCACCGTCGCCGTCAGTGTCAGCAAGTTTGCCGTGGCATACGGAGCTCCATCGCAGTCTTTAACACTGGTAGCATGCCGCGACAGCGTGGACGTGAATCGTATGTGCAGTTGACGGACTTTGAGCGAGGGCGTATAGTGGGCATGCGGGAGGCCGGGTGGACGTACCGCCGAATTGCTCAACACGTGGGGCGTGAGGTCTCCACAGTACATCGATGTTGTCGCCAGTGGTCGGCGGAAGGTGCACGTGCCCGTCGACCTGGGACCGGACCGCAGCGACGCACGGATGCACGCCAAGACCGTACGATCCTACGCAGTGCCGTAGGGGACCGCACCGCCACTTCCCAGCAAAAGTGGGGACACTGTTGCTCCTGGGGTATCGGCGAGGACTATTTGCAACCGTCTCCATGAAGCTGGGCTACGGTCCCGCACACCGTTAGGCCGTCTTCCGCTCACGCCCCAACATCGTGCAGCCCGCCTCCAGTGGTGTCGCGACAGGCGTGAATGGAGGGACGAATGGAGACGTGTCGTCTTCAGCGATGAGAGTCGCTTCTGCCTTGGTGCCAATGATGGTCGTATGCGTATTTGGCGCCGTGCAGGTGAGCGCCACAATCAGGACTGCATACGACCGAGGCACACAGGGCCAACACCCGGCATCAGGGTGTGGGGAGCGATCTCCTACACTGGCCGTACACCACCGGTGATCGTCGAGGGGACACTGAATAGTGCACGGTACATCCAAACCGTCATCGAACCCATCGTTCTACCATTCCTAGACCGGCAAGGGAACTTGCTGTTCCAACAGGACAATGCACGTCCGCATGTATCCCGTGCCACCCAACGTGCTCTAGAAGGTGTAAGTCAACTACCCTGGCCAGCAAGATCTCCGGATCTGTCCCCCATTGAGCATGTTTGGGACTGGATGAAGCGTCGTCTCACGCGGTCTGCACGTCCATCACGAACGCTGGTCCAACTGAGGCGCCAGGTGGAAATGGCATGGCAAGCCGTTCCACAGGACTACATCCAGCATCTCTACGATCGTCTCCATAGGAGAATAGCAGCCTGCATTGCTGCGAAAGGTGGATATACACTGTACTAGTGCCGACATTGTGCATGCTCTGTTGCCTGTGTCTATGTGCCTGTGGTTCTGTCAGTGTGATCATGTGATGTATCTGACCCCAGGAATGTGTCAATAAAGTTTCCCCTTCCTGGGACAATGAATTCACGGTGTTCTTATTTCAATTTCCAGGCGTGTATAATACCATACAAGGTAAAGGAATGAAAATAGGCAAAGCAGACTACTTTTCGCGTTGAACGACGACTTACTTCAGATAACAGTTCGCGTAGTAAAAATCGCAGCATTAAGTCTTTGAACATGATGCAGAACGTGGGGTTTCCACGACAGTTTACTATTTATCTGAACACCCAGATCTTTGAACTGTTCAGTTTCAGTAAGCATATGATCATTCTGTGAAATTAAAAGATCAGATTTTGTTGAATTATTTGTTAGAATGTTAGAAAGTCTTACTGTGATTTAGCGTTAGTTTATTTTCTACAAGCCACGAACTTGCGTCATGAACTGCACTACTTTTATCACACAATCTCCAATAATTACCCAATAGTTCAAGTCATGTTACATGCATCCATTCCACCTGAGATCCCTGGTTGGCCGAGATCGACACCATCCACGCATAGTCGCCAGTTCTGGGAGCTCATTCTGAACTGTCTAGAGAGAAAGGGGGAGGGGAAGAGAGTGCTTGGCACGTAAACTATTGGCGACGCTTATTTGCAGGTGCGTCCACAGATTTCCGCAGTTGAAAGCGTAGGCATCAGCGAGTTACAGTTGGTTCAATATAACGGGATACCTGATTTCCTAGCAATGCCCTTTGCTCCAGTCACCGGATCAGCCATTTTGTAGATGATTACACATACGTATTGTTTAAATAATTTGCTGTTATTGGGGAAGTGATCTGTCTTAGTATTGGGTAGACATGCGGACGTCTCTCGTTCACACTCAGGGATTTGCTGGTGGCTGCTCGAGGAGTTCTGGCACCTCACTTGGCTCGTCCAACTTGCATTATCTGGCAAAACCAAAGAGGGGAGGGGGTGCTCCTCGTAATCTAAATGTATATTTGTAGCAGTGTTTGATATTTCCACTGACGCATTGGGCTGTATTTGATGTTTTACCATGGGATGGGGATCCTTCGGCCAGAACTGGTATAGCAGCAGTGTCTTTTGTCCTAGCAACCAGGCCACAGACGATTAAACCTATAAAAAAAACCTCTCTTTGTCATTCTTAGTCATCGCTGGCTTAGAGCACTGTTTGCGACTATAAACTTCATGGCAGTGTTAGAAGGAGTGGATCTACAGCAACAGGCCCCTTACTTTTCGCTTGGGTGGTTGCAGATACTGGTCACATCTAGGCATAGGCGCTTATTTTGTAATTCTGTGACACACACACACACACACACACACACACACACACACACACACACACAGTTACTTTGTTGTGAAGTATCAAATTTTTACTGCGATGTTACAAACTATAGTAACGGGGTGGTGACTTAGCAGAGGGTTTATCTATCAGGGTGTGGTGTTTCCTGTGCATATAGTATCTTCAGTTGGAAACTGATAAAACTGCTGTGTTTATAGAATATGCCGTGACGTCATTAACATAATGTAATGCCATTATTTCCACCAACATATTCAGTTCTAAGACATACCCTATGACATACACGCATGCACAAGCTCACGCACATGCATATGCACTAGTAGTATAGTGGTGGCTTAGCACTGATGAATAATTCGCTCAAATGCTGCACTGCGGTTGCCGAAGAGCATTGCGACGTCAACACGAGTGCAGGAACATTAGTACGAAGCTCTTGTAATTGGATAAAATACTAAAAAATTTGGAAAAACACGCTAAATGCAGAAAAATTCGGGGTGAATACGAAAATATGTGAAAAATATGGAAAATTTGGGAAAATACGAAACAGTGGAAGTATGAAAGTGCTTAATTTTGCTGTGGTGTGGTCCCTGCTCAAATGATATAATATTAAGCTGTTATTAACAAATATGTCTTAACTGACGTAAATTAATGTATTTTGTTGTTAAGAAATAGTCACAGCCTGATCTTCTCCCAATGATGCCCAGCTCCGGACTTTACCACGCCCACTCAATTGTCTCTGTAACAATAGATGAAGATGGGATGGGATGCTTGATCCACACTTTTCCACGGGAGAAGAAGGGAGGAGGGGGTAGGGGAGCAGGTTCTCCTGGATGACCTTGATCAGTTTCCGATGATTTCGCAGCAGAGGGTGTGGGGAGGGAGGAGAAGGAATCAGGGGTTACCTTGAACATGAGTTGTCCAAGTGTGTAACCTGACATAAGATGCATAAGCGGTACCTCCTTATCTTACCAATGACCTTGAGATAACAGCTTTATCTTTCCCAGAAATGTCCTTGACAGCCCACTTTCGGCAACTCATACACTATGTGATCAAAAGTATCCGGACACACTCAAAGACATACGTTTTTCATATCAGGTGCATTGTGCTGCGACCTACTGCCAGGTGCTCTACTTGTATATCAGCGACCTCTAGTCACTAGACATCCTGAGAGAGCAGAATGGAGCGCTCCGCAGAACTCACGGACTTCGAACGTGGTCAGGTGATTGGGTGTCATTTGTGTCATACGTCTGTATGCCAGATTTGCACACTCCTAACCATCCCTAGGTGTACTGTTTCCGATGTGGTAATGAACTGAAAACTTGAAGGGCCACGTACTGCACAAAAGCGTGCAGGCCGACGTCATCTGTTGACTGACAGAAGCCACCGACAGTTGAAGAGGGTCGTAATGTGTAATAAGCAGACATCTACACAGACCATCACACAGGAAATCCAAACTGCATCAGGATTCACTGCAAGTACTATGACAGATAGGCGGGAGGTGACAAAACTTCGATTTCATGGCCGAGTGACTGCTCCTAAGCCACACATCACATCGGTAAATGCCAAACGATGCCTCGCTTGGTGTAAGGAGCGTAAACATTGAACGATAGGACAGTGGAAAAACGTTGTGTGAAGTGACAAATGACGGTATACAATGTGGCGATCCGATGGCAAGCCGTGGGTATGGCGAATGCTCGGTGAACGTCATCTGCCAGCGTGTGTAGTGCTGTTATGGTGGGTCGTTTTTTTTTCATGGAAGGGGCTGGCACCACTTTTGTTTTGCGTGGCACTATCATAGCACAGAACGACGTTAAAGTTTTAAGCACCTTCTTGCTTCCCACTGTTAAAGAGCAGTTGGGGGATGGCGACTGTATCTTTCAACACGATCGAGCACCTGTTCATAATGCACGGTCTGTGGCGGAGTGGTTACACGATAATAACATCCCTGTAATGACTCTGGCCTGCACAAAGTCCTGACCTGAAACCTACAGAACACCTTTGGGATGTTTTGCAACGCCGACTTCGTGCCAGGCCTCACCGACCGACGTCGTTCTCTCTCCTCAGTGCAGCACTCCGTGAAGAATGGGCTGCCATTCCCCAAGAAACTTCCACCACCGGATTGAACGTACGCCTGCGAGAGTGGAAGCTGTCATCAAGGCTAAGGGTGGGCCAACACAATAGTGAATTCCAGCGTTACCAAAGGAGGGCGCCGCGAAATTGTAAGTCATTTTCATCCAGGTGTCCGGGTACATTTCATCACATAGTTTATGTATCTGCGACAGTGATTACATAATGCTTCCAAAAAATGAAACTAGATAGTTACAACCATTTTCATAACGTAATAACTCAATGAATTCCCACATGTCATGTTATGTAGTTGATAGAAGAAAATAGTTATCATTAATTAATCAAATAATTAAGTGCGAAAGTGCGTAAATAAAGGACGTCAATCCCTGTAGAATATACTCTTCCCCTTTCAGCAAACCCATTGCTTTTGTTAACACATGACAAATTAGAATCAATAAGACAATATAGCTAGTGAAAGATTTACAAGAAATTGTTTGCTGTCAGCGATATGACGATTGGAATGCATCACAAAACAGAACGCAGACTGGTTAGCTTGAACTGTAGTGGTGCAGCGCAGTGTTGAGTTCTATCGGCGGTTATTAATAATGGGAGTGATATAGCACACTGAATAATCAAAACTGTAAACGTGTAATTTTACTAGAAAATTGAATAAGGTAAAGTATTCCATAGTACAGAGACTCAGATTATAGATTAGCACTGATGGACAGAATGTTTAAATTCGAGATAATAAGGGAAAAGAAACGTCATAATATAAAGAAAGAAATTGCTGAATGAGACGAAATGGAAGTTTGCTGAGGCAGCAGTTAATGGCTTAAGCAGAAGTGTCGAGAGTAGTTCCGTGGAAGACGATTACATGGAACGTAATAAATTAGGAAATAATTAAGGCAAGACAGGAGACATTAAATAAGATGGACCAACTTCACATTGTCAGGAGGCGATAGCTAAATGGCATTTCTGTATTTGGATTTGTATCTCTGCATCTGTAATTAACGGCACTATATAAATTCCATGATCTGAATCTAATAAATCTAAATAAATCTGATCTAAATAAATTTGTATGTTGACGGATGTTACATCACTTTCTAATTGTCCACACAATTCTGATGTCGAAATCCGGGAAATCACCTGGGACGTTTGCGGTAATAAGAGAGTATACACGTCGATTTCGAGCAACTCACCGACAGAATTTCTTCAAGCGTAATATACAATCCAGGGTCTCAGTTAAGACATTTAAGTGTTGCATCCTTTAGCTTACCTGCAGTCATTTTTGTAATTTATCAAATTATTGCTCGTACACTAATTGTTAGATTAATATTTCAGTAGAAGGTAGAAGAATAATTGTTAAATTAAGTTTCCAGGAAGTTTAAAGTTAGAGATTGTCTAGTGTTCCCTCCCGTTAGTGACGTTACAGCTACTACTATGAGCAAAGGTACAGAAACAACAGACTGTCCCTCTAACATATGTTGAAACGAAACTGAGGAACATAACGATCCAACTCTACAGTCTTCCTTCATTAATTAAACTCCTCTGGCGGTTTCACGGTGAAGAATGAGATTAATACTGTAACATTCGATTCCAAGAAACATTTGCTAGTTCATTAAGCTAGGACAAAGTTATCCAAGGTTTACCTGACGACGAATTATACGAGCCAACGTCTTAGCATATGAAGACTATGCACTGTAAGACGGATTATCCTGAAGAAAAAATACATTATTGAGGAAATACTTTCAGATGCCAATGCTGACAGGATGCCTCAAGGGATTTCTTCACAATAGTTACAGTTGTAAGGTGCTGTTTGTTTTAGCTTATTATTGAATTGAGAACAACTATGTAAGGTGAAATGACAAGTTTAATGTTGCAATATTTCTCACAAAATTACAGCTTTTACCCAGTCTTCACCTCGACAACATAAAAACAGTGCGATGGATGACTCATCTTGCCAACATCAAAAAGTTAAATAATTTTATACGCAACAATGTTAAATATTAACTCTCTGAAAGAACATTAATCCTAAACACGATATTATGAAAGTTTACTTGGAAGTTTCTTTACAAAATTGCTCCTTCACATATGTTATGATGTTGGTCAGTACTACGAAAATCGTCCGATTCCGGTTCAAAGTTCGGTACTGTTTAGAACGATAATCAAGTCTACGGTGGATGGTTAGTTAAGTGACAAATCTGAGAGCAAGATTACCCAAGGTGCTCGAGTTTACAGTGAATGCAAACTGGTGTACCAACAACATTTTCGTCTCTGCATGCGGTATTTACCTTAAGCTGCGATGTGCTGCTGTGTGCCAGGTCGCTCTCTCCCACTGAAATTCCTACAAAACTAATGTGGCCATCGCTGAAATTTCCAGCAGAAACGTTCCCTATGTTTCTCGATATGCAAGAAAACATGTACTCGGCTCTAGTCATATTATGTGGCGATATACACAGGCATGGTTGGAGCAGCGTGCATATTATACTGCCCTCTCAGTTCTTGCAAGAAAAATTAACTACTTTGGCTGGTTCGTTTCTCCACAGTTGGAGCTAAACTTTGCTACAGCTAATTTCTAGCTGAAGTGCAGCCGCTGTGAACGCAGTGTCCACATAGATACAGGGTGTTTCAAAAATGACCGGTATATTTGAAACGGCAATAAAAACTAAACGAGCAGCGATAGAAATACACCGTTTGTTGCAATATGCTTGGGACAACAGTACATTTTCAGGCGGACAAACTTTCGAAATTACAGTAGTTACAATTTTCAACAATAGATGGCGCTGCAAGTGATGTGAAAGATATAGATGACAACGCAGTCTGTGGGTGCGGCATTCTGTACGTCGTCTTTCTGCTGTAAGCGTGTGCTGTTCACAACGTGCAAGTGTGCTGTAGACAACATGGTTTATTCCTTAGAACAGAGGATTTTTCTGGTGTTGGAATTCCACCGCCTAGAACACAGTGTTGTTGCAACAAGACGAAGTTTTCAACGGAGGTTTAATGTAACCAAAGGACCGAAAAGCGATACAATAAAGGATCTGTTTGAAAAATTTCAACGGACTGGGAACGTGACGGATGAACGTGCTGGAAAGGTAGGGCGACCGCGTACGGCAAACACAGAGGGCAACGCGCAGCTAGTGCAGCAGATGATCCAACAGCGGCTCGGGTTTCCGTTCGCCGTGTTGCAGCTGCGGTCCAAATGACGCCAACGTCCACGTATCGTCTCATGCGCCAGAGTTTACACCTCTATCCATACAAAATTCAAACGCGGCAACCCCTCAGCGCCGCTACCATTGCTGCACGAGAAACATTCGCTAACGATATAGTGCACAGGATTGATGACGGCGATATGCATGTGGGCAGCATTTGGTTTACTGACGAAGCTTATTTTTACCTGGACGGCTTCGTCAATAAACAGAACTGGCGCATATGGGGAATCGAAAAGCCCCATGTTGCAGTCCCATCGTCCCTGCATCCTCAAAAAGTACTGGTCTGGGCCGCCATATCTTCCAAAGGAATCATTGGCCCATTTTTCAGATCCGAAACGATTACTGCATCACGCTATCTGGACATTCTTCGTGAATTTGTGGCGGTACAAACTGCCTTAGACGACACTGCGAACACCTCGTGGTTTATGCAAGATGGTGCCCGGCCACATCGCACGGCCGACGCCTTTAATTTCCTGAATGAATATTTCGATGATCGTGTGATTGCTTTGGGCTATCCGAAACATACAAGAGGCGGCGTGGATTGGCCTCCTTATTCGCCAGACATGAACCCCTGTGACTTCTTTCTGTGGGGACACTTGAAAGACCAGGTGTACTGCCAGAATCCAGAAACAATTGAACAGCTGAAGCAGTACATCTCATCTGCATGTGAAGCCATTCCGCCAGACACGTTGTCAAAGGTTTCGGGTAATTTCATTCAGAGACTACGCCATATTATTGCTACGCATGGTGGATATGTGGAAAATATCGTACTATAGAGTTTCCCAGACCGCAGCGCCATCTGTTGTTGAAAATTGTAACTACTGTAATTTCGAAAGTTTGTCTGCCTGAAAATGTACTGTTGTCCCAAGCATATTGCAACAAATGGTGTATTTCTATCGCTGCTCGTTTAGTTTTTATTGCCGTTTCAAATATAACGGTCATTTTTGAAACACCCTGTATCTTCCCTGCATTATACGGAGCGTTAAGCACTCCGTTCTGCACTTGACGCCAGGTCGGAGAGGAGTCCCCAGAAAATTTCTCTCTTGTCCTACTCATGACAGAACTGCCTCCCTCCACTTGGGTTCCTTTTACACATCACGGCTTTTTCTGACCAATAGGAGCGTTCCCCTTATTTTGTAGAAACTCTCTCTGCTAATTGCAATGTCCCTTCTATCAAACTGCGTCAAAACCTCAGTATTTTTCTCCTCACTAGTGCGTTTCCACGAATCTGACGTTTTGTGCTCGTTGTAGATGCCAAAAGTACATTGACCTTTCTGTGTGTCGCACTCGCTGGACGAAAATGCGTCACTGGCTTTTGTTCATATCCCATTGGAATTCCGAAATGCAGCTTTCTAAAGCTTTTCTTTTCTCTTGTGCAGAAGTGCTGCTACACGCGTCCTCCAGCCTGTATCACCTGGCCTGGGGTCGCTGACCTTCCTCTTGCCACCTCTTTAAGTGGTTTCCATCATAACTCCCACAGTGCAGCTTCGCTACGCCGTTCTGGGACTGGCTTTTCAAAACTAAAAGCGACTCGTGTTCCCTGTTCCACCTTCCACTCAAAGACATGCATTGTATAGGAATGGTGTGTTAATTGCGTCGATTGGCTGTCATCCCTTTTTGCATTACATACTGAGAGACGAATGTTCTCATAACCACCAAATTACGTTAGGTGTCATCTTTGCCTTCTCGTTGCGATGTGTAAAGGTACGAATCTGACCATTTATTCTGCCACCTTACACAGTGGTTGACTACCACCGATCAGGATGGAGCCATTCTCCGATGACACAGAGTACTGGACCCGTTTCTGGAACAGTTCAAAGCCTCTATTGACCTGTAAGTGCTTACCTGAACTTGTCAGCTGTCAACAAACATGTATATCTTCGAGAGTATCTGCATGGATATCCTAAAAATTGGGTACAACGCATCGCTGTAGCTGCAGCTGAACAAACCAAGGCCATTTTATGTGTTCATTACGGTGATATAATTATCCAGATGCGTCTTGACTGTCTGGATGGTGTCACACCTGTAATATCTGATTTCCTAGAATCCTTTAATATTTACTGAAAGCAATGAGCGCATTTAAGCTCTGGAAGCAGTAGGGGAGGACTGAGATTAGTCTCAAAGGGTAGTGGCACTTTCCCAGAAGACGTATGTCGGGCCGCCGGAGTGGCCGTGCGGTTCTAGGCGCTACACTCTGGAGCCGAGCGACCGCTACGGTCGCAGGTTCGAATCCTGCCTCGGACATGGATGTGTGTGATGTCCTTAGGTTAGTTAGGTTTAATTAGTTCTAAGTTCTAGGCGACTGATGACCTCAGAAGTTAAGTCGCATAGTGCTCAGAACCATTTGAACCACCTATGTCGGTTCTGGATATTTCATATGAAGAGAGAACAGTTGTCAGAAGGGAACATCCTGGAACTGATAGAATAATTTTTAAAAGAGGTAGATGGAACCCTGATGACATAAAAGATTGATGGGGAAACTTTCAGACCAAGTAAATTGTTCTGTCTACAACAGTACTCAACATTCTGTCTAAGAGTGGACGTACAGCCCATAGGCTTAAACAAAAGGCAGAAGTCTACTGTGTGTTTTGGGACCAACCACGTTGGTCTCAAGATCGCGATAATGTGAAGGATGTCCATGACGATGTCAGGACTCTGAGATACAGAAATATATGCTTTCTTTACCTCAATCGTTGTCAAACAGAAAAGATTGCATAAAGAAAGGAAGACATTATTTTATCTCTTCTACAAGAAAAGCCGCCACAAATCAGTATGCAGCAATTTGGAATACTCTATTTCATCGGTTACTCCTGCCGAACATAGTCCAGTCAGCATTGTGTGAACTTCTTGCTTATGAATCACTTACTTATCACCTGTGTGTGTCCAACAGAGCCCACGGTTGTACTTAGACTTACACGCCGCTCTTTTAGACGGTGAAAGCCAGTCTAAATTCGTAAGCAGCTCAATGATCGATAGTTCAAAACCGGAAACTATTGCAAATCACCCAGCAACAGCCGATGCCTTTCAGGCAGCATTAACTACGTTACACTCAAGTCGGCTGGCCTGCCTGGCATCTAGAAGGGTGTAGTACAATATTCCCGTAACAGTTAGTGCTTTCAATATTTTCATTCCTTTTCGAGACATCAGTCAGTGTCGGCACTCCAGATGTTCAACAGGCAACACGTTAGCAATTCATAAGATCAAGGAGACAACGAGCCAGCCTTGACCCCAGCCTAGAGGTCATTCTGGGAATCTTGGGATCAGCATCAGTATTTTCTTACCTGCAGTGTCACATGACAGCTGAGTCAGTTGCGCATGTTATATTTCACTGACAGCAGCATCAGCAGTTCCTTATCCACAAGGTCATACAGGTAACCATTTGCCAAGACCAGGAAGGGGAGGGGAGAGAGAAACCCTCCCGCCCTCCTGAAATTTGCATGGAGCACCCCCACCCCAAACGCTCCCGCTCTGGATACGTAGGAGCGAGAGTCAACTGTAGTTCCCATGCATGTCGTATTTCGCTGACAAAAGCGAGGCTCTTCCTTATCACTCCAGGAATCATCTGCCAAGGGCAAGTGTGGGAGGGACATTGTAAATGGCAGCCGGCCGGGTGGCCGAATGGTTCTAGGCGCTATAGTCTGAAGCCGCGCGACTGCTGCGGTTGCAGGTTCGAATCCTGCCTCGGGCATGGGTGTGTGTGATGTCCTTAGGTTAGTTAGGTTTATGTAGTTCTAAGTTCTATGGGACTGATGACCTTAGAAGTTAAGTCCCATAGTGCTCAGAGCCATTACAACTGTTTTGTAAATGGCAACAGCTTGCAGTCAAAAGGATGCCTAAACGCTTTATACACTATTTTTTTCCTGTATTATTGTCCACAATATTCTAAATATTCGTCAGCAGCATGAGAAGTGCGATGTTCAAGTTGCAGCAGTATATAAATACGTGTTTATTTAATCTGGGCAGTTGCAAAAAATGTACAAATGGGTGTGAAGACCTAAGGGACCAAACTGCCCGAGGGAGGACTCGAACCTCCGGTGGGACGGGCCGCGCAGTCCGTGACATGACGCCCTAAACGACGCGGTCACTCCGCGCTGCTGCAATTACATTTCTGGACACTATAGTTCACGAAAATAATACCTGTAACCAACTGCACCACCGCAAACACATATACAACACAACTGTCTGATTGAGGAATGATGGATCATGGTGCTTTTATTACCAAACTAGCTTAGTACTCGTTGCTTCGATCGCGTAGACTGTATGGTCGCAGAGACTTTTTTTATTTATTTAACCGAATTTTTATATTGTGCACAAATTACAACAGCTTCTAAGCTTTTTACGCCAATTAAGGGCATGTAAGCATGGTCTTTTCGAAATGTACTTCTGACCAGAAAGCGATTTCGGTAGCTGGAGACCAAAGTCTTTGTTAATCATGCCTTTTGCGTTCTTGTGGAGGTATTTCCATAGCAACTTTCATCTCCTAACTAATATTTCTTTATATTTAACCCAGAAGTGAAATACCAATGTTCATAAATTTATCTTCAAAAATTTTTTTAATGCTGGAGTAAGTGTTGGTTGTAGTGCAAGCGAGTGAGGTGGGACTGGCCCGTTATGACGTGTACTGATTACGCGTATAATCGCTCTTTCCGTTTAATAAGCTGCTGATATTGTTTTAAGTAAAGTTGGAAGAGAGGAAGAGATATTATAATGATGAGATGAATGAAGGGGCATGTGTTGTAGGCATGTCTTCAACACAATGATGCGTGACTCTGGAAAGATGAACAATCAGTTTCGTGAGAATTAACCTTGCAATAAAATTATGCTTATAAATCGACGTCGGACTTCATTCTCATATAGTTAAATGAAGATAGGTTCGTTTTCCGAAAAGTGCTGTGAGCACTTAAGTCCGCGACAGTTTCGGTCGATCCATTGCATCATCGTATTAAGACGACCAACAGTGAATATTTTCTGAAAAACATTGAAAATTATTAGATGAGGACAAAGAGTAAATTAAATAATACAAATGAATGAAGTAAATATTCATATTATTCCAGTTCAGCTTATCTAAATTAACATCGTAAGACAAAACCTTTTATTATATCCGTTCACTAGGGCGGTTACGACAGAAGAGAGCGAGTACAAGACAGTATTGAGACACTAGCAATTTTCATGAAACAAAATCATATCGTAAGTAAGTCACAGAGCATCTCTGAGATCGGTGATTGTGGTACTAGCTTTGGAATTACACACGGTGAAACACAAGGAGTCAACTTGTTCAAATGGCTGTGAGCACAATGGGACTTAACATCCGAGGTCATCAGTCCCCTAGAACTTAGAAGTAATTAAACCTAACTAACCTAAGGACATCACACACATCCATGCCCGAGGCAGGATTCGAACCTACCACCGTGGCGGTAGCGCGTCTAGTCAACTGAACTGAAAGTGTACTACCTGAAGGAAGTGCCGCCCTCTAAATTGTTATCTGCGAGCATCAGGCTGCACCGATCCTTATTTCCAGTGTACTTTTATCTCCTTTGCATTGTCTTTTTAGCGTTAAATAGGTCGCTGGCTTTGGTTGGGTATTTTTGGTATTTGTTTTTGGGCTATGATCTGTTATTGAGTGTCTTGTAGGCTTTCACTGTGCGTTATTATTTGATGCCCTCGTCTGTAGTACTTATGAACTTAGGGGGTCTGATGTTTCGACATTGTGTCTATAGTAATAGGTACTAGCGTGTGATTAAATTGTATATTCATGTGTACCCCCATACTATAGAGGTTATTGATTACTTTGGGATAAGTTATTAAGAATCCCTTATCTATACGAGTTCGAAAGTCATACTTTGTTTTTCTGAGTGCTGAGGTGTTCGGTCGTTATTTACTATGAATGTGCTCTAGGTCGTTTATACTTGTTAATAAACTGTATTACATTTACTTAAGAAGTTAGGCCAACACAACTCACAGGCCCGTACCTCTCTAATTAGATCAAAGCGCGACAGTTGGGATGAATCTATGTCTCAGCATCTTGCCACTCAGTGGCGCTCTAGCATGTCAGCGTTTCCAAGCCTATCACATATTTATATAGCATGACGGATCAAAATCTTTGAACCTCTCCCGGCTTCTGCCTTTACTTAAGAGCTTACTAACGGAAAGACCGATTATACGTATAATCAATACACGACGTAAGTAGTTCAGTCCCACCTCATTTGCTTGCCCCTCAACCACCACTTACCATAACAAGCGCACACTCCTCTAGCTGTCGCATTTGAAAACACGTCCCAGCAACCTCTGAACCTTCGCATCTATGTTTTCTGTAATACATCCAAACGAGCATATGATGCGAAATGGTATGTCAAGTGCAATGTAAATAGTGAGACACACATGTAGCAAAACCTGTGAGGAAAGTTAAACTACGGCAGCTGGAACTGTCGACAGCATTAAGGGGGACGAGGATTCTACATTACTACTAGAAGGCTAGTAACACAGAAATAAGTGAAGCAACTATTTGGACTGACTCCATGGGGATACTTGCTTGGTTCCAATAGATGGAAGACTTACGCTAGCAACTGTACCACGGAAATTCACAAGTACACGTCGCCATTCTAGTAAAGACCCTTTGCAGGTAGAAACAATCCTGAAGGTCATCTGACAACAGGAAAAATGTTTTAGACCTTATATACAATGGACAGATGGTGTCATGGTCATCCCTCGCTTTCTTCACTGGAAAGTAAAAGTTCGCATTAAGACGGATGAGGATTCCACAGGTCCTCCTTGTGGAGACACACTAGCCAGTGACAGATACTGAAAGATTTAGTTCCTACTGGAAATTGCTGCGAATCACTCCCCATGTTAAAACTTAATGACAAGCTGAATTTGCACACGAACTTTTCAGTAGGAGAAATAACTGCAGGTAGACATTGTTGCATCAAAGCTGTATGAGTAAAATTTTTTTCATGAAATCCAGGCTTGAAAGAAAATAATGCATCAAAAATGGAGAGTCTGAATCCTTTATTGGATGTGGATGCTTTGCGGCTAGATGGTCGTCTGTATTACGCCAAATTAACCATTGACGAACGACAGTCATCCACTATTGTTGGACTGAAATGATCACTTCACGAGGATTTTAATTCTGTCTACTCACATCTGTTTACAGAATCTTTTAATTGGAATTGTGTTCTCAGAGCGTGGTTCCCTGTCTTGGATATTAAACACCCGTTACGCCATAAGGAAGGCTATTCGTCACTGCGTCCGGCGTAAAACAGCGTGCGGCTTCGCCGTTCGTGAAACAGAAGTTCCACTGGCAGCATGTAACACCACACAGACCGTTCCAAGTCACTGGAGTCGAATTTTCAGGGCCCCTGTACGCCACAGTAGGAAGTACCACAATGTTATACTGTTCATCTGTGATGTGTCTATGGCCGTTACCTATAGCAGGTTAACAGAGTAGCCCACAATGCATCAATAGATCTATTTTTATTGACACTACAAAGTTTATGCTTATCCATTACGGATATTTTAGAACCGTGACTGTATATTAATGTAAATAAATTATACACAACTGCAACCAGTCACTTTTTCATTAATAATGCTTTATTACATTAACCGGTTTTCGAACCCTTTCAGGTTCATCTACAGATGATTTCGGGAGAATCCGGGAAGTTACATCATTACTGGTAGTAGCATAATGCTGGGTGCTGGTTTGCGACAGTATAGGCGGCTTTTTTGTATCTGTCTGCCTCCATTTTGATGTCCAGAACACTTTCACACGAACTATATTAGTTCACACTTTAACAGTGACACTTTACAAGCATCCAGCATGCGCTTTACAACTGTTGCTTTACAACTGTTGTTACTACAAAGTTTTATTGAAGTCACAGCCTCCTAGACATCATGTACAGCGACAATGTCCAAATATTCCACATCGGCAGCGAAGAGATAATGGAAATGTGGTGGCCACCTCTGGTAGTAAGACCCAAAAATATCTCGTAAAACGAGACATAAGATGAAAGTTTATAGCTCCGCGAGCGGCTTGTTGGCGAAAATTATTCTGACGCTCCCGCATAGAAGAGGAAGGGCTACAGGCAATGTGTGTGAATTTCCTAAAATGAAATCGAAGTGCTCTCCCAAGCACACTTCTTCGCGGAAGAGACTCACGACGCCCGCAGCTCGTGGTCGTGCGATAGCGTTCTCGCTTCCCACGCCCGGGTTCGATTCCCGGCGGGGTCAGGGATTTTCTCTGCCTCGTGATGGCTGGGTGTTGTGTGCTGTCCTTAGGTTAGTTAGGTTTAAGTAGATCTAAGTTTTAGGGGACTGATGACCATAGATGTTAAGTCCCATAGTGCTCAGAACCATTTGAACCATAGACTCACGACGTCACCAACGGGACAAGAGCCACCGGTCGTAACAGACTTGATGAGAGAATTCAGACTCCGTCTGTGAACAGTAGATTTCTGCAAGCACTGGAGGGAAGTGTACCTCATGCTCAAATGGTTCAAATGGCTCTGAGCACTATGGGACTTAACTTCTGAGGTCATCAGTCCCCTAGAACTTACAACTACTTAAACCTAACTAACCTAATGACATCACACACATCCATGCCCGAGGCAGGATTCAAACCTGCGACCGTAGCGGTCGCACGGCTCCACACTGTAGCGCCTACAACCGCTCGGCCACCCCGGCCGGCGCCTCATGCTATTAAGCAATTTCCACCAAATCAAAATCCCAAATAGAAAATAGACGAGGATCGAAGTCAGTGACGTCATCCTTTTACAAACATTAGTTTCCCCACGGCACATACGAAAAAATGCGAGAGTGCAGGAACTGATAGAAGGCAGAGATAGTCCCAAGCACAACGTGAACTCCCTACTAGTAAATTTAATTAATCTGCGGTAATCTAACTGTTTAATTAGTGGTTCTGACATAGATTGGTTGCGTTCGTTTTTTAATAATCGTGACGTATAACGATTTTATTTATTTTTTACTTTTATTGATTTTTTTTTTCATCAGTCTTCTGACTGGTTTGATGCAGCCCGCCACGAATTCCTCTCCTGTGCCAACCTCTTCATCTCAGAGTAGCACTTGCAACCTACGTTCTTTATTACTTGCTGGATATATTTCAATATCAGTCTTCCTATACAGTTTTGGCCTTCTACAGCTCCTACTAGTACCATGAAAGTCATTTCCTCATACCTTAACAGATGTCTTATCATCCTGTCCCTTCTCATTATCAGTGTTTTCCACATATTCCTTTCTTTTTATGTTATTATTTCGTTGATTATTCAATCCTATTTCGTGGTAACCTCCACCTTGGCAGTCCCCACCCGGAGACCCGAATGAGGGAGTATTCCGGAATCTTTTGCTGAGGGAGAGATCATTATGACACATCTTCAACTACAGGCCACATGTTCTGTGGATATACGTTACGTGTCTTTAATGCAGCGGTGTCCACTGCCTTCTGCATCCTCATGCCGTTGATCTTTGTTGAGTCTTCCGCCTTCAGGGGCAGTTTCCCACCCCTAGGACAAGAGAGTGCCCTGAACACTCTGCCCGCTCCTCCGCCCTCTTTGAAAAGGCCGTTGGCAGAATGAGGGTGACCTCTTATGCCGGAAGTCTTCGGCCGCCAATGCTAATTATTAATTTAAGCAGCGGTGGCATTAGAACCCGGGACCAAACACGTTATGATTATGAATCATAGACGCTACCCCAAGACCACGGTGATATCGACCAACATAACTATGATTAAAGACATTTTTCCTGGTGTGCTCTACCACGGGCTGGGAAAGTGTTGAATAACGAAATTTCAAGTGAAGTGTCATGGCACTTTAGGATTTATTTTTAAATATTAGTTATTACAATTTTTAGGTCTTACATTCAAGTGTAATGAAATTATAGTTCTGCCTTTCACTATCTCACTATCTACGATTGTTCTCCCCCCGTATTATATAAACTTAAATATCTTTAACGCTACCGCGCACCTAACGTCTATACTTCGAGCCCTATCTCGCCAGAAATCATACTGCTACTTCATGCAATGCCTATCGACTTCGCTCGCCTAGCCGCTGCCCAGTGAGAACCCAATGGCGTAAGATACTGTACACGATCTCTGGTTAAAATAAACGGTCACTTACAACTGTCATCCTTGCTACTACTGATGGAAGACACATCAGGCCCGTCCAGCTGGTTGCGTCGCTAGAGGTATAACATTGTTGTGAGAATGTAATGGATTGTTGGAGGTATAATAATGGGAGGTGGCGATACAGACTTAGCTCTTCGTTGCCGCGAAGCAGCCACCGCCGACGCCACCTCCCTACTGGATGCACCAAAACATTAGCAGACCACAATCTATGATTACTTCTTGTTCTTCATTTATCTCATGTGCACGCAACAGGCGTTTTAATTGTGCGTGTTACAGTGCTTTCGTGAATAATACTGTGTATGAGGGCATTTTCAGACGTTTTCCTGATGTTAAACGCGTATTTGATCCAGTAAGAAGACTCAGCTAGCCTCATTAATGTAACTTTGTTTTTGTCATACATTTCGAAAAAACAAGAAGACAAGTATGTAATGTGATGAGACTGCTTTCGTAACACAGCACTATCCTTAATACGAACTGACGAAACTGATGTTCGGTGTGTGTCCTCTTCCCGAAAATACTGGGAGTGTATTTCACTTTCTTTAGTCAGTTTGCAATCCTTCCTTGTCAAAGCATTCGCCCAGAAATCTAAAGTCGAATGGAAGAATTCCTTTAAACTTTAGGCTACAATCAGAACGGTTAATACACCCGTAAATAACTCAAGCTAACATTTTTTTTATCAAAACACTGCCCCCAGAAGCTGATGTCTGAGGTAATTTCCATGACGGATATCAGCTTTAAGTTTATTATACCCTCATGAGGAGACCTCTAAACGCATTTATGTCTGTATCACTGTATCTATAATTAAAGACGTCATGTAACTTCCATGCTCTGTAACAACTGTGTTAAAAAAGTTGAAAGTTGACTGCCGTTAAATCAACTCCCACATTGTCGATGAAAGATGGAAATGTAAAAATGCTAATAATAAGATAAGGTCGGAATGAGTTAAAGAGAGGAGTAAAGAAAGTAAAGAAGCTCTCCTATCTAGAATGTACTATTATACAGATTTCCTGAAGTAAGGGAGATGGCAGAAATAGACTGGTTTAGGCGTAGAAATTTTTCTTAAATAAAAGTCCTGTTTGTGTCAGTTATAGAGTGGAATCGAGTCACTAGTTCTTAAACGTATTATTCTGGGGCAAAGTAGTGTATGAAACTGAAACGTGAACCATGATAAATCAATAGAAGCGGAAAAATTTGAAATTTGATGCTATCTGATAAAGTTAACAATTATTTGGACAGATGCTGTACGAAGTGAAGCGGTACCAAAAAGAATACTTGACGAAAAAAGTGTGTGGAAAACTGTTACCAGAAAGGACATTCGGAAGTCAGTAATATTTAACCTGTGACCCAGATACGCAACCACATTATAGGATCAATCCTCCATTCTTCCAAAAACATGCTTCTCAAATGCAACGATCAAGTACTCATATTTTCAAAGAGTATGAAAATGGCCACGTTGCCCAACGTCTCTGAATTGCATTTCCATGGACAATCGCTTTTCTTCTAGCAGTACGTCAATAGTAACATTGTTCTACATCGGTCTGATAAGGCAGAGAGATGAGCTAACACAATTGTCACCTCACATGGTATTCGCGTTATGAAGTTTTTCTGGAGCACTGGTACTGTATACGTATGAGACGATACATCTACCTGTAGCAGCCTTACATTCTAGTGATTCTTACCATTTGCTTTCTCCCTCAGGTATCTAGTAACGTTTGGCATCAGATCTGCAATGTTTAGAATTAAGTGAAAACATTATTGACTTCAAATATTAATATGACATCTTTAACAGTGATATGTAACTCTTAATGTATCAGTTATATCAGTCGTTTTCAAGAAATCTGCTTCAGTGATCGTGCATCACAATGCTCTCCCCATTCATTCCACATTCTAATGTAATGGTAGAAGCGCGTGGTAACATTCAGAGGCAGTGAACGCACATCGAATGTACCGGGAACCGTCTGAGAAAACAGGGGACTTTAGTTTTATCTTAACTCTGTTTCTGCTCAACGAGGTAATGTTGAAAACATCGTGCTTTAAATGAGAGTTATAGGCATACAACAACTTGCCTGTTGACACAGGATGAAGTTTGCCAACGGTCTTATCTACGCTCTCCACAAAGGCAACAAACGGGCCTGCATGAAATCGACTGTACCGATTCTCGACACTCGGATGAGCAACCGCTTCGTGAGGGGTCGTGAGATGACGCTAAAAGTGTTCTGTGTCTGTCTGCACTGTGCCGCCACCAGAAGGGGGATCCGAACCCGGTATCTCACGTATATCACAGTCCGTGACAGTATTAGAGTCGGCACAGAGCCGTTCACTAAGGGGGCTGCTTTGCTGCTGCTGATGGTCAGCTGTACTGGCGTGAATTGAGCTTCGTCGGCTGCCTTGCTGACTGACCTGATGTAGTTCCGCTGTTGGTCAGCTTCGTCGGCTGCCTTGCTGACTGACCTGATGTAGTTCCGCTGTTGGTCAGCTTCGTCGGCTGCCTTGCTGACTGACCTGATGTAGTTCCGCTGTTGGTCAGCTTCGTCGGCTGCCTTGCTGACTGACCTGATGTAGTTCCGCTGTTGGTCAGCTTCGTCGGCTGCCTTGCTGACTGACCTGATGTAGTTCCGCTGTTGGTCAGCTTCGTCGGCTGGCTTGCTGACTGACCTGATGTAGTTCCGCTGTTGGTCAGCTTCGTCGGCTGCCTTGCTGACTGACCTGATGTAGTTCCGCTGTTGGTCAGCTTCGTCGGCTGCCTTGCTGACTGACCTGATGTAGTTCCGCTGTTGGTCAGCTTCGTCGGCTGCCTTGCTGACTGACCTGATGTAGTTCCGCTGTTGGTCAGCTTCGTCGGCTGCCTTGCTGACTGACCTGATGTAGTTCCGCTGTTGGTCAGCTTCGTCGGCTGCCTTGCTGACTGACCTGATGTAGTTCCGCTGTTGGTCAGCTTCGTCGGCTGCCTTGCTGATTGACCTGATGTAGTTCCGCTGTTGTTGACGGTCATGCTGTTGTTATTATCGCGGTTGTTCCGATGTTGCTATTGGGCCAGTTGTTGCTGTTCAAGTTTCAGTTGTTGATGATGTTGGTTCAGGAACTGCTGTTTCAGATGCTGCTCTAGCCACTTCTGTAGAAATTGCAGGTCCAGGGACAGTGATTGACCCTGGTGGACATCACGATGTACTGCAAATAACGTCGACAACGGGGCATATGTCGATGCATTCTGATGGCAGATTCTCAGTGACGACTCTAAGAACTGGCCAGTTTCACTACCGCCGCAATAGTGTGGCTAGGAAAAAGTTTCTCCTAAACAGGAATGGCGAGATGAGTATAAAAACACTCATAACATTATGAAAAATACAAATCGCCACACTCCTCCGGGCAACGTAAACACACAACCTCACGGAGCACACCCGGAACTTCTAGTTACAAAATTTCGTCTCAGACTGTGGCGACTGTTCCGTCCTCGCCGCTCCTTTCAGCAGTCAGTCTCTGTTCTCCACAGCGCTTGCATATCCCGCAGCCCGTTCTATTAACGATCAACAACGTTTCCACAAATGGTGGATGTTGTAGGTTCAAATGCAGTTGTCCAGCAATATTCAAACGTACGAAAAGCTTTTTGTGTATTGACTCTTAACAGCACTCCAGGTGATGCAGTCCAGAAGAAGAAGTCTAACATAAGTCGAAACTGGTAACATTAACGTAAGAAGAAAGAGATGTAGATTTGAATAATATTTTGTTGAATAATCAATCGACGTTTGTTTTATTATATATATTATGTTTAAAATTAGTCGTATAAAGTATTAGTGACAAGTATTAGTGACTCGCGTGTTATCATCCGCCTTTCGTCATCGTAAACTATTTTCTGACTACGAAAACAGCGACTGCGGTGTAATTGTATAAGGTATGTTATGAGGCCTGCCGTGCCAGATTCTCCGCAATTTCTTCTCAGTCCGCCGTATTTGGCACGGTGGTGAAAGAGCTAAATCACTGTCGTCATGGAAATGTGCCAGAATGCTCCGAAACGGTCTTCAGAAGCGGAAACAAAATTCTACAGTGCGTGCGTGCCGCCCGCAGAGCTGTGCCTGCATTCCAGTAACTCAGCTGCGGAGTTTGACTGCAGCAAATTCTGCGTAATAAGCGCCGCAGTATGGCTACGGACGTCTAACCCTAAAAAACAGCATCCAGAGTGCAGTGTCAGTCAGCTGTTCGTGTCAGTCAGCCTCTTTAAAAACCTGACAATGCTGTCCTTCCCTGAATCCACTTCGGTTTCGTTGATACTATTCATGTTACCTCTAACTCACCTCGATGGCACATATCGTTTTGCTATACTTTGTCTTGCAGCCGTGCCTCCGTGCGTTGATGGTATCTTATCCTTCTGGATTCGTCGAAAACGTGTTTACAATTGACGAATGGTGTACTGTGACATTTAATACACATAAGGAGTTTTTCGTGAGTTCGAATACTGTCAGACAGTTGCATTTGTAAAACCATGCCAGTATAGAAGTATGTAAATATTACGTACTGTGAAGAAATGGGCGCTACGGATCATCTAAACCTTGGACCTGACTTAAAGGCGCCCCATTCTGGCATGTTAATCCTCTCAATACTAAGACGTTTAGGGGAATCCTAGTCTGCTCTCTGACCTGCAGTCCTGTAGACCGGTTTGACACGTATACCTTTATCACTCTTTAATTTTTTTTATCTACGGCGTCGATAACTCTTTCACTACCCCGAATTTCTCACTTGTACATAACAATTCGTCCAAATTTCCGATTAACGTGGCTAACGCCAGGTGGACTATCCCGTGAATGAGGGACTGATGACGTCGTTGGTCGTTCAAATGGTTCAAATGGCTCTGAGCTCTATGGGACTTAACATCTATGGTCATCAGTCCCCTAGAACTTAGAACTACTTAAACCTAACTAACCTAAGGACATCACACAACACCCAGTCATCACGAGGCAGAGAAAATCCCTGAACCCGCCGGGAATCGTTGGTCGTTGTTCCATCACTTAACCCAACACACCGTCCAGTGAATAAACCAACCAGACTGCGTAATGAAACGAAAAGAGAGAGTTACACGCGGTGGTAATGCATGGATATTATTACACAATGTGCTACCGTTGATCTAATGGCAGTTTTAGCTCTTTTTTGCTGTATAGTTTAGTCCAAATCCTCACAGAAGAGTGAGAAAATAGTGGCCAATCTCTCCACTCTCGTTTCCTTACACAACCTTTATCGAGCTCCTAGGAAGGATTGGTACAATAGCCTAGCAAGCAGAGACTGTACAATTTCAGAGGACACTCCTCTCCTCCCTCATCAGCGTAACGGAAGAGTGGCTGTAGAACACCTGCTCCCAGTTCCCGTAAGGACGTCCCCCCCCCCCCCCTCTGCGTGCTGCACAACTTACCCACTCTCTCCTCGCTGTACAACTTAATCGCATCAGTACTTAGTCTTTTCTCCACTTACAAACGATACCCGTGGTAGCTTGGTGAGACTGTACACCGTTTTACACGGAAGAGTTATTTTAGTAGACCATGAAGGACACCGCTATCTTATATTGCATGTGTGAACTCATACGTCCTCTATGAAAAGACCCGAGTGAAGTGATCTGGAAGAGAAAATGGCATTTACTGCAAAAAAAGAGAAACGAAAATTGTAAAACTTTGGGGTCGAAAATGATGTCTTCTCCAGGAGTTGGCAGCATCTAGACTCTGGAGTTCGTATATTGAAACACGAAGCCGTGTAGTTAAAAGTTCTGCAACTAGTTTGGCATGGCTGCACAGCAATATGTGAAAATGAGGAGCAAAGAATCGTCTCGGTACATACCTGAGAGTTAAGTCAGTCGACCAATTTGAAGGTGGTTTTCGGAGGTTTACCACATTCATCTAGTTGAATGCTGTTCCTGTGTTACACTTAACGCAAACAGCTCAAGAATGTAGCTTACATAACACAGTTTATTCCACTTCAATCATGTCAATTCATATTAAGAAAACAGAAGCTAGCAAAATTAATCAAATAATCCATTAATAGATATAGTCTAAAGTTTTGTAAGTGAACGAAGTATTAGATAAGGCACCAAAATTGTATTTTTTAAAGCTTATATCTTGTTAATGAAGTTAAAAAAAACATCATTCAATGGCCCTTTTGTGGATAATTTTATTTTAGCCTCAAGATTTCCCCCATCTGACTTTTTCTGTTCCTGAGTTATAATTTTCGTTGTCAGCTTGATATTAACCCAAACATAAAGGGTGTTTGTAAACGAATATCGGGGTTTTAACGCTTCATAATATTTATTACATTAAACTTACAGTTGTAAATGATTTGTCAAATGAAAGAGCAACTTAAACACTTGTGTTTGGTACCAGTGCGCAATGTTTCCGCTGCAATCCGCCAGACAGTGGTAACAGCGAAGGTGGCGACTAGTGAACACAAAGCATTTTGTGTTTTGCAGTTTGCAAAGACCGAATCTGTAGTTACTGTGCAACATGTGTTCCGGCTGAAGTTTGGTTGTTATCCTCCAAGTGACAATAACATTCGCAGATGGTATCATCAATTTGAAGATACCGGCTGCCTTTGTAAAGGGAAGAGCACAGGACGACCAAGAGTTAGTGAAGAGACTGTTGAGCGAGTGAGAGAGTCGTTCACTCGTAGAGCAAAGAGATCAGTCCGGAAGGCTAGTCGTGAATTACAAGTTCCCGTGTCAACTGTTTGGAAAGTTTTAAGAAAACGCGTACTACTACGTCCTTACCGTTTACAGCTATTACAGGCTCTAAAGCTGGCAAACCATGGATTAGGTGCCAACTTTGCAAACGAAATGTTGTTTCATGACGATGAAGATTTTCTGGATCATGTTGTCTTCAGTGATCAATCGACCTTTCACCTTAGTGCACATGTTAACACTCACAATGTGCGCAACTGGGGCTCATAAAATCCTCACGAGGTGGTACAAATGCAATGAGATTCTCCTAAGTGACTGTTTTTTGTGCCGTATTTTGGCAGAAATTTTATGTGCCTTTGGTTATGTGCTTTTGATTAACCTACTGTAACTGGCACTTCTTACCTTGATACACTAGAGCAATAGCTATTCCCTCAGTTGGAAGCAGATGAGCCAGAGAACTTCATTTTCCAGCAAGATGGTGCGCCACCTCTCTGGCATAGCGAAGTATGTGATTGGTTGAACTTCACTGTACCCAACCGCCGGATAGGCTGCAAGGGGCCCAATTACAGGACTTGCTTTGCACGGCCTCTACGTTCACCCGACATAACGCCATGCGAGATTTTCCTTTGGGGCTTCATCAAGGACCGTGTGTACGTGCCTCCGCTACCAGCAGACCTCTCTGAATTAAGAAACCAGATTGAAGCAGCTGTTGCTACAACCACTGAAGACACACTTATCAACGTTTGGGAAGAACTCGGCTATAGACTTGATGTGTGCTGTGTGACAAATGGTGCTCACATTGAACATTTATAAGGTTCTTGGTAGAACTGTTTCAGTTGCTCTTTCGTTTGGCATATCACATATAACTGTAAGTTTAATATAATAAGCATTATAAAGCGTTAAAACTCCGATATTCTTTTATAAACACCCTGTACTGTAAAACAGATGTACGTATGTGTGTATGTATTTCCTAAACCACTGGACTGGTTTCTACCAAAGTTGGTATACGTATCACTTAATGTCTGAAAACAATCGCTGTGGAAGTAAGAACCAGTTATCTTTCAAAGCTTGAGGTGGGGTGAAGAAGCAGCGCAGCCCACTTTGCATGGATATCCATACTTTATTCACCCAGTATTTGAGAATGAGAGCACTTAGTGACAGGCAACTATCTTTTCACACAATTTCAAACCTTTACGAAATTTTCTCTCGCAGGCAACCCCCAAAAGGCGACGAAATGAAAAAAAGTTATCGCTTACTACATTCTCGCTATTCTTGCAGTAAAAGTGCCGTATCAAGCATAAAGATTTAACTTATTACTTCTTTACTACTAACTGTATTTTCGACACATTTTGCAGACAGTATTCACATATGTCACAGAATATACCTGCAAGGATTTAACTTTGTTTGGCATATAATTCTTGAGATATGAGATGATACGTGGGAAGCTGCTGCGTCGTGCATGACTTTTTTTTATTTATTACTTCTTTCTACTAATTTTATTCAAAACACATTTCACATACCACTGGATGTATCTGCAAAATCATGGTGCGACTCATAGTTCAGGAGGTATGTCATAAAAACTGAGCTACATGAAAATGAAACGGCAGGGAGAAATTCACTAGAGATACAGGAGAATTATGTGTAAAAATGTGTGTGATATACGTTTCATATACGTGAGATATATTTGAGATGTGTGTATGTGGGCAAAGCCAAGGGTAAGAAACTTATTCCAAACCCATGGAACAATTTTGATATACATAATAATTAAGGTATGGAAGAAATACTGTGGGAGTTAGAACCACCAGCCTCCTATTTGGGTGGGTGATAACGTAAAGAGCGAGAGAGGGGGATGGGGGAAAAGGAGATGGAGAGAGATGGGGAAGAAGGCGATTGACGTAGGTGGGGGAATTTATTTATCTACGTATTTGCTCCAAGGGGGAGGAGGGAGCGGGAGATGAACAGAGAGAGAGAGGTGGTAGAAGGAGATGGAATAAATGCATTTCTGGGCAATGCTGGGTACTCAGTTAGTACTATATAAATAGAAATACATTTTGCCAGTATTTTCCATCTTTTCTCCTAACCTGTTGCATGCCACTAATTTAAACATATGAGAATGCAATTTCAAATCATTATAAAAAAAAACAGTGATACCCATAACCACATTAATAATGAAAAGTGCACTTTCCGTATTCTAATGAAATATGCTGATTTATTGTCAATGTAATTTACCTCCATAAATGTATTGGTTGAAAACTATCAATCGTTTAGTATACAAGAAGGTTAGTGCAACTGTCAAATTTAATTCTTGGCATAAAATACATCTTCACATACACGCCGGCCTGGGTGGCCGAGCGGTTCTAGGCACTACAGTCTGGAACCGCGCAACCGCTACGGTCGCAGGTTCGAATCCTCCCTCGGGCATGGGTGTGTGTGATGTCCTTAGGTTAGTTAGGTTTAAGTAGTTCTAAGTTCTAGGGGACTGATGACCTCAGATCAGAGCCATTTGAACCATTTTTTCATATTCACCTAAAAGTTATATAGAACTGGCAATTTTAGAATCTCACCTCTTCTTCGCTGAATTTCTGTGGGCGTACCGGCCAGATAAGAGGGTTTCTTCCCATTCCATTTGCGTGTGGAGCATAGAAAGAGCGATTTCCTATGAGAACAAAATGTATGGGGCTGTAATATATTCCTATTTCTCACTCAGATACTTTGTAAGAAAGATCTCGTGGCACAGTTGACGTCTGTCTTCAAGCATTTTCCTGGTCAATTGGTTCAACTTTCCTGGGAAGAACCCCTGAGAGTCAAAAAAATCCTGTAACAGTTCGTATTGCAATTTTTGCATATGGTCAGTATCCCGTTTTAGTCGTATGTGGTGCGGACCCACATAGTTGAGCAATATTATGGGACGAATTTCACGAGTATTTCGTATACTGACTTCATCTTCCAAGGACTGCACCAATAAATTGCAGTTTGCCACGTGCATCACACATGATTGAGCCCATGTGACTATTCGGTTTGATATCCCCACAAAAACTTAAACTGCAGTATTTGTTTGAGTTGACAGCTGTGTAAACTACACTCCTGGAAATTGAAATAAGAACACCGTGAATTCATTGTCCCAGGAAGGGGGAACTTTATTGACACATTCCTGGGGTCAGATACATCACATGATCACACTGACAGAACCACAGGCACATAGACACAGGCAACAGAGCATGCACAATGTCGGCACTAGTACAGTGTATATCCACCTTTCGCAGCAATGCAGGCTGCTATTCTCCCATGGAAACGATCGTAGAGATGCTGGATGTAGTCCTGTGAACGGCTTGCCATGCCATTTCCACCTGGCGCCTCAGTTGGACCAGCGTTCGTGCTGGACGTGCAGACCGCGTGAGACGACGCTTCATCCAGTCCCAAACATGCTCAATGGGGGACAGATCCGGAGATCTTGCTGGCCAGGGTAGTTGACTTACACCTTCTAGAGCACGTTGGGTGGCACGGGATACATGTGGACGTGCATTGTCCTGTTGGAACAGCAAGTTCCCTTGCCGGTCTAGGAATGGTAGAACGATGGGTTCGATGACGGTTTGGATGTACCGTGCACTATTCAGTGTCCCCTCGACGATCACCAATGGTGTACGGCCAGTGTAGTAGATCGCTCCCCACACCATGATGCCGGGTGTTGGCCCTGTGTGCCTCGGTCGTATGCAGTCCTGATTGTGGCGCTCACCTGCACGGCGCCAAACACGCATACGACCATCATTGGCACCAAGGCAGAAGCGACTCTCATCGCTGAAGACGACACGTCTCCATTCGTCCCTCCATTGACGCCTGTCGCGACACCACTGAAGGCGGGCTGCACAATGTTGGGTCGTGAGCGGAAGACGGCCTAACGGTGTGCGGGACCGTAGCCCAGCTTCATGGAGACGGTTGCGAATGGTCCTCGCCGATACCCCAGGAGCAACAGTGTCCCTAATTTGCTGGGAAGTGGCGGTGCGGTCCCCTACGGCACTGCGTAGGATCCTACGGTCTTGGCGTGCATCCGTGCGTCGCTGCGGTCCGGTCCCAGGTCGACGGGCACGTGCACCTTCCGCCGACCACTGGCGACAACATCGATGTACTGTGGAGACCTCACGCCCCACGTGTTGAGCAATTCGGCGGTACGTCCACCCGGCCTCCCGCATGCCCACTATACGCCCTCGCTCAAAGTCCGTCAACTGCACATACGGTTCACGTCCACGCTGTCGCGGCATGCTACCAGTGTTAAAGACTGCGATGGAGCTCCGTATGCCACGGCAAACTGGCTGACACTGACGGCGGCGGTGCACAAATGCTGCGCAGCTAGCGCCATTCGACGGCCAACACCGCGGTTCCTGGTGTGTCCGCTGTGCCGTGCGTGTGATCATTGCTTGTACAGCCCTCTCGCAGTGTCCGGAGCAAGTATGGTGGGTCTGACACACCGGTGTCAATGTGTTCTTTTTTCCATTTCCAGGAGTGTATATTCTGAGGGTACTATTAATGTTACCATTAATAATTAAGACCACTAATAGAAGACATGAAATGCAAGGGTCGCAATATACAGTCCAGCGACACACCTGTAGGTGTCTCCATCCGTAGTAACAACTGTTTCCTCCCTACAAAGAATTCCTCAACCCAGTCACAAATTTCTTTTAATATAGCGCTGTATCGTGCTTTCGTTAATAATCGTTCGTGTGGCAGTGAGTCAAATGCTTTTCATAAACAAAGAAATACTACGTTCACCTCACATCCTTTATCCACACCTTTTGGGTGACGTGGCACTAATGTTGGGTTTTACATATCGTTGGCTTCAAAGATATCACTTCGCTACGTTTGAACTCAGAGTATGTTCTAAGATTCCAAAATACATAAATGTCGTTGATATTGGACTCTAATTTTATGCCTCATTTCTGCTGTCCTGTTTGTAAATGGGTGTGACGTATCCTTTATTTGAAGCAGTGGGAAAGATTTTTGTTGGAGTGATGTATGGTAAGGTAAGGTTAAGATAAAAGCTTGCGCAGCTGCAAATTCTGTACACTTCTGACAGGGATTCCATGGGGCCCTGAGATCTTGTTGAATTTTAGCGACTTCGGTTCCTTCTAAACCCACTGACACTAATATTTAACTCACTTGTCTTTGCACTAGCTAGAGAGCAAAGAAATACTTCTAAACAGAACTCAGCACTTTGCTTTTGCTTTGCCACCCGACTGCCGCTTTTCCTCAGCTTCTCATTTAATAATTCCGAAGTCGGTACGATGATGACAGTGGCAGACGCCAACAAAGAGGCGTTGTGTACAACTGAAAGAATAACTGTTATAACTCTGTGGACGTATGTTTTAAGAAATCTACTTCCTCCCATACACTTTTAGCAAAGTGACCACAAGAGGAAAATGAAGTAAACTGGGTTCATGCACTGCGCCCGCGCAACATTTAAAACTGATACATGAGCGTGGAAAGGAAAATGATAACAACAGCACCAGCAGAACCCTCTGCCAACACTGCGAAGTTTCATGTGGAGCTTAGTTACATGGTAGATGTATAATGAGCGTTCAAATAAAATAGTACGAAACGTCGTAACAGCCAAACCGATTGAAATTTCAGTATGCCGCTTTGGGACGACGTAGTGCGACATTTAGAGACGCGAATATATAGTTGTCACCTCCCCCTTACAAAATCAAAGCTGTGCCCTCAGCAGGCAAGGTGAAGCTCACCGTCTTTTTCGCCGTCCACGGTCCGATACTCTTCAAATTCTTTGACCATGGAAAATCCATTAACAGTGAGACACTCAGTAGCCTACCCAAGTCCATCAAGAGCAAGCGGCGTGGGCTAATCAGGCTGGGAGTGATTCTGATCCACGATAATGAGTCTCCAAGGTCACACAAAGTGTAATGGCCAAGTTCATGTGGGAGTAGGTTGAACATCAGTCCTACAATCCGGATGTGTCGTCCTGCGACTTTTATGTATCTGGTCAGTGAAAAAAGCATCTCAAAGAGAAGCGCCTCAACACGAGCGACAAACTGAAGGACACAGTGGAGGACTCTCTCCTGTCACAGACACAGGAATTCTGTGAACGGGATCCTTCGGCTCGTGAACTAGAGGGACAGTTGTGCTGAGCCTCCCGCTGATTTGCGTTTGAGTAAAGACTTCAGTTACACACACAGTGTTGTTTCGCACCTTTTATTTTGAGCATCTCTCATGCATATCCCAAAGAACTTACTTTTAGGCTTTTGTGACCAGGTGAAACTGTGTACCTGACCGCGATTTGTACCTGCGTGCCTGCTTTCTGTACACTGTGCGTTAGCAATTGTGCCATTCATACACGCCTCATGGACCGATTCAGAGCTTCAGTGTTTCCCTTGTATGCTTCCCTCCGTGGCTTCCAAGCACCATAGAGGCTCCTGTGCTAAACCACAGGACTAACACCATTGGGAGAAACAATACAGTTGTAAAGTTGATTTAACGAAAGCCTCAGGGGTGTTACAGTTGTTCTTCTCCAGAGCCTGGAAAACAGGAAACTTTGCACACGTACACACACACACACACACAATATTAAATATCTCACAATGTTCATCACTGTGTTTACTCAGCTGAACAATTAAAATATGTCCTTATAGCCACATCTGCATGTTCTTAAAGATGTAAAACAGCTTCTGTGCTCTGAATGTCGCTTTTTCCCTGACACAAATATCTCTGCAACAGTTCGTTCAGTTGTCACAGAAGAGACTGTGCTATTCTTCAATAAAGTTTGTGTGCCCATAAGATGAGAGAGGCGAGTAATTTCGCCCTAGCGTTGCTAATGAAAATTCAGCAAGAGCTGGGTGCTCGCGTGACGCGGAATTGCTCCGCGATTGGTCGAGTAGAGCTCCCAGTACCCGACCATCGCTTCCTCGTATCCATTATGCACAACCTTAAAATCGCCTTTCCGCCATAAATCTGAACTACTGTGTAGCTGAACTCCACTGCTAGGCGATTCAGGCCAATCTTGTTGAGGACCTTCGAAAATTTGTGACTAAATATACATAGACTATAGATCGTGGAATTTTCCGATGGCTTTATTCGTTTCCAAAGTACATTGTACCTTGCAAGAACATGAGGTTCTACTTCTTTAATTCCCTTGGTTGAAGTTAATAATAGATAATGAACCTCTGTCACAATACCTCCAATCTCTTATTTAACGAGCTTTTAGTTTATGTTGAATTATACCGTAGCTTCGGCTGAAATGTTAGTTCTGGACCGATCGTTGCTATTAGTAGAATTTCAAAATTGTTATATATATATTCTATTGCAATAAAACCTTTAAGGAAACCAACACATATTAACTGTACGATACTTTTAGAGTTTATTTGTTTCTGAACTGTAATTAATTTTATCGTCGAATGCCGAACCAATATGTAACACATTAATACTAAGAGAAATCTCAAATCACGTAGACTATAGTTAATTTTAGTTAAGCACTCTAGCACATTCATGGCTGACTTTTTTTTCTTTCCTTCTTGTTTGTTTTCCTGCTTCTCTAGTCCCAACATGCATATTCGCACCGAGCGAGGTGGCGCAGTGGTTAGCACTCTGGACTCGCATTCTGTAGGACGACGGTTCCTGATTTAGGTTTTCCGTGATTTCCCGAAAGCGCTTCACGCAAATGCCTAACTTTTTTACGGTCGATCTACCTTACATAGTCTACCAGTCCTCCTTACAAGAGGGATTACTATTTGTTTGATTTGTTGCACATTACTGACAAACAATTTTTATAAGAAAGAAAATTTTATAATAAAGAGTGACATTTAAAAAATGGAAAACACCATTTAGAAGCAAGTAACAGCACCCAGTTGTTATTTTATTTTCAAACGTCACGACCGGCTCTGGTAACAAGGCAATTTTCCATTCGTTATCTGAACTATAGTGGAAAATAAAGTACAGTAACACATGCCTCATATCCCAATAATCCTTTCATCTATTAAGTGTTTTGCATAGTCTTTTATCTCCCACTGTTCTTTCTTGTACATTGATTTCGAACCATAAACAAAGACTAGAGTTCAATCCTTGCTCAGTTCAAGAACTATTTGTAGTCACTTCCTGCTTCTCTCACCTCTGGCGATGATTTGTTAATGCGAAGTAATGACTATTTGCCCCATATTCCGGAGCCCCCCCCCCCCCCCCCCCCCGCCAGCAACAGGGTGGTTCAGCAAGTCCCGAGGAAGGGAAGGCCGTAATACCGTCTCCAGTAAAACACTTCGGTATTCACATCCAAGGTTTGCGTTGAGGACAACAATACGTAATGTACCTGAAATTCACGATCCTGTTACATTAACGTGAACACTGCCGGCGTTAGACGTCAACACGCAGTAACCACTTAGACGTCAGACGACAGCACTACAATGGAGGCTATATAAAGAGTGTTAATGGGACGCGGAAAATGCTGTAGTCTTCGTCGTAATGCAGAAACGGAGCGATTTATGTGATATCCAAAAGGGCATCATTATGGGCCTTCGGGTCAAGGGCAGAAGCTTTTTCGAAATGGCTAAATTTGTAAACTGTTCGCGTGCCGCTGGCGTGCAAGTATTCCATGCATTGAAAAATGATGCTATCCAAAACCATCGCCGAGGCAACTGTGGTGCACCGCGGGCCATAAGCGACAGTTGTCTACGGGCCAACAGATGTGCAACTGTTCATTAGCCGACCGTCCATATGAACCAAGGGGCTACCAACAGTTTCTCCTCAACGACCATTCAGCGAACATTGGTGCGTATGGGCTTCCGCAACAGACGCCTGGTTCATGATGACTGCTGTTCATTGGGAATGAAGGCCAGAATTACAGGCCAGTAGCACAGGTGGACGTCCGCTGAGTGGAGACAGGTGGCCTCTGCAGATGAATCACGTTTCATGCTGCATCGGACATACGGCTGTTGGCGCGTACGGCGAGAAACGTGGGATTGCCAACACCTTGCAACAATCATCAGAAGGGTCCAGGCCGGAGGAGGCAGCTCTACGAGCCGGGGAATGTGGCATCCCTTGGGTTACCTCGTCATTCTGCAAGGAAGAAAGGATCAAGACATGCATGCTTCTACCCTTGGTGACCTTGTCCATCCTTACATGAAATATGGCCGGCCGCGGTGGTCTAGCGGTTCTAGGCGCGCAGTCCGGAACCGCGGGACTGCTACGGTCGCAGGTTCGAATCCTACCTCGGGCGTGGATGTGTGTGATGTCCTTAGGTTAGTTAGGTTTAAATAGTTCTAAGTTCTAGGGGACTGATGACCACAGAAGTTAAGTCCCATAGTGCTCAGAGCCATTTTACATGAAATATGCTTTTCCGCGACACGATAGTATCTACCAGCAGTACTATGCAACGTTTCACACTGCTTGCAGTGTACATATGAGGGCCGCAGAGCATCAGGGTAAGTTCACCGTACTTCCCTTGCCTCTAAACTCCCCAGATTTAAGCCCAATCGAGAATCTGTGGGACCATTTCGATAGGGCTGTGCGCGCGTGTACGCTTACCTAGCAATCTAGCGCAGCTGACAACGGCATTGGAGTCTACGTGGCTGCACATCCCCGTCGGTCCCTCCTGTTGACTCACTGAAACTCTTCCAGAACGTCTCCCAGCCGTCTGCGCTGTAAAAGGTGGTTTTCAGACTTGTGACAGGTGGTCACATTAATGTAACGGAACTGCACTGTTCATTACAAAATAAACATTACCGTCTTTATAGTAGTTTAGTGATATTAACGTAACTCAATGTCAAAATAAAATTCCAAGTAACGAACTTCTGGAACATGAAACATTCGTTATCAGTAGAAATAAAAATAGTAATGCAGGCACAATTAATACTATCTATGAAACGTAGAAAATAAGGAAAAAATTGAGATTCCAGTATATTCACATTATAATTTTCCTTCAGATAAGGTGATGTACACTATCAGGTTCTAACTCATGGACTCCTAATGCAATTTATCACTTCATCGAGGCGCTTTATTCCGATCCATTAATATGTCGTTTCGAGCTAAATAACGCAAACCACATTGGGCTTCCTGCCATGGCTCACGTCCAACATTTCGGTTGTGGATGCACTGTGCAGGTGAACAGGCTACATCACCATCCCTTAACCTGTTCAGTATCGCTGTATATTAAAACAGATTTGCTCCTGCGGTTAAGAATGTAAACAATATTCTTGATTAGCTCACTTGTCACAACAGGACAACGTACTTATGGAACAAAATGCCATTTCACTCGCTGTTCTACAGTTTCGAAATATTTGTTTGGTGAGATCCCATGGTATGGATAAATATTTGAATAACATTTAACGTACACATACAGTTCTGTATAAAGTATTATTTATGATAAAAATTCTGTTCGACTGTCGGTGAACTAACAGACAGAAACTGCGAAACACAGTGACACCATATTGCTCTCTACTCTTAACGAAACCACATTGTTTCATTCATAACTTTTTAATTTTTTGTCCACCACATTGATCATAGTGGTTCGAGGCCCGAAATTGTTGTAATTACTCGGAAACAAGTAACAAAACTAGCTGCAATATTCCGGGTGGTTATAATTACAGTGCTGCTACCCACGGATGATCAAAGTGGGCTTTAATAATCGAAACTTTGTAGATATGCTAATGCGTTAATGCGGAATCTAATTACGTTGAAAAAAGAATTAGTTCAAATTTTGCCTCCAGGTGCAAATCTGGTCTGTACCGCATCTCGTCGACGTCTCCGGTGCTCATACTCGACAAATTACGCAGTTTCCCACCAGCTGGTGAAGGAATGGAAAGCTCTACACAAGAACTCCTTATTAACTTTGTGACGATCATAAAGCACGGTGACTTCAGTGTAACCATAATCCTTGAATAAAAGCGACATTTCTTTTCGTTTCATTTCTGTCAATTATCTTGTGCACTATGTTGTAGCAGTTTTTTTCTATTTATGGTAAAGTTTCCTTCAGCTGACCTATTTGCAGCTACACGTAGTGCCAAAATTACTTTCAAAATTAAGTTTTGAAATCCAGCGTATACACAAGATCTCCTATTTATGTTAACAGCCCCAATAACTTTTTATCTAGAAGCAAAATGAAAAGTGTATCAAGCAAATGTTGTTTACCTACCAGGAGGACATTAAACAGCATGATTTACTTTCATGTAACTCGTCCGCCCACACGAGCTGACATTACCAAATGAAAACACAAGGAAAATGCATACCGGTGATTCAGTTAAACGTCCGTCTGTGACTAAGTTGCACACCACCGGATGAAAGAGAGAAACGTTACTAACCTATGGAGCGCCTCCGCTACACTATGACGGCGATTGCTGCGCAAACAAGTTCTCCACGTACTCGTACACCACAATTGTATTGTATTGTATTGTATGTTAACCGGGGACCTAGAAACGACGGAAAGGCTCCGTCCCCACCTCAGCCGCAGTGGTCCACAACCCCACGACGACTACCGCAGTCCACTTCACCCCTCTGCCGCCCCACACTGAACCCAGGGTTATTGTGCGGTTCGGCCCCCGGTGGACCCCCCAGGGAACGCCTCACACCAGACGAGTGTAACCCCTATGTTTGCGTGGTAGTGTAATGGTGGTGTACGCGTACGTGGAGAACTTGTTTGCGCAGCAATCGCCGACATAGTGTAACTCAGGCGGAATAAGGGGAACCAGCCCGCATTCGCCGAGGCAGATGGAAAACCACCTAAAAACCATCCACAGACTGGCCGGTTCACCGGACCTCGACACAAATCCGCCGGGCGGAGTCGTGCCGGGATCCAGGTGCTCGTTCCTGCCCGGAAAGCCGTGCGTTAGACCGCACGGCCAACCGGGCAGGCCTTACACCACCATTACTCTACCACGCAAACACAGGGGTTACACTCGTCTGGTGTGAGATGTTCCCTCGCGGGGTCCTCCGAGAGGCCGAACCGCACAATAACACTGAAAGAGAGGTTCGGTGTGGGGGCGGCAGAGGGGTGAAGTGGACTGCGGTGGTCGTCGTGGGGTTGTGGACCACTGCGGCTGAGGTGGGGACAGAGCCTGTCTGTCGTTTCTAGGCCCCCGGTTACCATACGATACGATAAACTATGGAAAAAGTACGTTTACATTTTCCTTGTACACTGTCAACTCCAGCAAGTGAACGAGTAACGTCACTGCGGGTACTTGGACTATTTACTAGTACAGTAGAATCTAATTCAGTTTTTTGCTATGTTTTAATTAGGTAATGTTGCTATTAAATGGTACACTGTGATACATTTGTTTAATAGATCTTCAGGAGAGGTAGTGGAATAAGAACTTAGGGCGCTATTTAAAAAAGGCGTACTTTCCCTCATATCTTCGAAACGAAAAAAGTTATAAGAGAGGTAGTAATGCCGAGTAATACCCCCCCTCTCCTCCCCCGCCCCCTCCCGACGCCTACATAGCATTTACTTGACGTATTTCTCACTCTGCTTATGACAAAGAGTTATTTTGTGTGGTCAAAATAAACAGAATACCCTATAAATAGACCGTCTAGTAACATTAATGTGGCCCCTTTTTAAAAGCCTGAATAACCATCTTTTGCAATGCGGACCACTAGGAGACTTACAGGAAGAGAATTAATGAGATTCTGGAACGTTCCGACAGGCATGCGAAGTCAGGCCGACTCCAGTACTGTGGACACCTGCGCTAGACTTCTCGGTTAACGATCCATGGTGCGAACGGCCCGATAGAGCTGCTAGCACAGACTCTCGATTCGGTTTAAACTCGTTCTGGTCCTCCTTGAACCACACACGTACACTCAGAGTTGAGTGTCAAGTTATATTGTCCTGTTGGAACATGTCATGGTGCCGAGGAAAAACAAACTGCATGTAGAAGTGGACCTGGTCCCTAAGGATAGATGCATACTTGTGTTAATCTCTTGGGCCTTCCAGATTGAGGAGATCACCCAGGGAATACCACTAAAACATTTTCCAGATCATAATGCTTCCCCCTCCGTCCTAGGCCCTACCGACGACTGTTGCAGGGTGTTAGATTTCAGCCCGCATCTCGTGGTCGTGCGGTAGCGTTCTCGCTTCCCAAGCCCGGGTTCCCGGGTTCGATTCCCGGCGGGGTCAGGGATTTTCTCTGCCTCGTGATGGCTGGGTGTTGTGTGCTGTCCTTAGGTTAGTTAGGTTTAAGTAGTTCTAAGTTCTAGGGGACTGATGACCATAGATGTTAAGTCCCATAGTGCTCAGAGCCATTTTTTGTTAGATTTCAGTTCTATGAGCGTAAGACGTGTCCACACCGTGGACGTCCAGGTAGGGTACTGGAGTGTAAACTCCAGCCTTCGTCACTGATGAACAGAAGTCAGCATACGTGCCTGAATGCTGAACGGTCGTTGAGGTGCAATATTGGTAGCCCCTCGGTTCATATGGGTGTTCAGTTGCTTAACAGTTGCACTTCCGCTCGCTCGTACGCAAGCCGGCCGCAGTGGCCGGGCGGTTCTAGGCGCTACAGTCTGGAACAGCGCGACCACTACGGTCGCAGGTTCGAATCCTGCCTCGGGCATGGATGTCTGTGATGTCCTGAGGTTAGTTAGGTTTCAGTAGTTCTAAATTATATGGGACTGATGACCTCAGATGTTAAGTCCCACAGTGCTCAAAGCCATTTGAACCGTTTGAACATCTCCGCAGACGTCTATTTCTGTTATCTATGACCCGGTGTGCACATCAGTTGCCTTGGCGCTCGTTTTGGAAAGAGTCTTTCTGCCATCCGCGGTATGTTTTCACCACGGCAACTTGCGAACAGTTTCCAAATTTAACCATTTCTGAGATCCTTCCAGTCTCGGACCGAAAGCCAACGCTTCTACCCTTTTGGATGTCTGATAAATCGACCCGTTTACGTGATACGACAACGACTGCAATGTTTCCCACGTCCCTTCGACACGCTTTATGTACCCTGCCAGTATTGCCACCTACGGTCTGTGAGTGGTAATTACACGTTGACGTCGAAAGGAATGGTAGGTCACAATAATATCAATGGACAGTGTATTTTGTTAGCGTTTATTTTTGTATTAGTTCGTGCATAAAATCGTAGTGTTTTTGGATTGAATGTTGGTATACCGGCTGCTATCGGTTTATTCATCGACTCCCATTTTTTGTTTGTAGTTCACTGATGCTATTTGAGTAAACGTATTGTCATTTTGTCATTTGGAGATGGTGAGTGCAACTGTGGACGCTAGAAAATCCACCGCCAAGTGGAGAAATGGGAACATATGCGGCATATTCATCTGCTTGAGTCCAACAGAGGGGTGACAGCAGCGGAAGCAGCCAGAAATATTTGCGCCGTGTATGGCGACGAAGTCATAGGACAGAGCGCAGTAAGAAGATGGTTTTCTAGTTTCAAGGATGATCGTTTCGACATTAGAGACTCTCCGCTTTCAGCAAGACCTTCGGGGTTTGCTGAATATCGTTCAAACATATTAATCCACAATGATCCACGTCAGTGTACTCGGGAACTCGAAAATGTGGTGAATTGATAACCATTGTGAGACATTTGCATGCAGTGCGTAAGGTTCAAAAATAAGCTACATGTGTGCCGCATGTTCTAAGCCAAAATCCCAAATGTCACCGGGCGAGCAAGTGTGCATCTCTGCTTGCTCGTCATTAGTTGGCTCGTGAACAGCTCTGGCCATTCCTATCCTTTGTCATTAGTGGTGATGGAAAATGGTTTCTTCATATTAACATAAGGAAAAGAAAGCAATGGTTGAGCCCAAATAAAACAGCAATTCCCCGTACAAGACATATGCGCATTCACAAAAGATAATGTTAAGCATCTTGTGGCACAGCAATCATCTGGTGTACCACGAATTGCTTGCCCGGGATGTAACCATCACTGTTGACATTTGTTGTCAACAACTTAGACATCTTGCAGAAGCAATCCTAGAACAATGACCAGGAAGACTGGGTAAAATGATGTTAAACTACGATAACGCCCGCTCGCATTCTGCTAGACTCATTAAAAACACTATACGAGAGTTCGGTTGGGAAGTCATATCGTACCCACCTTATTCATCTGATTTTGCAACCTCAGATATTCACCTTTTCCGCTCTCTATCGAACGACGTTCAGGAAACTTCATCTTCGGATGAATAGCATGGCTCGACGAGTTTTTCGCCTCAAAACCGCCTGATTTCTACCGTAGCGGTATTGAAAAGGTACCCTAGCGTTGGCAGACTATTGTAAATAGTGAAGGAGAATATATTATTGATGGCTACAGTCTCTGTTGCGTGCATCTGTCGTTTTTATTAAACTTGTCGAAAAATGCTTCCAACTAATGCACCAATCAAATATATACAGCTGCCTTTCAATGTATCTCCGTAGAACACATGCGGAAATTCCGGCAACCACCAAAGCATCACTATGGAAGTGAGCCTCACAAAGGCAGTCTACCATGGCAGGGGTGCAGCAGCACTGTCGCGGCACGGCGCGGCGCGGCGCGGCGCGGCGCTGCACAGGTGTGTCGCCGGGCAGGCCGTCTGCGGCCGTATAATTGCCGCGCTTGTTTGTGCTCCGCGGAGGCAGAGGACCCGTGGGCGCTCTCCAGCGGCCGCCATCGACCTGCGTCTGACGTCACGGCGCGGTACACGTGACTGCGGCGCGCACGTGCTCCGCGAGGCGACGGGCGCCCGCGTGGAAAGAGCAGCAGCCGACCGCACCGTCAAGCGCTCGTTAGCGTCGTACTCGCTACTGACGACCTCACTATGTTTTTATTGCTACAGCATTCAATTGCAAGCAGTTTGACACCACCAGCTATCTGAATTGCCGGGTGGCGGGTGGGGGCAGGGAGGGGGCAGAAACGAACCTTGTCGCCAAATTTCTCCAGTTCTGTTGTTGAGTTTGCTGAGACTTCCGGTTACCAAGTCAGTGGGATTCTATAACATATTATGTATCTCGACTTCTACAGAAAATTAATCCCACATTCACAATGCTAAATGCACAAAAGAATTACCGATGGACAATTTTACTGTCATCACACTGAAACTGAGTTCCACTTTCTTTCTTTTAGTTGATTTGGTTTTTTGGTCACATTCAGGACTGAAGACATGAAAAATAAAACATATCCTTAAATAACACAAATTTACTAAATATGTGCAATATTTATGTTCACACAGATTTCCATTTATTGACAGTCCTGTCATGGTAGCCAATTTTGCCATCGCCACATGGAAACTGGGAGTTTACTTTCTTTATTTGTGATTTAATCAGTTCAGTTATCAACTGGCATCTAAAATATTATTTTGTTGTATTCCGTTGTGTTGTGGCAACGATAAAAGTAGTAACTCGGGTCAAAATTCAACTTTGACTTATTTATTAAATTCTACCCTTACAAAAAATGTAGAATTATTGCAAATCTCCAGGCTTTTTCTCTTCTGTTGCTTTCAAAATAGCAGTCATCCCCAGTTTACCTCGAAACACTTCGTTTAATTTAATCCTCTGACCACATAATATTGACTTCAACACTGATCAGAGTTTTAAATGAAGGAAAGTTATTGCAGGTTCTATATAATTGACGGCCAAAGAATAATATTGTCGAACGTGACAACTGAAGTTAACTCCTATTCCAAAGGAAAGCATTCATGCTTAAATATTTCACCTATTTACCTATTTCGATTTTGACTGTTTGACTTGGAAGAGCAGTTGCACGGATTGGATAGTGTCTTGAAAGGAGGATATAAGACGAACATCAACAAAAGCAAAACGAGGATAATGGAATGTACTCGAATTAAGTCGGGTGATGTTGAGGGAATTACATTAGGAAATGAGACACTTAAAGTAGTAAAGGAGTTTTGCTATTTGGGGAGAAAAATAACTGATAATGGTCGAAGTAGAGAAGATATAAAATGTAGACTGGCAATGGCAAGGAAAGCGTTTCTGAAGAAGAGAAATTTGTTAACATTGAGTATAGATTTAAGTGTCAGGAAGTCGTTTGTGAAAGTATTCGTATGGAGTGTAGCCATGTATGGAAGTGAAACATGGACGGTAAATAGTTTGGACAGGAAGAGAATAGAAGCTTTCTAAATGTGGTGCTACAGAAGAATGCTGAAGACTAGATGGGTAGATCACATAACTAATGAGGAGGTATTGAATAGAACTGGGGAGAAGAGGAGTCTGTGGCACAACTTGACGAAAAGAAGGGACCGGTTGGTAGGACATGTTCTAAGGCATCAAGGGCTCACAAATTATGCATTGGAGGGCAGCGTGGAGGGTACAAATAGTAGAGGGAGACCAAGAGATGAATACACTAAGGAGATTCAGAATGATGTAGGTTGCAGTTGGTACTGGGAGACGAAGAAACTTGCACAGTATAGGGTAGCATGGGGAGCTGTATCAAACCAGTCTCAGGACTGAAGACCACAAAAACAACAACAAGAAAATGAAACGGTAGTTTTAAAGGACATAACTGGAATATAGTCAGCTCTTGCACTACTTTAATTATTTCAAACACTGACATACAGAATAATGCGCGATAACTCACATGTAGTAGCAATCGTGACAGCCCAGGTAAATAAACTGGAAGACAATCTAACAGCTAGGAAATATACACTCCTGGAAATTGAAATAAGAACACCGTGAATTCATTGTCCCAGGAAGGGGAAACTTTATTGACACATTCCTGGGGTCAGATACATCACATGATCACACTGACTGAACCACAGGCACATAGACACAGGCAACAGAGCATGCACAATGTCGGCACTAGTACAGTGTGTATCCACCTTTCGCAGCAATGCAGGCTGCTATCTCCCATGGAGACGATCGTAGAGATGCTGGATGTAGTCCTGTGGAACGGCTTGCCATGCCATTTCCACCTGGCGCCTCAGTTGGACCAGCGTTCGTGCTGGACGTGCAGACCGCGTGAGACGACGCTTCATCCAGTCCCAAACATGCTCAATGGGGGACAGATCCGGAGATCTTGCTGGCCAGGGTAGTTGACTTACACCTTCTAGAGCACGTTGGGTGGCACGGGATACATGCGGACGTGCATTGTCCTGTTGGAACAGCAAGTTCCCTTGCCGGTCTAGGAATGGTAGAACGATGGGTTCGATGACGGTTTGGATGTACCGTGCACTATTCAGTGTCCCCTCGACGATCACCAGTGGTGTACGGCCAGTGTAGGAGATCGCTCCCCACACCATGATGCCGGGTGTTGGCCCTGTGTGCCTCGGTCGTATGCAGTCCTCATTGTGGCGCTCACCTGCACGGCGCCAAACACGCATACGACCATCATTGGCACCAAGGCAGAAGCGACTCTCATCGCTGAAGACGACACGTCTCCATTCGTCCCTCCATTCACGCCTGTCGCGACACCACTGGAGGCGGGCTGCACGATGTTGGGGCGTGAGCGGAAGACGGCCTAACGGTGTGCGGCACCGTAGCACAGCTTCATGGAGACGGTTGCGAATGGTCCTCGCCGATACCCCAGGAGCAACAGTGTTCCTAATTTGCTGGGAAGTGGCGGTGCGGTCCCCTACGGCACTGCGTAGGATCCTACGGTCTTGGCGTGCATCCGTGCGTCGCTGCAGTCCGGTCCCAGGTCGACGGGTACGTGCACCTTCCGCCGACCACTGGCGACAACATCGATGTACTGTGGAGACCTCACGCACCACGTGTTGAGCAATTCGGCGGTACGTCCACCCGGCCTCCCGCATGCCCACTATACGCCCTCGCTCAAAGTCCGTCAACTGCACATACGGTTCACGTCCACGCTGTCGCGGCATGCTACCAGTGTTAAAGACTGCGATGGAGCTCCGTATGCCACGGCAAACTGGCTGACACTGACGGCGGCGGTGCACAAATGCTGCGCAGCTAGCGCCATTCGACGGCCAACACCGCGGTTCCTGGTGTGTCCGCTGTGCCGTGCGTGTGATCATTGCTTGTACAGCCCTCTCGCAGTGTCCGGAGCAAGTATGGTGGGTCTGACACACCGGTGTCAATGTGTTCTTTTTTCCATTTCCAGGAGTGTAGCAGTGGTAGAAATCGCCGTTCTCTCGTCTTCATACAATACTTCATACTTGCGGATCTTTGACCACCTTGTTCTCATTACAATGATATTAGTACAATGTTTATAAATATCACTGGTCCTGCACAGAGGACAGATTTCGCTTTGTGATTACATTACGTTTTCATGACAACATTAATGATTTGAATAAAAAACAGCAGGAAATGCTTTTAATTTTGCCTGTGATGCTACATGATCATTTTATAGGTGCACAAGCACATTTAGGATACTTTCAGTGTAATATTCTTGTGTCTGGAAATGCTAAACAAATTATACACGAAAGGTAAATAATTGTGAACATAAAGTAATAGGATTTGGATGCTAAATGCTCACCATCAAAGAATATCTTAATTTCAGTAACTGATACTTTGGGTAAACTTAAATTTTGTTAACCACCTCCCGTGATTCCGATTTTTGCCCATCTCAAAGTTTTATCCTCACCCTATCCCCGTTCTCAAAAATTTTCATTATTTGCTGTTTTAGGCTATATTAATGCTAAGTCTGGAACTCTCAGGTTACCAGTTCTGACAAGAAATTGTACACTGGCGACCATTAAAACTGTAACACAAGCAAAGGATAGCAAATACAAAAATTTAGTGGTAGAAGCTGCTGCCTCTGTTAGCGACGACGGCTCTGACTCAGTTGGGCAGTGAATCGGACTCAGCTTGATATACAAATGAAATGAAATGATCGATGGCACTGGTAGCCGGGAACGCTCACCCGAGTAGCTCGGCTGCCGAGTAACAAGTCTTTCAGTTGACGTCACGTCAGCGATTTGCGTGCCGATAATGAGGAAATGAAGAGCACAACACAACACTCAGCGGAGAAAATCACCGACCCGGCCGGGGATCAAGCGTGGGCCTGGTGCATAGCAGTCAGACGCTCTGAACTCTGACATAAGAAGGCAGACTGGTAAAAGACAACATTGGTACGTATTTACGGAAATACATAATAGGAATGGTGACTTGTATTTTACTCCCCAACCAGCTATTTTACTCTCCAACCAATTTTACAAGATCATGCTCTCGGTAGTCAAAAATCTATTACAAATTCAACTACTATGTAACTACCTTGAGCATGGTCTTTGACTGAAACCAGCTGGTGACAAAAATACAAGTGAACATCCGTGTTACGCATTTCTTAAAATACATACATGCTGATATCCCCACTTGGAGAAGATTCAACTTATTTCAATCTCTTGATAGTCCTAGATCGTATTTGCTAGTGAGAGATGGGGAGAACATGCTGGTCAGAGCAACATTCTAAGTTGACCAAGACAACCTGAGCAATATACTGTCTTGTCTTACCTTGTTAAAAGATAAAGCCATGGAGACCTCGAAGGTAGTGCAAAGCCACTGACCTTAAGACGTCCTGAATGTAATGGCTGCTGTCCAAATTACCCGCTACGGAAACTGGAGGTGATGTGTACCCAGTGGCAAACAATATCATCATAGACCCACATATTGATGGCGAATGCAATCTCGCATGTTCGTTCTCCTAAGAGCCTTCACACACTCATACGCCCACTGTGACACTGACACTGTACATACGACTGGAACTCGTGTGAAACGACTACGTCGTGCCAGTCGTGTGTCCAGCATTATCAACGGGCCCTCGACTGTCGGCAACCTATCTGTGATGCCATGCACAGCGAAGTCAAAACGTAAGTAGCCGTGCTGACAGACTGTGGTGATTCAGACGCCACATTGTCCGTATCCTGGCTCAAGCTGTGTGGCGTGGCTTTGCAGTTCTGCAGAACCGAGCTAAGACACTGGCTGTCCTACCGGGCTCTGGTCGCTCGGGACTGCTGATATCCTGCATGGCGTTGCAAATGGTCCTCGTGAACGCATCAATCCAGTATTCGCATGACAATCGTGGGATGCCAACAACATGAGCAGCAACATTAAGCAGAGTCACGATTGGTCAAGACGTCCTGTTACGCGTTTCTCCTTCCTACAAGAGAGCTAACGGAGTCCTTTCACAAACAATCAAAATTGAAATCAGTTTTCTGAATGAGACACATACCACGTGATCGTTCGTCGTGTACAGATTGTGGACGCCTTTACTCCCATCTACACTGCCCAGTCACATTTATGTGACTGCCTACCAAAGTCTTGAATAACAAACATTTACAAAAATTCAAATGGTTCAAATGGCTCTGAACACTATGGGACTTAACTTCTGAGGTCATCACTCCCCTAGAACTTAGAACTAACTAAACCTAACTAACCTAAGGACATCACACACATCCATGCCCGAGGCAGGATTCGAACCTGCGACAGTAGCGGTCACGCGGTTCCAGACTGTAGCGCCTAGAACCGCTCGGCCACTTCGGCCGGCAAACATGTACAGCGTGGGCCGCTGCAAAAATTACAGGAAGAGAATCGACGAGGTTCTGGAAGGCACCGACAAGGACCTGGAGCCACACCGACTCCAGTGCCGTGGCCAGCTGCGCTAGATATCTAGGCTGAAGATCCATGACTTGGATATCCCGACCGAGATGGTTCCACAGATTCTCGACTTGGTTTAAACCCGAGGAGTCTGGTGGCCATGGGACTAGGGCAAACTTACCCTGGTCTCTTCCGCCATGCACGCACATTGCGAGCAGTGTGACGCGTTGCAGTGTCATACTGGTAGATAGCACCGTGTCAAGGAAAAAAACTGCATTTACTCGTAGACATGGTCCCCAGCGGTAGATGCGTACTTCTCTTGATCCAACGCGGTTTACAGAATGAGGAGATTACCCAGGAAATGCCACGTAAACATTCCCAGACTATAACGGTCCATTCTGGGGCTGAGCCCCTTTGCTTCCAAACGTTTCAGGCCGTACACGCCTACAGGAGTCTATCTCCTATGAGCATAAAACGTGATTAATCTGGAAAGGCCATCTGTCGTCCCTCAGTCGCGATACTGGAGTGCAGATTCTAGCCCTCGTCGGCGGTGAACAGTAGTCAGCTTCGGTTCATGAGAAGACATGCTGGTAGCCACTTGGTGCATTCGGGTGGTCAATTGGTCAACAGTTGCACGTCTGTTCGCCCGTACCCATCTCCGCAGCCGTCGTTCGTATCCGTCATCTATGGCCTGTGGTGCACCACATTTGTCTTGGCACCAATTGCACTTCAACAACTTACATACTTAGCCGTCCCGTAAATACTTCCACCCTCGGCTCCAAAATCCAATGATCTTCCTCTTTAGGGCGTCAGATAAATCGCCCCGTTTCCGCATTACGACAACGATTATACTATTTTCCACTCCCCCTCCCCCCCCCCCTGTCCCCGTGCCCTCTGACACCCGTTATACACCGTCCACTGCTAGTGCTGCCACCTGCGTCTGTGAGTGGTTATTGTACGTTGACATCGAACATAGTGGGAGCTCACATTATATATCCAAGGTTGTGGTACACTTCATGCCAATTTTATGATTGTACGTGACGACTTCATGATGTAGTAATATTAGTGACCAAAAGTAGCGTTGATTTCGGCGCCTGAAAGTAGCCATCTTTTTTGACTATGTACTGATTCTGTTGACCAATAAATAAGTATTGAAAATAATTATAAAGAACAATATGTGTGTCCTGGATGTAATATCGTCTTTTGAAAGCATTGTGGTTTGTTTTAAATAGGAGTTAGTGTTTTAACTGATTCCGTCCAATACACAATCTGTTTTATTACTTAGTCGCTATCCGAATTTGCAATACTTAAACTTACATCTATATGGAGCAACCAGCAGCAGAAAAATAATGTAAAGGATGGAAATAAAAGAAGTGGAATCAATTGAAATAAAACCAACGCCCAAACGAATAGACGCCCATTTCCTGTTATTTAATGGCGTGGTGTGACTTCTTGCTTCGTACAAAGTTTCAAATTGATGTATCTTTTCTCTAACTTTTACTTGCCATTAAAATTGCAACACCGTGAAGGTGGCATGCAACGTAAGCTATTTTGGCTCGAAATGAACTAAATAGTTGTCCCAGCTACTGCTTAGCTTTTAGCGCAACTCTTCGAAGCAGGTAACAGTAACACCATCAACATCCTGTATTTAAGGGAAGATTATACAGCGGATCCACATTTCGTAAATCGCATTTTGACGTTGATTGTTAGTGAAAGGATCACGTTATGCGTCGTGTGAGAAGAAAAATGTCTCCCAGCACATGTCGTGATTCAACAGCGTCAAGATCGTAGCCTATCGGGACTAAGGTTTTTTTGTTCCGCGACATTCCTCCTGACGATGATCGGAATCCTACGAATATCCTGCAAATAGAGAATCGTTGTGTTTTTGTGGACCATACTCAATCTCATGCAATACCATAACGGCCCTATTCAATTAGCGCACGTGAGGACTTCGCAGAGCAGCCTCGTACACTCACGTCACGTAGATTGAGTCAGGAAACGGGCTTTTTTCCAGCAAGGCGAGTACCTAAAATGAGGTAACAAAAATCATTCGAAAGCACAATGCACATATGTGGATTGTGGTTGTCACGTACACAGGGTATAAGAGGCAGTGCACTGGCGTAGCTGTCATTTGTACTCATGTGATTCATTTGAAAAGGTTTCCGACGTGATTATGGCCCCACAACGGGAATTAACACGCTTTGAACGCGGAGTGATAGTTAGAGCTAGAAGCATGGGGCATTTCACTTCGGAAATTGTTAGGGGATTCGGTGTTCCGGGATCCACATTGTTAAGAGTGTGCCGAGGATACAAAATTTCAGGCATTGTGTCTAATCACAGACAACGCAGTGGCCGATGGCATTCACTGGACGACTGAGAGCAGCCAAGCTGCGTAGAGTTGTCATTGTTAACAGACAAGTAACACTGCACGAAATAACCGCAGAAACCTATGTGCGGAATACGACTGTCGTATCCTTTAGCACAGTGCGTCGACATTTGGCGTTAATGGGCTATGATAGGACACAACTGACGCTAGCACCTTTGCTAACAGCAGGATATCGCCTGCAGTGCCTCTCCTGCTCTCGGGACCATATCGGTTCGACCCTAGACAACAGCAAAACCGTGACTTGGTGAGAGGAGTTCTAGTTTCAGTTGGTAAGAGCTAATGGTAGGCTTCGAGTGTGGAGCAGTCCTCATGAAGCCATGAATCCAAATTGTCCACAAGGCACTGTGCAAGCTGGTGGTGGCTCTATAATGGTGTGGGCTGTGTTTACATGGAATGGACTGGCTTCCCAGGTAGAACTGATGACTTACTGTAATTGGTTATGTTCGGCTACTTGAAGACCATCTGAAGCGGTTCCTGGGCTTCTTGTACTCCCAACGATGTTCCATATCACTGGGCAAACAATTGTCTATGACTGGTTTGAAGGACATACTGAACAACTCGAGCGAATGATTTGACCAACCATATCACCCGACATGATGACCAAAAATGGTTCAAATGGCTCTGAGCACTATGGGACTTAACATCTGTGGTCATCAGTCCCCTAGAACTTAGAACTACTTAAACCTAACTAACCTAAGGACATCACACACATTCATGCCCGAGGCAGGATTCGAACCTGCGACCGTAGCAGTCGCGCGGCTCCGGACTGAGCGCGTAGAACCGCGAGACCACCGCGGCCGGCCATGATGACCCATCGGACATTTATGGAATATAATCGACAGGTCAATTCGTGCACAACATCCTGCGAGTACATCACTTTCGCAGTTATGAAATGCCTGGCTCAATAATTCTGCAGAGGACTTTCAATGACTTGTTGAGTGCATGACACGTCGAGCTCCTGTACTACGGCGGGCGAAAGGAGGTTGACACGATATTAGGAGATATCCCATGACTTTTATGACCTCAATGTACACGGACATTGTGGCCATGTCCAAAGCCCCATGAACTGTCAGCATGGCAGTCACTGTTGTAGCTACGCTTGGTGCACCATTAGAGAGAGGCACGCCGACGGTGCCGTGCCCAGCTACAAAACTGAACACACGAGTGGCGCTACATCATTCTTTCAGAGATGTCTCAGGTCTATGTATAGCATGACGATGGAGGTGTCTGTTTATGGAGGCTCTGAGAAGACCGAAATTTGCCACACTGCATTCTTTCGTGGCCTAATGGTATGGGGTGTCATTTTGTGATATTACTTGTCAGTACTTCCACATGGGTGTGAAAGCTGGCAAGTTTCCGTCAGAAACTGATAGAGGTCGTGCAGGATCTGGCAGACCCAATGGAGCCCGCCCGCTGAGCCATGCTTCTAGTGGTTCTGTATCATGAGCGCTCTCTGCGGCCACGATATAGGATGGCTGGCGGCAGGCACACAGCCCACTCGCACTTGGATCCATTTTACCACCTGTCGCTTTAGCTCAGAGAGCTTCATCCTAGTGGATACAGAGAGCTGGATTTTACTGCTTGCTGCATTATTTGTAATGTGTCATTGTATTTTTGGAGTAAAACGGGTTATGTAAATCTTCTGTTGATTGTATTAATTTATTCGCTTATCATTTCGCCTGTCCAGCGTTCCTACAATCACAGTTGCCACACCAATCAGTAGCGCACATCTCCTCGTCATTGTGTACGAAGTTGTACACAGCACATTAGGATACCAACTACGATCACATTCTCATACATCGTAATTTGGAGAGCAGCTGTCACATTTTAAGTTAAGTTCAATGGTTGTGCCTTCCATTTGAGATCTTCATGATGTCGTCTTTCAAGAAACTAAGGCGTGTTACCATTGAAGACATCTGCCCACGGACTGGCTGGAGTCTGGCACGCTACCCCTTGGCAGGTGTCACGACTGTTGAATCCTGGCTTAGAACTCAAGCAGAAAGGAATGTCATAGAAGATCTGTCAGACTTTCTGCCCAACTGTATTAGAGTCTTTGCTGCTGACAGACTGGCAAGTCTCTGCACTAAAATTCTCACTCCTTGTAGCCCCCCAAATCGCCTACAATTACAATTACGTATTGTTCCTGCTACACGTATCCGCACAGTGAGTAAAATTTCGTTACTTGCCATCCTTCCCGGCGTCGCAGTTGTAATTGCCAGCACCGACCTCGGCAGCAGCGAGCAGTACGGGTGACGCCGGCTGCGGCCTGTTGCAGATTAGGATGCGGCAGCGGACGGCGGGCACGTCGAGCGCGTCGGAGAGCCACCTGTTTTCGGGGGGATGAGTGCGGGCGGTCGCCGTGGGCGGGCCCGGCCGTGCGGCCGCCGCTAGCCCGCCAGCCGGCAGCGCCCCCGCCGGCGCCATGCTGTCCCAGCAGCAGCAGCCGCCGCCCCCGCAGCAGCAGGCGGACGGCGCGGTGGCCGTGCGCTGGGAGGACGCCTACAGCGGCGGCGCCCCCACCTCCGCCGACAGCGCCGTCGCCATCGCCAACAAGGAGGTGCGCCACTCCCAGTCTCCCGCTACTTCTAAGGTTCCGTCTTTTTGAACGACCTGTCGTTGCACATTTGAATCTTTACTCCTCATAATGGCAATAATACGAAAAGCCTTTACTGCTACTCACTACACAGCAGAAATTTTGAGTCGCAGACAGGCACAACAGAAAGACTGTCAATTGGCCAAAAGTACTTTCTCTAAATTACACAAAACACGCACACACACGTACATACACATTCAGACAAACGCAACTAACACACACATAAGCACTGTATCTGGCTGCCAAGACCAGATTACGAGCAATTGCGCCTGATGGGAGAAGCTATCTTGGTGGTGGGGGTAAGGAAGAGGGTATCGTGGGTAGGGGAAGGGATAGTAGGATGGTGGAGGGGGATGGTAAACTGCTGCTTGTGTGAGCATACAGGGATGAAGTGGGATGAGGGTCGGACGGCTAGGTGCAGTCGGGAAGTTAGACGGCTGGTGGGCAGGGGGGCGGGGGGGGGGGGGGGGCAGAGAAGGAGAGAAGCAAAAAGACTGTGGATATGATGGTGGAGGGAAGGGAATAGGTGGGTAAATGACAATGACTAACGAAGGCTGAGGCCAGGAGCGTTGCATGAACGTAGGGTATATTGCAATGTGAGTTCTCAACTGCACAGTTCAGAGAAGCTGTTGTTGGTAGAAAAGATCCAGATAGCACGGGCTGGAAGGTAGTCACTGAAGTGAAGAACGTTGTGCTCAGCAACTGAGTGGTCCATCTCCTTCTTGGCCACAGTTTGCTGAGGGCCGTGCAAGCGGACAGACGGCCTGTTGGTTGTCATTCCCACGTAGAATGCAGCACATTAGTTTAGCTTGTAGATCGCATGACTGGTTTCACAGATAGCTCTACCTTTGGTCGGATGCTTGTGACCACACTCGAGTAGATGATGGTGGTAGGATGTGCGTACAGCTCTTGTATCTAGGTCTATTACAGGGATAGGAGCCCACGAGGCAAGGGTTTGAGAGCACAGATTGTGTAGCGATGGACGAGGATATTGCACAGGTACAGAGGGCGGCGTATTACCACCGAGAGAGGAGTGGGAAGGATAGTGGATAGTCATTTCGTGTGTCTTGGTGGCTCACTGGTGAAAAGCAAAACTACAGTTCCAAAGGCCACGGCTCCGATTCCATCGGCTTCTAGGATTTTAATCTGTCACTTAATAGTACAATACCTCTGGCAATGTTTGTTACTGTGAAACATTTTCGTTTCGATTCTGAGCGGCAGTGTGTCTGGAATGCTTTCCTCGGCCAGCCACAAGAAAACTACATGATTTTAACACTGGGTGTCTCGGTTCTGATCTCCATCTAAACGAAGGGGTGCAACGTGAATGAAAGTGGTTGCGATCGACCTCCATGTCGAGTGACACGTCCGCAGTTGCGTCGGGCGAATTGAGCTGAAATTTGGAGTCAGTGTGATACAATGAAGGTACCTTAAACGTCAAATGAACGTCTGAGCTGTGTCCTTTTTACTGGCTGTATCGACGCCTCGCTGTCTGAAGCGTCGTCGAGCCCGAGGGTGACGTCGCGGGAAGCTACGCTTTTGCACCGTTACACAGGGTGGATTTACGCACCTTACAGCCAAATTTCAAACTTTTGCGTGGAACGGAAGACAATTACGGCGTTTAGAGAAAGTGATCCTTTAAATCTGTTGCCAGTGTACCGGTGGAGAGAGCAAACCATTAATACTAATTTTCCTTGGGCAGCAGGTTAGATGGTGAAGTGTGGATGCTTGGACGCAAAACAGATATTCTCTACTTACAGGTGTAGTTCACTTAGCTGTGCGGTTACGGATGTAGTAAATGAAGTGACATGTTTGTGGGAAGACTGTTAGTTTTTCAGAAAAAAATAAGTAACTCACTGAAGTTGGAATGTATAAAGGTAACAGAGATCACAATATCTGCACGTAAACCCCCAACATCCTGCATACATATTCTCTCAAATAGTAACTTGCTTCGTACAGTCCAAAATTCAGCGAAAGTCTGATAGAGTTCAATGACAATAGAAGGAATGGAGCAGGACTCAACCCCGTCAAGTAGTTCCTGGTACCATAACAGGAGGCTAGCAAATTTAGCACAGAAGACATTGCTTCTATAACACACTGATAAACTCTTTGAGTATCTTAATAAAAGAATAAATAATAAAAAAAATTGCGATTACTAAGCCTTAATGCGACGTGTTAAGAACCCTTACGGGATGCAAAATGGAAACTCAGTTTCAAGGGGTGGGGGGGAGGGGGGAGGGGTGCCCATTAATAGTTATGTTAACTGTAAAACTTTACTCCAGTCTATGTAGGAAGCTGAAGGAGAACATGACGGATACAGTTAATCTTAAAAAAAAAAAAATCTTATGTGTATGGCTTCCGAAAGGACCAAACTGCTGAGGTCATCGGCCCCTACACTTACACACTACTTAAACTAGCTTAAGCTAAGAACAACACAAGCACCCATGCCCGAGGGAGGACTCGAACCTTCGTCGGGAGGGGCCGTGCAATCCGTGACATGGCGCATCAAACCGAGTGGCCACTCGGCGCGGCCAGTTAATCTTACAACAACAGTTTGGTAAAAGAGTCCGAATGCATAAACCTGTAGGAACAAAATCTTACGAGAACCTGATAAAAACTGAATTTTACCAGATATATACAGGGTCAGTCACGTAAGATGTAACACCTCTTTTATTTCGTGAACGGTTACACATATCGAAATGCGGTTTCCGGCAAATATTAGAGCGTGAAGGGTCACGTATTTATTTGCTTAATGTTTTTTGCGTTACCATGAACGAAGATTTTGAAGCAAGTACTTTTTTTAATGAAACCATGTACTTTTTATAACGGCATTCGATAACTCTTGAGAAGACAATTACACTGTACTAGCGCTTGTTACTGTTGACATTGAAAACTGCCGTAAGAAAAATAGAGTAATGTCCAAGAATTTGAGAGCACAGTGGCCGAAATGGGCATTAGCGGTACAAACACCGCCAAGCAGAGCTTTCGTGCTACGCTATGTCAGAATGCCAACACGTTTTGCACTGCAGGCCGCTCATTTCTGCTCCAGTATTTGTTGAATGCAGATACGCACACCACAGGAGAGAAGTTGGCTATACTACTTTTATATGGTAAATGTAAAACAAACGCCGCAAAAACAGTACAGCGGTATAGAGCAACCTATCTGAATCTCCAATATACCATGCGCCAGGAAATTGCATGAATTATTAAGATGCTAGTGCTTGAACTTCAGAAAGAGGGCAAGAAGACAGTAACTTACAGAACACTAAGAAACTGTTCAGGATACGACGCTAATGAACCCGCTCACTGGTACTAAACATATTACCAAAGAATGTGGATTCAGGCAGACGAATGTCATTCGCGTCCTGCGTCGACGGAATTTCTATCCCTGTCATCTGTCACTGCATCAGACACTCGATGACCGTTATTTTGAATGTCGTACAGAATTTTGTGGGTTTGGCCTTCAGCAACTGAGAGACAAGCCTACGTTTCTCCGATGTGTGCTCTTCAACGATGAAGCAACGTTTACTGATCACACTAATGTAGAGTTGCTTGACATGGTGTACTGGGCAGCCGAAAATCCACACTGACCTCGTCAGGTGCAACATCAACGGCCTTGGAAAGTAAACGTATGGTGGGGCTTCGTAGGAAATTACATTGTGGGATATTACTTCATCTCAGGCGTTGTAAATGGACAAGAGGAACTGACGAAAATTCTGCCGGTTCTTTTACAAGAGATACCACTGGATATTCAACACTGTAGGCGGCTGCAACATGACAGTTGTCCCACGATGGTAGTCCAACCACTCGTCCCGTGCCGCGCGGAGTGGCCGCGCGGTTTGAGGCGTCATGACACGGACTGCGCGGCCACTCCCACCGAACGTTCGAGACCTCCCTCGGGCATGGGTGTGCGTGCTGTTCTTAGCATAAGTTAGTTTAAGTAATTTGTAAGTCTAGGGACCGATGACATAAGCAGTTTGGTCCCTTAGGAATTCGCACACATTTGAACATTTTGAACACTCGTTCCGTGTTGCAGCGCAGATACCGAATGAGACATTTCCTGGACTTCGGTTAGGACGAAATTCTGTTGTCAAATCGCCTGCGAGGTCCCCCGATTTGATTCTTGATTTCTTTCATCGGGAACAATGAAAGATGCAGTCTACGACGAGCCAGAAACACAGTAGACGATACGTGTTATCGAATGGTCAGTGCATGCTCTACCCTATCATCCACTCTAATTACATCTGTTCACAATTCTTTCGAACGCTGACTGCAAATGAGCATTTGGGTCCATGGTCAACAGTTTTAACACATAGTTAAATAAAGGATAAAGTTATTTTTGGGTAGACAAAATTTATGTTATGTGATTTGGGTGGTTACTGAATCATTGTTAGTAAATTGTTCATTTCACTTACGTGTGTACGAAATTGCAGTGCATTGTCAAATATGTCGGTATCATGTATTGCAGGTAGCTGGTAACACTGTCATTACGCCCTTACGTTCAGCATGAGATGACGTGTCGTTATGAAGAATATTTATTTTGCGCTATACAGGTGGTCACCAAGGTATTTTCAATAAAATATTTAGTTCAACGAATGTACCTCATATGATGCAATTTAGAGCAGTGTAGGTAGAGACAGTTACCGGACAGCATGTATTTTACCTGTAACAAGCACACAGTCATGTACGGGAAAAGATAGGTCATGTCTTCCTTATAACATTTAGATGTTTAATACGATAGTTGCTTTTCGCGTATAAAAGCTCTTTATTTTTGAAGAATGAACAGTTGGTTTCTCTGTTTCAGTTTCCGTAGACTGTGAGGATACACTAATGTGAAATAGTTTTCCTAAGCCCTTTGTGATGCACTGTATTCTAACCTATGTCGTACTTGCGTACACAAGATTTGTTCGTGAACCTACATACAGGTCGTGAGTTGGTTGAAGGGGAAATAAAGCTTTATTCTCGTAGCGCAGGCGAACGTTACGGTACACAACTACGCAGCCTTTTCCAAGACGCCTGCTTGGCAGTGTTTGCGCCGCAAATGCCGTTTTAGGCCACCGCACTCTCAAATTCTAAGATACTTCTCAAACTTTTTACGATAGGTTTCAAGGTCAACATTAACAAACGTTATATCACTATAATTGTCTTCTCAAGAGCTATCGAATGCAGTTACAAACAGTATGCAGATCCATTAAAAAAAAAAAACTTCTTCCTTCAATACCTTCGTTGATACCAGCGCTAAAAACATTAACCAAACTAGAACATACGTGCACCTCGACGCCCTAACATTTGCCGAAAACCCTTTCGAAATGTATAACCGTTCACAAAATAAAAGGGGTGTTACGTCTTACGTTACTTACCCGGTATATACAGGGTCTCTTTGCTACGAGTCGTCAGGCACGTTTTCTCTCGTATTTCAGCAGATATTTGCAGTTCCCTTTTTGAACTGTGTTGCCGGAGTCAGCCCACACAAATAGTGCTCATCACTACTTTCATGCGACGCCCAGTGTCGACGAAAAGCGTCGGTTTGTTCCCTTTACAGACAGAATGATTTTTAAATCGGAATTTCACGTGCCCATTCGACAGAGCGGTCCCAGATTACTCTGCCGGGATATTTGTTTTACCGACACGTATTAACAGGGACAGAACTCCATCAGCGACACCACCGCCGTGACCCGCGCTGACTGCTGCCGTCGAGCATAGAGCGCTACTGACTGGCTGGTGGATTGCTGACTATTCTTCATGCATTTCTGTCCCTGTTAACACATATCAACAAAATGAATATCGGACTACACTAATTTGGGACCGCCCTATCGAATAGACACGTAAAATTACGATTAAAAATGATTTTGTTTATAATGAAAAACACACGGAAGCTTTTTGTTGACACTGGGAGTCGCGTTAAAGAGATGACGAGCAGTAACTGTTTGACTGACTATAACTACACAATGCATAAAGTAAATTGCAGATATCTGCTGAAACTCGAAAAAAAATGCGCCGGGAAACCCTTAGGTGAAAAGTGCAATAAAACCCACAAAGGCACACAATCTGTAAACTACTTTGATTAAAGAGTGTGGATGCATAGCCATGAAGAAGCAACAAACGTTTAAAAATTGAGAGCTTGGTACTATTCAATACAGACTAGCTGAAAATTGCCCAAGAAACAAAATTAAAACAACAAGGTAAGAAAGCAAATTCGTTACTGCAGACGCAACGTTAATTACCAACCGCGCACATTTTTCTTAGGCAAGATCAACCAGCTGTGGCATCGACTTTATAACCATTAACAGACATTAACACGATAGGGTATTTTATAGCCTTAGTTTCACGTATCTATAAAGTTAAACCAGTATTTCACAAATCCGCCAGGTAAAAACGAATTGAACTTGGGCTGTGACGAACGTAGTTCCGTGTAATGACTTGCCGTGGTAACCATCACTTTAAGTATGCAATTACACGAGTCACTTCCATGGACAACAAACCACCGGTAATTGTTCTGCCAGAGGGCAGTCGAGGGCGCACATACACAACAGTACAAACGTTTCAGGGTGTGGTCACCAAACTCAAATGTACTCAAGCAATTCCAGAATATTCCAAGGAGGGTCTGGTGAGAATCTCACTGCAGGTCTCGCCCCACGACAGGAACCAGGCACCTCAAGACAGTGGCTCCTCGTTAATCTTCCACTGGCAGGTTGCAGTTCAGTGACACACTGTTGTTGCGCCCGCAGTGGCCCTCGACGCCCTTTGCCTCCAGTCGAGAAGTTCGCAGTCCGCTGCTGAAACTCAGATCGACGTTGCTCGCCTCTACTGAGGCTCTGAAACAATGCCGCGGTTGCCCTCTGAGCGGGTGAAGGACTAAGCGCTACGTTCAAAGTTACAGACATTACAAATGCTGCCTATCGATATTAGCCTTGATGGCACACGTTTGTTTGGGTTATGTCGCGCGGTTTGATCTGGAAACCCCCGTGTCGCGTAAATCAGAGACTGGAAATCTGCCAGTTCTGTCAAACATAATAGTGTCATTCCTCGAACACATTGAGTGAATCCATCCCTTGCACTGCCTTCACTGCATCCAGTGTTGACCACTTGTTGGTTATGACCATGGTGTCAAATATTTAAGGTAGGCAGAGGCATCATTATCGTTGCTAGAACTTAAAGTTACCAACCCAGGGACGCGTCGATGATTCCTTGTCTCCCCCCCCCCCCCTACCCCCGACTCTCCTTCCACCGAGTTTCCGAGTTTGCTTCAGGATATCGTTACCCACACAGAACACATTTCCCCGTTTCAATGTTATCGCGTCTCGAAAACCTTAATTTGATTTCTAGAACTGCTATATTACAAGATATATTCAACAGAGTAATCGCGGTGTGCCCTCTACCACACTATAACGATTACGTTCGAAAATATGCTGCTTTGGCTAACAGTTTTCGTTTAGCATTCACGGTGCTGGCTTCTTCGCTTTGTTAATATGGCGTGATTCATAGTAAATAGCTGTAGAATATGGGATCACCGATTCCGTTGCAAGACAATAGCTGTAAACTTCTGCCAGAGTTACCTATTTTATTCTACAGTCTGCAGTAATTAAAAGCCTTTAGTATATAGGATCTATCAAACTTAACGCATCAACTTTTCCCTAGTTGAACATATAGGCAGTTTGTGAAACACAGTGTTGAGTCCTCTAGAGCGTATCTGCTCTTTCAACTACATTGTGGTGCTGAGAAGTAATGTGGTAGTTGCTCATTCGGATTTTGAGGAATACATTAGCTGTCACCCGCTGCTGTTTCACGACCTTGAGCATATCTCAGTTTGAATCAAGAACAATGACCACTTTGCCGCCAAATACGCCGTAAAGTCGAAATTCCAAAATTAGTAAGTATCTGAGAGTAAGAATCACATTATTACTGCATTGAAGTCTTCTTCAACAGTTTCTCTCACGAAGCACTAAAGAAGTATGGTGTCGATTGATTTTAATGTGTCTGATCTCTTCTTAGAGTCTGCTATTGGTTTACTACTGGTAAAACATTCGTTTTAAGATCCCACTGAACAAATATAACTTTATGTGTATGCCCGCGCCAAGTGTAATGACAGTAATGATTTGCTTCTCAAGAGATCATATTATGTATGAAGGAATTCATGGAATTAATTCTTTTCTAGCGAATCGGTTGTACCAATGGTCAGAAAAAGAATTCACTTCCATTTTCATTCTTACTGTGGCACGCTCCTGTGTTTCTGCACGTCTGGTACATCAGATTGTTTCAGTCGTATTTCCAGGTTTCCTTTCGACTACCTAGTGATATTTTTTCGACGAACCGAAAGAAAACGGCGAAACTGAGCTACAAGCATTCTGACACATTAAGTATCATCTAACTGGATTACAGATCGTGAAGATTGCAGTTGGTTAGGAATAATTCGAGAAATGAAGTAGGATGTGCGAATACGGTTTCTATTAGTAGAAAATACAATTATAATAAACTTTTGCACTATTTCGTGTGACTATACGCTTTTTGCATTCCAGCCATTTTCAAGTGCATACTCTAACATCCTTAATAACATGGGCGAGAACAGTGTTCTGTAATCGCCAGCGTTTTAAGGTATCTACTGCTGTAATGTTATATGGAAAACTCACTTCGCTAACCGTACAGACCGTCGTCCTGCCTACATTAATTTGACACTGTCCAGTTTACAGTTAGCAGTCAAAAGATTACAAGTTTTGATTTTGTTTTAAAGACCGACATACTATATCAATTGACGTAAACATTAAACGAGGTGGGATACAAACAGAATGCCCTGGGAGCAATGGCCAGTATTTAGAGATATGACAGGTAGGATCATTCAGACCATAAGAGTCTACTAAACATGGATTCTAAAATGCGTAACTTAAGAACTATGAGCACTCTTTCATCTTCGACGCCGTGAAACCAACTCATCTATTGGAGTCTCTTTGCTATCCACACTTTGTGAGAAGGTAGTAAATACCAAGAAAAGAAAAAAATTGTCAAGTAAACATGAGCATTTGTTCAACAGAAAAGATGTGTTTCACAGTAGCGAAAATGAAGCAGTGGTCATTGTTCCTAAGGTATGGATTTTAGAGCCCATTTTTACTACTCATTTTGGCTTCGAATGATCGTTCCTGTCATAGTCTTGAATACTGACAATTTCTCCAGGAACACTCTGTATATAATTATAGTTTTAAAAACACGGACGAAAGCTATATAATAGTGAGGCAACATGGCCCGGTACCTAGGCAGCGATGACTTTATGTTGGTATATCTCTGGACAGTTGTTTCCACTGGTCAGTGTCGAATTAACCGGGGTAGGACAATGCTTTTTTGCGGTCAGTAAGGTGATCTTTACATATACCAAACACTACGGCAGTATCTATTTAAAGTGTTAGTGACTATAGTACGTTGTTCTTGTTCGTATTTTTGTTAATACAGGAGTACACATTTGAAAACTGCTATCTGCCGAAATCAACTCTCCTTCATATGTCTATATTGCACTCAATATTAGTACATAACCCTACTGAGACCTGTTGTCAAACAACTGGCGTTCTTGTCTACAACTGTACGCCTTCATTTTGCAATATGCTGAACATCTTCCATAATTTAATCTTCTGTACCTCTGCAACCCAAAATTAAATCTCATAATCTTCATGGTATAGTGAACGCATTATTGTAGCCAAGATAGACACGAAGCCCACCCCTACACAGAAGTACAAGTTTATATGCCAACTAGCTCCGCAGATGATGAAGAGATTGAAGAAACGTATTATGAGCTAAAAGAAATTGTTCATAGATAAGGGAGACGAAAATTTAATAGTCACGGGGGACTAGAATTCGATAGTAGCAAAAGGAAGAGAAGGAAAGGTGGTAGGTGAATATGGACTGGGGTGAGTAATGAAAGACGAAGCCGCCTGCTAGAATTTTGCACAGAGCATAACTTACTCATAGCTGACACTTAATTTAAGAATCATGAAAGAAGATTGTATACGCGCAAGAGACCTGGAGACACAGGAAGGTTTCAGATTGATTTTGTAATGGTAAGACAGGGATTTGAGAACTAGGTTTTAAACTGCAAGATGTTTCCAGGTGCAGACGTGGACTCTGACCATAATTTATTGGTTGTGAATTGTAGATTAAAACTGAAGAAACTGCAAAAAGGTAGAAATTTAAGGAGGTGGTTCCTGAATAAGCTGAAAGAACTAGAGGTTGTAGAAAGTTTCAGAGGGAGTATTAGGGAAAGACTGGCAAGAACAGGGGAAAGAAATAGAGTAGAAGAAGAATGGCTAGCTTTGACAGATAAAATAGTGAAGGCAACAGAGGATCAAGTAGCTAAAAAGATTAGGGCTAGTAGAAATCCTTGGGTAACACAAGAGATATTGATTTTAAGTGACGAAAGGAGAAAATATAAAAATGCAGTAAGTGAAGCAGGCGAAAAGGAATACAAACTTCTAAAACATGAGATCGACGGGAAGTGCAAAATGACTAAGCGGGAACGGCTAGAGAACAAATGTAAGGATATAGAAGCATATATCACTAGGGGGTGGGATAGACGCCGCCTACAGGAAAATGAAAGAGATCTTTAGAGAAAGAGATCGACCTGTATGAATATCAAGAACTCAGATGGAAAACCAAAGAAGGGTAAGCAGAAAGGTGGAAAGGCTAAATAGAGGGTCTACATACGGGCGATGTACTTGAGGGCGATATTATGGGAATGGAAGAGGAAGTAGATGAAGATGAGATGGCAGATATGATGTTGCGTGAAGAATCTGACAGATCACTGAAAGACCTAAGTCGAAACAAGGCTCTAGGAGTAGACAATATTCAGTTAGAACTAGTGATAGCCTTGGGAGAGCAAGCCATGACAAAATTCATCCCTCTGGTGATAAAGATGTATGAGATAGGCGAAATACCCTCAGACTTCAAGAGGAACATAATAATTCCAATTCTAAAGAATTCGGGTGCTGACAGGTGTGAAAATTACCGAATTACCAGTTTAATAAGTCACGGCTGCAAAATACTAACACTAATTCGCTACAGACGAATGGAAAAACTGGTAGAAGCCGCACTCGGGGAAGAACAGCTTGGATTCCGTAGGAATGTAGGAACACGCGAAGCAGTACTGACTCTACGACTTATCCTAGAAGATAGGTTAAGGAAAGGTAAACCTACGTTTATACCAGTTGTAGACTTACAGAAAGCTCTTGACAATGTTGACTGTAATACTCTCTTTCAGATTATGAAGGTGGCAGGGATAAAATACAAGGAGCGAAAAGATGTTTACAATTTGTACAGGAGGTAGATGGCAGTTACAAGAATTTAGGGGCACAAAAAGGAAGCAGTGGTTGGGAAGGGAGTGAGATAGGGTTGTACCCTAACCCCGACGTTTTTCGATCTGTATATTGAGTAAGCAGCAAAGAAAAGAAAAGAAAAATTTAGAGTTGGAGTTAAAATCCAGGAAGAAGAAATAAAAACTTTGAGGTTTTCCGATGACATAATTCTGTTAGGGACAGCAAAGGACTTGGAATAGCAGTTGAATGAAATAGACAGCACCTTGAAAGGAGGATATAAGGTTAACAAAAGTAAAAGGAGGATAATGGAATGTAGTCGAATTAAATCAGGTGTTGGTGAGGGAATTAGATTAGGAAATGAGACACTTAAAGTAGTAGATGAGTTTTTTTTTTTTATTTGGGCAGCGAAGTAACTGGTGATGGTCGAAGTAGAGAGGATATAAAATCGAGACTGTCTATGGCAAGAAAAGCGTTTCAGAAGAAGAGAAATTTATTAACATCGTGTGTAGAGTTAAGTCTCAGGAAGTCTTTTCTGAATGTATTTATATGGAGTGTAGTCATGTGTGGCAATGAAACACGGACGATAAACAGTTTACACAAGAAGAGAATAGAAGCTTTTGAAATCGGGTACTATTGAAGAATGGCTGAAGATTGGATGGGTAGATCAAGCAACTAATGAGGAGGTACTGAATAGCATTAGGAAGAAGAGGAATTTGTGACTCAGCTTAACTAGAGGAAGGGATCGATTGATAAGACACTTTCTTAGGTATCAAGGGATCACGAATTTAATATTGGAGGGAAGCGTGGAGGGTAAAAATCGCAGAGAGAGAGAGAGACCAAGGGATGAATACACTAAGCAGATTCAGAAGGATGTAGGTTGCAGAAGTTACTCGGAGATCATGAAGCTTGCACAGGATAGAGGGGTATTGAGAGCTGCATAAAACCAGTCTTTGGACTGAAGACCACAACAACAATCTTCATTTCAGTCTTCTTGCGTCATGAGTCTATTATATTGCAGGTTTTTATCTACTTTTACTCAGCTTCTTCCGAGTCTACAAATGTTTGAACTTCTAAAGTGTTTTGGGATCGTGATACACCGTACAATTTATTTATTATTCCATAAGCAATTTCGCTTTCATTTGGTCCTACTCAAGTCTGTTTTACTGTTGTTTTCTTCTACAAGAACGTGTTAAGAAGAAGAATGTTGTCCCTCTCATCGTATATTTACATTTGACCTCTGTTGTTACTGTATCGTATCCTAAGTTTCTACTGTCGTCTTGCAGCAAGTTTTTCTCTTAGAGGTTACTATAATTCTTCGTGGGATCATTCATCCGCATCGTAATTTAATCAAGTTGATAAATAAAGTAGAATGGTTTGCACTGAATACAAACGTACTTAGGCAAACATCAGATATGAAGAAATCAAAAGAAATGAAAATCTCAGAAGCATTAAGGTAACCATTAAGATAAGGCAAGAGTTTCAGGATACAGTGCTATGAACATTCTGAAATGCGGTAAATTAAACAAGACTATTCGGTAACGTCTTCGAAAATATGTGAGAAGCAAGAATTAAAAATTTGGTGAGAGAAACATTTAGAAACAAAAATGGTATGAAGAAAACAAAACAAAACCTTCTGTTATGTAGTAGTCACACATCTTCAGTTAAAATAGTAGACTCAGAGGTACTAAAATGTAGAGAATGTTCTAAAAGTGTCTGAAGATTTCACAAATGTTGGTGTTGTTCACGAGATGAACAGGAAACACACATTGTTAATAATGAGAATTATGATATTACATAAGCAAACGGGTATAAAGACATTAGAGTTAAGCAAGGAAATGTGTCTACGAACGATTATGTTTCAACAGAAATTGTTAAATCTGGAACAAAGTAATAAAAAAGGAACATATTGAGTATCTGAGTGATAGAAAATCCCCTAAATCTGGAACACTGTTTCAAATTGCTATGCTTCACCAGAATGAAGGAACACATTAAAAAATTCTGTAGACCTTTCAGCTTCCTCTCGATAATCTACCAGTTATTCATTATCATTAACACCAACAGCATTGAGAATACATTGAACCTCGATCCAGCAAAAGGACAGGCAGCCTTCAAAAGTGAATGAATTTGTAGAACGGAGTAATAATTGTGATGTACCGTTTCGTCTCAGAGTCACAGAGTTTTAGAGCGCTTTTTACGCAGAATCAACAAACTCTAAACTATCAGTCCTTAAACAAAGTGTTTATTCAGTTTAAGTTGTATTGAACTGGGGACCGAGAAACGACCGAGAGGCTTCGTCCCCGTCATAGCCCTCAGTGGTTGACAATCCCACAACAGGCCACAGCAGTCCACTCACCCCACCGCCGCCCCACACCGAACCCAGGGTTATTGTGCGGTTCGGCCCCCAGTGTGAGGAAGGCGAACCAAAGACTGCGTTTTACTGACAGAACACTTAGAAGATATAACAAATCTGCTAAAGGGAGTACGTCCGCTACGCTTGTCCGTCATATTCCGCAGTACTGCTGGGCAGAATGGGGTCCTTACAAGGAAGACTGACGGAGGGAACGCAAAAGTTCAAAGAAGAGCAGTTCGTTCTGTATTGTTGTGAAATAGGGGAGATAGTGTCACGAAAATGACACGTGAGTTGGGTGGAAATCATTAAAGCAAAGGCGTTTTTCGTTAACTCAGTAACTTTCTCCTCCTAATGCGAAGAGATTTTGTTGACTACCACCACCTAATTAGGGAGAAATGGCCATCGTACTAAAATAAGAAAAATCGTAGCACTTACGTAAATTAAGGTGTTCATCTTTCCTATGTGAGATTCGAGAGTGGAACGGTCGAGAAACTGTCTGAAAGTGATTCTACGAACTCTCTGCCCAACACTTAGGTGTGAATTTCAGAGTAATCGGGTAGAGGTAGATGTAGACGTCATGCTTACGTCCGAGCAGAGGGCAGGGGAGATTGCGTACAGTCCAGTCAATGCCTTTCATTACACAACCAATGACCGACACTTTTCTTTGACGCTAATCCTCGCTTCGACAACCTTGATTCACAGTGTAATGTGTATGAGTCCATGTCTCGGATGAATAAACCAACTGCCGCTTTAGTTGTTATCTGTAATGACCACGATGTCGACGGGAGGTCAAACCCAATTTTGTTGTTATGCTTCGTTGTTTAGAAAAAAATCTAATGTAAAATGTCGTTTGTGAAAAATGTCGTCTCGTTCGCACATTTATTGGGGAACGTCGTAAAATTCCATAGACAGAAAGATTCTTCTCAAACTTTACGTGTTAGCGTTAAAGTCAAGTTCTGTACGAAAAAACTGTGAACTTCTCATACCGGCAACGAAATGTTTATTGTGTGCACTTTGCTTCTCAGTCTTCCTCGAGATAGATACTTGAATCTATTCCTCTTAGCATCGTATCCCTGCTTCCGCAATTTGTGCAACATCGACTTAGTCAAATTCAAAACTGTGCTCGTCTCTTTCGTTGCCTTTTGCGGTCGGTACTGTGATTCCTTTTTTCTTCTAAATGCAAATAACTTTAATGCCGCTGACAAATAACCGTCGCGGTTGCCAAAGATTACATCCTCCGAGATCACTTACTGTGCTCGCAGTGCGAGGTAACAACACTCGCTATTTTGAACTGGAACGTGGCTGTAGCTCATAACTTTACCAAATTAGTTCCCGATAATGCCTAGTGTTCTGTTCGTTTGGAGTTTTGTTGATAAAATTGAGGTGCCCATTTCTTATAGGTAGACTAATCTTCGGTAGATTGGCCACTAATGTTCTTTGCTGGATTCCAAGATGTAAGAAAATACCGACGTGATAGCCTAATATAGAGGTGGTAGATAACATTAAAAAGCCAACATAGATGCTTATTGCCGAGGACGATAGTGCATGCAAGGATCTAGAAGAGGTTTTTATTCAGTGCTAGGAGCAAAATATTTACTAATCATGACGATAACCACCATTTTACATAAAAGGATAAGTCTACGACTAAATCATTAGAAACGTAGCCCAAGTACACAATACACAATTAAAATGTCGAGGATCTTGCCGAAGCTATCACAGCCACATACGTAGAAGGACTTTGTAAATTTAAGTCTCGATGGTCGGACCAGGTTTTTGATCCCATGCTTCCTGAATGTGAACTGTGCTTTAACCACTATGCCAACTGTGAGGTTATAGCTGAGCTATCAACATACACCTGTGGTAGTAAGAATTACCTTAACGATAAACAGCTCGCGCCCCATAGGATTAAGTAAATTTAATTATAGGTTTCATCAATGGATAACTTAGTGAACTGAATCAATTAAACAGGGGTGGCTCTAACATACATGAAACATGGGTCTTTAACTCGCAGAGATGATAAAGATACGGCATACATAAAACTACAGAATGAAACGATGGTCACTGTCAAGCCCTACATATTGTAAGCCCCTACTGACTTCAAGTTAAATACAAAGTGCACAGATAACAAGAAACAGTTATGTTCACGAAGCCTCAACAGTGGAGATGCAACGAATTTCTCAGAAGCCGCACAGTGACTGCCGATTGTTTCTCGAAAAAGAAGGGAAGAAGAACGGAAAGTATCACGGAAGCGTCTACTACCTTGATTGAGCGCATGTTGAGCCTGCAGTTATTAATTAGCGTACTTGAAACAAAAAACGTGAAAGTCCTAATGTTTATCTGAAGCCTTCGCATGCTTCCTACAACTTGTTTCGCGAACGCTGGTATTGCTCACCATCCTCCCAATGTAGTCGAATTAAGTCAGGTGATGCTGAGGGAATTAGATTAGGAAATGAGACACTTAAAGTATTAAAGGAGTTTTGCTATTTGGGGAGCAAAATAACTGATGATGGTCGAAGTAGAGAGGATATAAAATGTAGACTTGCAGTGGCAAGGAAAGCGTTTCTGAAGACGAGAAATTTGTTAACATCGAGTATTGATTTAAGTGTCAGGAAGTCATTTCTGAAAGTATTTGTATGGAGTGTAGCCATGTATGGAAGTGAAACATGGACGGTCAATAGTTTGGACAAGAAGCGAATAGAAGCTTTCGAAATGTGGTGCTACAGAAGAATGCTGAAGATTAGATGGGTAGATCACATAACTAATCAGGAAGTATTGAATAGGATTGGGGAGAAGAGAAGTTTGTGGCACAACTTGACCAGAAGAAGGGATCGGCTGGTAGGACATGTACTGAGGCATCAAGGGATCACCAATTTAGTATTTGAGGGCAGCGTGGAGGGTAAAAATCGTAGGGGGAGACCAAGAGATGAATACACCAAGCAGATTCAGAAGGATGTAGGTTGCAGTAGGTACTGGGAGATGAAGAAGCTTGCACAGGATAGAGTAACATGGAGAGCTGCATCAAACCAGTCTCAGGACTGAAGACCACAACAACAACAACAACTTACTGGTGCCCGTGAGTGGCTTCTTGGTGGGTGCTAAAATAAGTCATCTGTCCTGTATTGTAGGTTGCTCTCCCTCAGAACCTGCAATCGAAATTCACCCTAAGGAGAATTGTGACACATGTAGATTCTCGGATGGAAGTGTTTCACATAGTACTCCCAGTGGGAAGTAAATTTATACTCCTTGTTTGTGACTGTGAGTCATGTACACCATTTAGATCGCCAATGATGTTGTTTAAATCAGAGTGCTGACCAATCAGATGCCTTCTATTAAGAATGTAGTCCCCCTCCCACACTCAGTTCTACACTTAAGAGCGAAAGCAACTGTCACACATGCCCAACATCGTACAGAGCCCCCGCGATCACGCAAAAGTGCCGCAACACGACGCAGCATCTACTCGACTTACGTCTGAAATAGTGCTCGAGGGAACTGATACCATGAATCCTGCAGGGATGTCCATAAGTCTGTAAGAGTACGAGGGGCTGGAGAACTCTTCTGAACAGCACGTTGCAACGCATCCCAGATATGCTCAATAATGTTCATGTCTGGGGAGTTTGGTGGCCGGCGGAAGCGTTTAAATTGAGAAGAGTGTTTCTGGAGCGACTCTGTAGCAATTCTGAATATGCGGGGTGTCGCATTATCCTGCTGGAAATGCCCAATTCCTTCGGAATGCACAATGGACACGAATGAATGCAGGTGATGAGACAGGATGCTTACTTACGTGTCAACTGTCAGAGTTGTATCTAGACGTATCGGGGGTCCCATGTTATTCCAACTACACACGCTCCACACCAGTACAGAGCCTCCACCAGCTTGAGCAGTCCCCTGCTGACATGCAGAGTCCATGAATTCAGGAGGTTGTCTCCATACCCGTACACGTCCATCCTCTCGATACAATTTCAAACGATACTCGTCCGACCAGGAAACATGCTTCCAGTCATCAATAGTCCAATGTCGGTGTTAATGGGCGCAGGCGAGGCGTAAAGCTTTGTGTCGTGCAGTCATCGAGGGTAAGCCCATATCGACGATATTTCGTTGACTGGTTCGCACCGTGACAGTTGTTGATGGCCCTGCACTGAAATCTGCAGCAGTTTTCGGAAGGGTTGCACTTCTGTCACGTTGATCGATTCTCTGCAGTCGTTCTTGCAGTATCTTTTTTTGGCCGCAGCTATGTCGGAGATTTGATGTTTCGCCGGATTCCTGATATTGACTGTACACTCTTGATATGGCCGTACGGGAAACCCCAACTTTATCACTACCTCGGAGATGCTGTGCCCCATCGCTTTTGTGCCTACTATAATACCACGTTGAAACTCACTTAAATCTTGTTTAGCTACCATTGTAGCAGAAGGAACCGATCTAATAACTGCACCAGACACTTGTTGTTTTATACAGGCGTTGCCGACCGCAGCGTCGCATTATGCCTGTTTACATATCTCTGTAGTTGAATACGCATGCTATACCAGCTTCTTTGGCACTTCAGTGTAACACGATTGAGGATTTTTAGTACTGTATCTCTCTCAGACTTAGGCAGCATCTGACTCCCACCATTTGTCACACTTCATGTTCTATGCAATAAGGCCGCCTGTATGTGGGCCCAAATTAGCTCAGCTTTCCCACACCAGAGTTAATTTGTTACTACCAGTGGTAGTTCCTCTTACAGTTTCTTAGCAAAAATCAACAACCTCAATTCGTTTGGCACCAGCCTGATGGTTTCTAGTGCTATGCTCCCAAACACAAAGGTGGCCTCTCCTTACTCCATCTCTTAGATCTTATCTCTAAGCGGCTCTTCGCCCAGCGTTTCCCAGTACCCAGGACTCCTGCAGGGCTCTGTGCTTCACGATTCTGCAAGCGCTGTCGCTACTTGTTTGTTAGTAAAAGTCGCAGTGCTCACCTGGTCCTGGCCGAAACGTAACCTTAATAACAGTCTCTTAATAACCAACAGCCTCCTGTCACTTAGAACGTAAGCACTTCTGCGGCAGGCCTCTGCCCATACACGGTACACCGATCCTACCTGGCCTCTTACGTCCCTTGGTGGTGGCGGCATGTGCGATCTGATCCGCAGCCCCTTGCAACTAGTGGCTCGACCCATCTCTGCTCTGTGAGGCTTTGTTCACATGCATTCAATGAGACTCGACTACTCTTTGAAGTAATCTTCCAGAAGAAGAGATTACAATGGAATTTTTTAGTAGTCAGGTATGGTAATCATTGAGATTGACTTTATTAGCAGTCATACTTTCATTTCTCGACATAGATTACTTTAGATTACATGAGTTTATCAATTTAAGGAGTTCGATTATGATGCGTGGCAGTTAGATAAAAATGATCACGTACCGCAACTGGTTCACTGCCGTCTCAAAAAGTCTGAAGTTTCCAGGTTCCTGGTTAATTGCATTTTCCGTCTACTGGTAACCATGGTTGTAGTTTCTGCTGAGGACCGTATTGGGCTATCCTATCTAGTATTTGTCTGATACTAGCGAAGGGATGTGATCAGCTTTTTTATGAGGAATTAGACGGTAGCTTTGAAATGGTATTCCTTCTAACACTTTACTCTGTGGTACGCACCATCTCTCAACATAGTTGAAGATTGAAGAATGTGAATGTGGAATGGGACGTAGTGAGTGCCAGAGTGAAGGTAAAGCTAAAGGCCACGTACACTCATCAACAGGTGAATTAGAGATAGTTGCGATTGGCAGCGCCCTTATCACATGAGGAGGTTGTTATCGCACTTATTACTGGCGGTGGGTTTAACAGTCAAGCAAGAAGAGTGGAATATCACGAGTGCGGCCAGGTCATAGGTACCCGATTGATGAGATATCTGTGGTCGTTCGCGCTGCGGGCTTTACATGTACCACCTCGTCAGGGGAGTACTGCGAAATCTTCGATTCGGGGAAACACTCCGCAATATCATGTGCAACAATGTATTCGTCACAGAGATCGGCGTTTACTATTGTGGACTGTACCTCGCGCTAGAAGAACGAAGGAGCAACAAATCATTCCCCAGTTGAGGGCTGGACAAGAACAAATGGCTAGTAATCTCTTCATCTCTAGTCACCCTTTCGCTTCATGGTAATTAAAACGATATCTCACATATACTTCTGCATATCGCACTATTCAAAGAGTTTACCTTCAGCTCATGAAAACCGCCACTGGACGCTCGAAGAGTGGACAACTGTCGCCTAGAATTCACCGTTGGCATGCAACTAGTATGTCGAAAACAGTGGGAAGCGATGAGTTGTGCTTTCCCACCGTCTACCGTTCATGTATGTGCTGGGGATACTTACTTGTGGATGAAGTTATACGCACTGCAGCCGGCCGCGGTGACCGAGCGGCTCTAGGCGCTTCAGTCCAGAACCACGCTGCTGCTGCGGTCGCTGGTTCGAATCCTGCCTCGGGCATGGATGTGTGTGATGTCCTTAGGTTAGTTAGGTTTAAGTAGTTATAAGTCTAGGGGACTGATGACCTCAGATATTAAGTCCCATAGTGCTTAGCGCCATTTGAACTATTTCACGCACTGCAATCTTCTCACACCAGTAAGCGGCCCACGAATCTACTTTCCGAGCAAGTGCAGTCGTTCGTTCGCTTGCACAGCTGCTCAGTGGGGACCCGTGCTTGCTGCGAGACGATGTTCCTCTGGCCACTAACAAGTTGTGTCAGAGAGCTTAGAGAAACGATCTTTGGATATGAGCATGCTTCTGTGATCACGCAGGTCAGTTTACCTGTACTTTATTACGTACAACTCAGACGCTATCAAGTAAAGTGTGCGCTCCTGGGACACAACGCTGACCAACATCCGTGAGTTGTATGCTGAGTTTGAGCAGTCGTAGATATCTCTCCAGTGCTTCTCAATCTCGTGGAGTCCATTCAGCGGTGGTTTGCCTCTACCACTCGCAGGTTTCTTTAATTCTAAAACTTACCGATTGTAGCTTCCGAAAGTTCCCTATGGAACTCACGACATTCATTGCAGAGAAACAAGAGTTATGGTTCCTGTCGTCAACAGAGAGGAAGAGCCCACGTGAACAGACCCTGATATTGTACACATGTATGTGTTGCACATATTGCGACATAACTTTACCATAAAGAGTATATAATGGTCATTAACGAACAAGATGACAGGTTGCTAGAAGGAATTACTATGAATTACACAACTAACTGTGAAGGACAAAGAAAAGCAGTTTATTTTGAACAAGTCGGTCTCCTTAGCATAATAGCATTCCAACGTGTGGATGTACATGCGGATCGACATCTGTCAGATGTTTCGTTCGTCTCCCAACGGCCAACCACAAAACCTTCTACAAAAGGGCGCCTCATTCGCCGAATTTCTTTGTTTTCAATCCTTAGAGTTTTCTCAAGACTAAAATTTAAAATCCATCATCACGCTGCACAGAAGCGCAATGTTGCACAGACGTTGGCACATCATACAAGAACTTTATGAGACGTTGTTAACATGCCTCACGAGCTGAACCACCTAGACGAGCTCTTTCGGATCGAACAACTCAAACAAGCATCACAATAACACCACCGACGACGAGTAGGTAAATAAGTTTGTTTATTTTGCGCTGTCGGACAGGACAGGCCATTTATTGAAAAGACACAAAATCAAATCGATCTTTAGGCCTCTAATAAACATTCGAGAATTGTTAAAGATGCCACAGATCTCAGAACACCTTGGATCTTCAAGATAACTTGCTAGAGTGTCCAATCTTACGTCGGACAAACTGTGCGTACTGTAGAGCAAAGCAGGAAGGAGCATCAGAAGTTTTATCGCCTATGCTACTCCGAAAAATTCGCTTTAGCGAAGCATGCTCAACGGATCAAATATGACGAAAATTCTGTCGTGGCTCGCGCTAAGGGGTTCTGGAACTTTGTAATCAAAGTATCATCGAAATAAAAATCACTGATAACATCATTAACAGAGACGGCGGCCTCCAGCCAAGCGGCTTAGGATGCACTGATCGCGAGATTGAAGCGGGCGCATCGAAAACCTCGTCTACATATGCACATATATGGCGATGCCATGAGCACCAGTGACGTCACATGCGGCGTATAGTGTACGTAAAAGCGTGCCAGTAGCCCATCGGCAGTCATACCACTTGACAATAACCAAGGCATGCTTGGCCGAAAGCTCGTGCCATTTTAATTGTTTGAAGCGGCTGGAAACCCTAGAACATTTTATTGATGTCAGCTTTTCCTTTGCTATCCTTAATTTTCAGTTTCTTTGTAGTCCAGTGAGAATAACTTTGGTGCTACTAACAACCCATGGATGGTCCCTGACATCATGAACTCTTGTGCTACCTACATATCTAGTTAGCGTTTGGTCAACTATTCTACTAAACTTGTCCGACAGTTCCGTTACATATTCCTGACCAGAGCTAAATATTTCAGGTTTTTTCTCGAGATAATTTTGTCAATGTTATGTAATATTCCATATTTCTGTACTGCCACTCTTAACCTCCATGTTTTACTTCACAAATTGATAACGACTTTATGAGTGGACTTCTCTAATGACTGACTGTGTGATACGAGTTCAAAGTTTCACTGGACCAGAATTTGACCCCAAATGTTTGCTCTTTGAGGGAGTTGCGTCATCATTTGCGATACCTGTAGCTCTGAGCACTATGGGACTTAATATCTGAGGTCATCAGTCCCCTAGAACTTAGAACTTCTTAAACCTAACTAACCTAAGGACATCACACACATCCATGCCCGAGGCAGGATTCGAACCTGCTACCGTAGCGGTCGCGCGGTTCCAAACTGAAGCGCCTAGAACCGCTCGGCTACTCCGGCCGGCTGCGATACCTGTGTACACCTCCTATAGGCTTCTCCACGCTCCTCCTAAACCATATTACTATTTTGAAGAAGTAAATAATGGCACTGAAAAAGTACTATCGTTCAAGCTGAATAAGATGTAACTACTCGATGGGTAGAAACGTTTCGATTCTCAACCAACAGAAAAATTCTCATCCATTTGCTTCAAATTACTTGTTGAAAGTCATCTTTCGGTACGGTCAATTGTTTATGAAATATGCGATAAGACTACGTCACGTGGACTCACTCATGCTAGGTTCTGTTCTCGAACAACCAACTCGTACCAAAGACTTGGTTAAGGTGCGTGTAGTACATGTGTTCTCAAAATGCGCCATCCTACCAGTCAACAATGACATCTCGTATCGGCAAAGCGCAGATGAAGCCAGATGTAATTGTTTTTTACCATTAAATTACTGTTGTAGATACAAATTTCTTTAGTTCAGTGGTAACATTTTATCATGCCGATGAGCCCATAATAATGAAATACATTCTTAACCACAGAGTGACTGCTAGCAAAGTCCCTGATACAGACTGCGCAAACACAGGCAGGCTATGGAGAGAGAAAAGGGCTTATTACGTAGACGACATGGTTTCCTTAGAAGTTGTGGTTCTGTGTGTGTGTGTCTGTGTTTGTGTGCGTGTGTGTGTATGTGTGTGTGTGTGTGTGTGAGAGGGAGAGAGAGAGAGAGAGAGAGAGAGAGAGAGAGAGAAAGAGAGAGAGAGATGTCACTGAATCGCTCTCTGTCGATCATACTGGCTCAAATATAGATATGTGATGTATGTGTTGAAAAGAAATGGAATGAAACAGAGAAGAAGTACGATTCAGAAATTTATCAATGCATACCATGCCTTGACTAAAAATGTTCATAATTTGTATCATGACAGTCACTCATTTTAATCGAATCTTAAACTGATGATACAAATAAATTTTACGGTATATCTCCACATATTCTATAAATTATATTCTTATTGATGTTACGCACAACGATCTATAGAGTCGAACATTGCAGTGATTGGACGTGGAATCTATGCGTTCTCTCTCTCTCTCTCTCTCTTTTTAATTTTTGTTTGTTTGTTTGTTTTTGTGTGTGTGTTGAGAAAGTCGTGTTACCCTACGTTCACATATTACGTTCTTACTCATGTACATTATACATACTGTCTCCATGCTCCCTGTCTTCCAGACAGTGGAACTGACGTTCACTTTGTCACGCCATATTGGATAAATCTCATGAAACGAAAATTAAACATTTCCGAGTTATAGTGATTCTTATGTAATATTTAATATTTACAGCTTGCCAACCTTCAAATCGTGTTTAGTTACAGAACAACTGGCAATAATTTGACGGCTTCCCTTCGGTTATGAAGTAAATGGTTAAACATATTCACAGCTTACAAGTAGTGACGTTATTTCTGTATACATGTAATTAATTTTAGTCTATTTTTATACAGATAAAATAATTTACTCTCAGCAGAAAGGTAAATAAACACCATTTTTATTCTCGTCTGGATTTAATGGTTAGTATTTCAACATGACATACAGACCGATATTACGGTCATTAGCAAAGAACTTACATTCATTCGTAGTCATACATGTATGATAACGAAGTTCAACAACCCTACCGACTACATTTTCATTCAGTGGAGATGACAAGCACTGCACCTTAAAGTGTGTATGAATCTTCAACCCCGCCCCCTTACCCCCAATAAACGCAACATATTATTGAAGTAGCAATTCAACCCAGCCCTCGTTCTTTCTACTGCTTATTTTAATTGCTGCAATTCAATCCGCTGATAACAATTTGACGATGGATATGGACGTCTGGTGGCTGCCTCATGATATGTTGCTACAATTATCTTCATGGAATCACTATCCCGAATAAGGTGCCTTATTATTTCAATTATTTTAATATATCTGATATTAATAAATGTCCTTTTCTGGGTATATTTCTTGTTAGTTTGAAATGTTTCTCTTAAAAGTGATTGGTTATAAACAGTGTTTGTTGCAATTTTAGTTTTTTATTTTTCAACGACGCGTTTCGCCTTATTTAGGCATCTTCAGGTTATCTTTTCTAGATGGACGCGAGAGGCACCAAGATGTGCATAACGCGTTTGCGTTCACAGGAGCTAGTAACAGAGTAAGATGGGGACTCAGGTAGTAAGCTTACTAAAATTGCAACCAAGACTGTTTATAACCAATGCTGTTAAGCACTGGTTTGCTGTATGCCACATATGGACTGGAAGAATTTCTTAACAGTGAGTTCTAGTTGGTTATCCTCAGCTTTTAATGTTATATAATTCTGTAACCCTTTCAATAAGTAAATCTAAAAATTTGATGGAAGGGTTTTTTGTACGTCTTGCTTCACCCAAATAAAGATAAGCATTCTGATTCTCTTTCTAAGTTAGCTACTATGCTGAAAAATGGATTTATCTCTCTCTCTCTCTCTCTCTCTCTCTCTGTGTGTGTGTAGCTCATAATACTGGTGTGCCATTAGGTGCGGTATGGGCCATTCGGATCGCCCCCACCGCCCCCGCCGCCCCCGATGCCGCCTCCGCTGCCACCGCCTCCGCAGCTCCTTGGCCGTGCGCACTCACGGTCCATGTCTTCGTTACCCCCCGAACCTTTCATGATTATGCGGTAAGAAATCTTATAACCTCATAAATAATATGAGCAGAATTTAGTGACCATTGCTATTAACACCTGTTTCATCATCTTGTTATAGATATGGACATATAATGCTCATTCTTTAATAATAGAAGCAGTAGAGCCAGTCGACTACAAGAGCGAGTCGAGAAGACATATCACTACATATTAAATGGAAGAGGTCAACAGTACACATTTCGGCTATCTGTTAAGTCATGTCTGGTTATGTATTGTGACTATGGTTATTTTAGGTTATGAACTTTACTAATACTTTGTAAAGAATTCTCTGATCTCCATTAATAATCTACGAACATTTCAAAACATAATTGGATTGATGCAAATATTGCAGCTGTATTCATACTTAATGTAAATCTTCGAAGTGAGCGCTCTCTTCTCATCAATCTTACACTGCTTCACACTCTATTAATTTTTTCTATAAAGAGGGGGGGGGGCTAGACATAGACTCCCTTTATACCTTTATCATCAATATCTTATCTTAATGTAGTTCATTTTGAGGAAACGAGCTGACGGCTAATCCAACTATACGTTATTAATCCGTTGCACATAAAATATTGACTTTTTCGACGAAGTAGAGTGAAAAGTTTCAAGTCATAGTGCGCACATGGTTCGACTGTCGAATTCCAATTAAACCTGGACGAAGGTAACGTTTACGTCTCAGAATATGAGGGAAAGAAACATGATCTCCAATCCTGCTTCTTGGTCTTCAAGTGCTCACTGTTTACAGAATTTTGGCTATGAACGTGGTAGTTTAGTCTTTGTCCACCGACGACCGGAAGGCGCTCTGAGATGAAACCTAAAATTAACCTTTTCCAATTACTGAGATAAAAGATTCATCTTCATCCACATCGAGTTCCGGTCAGTTATTTCACCTTCACGCGTGGGCAGGAGAATTGTATACGACTTGGAATGGCTCATGACAAAGCCAGTTTATTCAATTTTTCTCTTGTTGATGTATTTTCAATTTTGAGCACTCTTCGTTTCTTCTCAACATTTCACTTCGGAGACTGATTAGTCCCGGAGGTTCTAAGTATGCAGTTGGGCCACACGTCAAAGACGGCCACTCTGGCCACAGTGAATGTACCTCCTTCCGTACGAGTACGAATAGCGATAGCTATGCATTTGCATATTCAGTGCACCTTACTTCACATGAGCTTTCGCATTCTGCATTACCGTTAGCCCTTAGGAATGTCATTTTCTCAACTTTTCAGTTTCACAATCTTCCGTAAGTATTGTGGCCTCAATTATGTCCACCTCGTTGATAACTAAAAATAACGACATCATAACATAGTCTGTAAAAAATGCTTAGTCGAGTGGAGCCAAATCTTGTAATTGGCAACACTGGCAAGTTGGTGCGTTGCTAAAGTCGGAACCGGTGAACTTGGTAGGAAAATCAAAATCGCAGATGTACTAGAATTGGCAGATATGTAAATACATCCACTCCTGTGAAACTTAAAGACCTTTATTACAAATTATCAATTGCAACAGGTACACTGCGCCATTGGCGTCCATATGTAAGAGGGGTGTAGTAGGAATTTGTTTAGCATTTGCACAACAGGGTAAATATAGGCCAAATTGAGAAATGCGTTAATGCTTGTATTCCCACTGTACCTAAGTGTGTAACTGTAGAACCTATCAAGTCTGTAGAGGCTGCGCTTACAGAACGGTATTCCAGTTTATGTGTTCACACCTATTGGACTCGATGCAATAAAGGCTGACTGTAAAGGATTACAGAAGATACCTGTGCTCTAATTTTAGCATGGGAAGTTGGTGACTTTTGCCAAGTATAGTTGCGAGTGCTTAAACACTAATAACAACAATAATAAACATCTTACATATAGTTTTGATTCTTCAGCAGCAGCCAACGACGGATCGCTTTCCACTTCCTCCCACCATTATAAATGTTCCATTAATAAAAAAAAAAACCGTCAAATATGGCACATGCTGATTTGGGAATAAAGAATAGTAACCCATCCACATCAGTATCGCTCTTTGATTTATTTGTATAACCAATTATCAGTCCTACGTGCCCGGAAGGTGTCGGTTTTGACCACACATCAGTCTGTCTTAGTATCTGTATAACTGAAAGTCTAAAATATATTACATGATTACCCAGCAAAGCAAAACGTAATCAATTTGGAGCGTGACGTCTGTGATCCGCAGTTAGAGATTTGTTAACATATGCGGCTAAAGTTTGTTTGTATGCCCTCTGTGTGATACTAAACATCGACATAGGGAGATAATGTAGCTGCATACTTGACATCTGGTTCTTATGTCTTCCTGTTTAATCTGGAGTGAAAACTTCCTCCGCTCCAATTACTGCCCCTGATGGCTGACCAGAAAGTCTTTTTCTTTTTTTTTCGAATGGTTGGTTCCTATTATTGCTGTGTGGCAGTGACGAACCACAGAGACCGTCTCAGATCAGTAAAAGTAGACTTAAAATGTAGTTTCGCGAGGCAACATAGAAGATGAATCCCGCATACGGTGCGTATAATTATTGACGTTATATAAATACGAAACGAGGGTCGCTATGCTTTCGGCTACCTACTCTCGACTGCTTTTCAAGGTCACATAAGCACCTAACTACTCCATCTGAAATACATGCTTGATAATCAAAAGTAGGAAACTTCTAAGGATTTTTTGGCAGGTTAAAGAATAAGACAACCAAATATTCTCATAAAGATATTTTATTAAGTTCTACATATACATTCACACACAGAAAACAACCCTTTCCTTAGGTTTGTCTGGTGTGGTTTTAATAACATCCAGTTCAAATTTAAATCAACGTTGGAACCTTCTAATTCTTTGTATCCAGTATCTTTTACAGATACAAAGAAAGTATATTCTGAAATTGTAATACATTTCTATTTTTTCCCTGTAAAATATGTTTTATGGCTTTAACAGTTACTTCCCTTATTTCCCGCAAATCTTCTAGCCGAGAGCGTTTGGGGGGTTTAATTTTACCTGTTGTTTCGTAGGTGATACTATTGTTGCAACTCTTCACATCTTCGTCGGTGCGAAGTACTAGCTCTTCTACTATATGCTTTTGCAGAATTTGCGTGTAGATCTTAAGATTTACAACTTTTGCAACTGAGTATCCACTAAATGTAGTTATTCCGTTGGAGTCCGCCCCATTGGCTGAGTGGTCAGCTAGTCTGGCTGAGATGCAGTGGGCCCGAGTTCTACTCCCGGCCAGATCGGAGATTTGTCGCTAATGGACTGAGTGTTGTGTTGTCCTCATCATGATTTCATCATCGTCGAAACGCAAGTCGCCTGTTGTGGCGTCAACTGGAAAGTCTTGCAGCTCATCAGCCGAATTTCCTCGAGTGGGGATCTCGATCATCAATACCATCCGATGATTTCATTTCATTCCGTTGGTTTTCAGTTCTGCAAACGGCTTCTCTGTTTCTAAGTGTACGATGTCCAGACCGCCACATTCAGATACAATGTAACCACTTTCTTTAAGCTAATTGATGTGGGAACGGAGGTTTATAAGAAAATGTTCCATATAACCTATAAAATAGTAAACATTCTCGATTCGATTTCGGCCAGGTCTCTGACACATGACCAGTCTCCAGTGCTATTTACTGTAAATGCAAATATTTTATATTTCCCAGTCACAGCCAGATTTTCCCATACACTGTGTTCAAAGCAATTTGTAAACATTTCCTGCACATCTGCAAAAGCTTCTTCTTTTTCCAGTATCAGTTTTCCAATAGCGCCATATGAAATAAATTTTCACAGAGTTGAGTGGAGTAGTTTGTAAATACTGTTTTTCAGCGTTTATAGCACTTAAACAGCCTTTCACGGGGTGAAATATACGATCCATTCTATACCTAGCTGTAAGATTCTATTCTGGCATAAACTGGTAAGTATCCTTTCATTTGCTAAGCTACTAGTTCTATACGTAGGAATATAAGGAGAAAAATAACCTCGCTGATTTGACCTTTGTCCACTTACCTCGAGTTGTTTTATTACGAGTGTAATGCGATTTTTAAGAAACTCCTCGTTTGAATTTCGAGTGCTGTGGTATTCTCTCTCGAAACATACGAGCTGGAAATTTCTGGCTGCACGTAACAGAGGCTAGCAGTGCGTGTACATGCCAGCGGTGTAGCTGACTGATATGCAAAAGGCTGCAAAGCGATTCGTCAGTGCTGCTTCCGCATAATAACGAGCTCACGGCAGCTGAATCGCAAAACATAACATGCTCGTGCATCTATCAAACAGTGATACTGACATGGGTGTCCGCCTGCTCAGCTGAGTGGCTGACGCGTTTGCCTAATATGCAGCAGGCTCGGGTTCGATTCCCACCCGTTGTGGAGATTTTCTTCGTTCGTGGACTGTGTGTTGTGTTGTCCTCATCAGACTTTCATGAATACTGACACGCAAATCGCCCAATGTGACCTCACCTGAAATCAGACTTGTAACTCGGCGGCCGTACTTCCCCAGATGGGGCTTCCCGGCCATCACTGCCATACGATCAGTTCATTTCGCTGACATAGATGGTTCTCTACTCGTCATTTCCAAATCAGTATCTGACGTATTTATTTTAATAAAGGAGCATTCATTAATGCCGAGAGGAGGGAGTGGAAATCAGTCTGTCGTTGGATATTGCCATACAATCAAGATTATGTGTAACATGTTTATTATTATTATTGTTAACGGTTATGCACACACAAACCATACTTGGCAGAAATCGCCACATTCCCATTCCGAAATTAATACTGACTAAACGCGGTAAGTATTGGCTTTGGCAATTAGTGCGACTTACTTGGCAGTTGCGAGCGGGCGGAACGTCCTCTCGCGTTCGTTGCCTGCCAGATGCTGCAATACCGCGAAAAACGAGTTTCAACTGTGTCCCTTCCACAAACTGGACGTACATGCACTTTTTTTTTTTTTAGAAGAAGCGTCAGACATCGCAGAAATCCGAGTTCAGGAAACATCACAATATGACTGCAGCAGCACGAATTCTGATTGCTGTCTTCGTTCTCAGCAACTATTCGTCACTAAACAAAAAAGATGCCGCGGGGTGCCAATGCGAGTCCTATATGCAGGACGTCACTGGCTCCGTTTGGGTGGCGGTGGAGACTTGATACGGGCAAGACCCATTAGTGACTGCACCACCGCCAGCTGCTTTGAGAGCTCGCCTCACACTGCTGCTGCTATACCAGTTGCATATCCTAATTTCTCAGGGTTAGGCTAGCAAGTTGTTATAACATAATGCAAGATTTCTGTCGTCAACTTCGTTAAGGATTTACAATATTGATTACACCTTGTTACCACCAGAAGATTTCTCTCTCTCTCTCTCTCTCTCTCTCTCTCTCTCTCTCTCTCTCTCTCCTATCATGCTTAGAATTCCCGTAGAGTGTCGATCCTAACATTTATTTATGGCCCGTGGCCCGACATGCAGGTCTGATCGTGTTCGTATAGCAAATGCTTGCTTCAAAATAGGCCGTGTACCTGAACGTCATAGATATACGTTTCTTGAAGACTCATACGTCTAAAATATTAGTTGTAGGATTTTCATGGCCGCAAGCTCCCTAGGCGTTTAGTATACCTCTAACGATATGTTACTTGGGTTGCACTATGTCCTCAATACATTGCATTACGCTGGAGCTAAGTGAATTCGAATGTGTAGAACTTTATATATATATATATATATATATATATATATATATATATATATATATATATATATATATATACGAGGGCTGTTCAGAAAGTAAGCTCCGATTGATCGCGAAATGGAAACGACTATGATAATCCGATAAAGCTTTGCACAGATGTGTTGGGCAGTGTCTCTATTATGACCCTAGATAGCATCACGTCACTCCTCTCATTTCTGAGCTCACAGTGATCGCGTAAAGTTGGCTAGAGAATAGTGTCTCCCGCCAAGTACGAGGACCTGGTGAGAAATTTCGCCTGAAGCTATACAGCCAACATTACATAACTGTCGTGCAGTTTCTTCTACAAGGCAATATTCTCAGCCGCATTCTGAAGGGGCAATGAAGATGCTCCTGCATCGTTTTCAATTGGAAATGTTTGACTACCCACAATACAGCCCGTAATTGACTCCCCCTGCGTTTCATTTCTGCTCACATGAACCGCTGGCTATGAATACAACATTTTGGCACAGAAAACGAGCTGTAGGCCAGCGTAGAGAATTGGCGGAAAGCACTGGCGGCTGTCTTTTATGATGAGGGTATTGGAAAGTTGGTACAACGCTACGACAAATGTCTTAGTCAGAACGGCAACTACGTAGAGAAGTAGCTGGATGGTGTAGCTAACTGTTAAAAATAAAACATTTCTAATTTTCACTGTGGTTCCCATTTCGCGATCAATCGGAGCTTACTTTCTGATATATATATATATATATATATATATATATATATATATATATATATATATATATATATATATATTGTGTGTGTGTGCAATTCTGTAAAACTTGAGTGGTGGTTATATCTTAATGCTCATAAACAATGCATCGACTCTTTGGTTGTTAGTAAAACTATCTTTCTTTGTGCTGGAGGCAGTTCCCTTTTCGTGTTAAAGGCAGTCATGCAATTACGCCAAAGAGATTTACCTTAACGTCAGGCATGTAATTCTACCAATTCTTCTTTTACGCTTGCATTTTGGTCAATTCAACCACATTTCATGGCTGGTCACACTCAAAAAGGGCGACATGTCGACATGCTAATGTCATTTTTGGTGTATACCTAGAGTGAATATCTTAATCAAATATCCATAATTTAATCATCATCACAGAGCATAGACCTAAAGTGGAGATCAAATTGCCTAAGAGCAGTGAAGACCTACAGCTACTGACTGAGAGTGTTAGCCCATGATTTATAAATAATTCAGATTGTTTGGTTACTTTTGACTACAGGCTACGTTGTCACGTTGTCATTTGCTCTTATTCATGTACTGTTTGGGCGAAGATCTACACTTAATCTCAGGCAGCTAATTGCTTACGTTGCACACATTTTTTGCTGTAAAAATTGATGGACGTTACCCAGTAAGCAGATACACACATGCACGCACACGCACACAGACACAGACGCACATACACACACACCCATCCGCATAAAGTGCTCAGTTGTGTTGACTGGCACTCCTGTGTTTTGATGAATCCTATGAGTTTTCTTTACCAGTTTGCATATCTGGTGTCCTACCAGTTTACCAGCTCTACAGCCACTCTGAATAGTTTATAGATTTGACACCATTCGACTAACACTTGTAGACTATGTTATAGCGTCATTATCTTTATACTGATCAAGTAACTTACCGCAGTGTATGTACGAGCGGTGTATATATGTTGTATGTGTGTATACGTGGTGTGAATGGTACATGGGGGAAATAACTACATTTTTTGTCTTTATTTACATTTATAAATTTATTTACATATATACCGGTACATTTATTTACAATCATTGCGTTATAGCACAGTATTTTGTAAAAATCTGTCATCAATAAGCCTTTAAATTCACCCTATATTGCAACATTCCCAACAGTTGTGAAGACATACGTCGGGATACCATACGTAAACACAGCCTCTACGGACTCGATAGGTTCGAGTTTTACAGACATAGATAAGTATGTCCTGCTCACATATGGACGCCAGTGGCACAATGTAACTGTTATGCTTGAGCCGGCCGGGGTGGCCAAGCGGTTCTATGCGCTACAGTCCGGAACCGCGCGACCGTTACGGTCGCAGGTTCGAATCCTGCCTTGGGAATGGGTGTGTGTGATGTCCTTAGGTTAGTTAGGTTTAAGTAGTTCTAAGTTCTAGGGGACTGATGACCTCAGAAGTTAAGTCCCATAGTGCTCAGAGCCATTTGTTACGCTTGGTAACACATAGTACAACAGGTCTTAAAGTTTCACAGGAATTGATGTAACAAATTGCCGATTTTACCAATTTCCAGATTTGGCGCCACTCAGCTATCACTTTTTAGAGACTATGCTATGACGTCTTTATTTTTTAATAGTGTCGAGGTATCTTACTGCAACCTATGTCCAGTGCCTTTGCAGATTTGACGTCCTATCAATTTGCAATTTCTTGTACTAATTTGCCTGTTGTTGACCAAGTCCTACCAATTTCTGTATCTGGTGCCACTCGACTAACATTTTGCAGACTACGCCACTACGTGATTAGTTTTACGCTGTCAAAGTATCTTGACCCACAGTTTTCTTACGCTGCTTCTGCCTGCAGCGACTTATCCTCTCACTACAGAGCATAGGCCTCGCATGAAGAACAACTCCGCATCATTTATATATAAATAGGTACTTCTGGGCACTAAATTAAGTATGAACGTTAACATGACACTACCCAGATGTATGTCAGATGTGAGTCACCGACGTCACACCGATATGATGTATGTGTGTAGCATGTGTGACGTCGTCAGATCGTTCGGACACTTTTGAACAAAAATTATGATTTCTTACAAAAAATTCCGAGAACTGGGTAAAATGGTGAGAATATTGAGCGAAAGTAGTGTGGGCCCCTTCATCCTCGAAGTACAGATAATTGTGCACCCTCATGATCGACTTAAAGTCTCTTGGCAGGACTTGGGCGCCATTGGGAGACAGCATTACGACGTCGACGGGTGCGGGTGGGAGGGGAGGGGGGGGGGAAGCCGAGATGCGGTTAGAGGGTAGCCTTCACACGGCAATGACGCGACGATGTCGGGATCCCTAGAATGGCCTTGATGCAGTTAATCTAGTTCTCTCCTTGCGTCCTTACTTGTTTTAACACATGAGTACACCAGGGAATAACGTCCACGGTACTTGAGGGGAGCTGTTGAGAATCGAAACCGAAGGGGTAGACAGGTTGGAATATATCCAACAAATACTTGACCCTGAGGTAAAGAGGTTGGCACAACAGAGGAATTCATGGTGGTCCACATCAAATCAAGCAGAAGTCCGATTTAAAAAACTGAAAACTAAGTTAGGGATCTTAATGCGACTCTTCGCTGAACTGTAACGAAAGAAGGCGAAAGAGAACGCCAGTTTTTGCTGTTTTCATTGTCACACGATTACGGAAGCTATTGAATTTGTCCTGCCCTATAATTTCTGTTCTTCTTAATGATGTTTACGAGTGCCTCGAAGCAGGTACATTTAGTAAGAGGGGCGTACGTGCCGTATAAGTGTCAGTCGGTGCCCGCAGGTCGAAGGCGCTGAACCGGAGGGTGTGCATCAACGTGGGCGGCGTGAAGCACGAGGTGCTGTGGCGGACGCTGGAGCGCCTGCCGCACACGCGCCTCGGCCGCCTGCGCGACTGCAACACGCACGAGGCCATCTCCGAGCTCTGCGACGACTACTCGCTCGTCGACAACGAGTACTTCTTCGACCGCCACCCCAAGTCCTTCAGCTCCATCCTCAACTTCTACCGCACGGGGAAGCTGCACCTCGTCGACGAGATGTGCGTCCTGGCGTTCAGCGACGACCTCGAGTACTGGGGCGTCGACGAGCTGTACCTCGAGTCGTGCTGCCAGCACAAGTACCACCAGCGGAAGGAGCACGTGCACGAGGAGATGCGGAAGGAGGCCGAGTCGCTGCGGCAGCGCGAGGAGGAGGAGTTCGGTGAGGGCAAGTGCGCGCAGTACCAGAAGTTCCTGTGGGACCTGCTCGAGAAGCCCACCACGTCCATCGCCGCCAGGGTGAGTCGGGCAGCGCGCTGCCGCGCCTCCACGCCGCTCCACCACACCAGGGTTCTCACAATAAGTGGAGGTTCTCTTGGCTGCAACACTGTACAACACGCTCTCGCGTACACTTACATAATACAACAGATACACACATTTTCTGTGAGTATTTTCTGCTTCACACGACTCTATATTGCCATATAAGCCCTGTCTGCAAACACATTATTGCATCAATACGTCACTCAGCCGTTCTTTAGACGTACGGTGGTCTATAGGGCTCATATCCCCTTCTTTCATTTATTCATACCAAATCACTTCGCTAGTACATAAAACAAGATGAGTAGTTCACACGACCCAGCAGACGTTTATTAGATGAAACCAACTCTCGATAAGGGGAAAAAATTTTTCCAGTATTTATTCCTGCGAGGAATCGTATATCATGTGACACACGTATTATTCCTCAAGAAGGCTACAGGTGCTCTAGTTTCATAGATTTTTCATGTACGGTTATACGATCCCCTGAAAAATCATCATATCTTATTCTTTGCGGTCTTTATTTTTTTAATCATATTAGTCGAGTATTTTTAAGAGAGTTTTTTTTTCCAACAGGATCTCGTTTATCTCCATTACGATTTATTTTTGCCACCAAGTACCTGGTACCATTACCAGCTAAACCAAGTTCATAACGAAAGCGTGTACAACTGTTTTTGTTTCATTTGTCAGAAATTTCTACTAAATGTCATCGTCAATGACGTTCATTCTTCAGCTAACTGAAGTTAATTCGTCCACCATTACAAAAAAAGTGCCAATGTAACAAGGGACATAATTCCTTGATAACATTATAAATGAGAGAATAGATCGAAAAGTACTACTTGAATTTAATAAATACGAAGAAAATAAGTGGTACGTTAAACGGAAAAATATCCCATTCTAGTGTTAATTTAGGAGGGAAAGAAAAATACATATGTGACGGTTTTCATTTGTGAAGTTTGTTATTTCAGACATGAGCTCTATCATCCGTATATTTGGGGTGGATATAGACGATCCGGACCTTGAGCTAAAAGAAAACGCTCGTTTTGTTAGTTAAGCGTAGTATACTTAATTTTGTAATAGGTAATACAAGTGCGAAAATTAAACATATCCTATCCTCTATTCCAAATGCAAACGGAAACCTTCGAACATTACCTTATTTTCACATTAGAGATGAAGTCACATATAAGGAAAGTTATGTATAGCTATGAGGCTCCATATTATTACAAGTAAAGGGAGCGTATTTGCTACTGTCTTTGCCTATCAAAATTAAAATTAAACGTATTCGTGTTGTTAACTTCGCATAACACTCAAATTAAGTAAAATAGCCATGTTAGAAAACACGGAGCAACATGTGTAGCGTTACGTCGTCATATCGTCGGAACTATCCATTCTAAAATCAAAATGCCACCCTGGTGATAAGTTCCAATGAAGTGTACTTTACCTGACGGTATAGCTGAAAGTACAGATGTTAGGGGAAAGTTTGGTGTTCAGAAAAAAATTGTGCATTCACATCGAAACAGTTATACCAATAACTACTGAAACTGAGAACAAGATATCAAGCTATAAACCAAAAACGATATGGATATTAATGAAATAATCTGATGCAACGAGAAACGTTCCTCAACATTAGGAAATCTTGAAAAAACGAGCAACTAAATAAAAGATACTTTAATAAAAACTGTTGCTACAACATGATGGCATTTATAGGTTTTTACTCTATCAAGCTGCACTTGTGCTGGGTGTATAAAGAAGATAACATAAAGAAATTCTTGTAAAGACGTTTTATGTGCTTCATAAAGTAATACGCTGGTGACGGGAAGGTAAAACTGTGCGCAGTAGTTTCAGTGCAACTCGGAAATGCGGTTCGCACAGAATGCTGACACACTACAGCAGTAAGGACACCAGTAGCTGCCTGTCGAATTTCCTGGTATATCCATAAATTGTGGTCTACCTATTTGTGGCGGGAATGGAGAACACCAAGGAGACACGGGCTGTAGCAAGCCTGCTGTTATAGTCTACATGTCACTGACAATCATGGGCGATCTTAACTGTTTCGAGTTGCGAGCATTCACAACAGTCACCACTAAATGAGGAAAACTCAAATCCTTCAATCGTTCCTTACGTTCCAAACGCTCCCGAGGCGTATTTCCGCCACACAAAGATGGCCTAGATTTTGCAACGTATCTGCTGTGCATTAAGTCTTCTCTCTACGACAAATTCCGCTTCTTTCCTTGCCTACCGATTAGCAGATGTGCAGCTAGGGAAGTGGTTAAGACTTTGGACTCGTATTCGAGAGAAATAGTTTCCACCTACCTGTATGACCCTGATCTAGATTTTCAGTAGATTCGCATAGTTAGTACAGACGAATCCTGCATCTTCTGTTTCGCCAAATTAATATTCTCTCCCAACAGAGCTTTAATTCGGTCTGTCGTTAAAAAGACGTTGATAGGATATTACACGTGCATCATAATACCAAACAAAATCAACAGTTAGACAGGGAAAAGAGCGATGTCGATTGTTCATTGTTATCCGCACAGCCAGTATGGAAAAAGCCGAAACGGCTGCGAAATTCAGTACTCAGTTCCTTCGTATGTTTTCTGTTAACATGTAGCACTGAGTTCTCCTTGCAGGTTCAAATAGCCTTGTGATTGTGCTGCTCACGTTAGGTATTAGCTGCGGACATAATTTTGCGTCTTATACGAAAAATCAGAAAAGAATAGATAGTACGATGAAAACTAATCGCAACAGCTATGTTAGGGGCCATAATTGTCGTCCACAGAGCAACTGGCAACAGCGAGTACAGCAACAGAGGCGGTCAGGTATGTTCTCTGGTTGGTTGTTGTTATCGTAGTAGTAACTTTTGTTATTCTGATCCGCCTAGAGACTGTAATCTTTCCACTTAATCTCCGCTGAAAATTCATGCATCGGCCATTTGTTGTGATATTTGTTCATTTGGCAATGCAATTATACCTAGGATCAGAATGAATTATTTGCGATAATATTCCTCAGAGAAACCCTGAGTTTGGTAGTCACAATAAGTTGCACTTTCTTAAAAGTTGATTGCGAGCGCACTATAATTACAACACTTTACTAGCATAAAATACTTTTTTTCAGTCTGTCGCCGTGCATGTCAGCTCGTTACTCATAGTTTCCAAGGAGTGACGACATTCACTAACCGACCGTCCGATGTGGCGCAATGCTTAAGCCTAATTTTCGGGGAACTGGATAAATGTCCCCACTTCACCTCCGGATTTAGGTTTTACATGCTTTTCCTAAATCTCTTACGTAGAATATCATGATATTACCTAACCCATCCTAGTCCAATACGACAAGGCGTTCCGTCTCTAATATCCTCCTCCTGGACGAAACAGCAAATTTTGAAAAAACAGACATAATGTCTTATGGGACAACAGCAATCAGTGATTTTATAATGTTACTTAAAATCCGTCTTGATTGCAAAAAAATTTTTATTATTCATATGACCGGTTTCGGTTCATTCAGAACCATCTTCAGATCTGAAGATGGTTCTGAATGAACCGAAACCGGTCATATGAATAATAAAAATTTTTTTGCAATCAAGACGGATTTTAAGTAACATTAGAAACAGCAAATGTTAAATTTCTTTCCTTGCCATTGATGGTGATTGAAAGATTACTTGGCCAAAACGGCCGGCTGGAGTGGCCGAGCGGTTCTAGTGCTACAGTCTGGAACCGCGCGACCGCGACTGTCGCAGGTTCGAATCCTGCCTCGGGCATGGATGTGTGTGATGTCCTTAGGTTAGTTAGGTTTAATTAGTTCTAAGTTCTAGGGGACTGATGACCTCAGCAGTTATGTCCCATAGTGCTCAGAGCCATTTTTTTGGCCAAAACGAGCATCGTAACAAGTTTGTTTATAATTAAAAGGGAAAACCATAATAGCTCAGCGGCTATGGTCGAAAAATTCACAGTTCATTGAACTTTCAGCTTTTCTATGGCCAACATACTCTGAGGTGACAAAAGTCATGGGATACCTCGTAATATCGTGTGGGATACATGAAAGGGAAGCATTGGTTGGGAAGGGAGTGAGACAGGGTTGTAGCCTCTCCCCGATGTTATTCAATCTGTATATTGAGCAAGCAGTGAAGGAAACAAAAGAAAAATTCCTAGTAGGAATTAAAATCCATGGAGAAGAAATTAAAACTTTGAAGTTCGCCGATGACATTGTAATTCTGTCAGAGGCAGCAAAGGGCTTGGAAGAGCAGTTGAACGGAATGGATAGTGTCTTGAAGCGAGGATATAAGATGAACATCAACAAAAGCAAAACGAGGATAATGGAATGTAGTCGAATTAAGTCGGGTGATGCTGAGGGTATTAGATTAGGAAATGAGACACTTAAAGTAGTAGATGAGTTTTGCTATTTGTGGAGCAAAATAACTGATGATGGTCGAAGTAGAGAGGATATAAAATGTAGACTGGCAATGGCAAGGAAAGCGTTTCTGAAGAAGAGAAATTTGTTAACATCGAGTATAGAGTTAAGTGACAGGAAGTCGTTTCTGAAAGTATTTGTATGGAGTGTAGCCATGTATGGAAGTGAAACATGGACGATAATTAGTTTACTCAAGAGGAGAAGCTTTCGAAATGTGGTGCTACAGAAGAATGCTGAAGATTAGATGGGTAGATCACATAACTAATGAGGAGGTATTGAATAGAATTGGGGAGAAGAGAAGTACGTGGCACAACTTGACTAGAAGAAGGGATCGGTTGGTAGGACATGTTCTGAGGCATCAAGGGATCACCAATTTAGTATTGGAGGGCAGCGTGGAGGGTAAAAATCGTAGAGGGAGACCAAGAGATGAATACACCAAGCAGATTCAGAAGGATGTAGGTTGCAGTAGGTACTGGGAGATGAAGAAGCTTGCACAGGATAGAGTAGCATGGAGAGCTGCATTAAACCAGTCTCAGGACTGAAGACCACAGCAACAACAACGCTTTTGTCAGGCGTAGTGGAGCAACTCTAAGTGCCATGCACTCAACAAGTCCTTGGAAGTCCCTTGCAGAAATACTGATCGTCGCTGCCTCTATAGCCGTCCGAAATTGCGAAAGTATTGCCGGTGCACGATTTTGTGCTCGAACTGACCTCTTGAGTATATCCTACAAATGTTCTATGTGATTCGTGTCGGGCGATCTCGGTGGCCAAACCAGACGTTCGACTTGTCCAGAATGTTCTTAAAACCAGTCACGTACAATAGTGTTCCTGCGACATGGCGCATTGTCATGGATAGTAGACCATCGTTGTTAGGGAACATGACGTCCATAAATGAAAATGGGCTCCAAGTAGCCGAATATCCAGAGGACCTTGTCCATTTCTTGTAAACACAGCCCACATGATTATGGAACCATCAGCAGCTTGCACAGTGCTTTGTTGACAAAATGGGGACCGCGGCTACGTGGGGCCTGCGCCACTCTTGAAATCTTCCATCAGACCTTATCAACTGAAATTGGGACTCATCTGATCAGGCCACTGTTTTCCAGTCGTCTAGGGCCCAACCGACATGGTCACGAGCGCAGGAGATGCGCTGCAGGCGATGTTCTGCTGTTACCACAGCCACTGTCTGCTGCCTTCGCTATACTGTCCTAAGGGATACGTTCGCCGTACGTGCCACACTGATTTCTGCGATTATTTCACGCAATGTTGCTTGTCTGTTAGCAATGACAACTCTACGCAAACGCCTCTACTCTTGGTCGTCAAGTGAGCGCCGTTGGCCACTGCGTTGTCCATGGTGAGGCGTAACGCCTGAAATCGGACATTCTCGGCACTCTCTTGACACTGTCAATCTCGGGATTTTGAATTCCCTAACGATTTCCGAAGAGAAATGTCCTATGGGTCTAGCTCCAACTACCATTCCGCGTTCTAAGTCTGTTAATTCTTGTCGTGCAGCCACAATGTCGGACATCTTTTCGCATGAATCACCTGAGCACAAATGACAGTTCCGCTAACGCACTGCCCTTTTGTACCTTGTGTACGTGGCACTGCCGCCATCTGTATATGAACACATCCCTATCCCATGAGTTTTGTCACTTCAGTGTATCCGAAACGTTCCACACGATTCTCAGCGTGAATCTAGACAGCAGAATTTTGAAACTTCTGAAAAATTGAAGATGTCCATCTGACATTTACAAAACAAGTTCCAAAAACACGTCTTCTTGCAAAAATGAACAAGCGGCTTTGTTCATTTGCTTCGTTAACGCCCTGGCGGCGCCCAGTACAGGGGCTGCTGCGGCGAAGCCAGAAAACAGCTGCCTAGCGACGCGTCGACGCTAACCGCTGCGAGCGTAATCCTCGCCCATCCAATTAGAACAGTAGCCGCGCAATTCAGCGGCGGCGCCGGAGCGGCGGCAGAACTCGTTTAATGCGCTCCGCACAAGCCGCTGCCGGATTACTCTTCGTCCTCGGGCGAACTGACGAGTTACGTGCTGTCAGGCTGCCGAAAGATATGTGAGCGATCGTATACACACTGCCTACAACTTCCATTTTCGCCTCACTGTGCTCCAGTTTCCTTTCCTGCTCTCACGCTTCCCTCTACTTTTTTCTGAACGGCTGTGCACTTTCTTGTGTTTTCCCTCAATGTCTCTTAGAGGGATTCACATAGAACGAGCGAAGTAGTGGAAATGCCATAGAAAGCTACTTCACTCTCATCATCAGGTTATGCGCATTTTAAGTGAATAAGGGTGTACCGTAAGACAAACACTTATTTCTCTGCGTATGCTTCAGGTCACTGCCCCTTCTCCACTATTTCTCCGGAGAACATGTTTCATTCCTTCAGTAAAATTCTGGAAGGTCTGGAAAATACCCGTCTACGATTTCCAGAGCCTCTTCATTTGATTCAAAAAGTTTCCAGTCGCAAATTTCTTTTGATGTGGGTATAAGTTGAATTTAAATGTGCCGCACCTGTTGAAAATGATAAATCTTCCACATTTTCCACTTCAAATAACTTAGCTTTTCTGTTTTCAGAGGCCGTTTACATGCCAGTGACTAATGATTAAAAATATTTGACTAATGGTTAAAACATTTTTTCGTGAAATCCATCCTTTTATACAATTGTTCCTCCATTAGAATTGTTCAGACGACGTGCATGATATCCTTCTGTAAGAAGACCAGCACGAAGAAACCTCTCTGCATCGCAAATCATTGCTTGTAATCATTACAGAAAAAGAAAAAGACTTTCCTGTTTTTTACAGTGTCACATTGTGTCGATTGTTGTTCTTTTTCTTGCTTCTGATGGTGGGGTAGGTCCGATGCAGAGTAAGCTATCGGGGCACAAAACCAGTTAGTCCCATTAAAACGATTCGAACTCGTTCAAGAGATTTGAGACCCTTATCTTGCCCTAATCTTTCTCATTCTCAATCCATCTCAGGTTGTTCTTACTAGTACCATTTCAAAACAAGGTGTTGGTTAAATCTATGGCTCTATGGTAATGTTTTAAAGTACATTTGTATATTTCATTTGCATAGTGGGAAATTGAAAACTAGAAGATGAGCAAGGTAAGATGATTTCATATCACTCCCTTTACTTTGGAAATCATAAAGAAAATTTTTAAATACGTAAAATAAGAAAAGGCCAAAGGAACACGTATTAGCCGGATGTAACTGAATCACATTCATCTTGCTGATGTAATTCCAATGATTGCCACTACTGCAGCTAAACTTCAGCAATTAATGGTACAACTCAGTAGGACAAGTCGAAAGTAGACCTCAAAATAATTTATAGAAAGAGTCATCGAAGAGCAAAATTGAACAGACAGAAAAGTACAAATGCCTTGGAGTGCTATTGATAGCGCAAATAGGATCTTAAAAACCAAGTTTACGTTCTGATGGAGACTGAAAGTTTGCAGTTATTTTTTTACGTACTTTATCAGTCAAAAAAATGTTGAGACTGTATTAATAAAAAGCAGAGAAACGTTAATATAGTGTTTAAATGTTTGAGGTACTTTACAGTCTCCCTCCAGTTGATTTGATGCAATCATGTGTGAAACTGTCATAAAAGTCCATTTTCGGGATATAGGTCAACGCGCGTTTTACAATGGTTTGAACGTCGGTTCTGTCATCAAAGCGTTGTTCTTTCATGTGAATTCCAGCACTTTGTCGTTTTCTGGTAGGTTCGCGCTGATAAAACCAAGTCTCGTTGCCTGTGATGCATTTTTTCCAAAAAGGAACTGTCTGCGTATTTATCAAGTCGCAGAAGGCTGGTTTTTTTTTCCAGAAGTCAAGGTGTATGGGATAACCTTTGCGCACACTTATCTCTTCTTTAAATAGTTGTGGAGAATGTCTTGAACTCTTGTTTTTTAGATATTGCTCCGTTGCCGTCTCTGACACACCAACCTTGACACACTACTCCACTACTTGACAGTACTCACATGTGGCCGGTCGACAGCACATCTGTTGTTTAAATTGTTGGTTCAAGCTGCCACCGTAGTTACTGAGCTGACGTCGTTGATATGCTAGGTATAAAATGAGTCACGGAACTTTTCATATGGATGGTAGTAAATGCGAAAGCCATTTAAAAACTGAAGATAAGCAGAGAGCAGAGAAGAAACGCATGTTATTAATACGTAGGACAGACAGGAAAACAAATAAATAGATGAGGTAGCTGACTGGAGTGGATGACGTAATTGTGATTGTAATGAAAGTGAAATGGAAGTGGGAGTATGTAGCCTGGCGAATGGAAGCGTATAACAGCCAAGAAAGTACTTTTGGTGGATTCCCGGAGATTATAAATAATAAGACGGTGACCTAATTAGAGGTGAGTAGATGACAGCAAATAATTACAGGAATAGTATGGATGCAGGCTACTGGAGACCGTAAAGCATTACCGAATTCACTTGGTGATAAACCATGTAAAACTCATATTCCATTATAGCGCGGTATTCGAAGAAAACAAAGGTTAGAGTTTAACGTCCAGTCGACAACGAGGCAATTAGAGCTGAAGCACGGATTAGGGAAGAAGGATGGTGATGGGAAACGGTCGTACCCTTTTCAGAGGAACTACCCCGGCATTTATTGACTTAGGGAAATCACATAAAACCTAAATATGGATGGCCAGACGGGGATTTGAACAGTCAATCTGCAGAATGCGAGTGCAGTGTGCACCACCTCGCTAGGTGAAGTTATGAGTAGGTTTGTAATACTGTGTCTCTCTTCCCCAGCTGTGCGAAACTGAGTAGCTCGACTGTGTAAACCAATAATAGGGCGAAATATCTAAGAAACAGTGTTTGGATAAGGGCCTACAAGATGTTAACTATTAACACACTCTCAGGTCTAGCGCCTGAATATTACGGATACTAAATCTGCTTTCTTTTGAGCGAACATATTCAAAATTCTATAGACACCTTATGAAAGGAAATTCATTTTCTCCATATCCGACGTGTAATTGCAATACCATCTGAAATACCCCGTTCGTTTGACGGTATTCTATTTTATTTAAGCAGTACATAAATCTTCTGCACAGCAACAACATTCGAGTAACTTGTTTAGCAGCACTATTACATCGCTGGACACGATCAACATAGAACAAACGCCTGCTCAGTAGAGACAAATCTGATTTCGGGTCCTGGTACAGCACACAGTTTTAACGTGACACAAATGCTCATTCTTGTTCATGAAAACTAAAAATTTTCGCCGGAAGTATAGGCCTACTTATAATTTTATGTGGCGCCGATGATAATTGGAGACCGTCATATTCGGTGGATAAAGGATTGTTCCATACTTCCACATATAATACAGGCTTCAACGAATAGCACCAATACTGCTCCTGGATGTTTCCATATCTCATCCGCACACTCTCCACTGAGTAAACTTTCGGAAATCAGCGAAGACTCTGGCCTGTGCCTGATTCACCTGATTCATTTCACTGTTTCCCTGCCTCTCTGAGTAATTCCAAACAGGCATCTCCCGTACCTTTCTTGAGTACTCTCGTAAGTAAAAATTGGTTATACAAAGTGACAGTGAGCCACCAGTTCAGAAAAGTTGAATGATGTGTTTCGCAAACTATTTATTTGCTCTTCTGTTTATTTATTCTGTTGCCCATCTAGTCTTTGTCTCAGCTACTTAAAACTTCATTGTTGATTCGTGCTACCTTTAGTATTCATTACAAATTTCAAACCGATTACAAGTTAAGAACGCTGTACAAGTGCAGGATAAAAGGGGAAAGAATATAGCTGCTTGGTTTACGGATAACATAGCTGTGATAGCTCCATATGAAATAAATATGCTAACATGGGAACCTCCCCATCGCACCCCCCTCAGATTTAGTTGTAAGTTGACACAGTGGACAGGCTTTGAAAAACTGAACACAGATCAATCGAGAAAACAGGAAGAAACTGTGTGGAACTATGAAAAAAATAATCAAAATATACGAACTGAATAGTCTATGCGCAAGATAAGCAACATCAAGGATAGTGTGAGCTCAGGAGCGCCGTGGTCCTGTGATTCACGTGAGCAGCTGCGGAACGAGAGGTCCTTGGTTCAAGTCTTCCCTCGATTGAAAAGTTTACTTCCTTTATTTTCGCAAAGTTATGATCTGCCGGTTCGTTCATTGACATCTCTGTTCACTGTAATTAGTTTAGTGTCTGTGTTTTGCGACCGCACCGCAAAACCGTGCGATTAGTAGACGTGCTTCTCCAATGGGAACCGAAAACATTTGATCGCAAGGTCATAGGTCAACCGCTTCCTCCACAGGAAAACACGTCTGATATTTTCTATACGACACTGGTGACGGCATGTGCGTCACATGAAGGAATATGTTGTCGACCCACCTAACTGCCGGCCGGAGTGGCCGTGCGGTTCTGGGCGCTAAAGTCTGGAACCAAGCGACCACTACGGTCGCAGGTTCGAATCCTGCCTCGGGCATGGATGTGTGTGATGTCCTTAGGTTAGTAAGGTTTAATTAGTTCTAGGCGACTGATGACCTCAGAAGTTAAGTCGCATAGTGCTCAGAGCCATTTGAACCCACCTAACTTGTACACTTGGCGAATGGGTAAAAAGATTCTTCTACCTTGCCCGATTTAGGTTTTCTTGTAGATGTGATAATCACTCCCAAAAAAGTGATGAAAACATAAGAGTTTGTCACATAAACTGCAACAAATGAATGCAACAGTTTCACAGTCGCACAGTTTTCCCTGTGCTCTGTCAAAACATATGTTTTTAACGTTTTCAAATTTTTCCGTGTGAAGACCGTCAAATCCTGCATATGTCCAAGCAAATCTGAACATGTCCTGGAATTTTGGAGAGCGAAGTTGATTATGTGTGAGTGCCTGACACACGATTACATAAACAATACTGTTCTGTGTACCTGTGCAGCTTCGCAAAATCATAGAATCTTTTCACAAAGTATTTCACTTGCCGAATACCAAATACATCTAACGGTTGCACAAGAGGTGTACAACCTGGAGGAATGGTAATCACTTCTACTCCCACACTAAACTTGTACAATGCCTGATCCTTGTGTCCTGCAAGGAGTAAGGCAAAGTTTTTGCCCGCGTAAGGAGCAATAACACGTTCATTAAAGTCTTTCACTAGTCTTTTCTCCATTTTTCCTGACGCACTGCAATTCACAATGACATTCGGCGTTTGCGCAAGTACCTTATTCACCTGTTGCTGAACTTGCGGTCCAAATACACCATTTTTTCCTGCAAACGTAAATAAAATGTAGGTAAAAGAAATCCTGCTTCGTTCAGAGCATATTGTATGGTATAACTATGTGAAGTGGCATGCAGCTGGTCTACAGTACATTCCGTGTCGCCTACTCCAACTAACGATAACGTGAGGGTCGATTTCATTTCATAGGTAAAACCGGACTGGTCTGTGTTGAATATATATGCGTCTTCATACTGTTGGAATCTGACGTTAGTTTCTGTAACAAACGTCTTGGAACACTCTAAAAGTTCTTCCAGTTTATTCGCGTAGTTCTTGCTTACATATTTCGTAATCTTCCTGCTCGTTAGGAGATAAGACAGCTGAAGCAAGAAGCAAAGATGGCATAAGGAATTGGATCAGCAAAATCAATGTTGATGATTAAAAGAAAAATGATTTGTTCAAACAACATGAATACTGACTCGAAGTAAACGGCGGTTGAGAGCCGCAATTGGAGCGGAATCCTATATGACTGTGAAACACAGACAACAGGGGGGAAAATGAAATCTCTTGAAGCATTTGAGGTATGGGCTAGTGACATCTGTTCAAGATAAAGAGGACGGATGAAACCATCAACCAGGAAATGCTGCAAAGGATTGGCAAAGAAAGGTTATTTAATAAAACAGCAGTACGAAGAAAATATAAGATGATTCACCACAAAATACGATACAACCATTTTCTTGTAGATGTTGTAGAAGGAAGATTACAAGAGAAGATAGCCCGAAGAATACGGTGACTGGCATATTTAAAACAAACTATACATACTGCGGGAGACTCTAATTATGCAGAAATGAAGAAATTAGCATCCAGTAGATCCATCTGGAGAGCTGCCACCCAGTCGAAAGACTGAGATGGAAAAGCTGAGTCGTATTGTAATACAGTACAAAAACTGTCTCTCTGGTAACGTTGCGCCGGCACGTGGCTGGTAACGCAGCCTGGACATGTTCGTTACTCTAGGTGGCGGCAAGAGTGTCAGCATCCTGGTATCGATCCCTGTTAAGGCTGTCGCTGCTCTATTAGAAAAGGCTGCCAAGCCAGCATAAAGGCAAGAATCACTAGGCCACGTAGAACATTCGTAAGATCGCATCGTTTTACTATAAACACACGAAATTTCGGATCCGACAGCGAAAATCTGAAACAACAGTTAATCAAAATCGCGCTATTAACTGTCGTATACTTCTCCCAAACAGCAGTGAGTGCTCTTTCACCTGGTCGATAAGGAACCTTTTCATAGACATTATCGACAGCTGCATTGCAGCAAAAAAAATTTCGACTATTACTGTTATGTTTTGCCGCGCGGGATTAGCCGTGCAGTCTAGGGCGCTGCAGTCATGGACTGTGCGGCTGGTCCCGGCGGAGCTTCGAGTCCTCCCTCGGGCATGGGTGTGTGTGTTTGTCCTTAGGATAATTTAGGTTAAATAGTGTGTAAGCTTAGGGACTGATGACCTTAGCAGTTAAGTCCCATAAGATATCACACATTTTTCTTTTTGTTATGTTTTAACCAGAATCCTCCCCGTAACAAAAATGTAAGTTTGTGTAGTTCCTCCTGCTAAATAGATCTTTCTATTGTAGTCAATCGCTACTATTTACGAGACTTGCAGTTCTAACTAGGTACTTCAGTCGTATTTTATTCTCGAAATGGTTCAAATGGCTCTGAGCACTATGGGACTTAACATCTATGGTCATCAGTCCCCTAGAACTTAGAACTACGTAAACCTAACTAACCTAAGGACATCACAAAACATATTCTCGAAAGTTCATTACTCTTGAGCACTCCGTTTTTTTCGGTTTTCGAGAAGTATTTCGAAACGCTTGGGTAGCAGAAATATCACGGATTGTAGAAGGAAGGTAAAAGAAATTGTCCATGACTTTATCGAAGAAACCTAGCTTGCATTTCTCTTAAGTGATTTAGGGGAGCCGAAGGGGTCATAACGCTAAATATCCAGAAGTGGATTGAAATATCGCTTCCCCACAATACGATTCTTCAGGACAGGTTCCTCATGTGTTTCGTGCTTTATCAACACCCAAAGATCCTGAAAAGATACGACCATTCTCCGATATTCAGTGATTGACAAGTTATTGCTGCTTGTAAATACGAACTTGCCTTGTTTTGCGTGACGCGTTATGTTAGTCAGTTAACTGTCAATAAATCCGCTCACCCAGCTTCTTGACTTGCCTAGTTTTTGGGAAGCATTGGTATTCCGTAGGAAAATACTCCTTAAATTGCTCAAATGATTCTTACATGTTGACTCTGTAAGGTTCTGATACCGTACAGAATTTATCATAAATCCGTCAAATGAGGGTTTTTTTATGCAGAATACTTCGGCGTGCTAGGATCTGTGCAACAGTAGCCTCTCTGGATGGTCAGCTTTGTAAAATACTGCAACCACGAAGCACAGCTTTAACGTAAACATAACAGAAAGCTTTATCCAGTTAGTTACCGTAACACTTGTCGTAGTCTGCTCACATATATCTAGGTGTGAGGTATAACTTCCAGCCAGTTGTACGTAATTTCAAAGGCACATATCTCTATCTACAACCAAAAAGATGCGGGAACTTATGTATAGGGATTCCAGCATCCTTGTACCTGACGATATTCGTTTTCATGTCGAAGGTATTTAAATTGGAAAACAATTAATACAGCTGACAACATAACATTAATAAGTATGAATAAATTATCTTGATGAAGCTTGCCGGGGGTGTAGAGGAGACAAAATAATGCGACACGTATTTCTTTGTTTGTGACCAATTTCATTTTTAATGGATAAAACACACACTGAAAGGTAATTTGGCGTATTAAATTTGGAGGGAATATCTTCGAAATGATGATATAAAAAATATTTCTCATATAAAAGTTGATAAGTAATTAACGTTCCTGAAAACTGTATACTCTAATTTTGTAACAATATGGAATTTTGAAAAATACCACACCACCATTAATTAATTCGGGAAAATAAAAACTTTTGTTACAGTGTAAATTATAGAAGCTTTCAAGCTTTTTACATCCACATATATAGAAGGTGGTTTCTGAAATAGCATTTTTTTAAAATAACCTGTACACAGTATGTTGTCAGAGTATTTTCAACATGTCTAATTAAAATCTCTGTGTATGTTCCCTTGTGAGTCGATGAAGAACTACAAAGTAGGGAATGAATATTCTTCTGCCAAGCAGGTTCTTCACTGGATTTCAAGAGATAAACCCAGAGGACTGGTTCCGTGGTAAGGCACTGGACTCGCATTTGGGAGGTCTGTGATTAAAATCTCCTGTTTGACTATTCGTTTTTGGGCTTGACTTGGTTTCCCTAAATCTCTGAAGTGAAATACCGCGATGGGCCCAATGAAAAGGACAAATTTGACTTCCTTCTCTACCCATATGAAAAATGACGCTATGCGTCATCTCTGAAAACATCGTGCTCCCCGGCATCTGAAATCTGCACCGGCACATAGCCCACTCCTCTCGAATAGCACCCAGGGGAGGGGGCAGGGAGGGGGGGAGTATAACTTCCTCATATGACAAACAGATCACCGTCGATAGTGCCATGTGCCCTCATTCCATCGGACGCTCTAGAGAGGTTTACAATTTATTTGGGACATTGGAGCAAAGTCTGATAACCTTTCCTCCCGTTGCGGGTTGCTAGTGGTGAAAGTTTCTTCCACCACCGGGAATCACACATACAGCCAAGAGCCATGTGCCATCTCACCAGCGTGAATTAGAAATATCGATTACGAAGCCTCTATGCAGCAGTGAACGTCAGATGGTTTATGATGAAGTGATGATGACGTAAAGTGAAGCGTTGACGCTCATGTTTCATCGAAATGGACATGATAACCCCCTTTTAAACTCAGTCACCCTGCAAATGAGAGGGACTCCTCATAACAGCACAAATAACTCTCCACGCTCTAGCTCATTCAGTTTCTAATACACTGCCACGGTGTAATTGGCTGACAGTGGACGATGTGCTGCACACTACGCACTTTTCTGCCGCCTACACCTGAAAATGACCGCACTACCGACTGGCATACGACGGACAACGACATGTGCTCCTGTGATCTTTAGAATGCCTCTCGATATGCAGCATTCGCGAAATGTAGCGTACACCACAAAATTAAAATGTTTCTTCTACGTGCGCTTCGAAAACTCACAGCTAATGAAACAGCTCGAGATGGAAAATCTGACACTTTCTCACAGACCAATAGCCTACCACAAAGAATCGGGATGGGAATACCTATAAACACGTTTCACATAGTGTTCATTGTGGACTTGTAAGAGATGTGTATAGATGCTGTGTGGACAAGACTAGTAAAAAGTGGGAAATAAGACCACAGGACACAGATTTGTCAAAACGTGTAGTTTTGTCAATAGAGAAAAAAAACTTCTAGTATGGGACACCTTACAGGTTTTAATTTCGACGGGAAATTACGGATTTTTTTAATTCACCGGAACAAGTCGGCACCGGAGATTTAAAACAGAACATATGTATCAAATTGCAAAGTAAGTGCGACTTTCCGCTGCGCCGGCACCAGTGGAAGTGACGATGGGCGGACGACACGATGCGACGGGCGCGAGCGACTGGCGAAGCACTGCGTAACTAGCAAACCATGTCAGTTAATGAAGTATTTCAGTGAGAAAATTTAAGTTTCCAGAAACTTCGCGCTGAGCTTTTCTAAAACCTAGGAATACAAGTGTATACCCAAAACTTCCGCTTTACCAAACAGCTACAGTGCATCTCTTTTACCGTTGTGGCTGGCAGCAATTGATAACATGATGTCATAGCCACGGAGACTAACGACGTGTGACGGTATGTGCCGAGCAGAACTAGACAGCAAAGTGACGCTGCTACGACGACAGACTGTATCACCTGTTGTTTGTATTAAATCTTAAAAACCAGAATTTATAAATAGTATTTTTAATGATTCCTCACTGTAAGCTTTTTGAAAGGTTTTCGAAAATCAAATAATGATTTTTATGCCTGGGGAGGGAGGGAGTAAAGAGGTGCGTTCCAGCACATAAATTTTACAATTTTGTAGAAATTTTTGACCTACATAGTAAAAAAATAAAATAACTAGAAAAACGACGTCAGTAAACAACAGAAGTAAGAATGTGCTGACAATTCATTTTCCACTAATTCAAGGAAAAATAGTTTTCTTAACTACACTGGGGCAAGGATGAAATCTGTTCCACTAAGTAGGATTTTAATCGAAAGGAACATGAACAGCTAAGGGAACAACAAATAATGTAATCATAAGCAGATAATTCGGTCTCAAGGCATTCTACAACGGTTGCTCCAATTGCTGAATAACACGTGTCTGTCGAGGACTTGCACTGGAAATAAAAGCTTGCTTGACACATGTATTTTGCCAGAGCTAGGAAGTCCAGTCCACTACTTGTTCTACGAGTTCACGTTCATGTACACGTCTGTCTTCTTTTGCCTTTGTGCTCTCTGGGGAGTGGGGACAATTTGTGCAACAGATGGCGTTCTTCCCGCACCAGCAGATAAGATAGGGGCTAATCGCTTGTGTCGCCACTCGACTGGCTCATTTAGCATGACCGTTATCAGTCGCTTCTCTCGATACGTTAGCCGGTTCCGTTTGGGAGAGGGCGAAATGTGGTGTACCAGCGTTCCGATTACAGCAGTGCCCATTAGAAAAGGTGTTATTAGAAGTAGTTCTGTATTCTCGAAGCACAAAACCCATACATTATTCTCTTCCTTCAGTTGAGGGCACATTTCAGCGGTCTTTCTGCTTGAGTCTGTTCAGAAGAGCAACAACACTATAGCGTAACATTCAGTCTTAGTAACATGTCAGTACTCGCTGTTCATCTAACTATTCTGCTCTGGGAGAGAATTGAAAAGCATACTTACCGGTTACGTCACACACGTTTTGATCGAGTTTAAACAGGACACATTTGCTAGGTTTTTTGTACTACTTGTTACTAATAGACACAATACATTGATTACCGATGCATATGTAATTGTTACAGTCCCATTGTTACTCGTTATTACGGTGCCATTGTTAGAAATCACATGGTGACTCTCTCTGTTACAAATACTTACTAATCAACAAAGGACTTCAGTAAATATTAGCACTCCAGCAGAATTTACTATATGTTATTAAGTAATTTCTACTTCAGTCATTATTGCAAATGTCTTACCAAACGATTTTCCTTGCTATTTCTAACAGCTAGTTCCACACCTGCAAAATTTATTGTTTCGTATAAGATCCTGATCCTTCCGGACGGCCCATCATTTTTAAAAGCGCCGCACGGATGAGAAGCCTGTAGTGGCGGTGCTCGAAAACTGAGCAGAAGGTAGATACATGCACCACTGCGTTGCAGTCTTGTCTTACATAAATCAGATTTAAGACCTAGATCTCGACCATGAGCAGAAAGTACCTATGACAAAGTGGAATTCGTGGCTAATCTAAATACTCACAGAACCAAGCCTATTCTCACTCATTCACAACGCAAATATTTCCGAGTGCGCTTTTTATAACAGTCAGACAGAACACTATAACAAAAAACATAGTAATAATGTTTCACCATCCCTTGAGACTGTAAAACAGCAAAACAGATGCAGTTTACTATTTGATGGCTTCTATTAGATCTCGTTAAGTAACCAGATGAGGGGCACCCTGCAGTGTGCATATTGTAACCAGTCACTTCTCGGGGAGCAGTACTGCATGCCGGAAGACTTCGGGCCGGATTTGTCTTGTTAACGGCCATTGCGACGCTTACGCTCAGCTTAGGTATAATTTCGTCAGTAATAGTTTCCACGGAACTGTTGCGTACACCTAATAGCTGTAATAGCTTTCCTGAACATGCTTTCCAGTCCTCACTAGCTGAATCCTTTCTTTTTCCTGGTCTTATCCCGCATTACCACAGAGTCGACATATTAATGCGTCTACCGTTATCAATCTAAAAGCGTTGCAACGTTTTCGAAATGTTTTCAGACAATGTAATTGAAGCGAGATGTAGGTACCATCCCGATATTCACCTAGTAGGGTGTGGGAAAGCGGCCGAAAACATATCCTCCATGGCCGGCATACCAGCCCTCGTTGTTAATCCGGTGGGTGGATTCGATACGGGGCCAACGAGCCCGCCCGACTCCCGGAAGCGGAGTGTTAACGCACGCGGATTTCCGGGCTGATTGAGTAACTTCAAGCATTGGCTGTCAACTACAATGCACGTTACCACGGCAGGAAGATTTAAACTAACTACAGTTGCGCTGCTCTAATATAGCATGAGGGACAAAGCTCCATATGTATTTGTTCAGTCGCATTAACGAAACGGCAAAATGTATGCAGTTGAACTACTGGCGACAAGCAAAGGTCATAACCTAGGCTGCTTACCACGTACAACTCCGTCCTGATACAGTCTGGAACCGCGCGACCGCTACGGTCGCACGTTCGAATCCTGCCTCGGGCATGGATGTGTGTGATGTCCTTAGGTTAGTTAGGTTTAAGTAGTTCTAAGTTCTAGGGGACTGATGACCTCAGAAGTTAAGTCCCGTAGTGCTCAGAGCCATTTGAACTCCGTCCTGATCTCTAAACAGTAGGCCTATAACAAAACATAATTTCGGGGAGCACAGTACGACTGGGATACGTCTGCTGAAAACATGCTGAGTGTTGCAGAAGTTTCCTTTCATTCAGTTGCTGCACTGGACTGGAAATGGTACTTTTGAAAGGGGTAGCAGCAAGAGGAGGTATGGTGGACATGCGAAGTGTCACGGAGTTCGTTGTTGAGGAAATTATAACTAAAGTAAGCACAGTTCTCAAACTAAATCATCAGTTCCTCATGACTTTGATACTGTCATAATCTGCAGCCTCGACGGGCTATAGCACGAGAATGGCCGTGTTGTATGAATATCACTACACAACAACAAAATTTTTTTCAGGTACAGAGATAAAACCTGGTGGACCTAACTAATTTGGACTTGCTGAAACTGAAAATGCAGTTAGATTTTCGCCATCACCCCCCAGTTTTTTGTTACGGAGGTTTTTAAATGCCTATGTCTAAAAACAGAGACTAGGGCGGTCTACACTAAATTTCGGCAATATATAACATACTTAATGCCATAAAATTTTCTTACTCTAGTGTCCTGGGCCTAAAGTACAATTTTGCAAGAAAAACTGTAACATTCATTTTGTCGATGATGATGTTGATGGTGGATGGTTTAGTCTTTTTGATGACAACTTCCTTCTGTAGGATATATATCCTTCACGTTTCAAAAACCAACAGTAGTCACTTAACATTGAAGGGTTCCATCTACCTTTATAGTGGTTTTCCATTCGCAAAACGTCCTAATGGAACCTTTCTCCGTGTTCGTCTCTAACCGCTCCCAAATTGGTAGGGACGAAATCTAAATGAGAGTGAAAGAAGTGCATTTATAGTGACATTCTGCATCGAAGAATTTTATAGTTCATGAAAAGAGTCATCACTAATACGTCACTGTTTTCTGATCTTGTATTCCCTAGGAAACCTTCAAGGGCATCCTTGAAAGAACGCCAGGCTGCAAGTTCTAACTGCCTTAATTTTTCTTCGAAGTTCTTATCATGCATTAACTTCCTAATCTGTGGCCCAATAAAAATCCCCTCTTTCAATTTGGCGTCACTTAATTCAGGGAACACTTCACGTAGATACATGAAACAATTAGCATTTGTGTCCACTCCCTTGACAAAATTCTTCATAAGGCCAGGCTTAACATGCAGTGGGGGAAGGAAAACATTTTGAGAATCCACCAAAGGTACATATTTCACATTTTCTCCCTCTGGAGCCAATTTCTCTCGAGGTGGCCATTGTTTAACTGTATAATGTTTATCTTTTGCACGGCTGTCCCAAAGACAAAGGAAACAGCTATATTTTGTGAAACCACTTTGGAGACCAGTTAGTAAACCAATCACCTTAAGATCACCATATTTTCCAATTTTCTTCCTTATACTTAATAGCTTCGAGTATCTCTGACAAATTTACGTAGTTCTCTTTCATAGTCACAGAGTACCCTACAGGTACAGATGGAAACGTATTACCATTATGCAATAATACAGCCTTTAGATTTATCTTGGAAGCGTCAATAAACAAGCACCACTCAGCTTCATCGTATAGTATGTTTAACTGTTTCATTAAGCCTGCTACATCACTGCAAGCACAAACGTTGCCCACCATACGGTAATATGTGATCAGATCTTTATTATGTTGCCTAGAGAGAGTAATTCTTGTTTCTTCATCAAGTAAGTTCCATTCCTTAAGACGTGAAGATAAAATTTCTGCATGCTCGTTGGATAAGTATAAATCATGAACTAGGTCATTCAAGTCTGCTTGTGTAATTGAATGTGGTCTTTGTTCTGAAAAGTGCTTTTCTTCACTTGATTGACATTGTGCTTCCTCATCGTTTGTAGGTTCATGAGCAGAATTAGGATCTTCTTCACACATTAGTGGAGGAGTTGGAACTGCCAGGTCTTCACCGTGGGGAACAGGTCTAATTGCTGAGGGCAGGTTGTGTTAATATTCTTCTTATTCTTTGATGCAAAGCTAGTTACATTAGTCAAACAGAAGTAGCAATCATCAACATGTTTTTGAGGCACTCACCATGTGCCAAATGGTAAGCGCTCTTTTTTTCCTTTCAGCCATTGTGTTAGTTTAGAATTGCACCTAGTGCAAGTTATGTGAGGTACCCAATCTTTATCCTGATCTCCCAGGTGGCATTTGAAGTATAAATGATACGACGTCTTCAGTAAGTTAGAAATTGGTCGTCTTTGTTTCCTTGTCGTGAATTCACCACATATATAACAAAATGAATCGGGATGGTTTGTACATCATCCTTTTGATTTCTTCATGTTGTATTTCCAATGCCTACAAAACACTTTTCTATCGAATGAACTTAGGCAGATCAATTCCTGAAAAAGTAAATAAATATTCAAAGACTTGAGATAATATAGAAGGAAGAGTAACCAAATGTATGTGAATGGAGGGTTTAAATACACAATGTAAAATAGACTAATGTTACGTATTACATTTAAAAAGTAGTCATTTAAAAAGTACTTCACATTAAAGTTAAGAACAAAAAAGGTCACTGCACTAACTTTTATCACACTTCTTTCAAACACAAAGCGCTTAAAAATTATACTGTAAATTCGACTATGTTATATACCTTGCACGTTATAACTTTTAATCCTGACGTGATGGACACTTGCTGATTTCACATTTTTTGTCACATTACAATATAGAATTAAATTTTATATCTACTTTGTCTGTACCAAAACCACTGTTGACTAGTGTAATTGTCCTGTTCTAAAAGCCGTGATCGGCGGGGAAAACATCAACTATGAAAGAATTCAAGTGGTCAGCAATTGCGTTTCAAGTTCTTTATGTAACAAGAGCGGATCCAAGGCAGATCCAATTGAGTATCACAATATAATGCCGCCAGCTGTGGACGTGTCGCTCAGACATTCTTCAGTCATTCCCCTGAAGCCAGTATTATCCAGACAGAACCCTAAAACTTGTGCAACTGTATTCAGGTTATTTCCACTATTCCATGGTCCAGTGGCATAGTTACCACGCGTACGGCCCCCGTTACCGTAGGCATCATTAAGTAAACCGTGTCATATGTGTGGATCGTTCACTGTGTAAATGAACTATGAATTACATACTGTGTGACTCTCGTGCTTTCCAGAATACTTTACTCGTTATCAGCTGTGTACTCATTGTTGCTTATCCTCTTACACAGCTCAAGAAAACCTGATAGTTTTCGGCGTTTGCTTGCATTTCCACCTCTATCGCCTTTGCGTTTCCCATTCACGTAGAAACAAATGACGCCAGAAAGTTAAAAATCGAAAAACGTCGCCACTTCAGCGACACTTGTTCCAGGCCGCAGCAATATCCCTGTATCCCCATTGTCAAAACAGTTTCAGTCACCAGTTCTCTATTTCACGCGATAGGCTGATTGATCTTTGTTTCCCAACTGATCATGACAAGTCCACCCTTCCCACGTTACATATTACAGTTCCAAAAGCCCTATCTCAGGGTCCCTGGCAGCCTCTGCTGATTTCAGTCAAGTATGCTTGGTGAATTTCTACTGAATAAAGCAAATTCACTTCAAATTTCTGCTGGCGTTCCCATGGAGCTTTTTGCATTAAGCACCATCACTGAGTAATGGAAAACGTCACGAGAATAATGCTGAGAATTATTGTCTGCAATGTCTCCGAGGAAGCTACGTAGGAATTCCCTCTCTAGAGGACATTTCCTTTACGAAGCACTGCCCGTGTGTGAGAATACTGATTTAGTAGCTACGCCGGCAGTAGTGTGGTTACTATAGGTGCGCTGTACACCGGAGAGGACTCAACAGATGAGCCAGGCAAAGTGTGTCCCACAACGACATCTTCTTCTCAGTCCCATCCCATAGAACAAAATCGATTAAATGTTCAAATGTGTGTGAAATCTTATGGGACTTAACTGCTAAGGTAATCAGTCCCTAAGCTTACACACCACTTAACCTAAGGACAAACACGCACACCCATCCCCGAGGGAGGACTCGAACCTCCGCCGGGATCAGCCTCACAGTCCATAACTGCAGCGCCCTAGACCGCGCGGCTAATCCCGCGCGGCTCAAAATCGATTACCTGGGGTACAAAGGTAACGAGTCAATACTGAGATGTATATATTCGCTTTTGTCGAGCCGCTTATTAGCAACAAAGTGTTTAATACTTGATACTTCTGTTACTGATCGCCCTCATGCACAACGTGACTAACGATCGCGAAAACTGAAAAGGGACTGCGTGAATATAACTTGATAAAGAAATAGCGTAATCGCTCAAAGGAGGAATACTGAAGTCACATTTAGGGTCCATATTTTCCTGACGCACTTTGAAGGACATACACTACTGGAAATTGAAATAAGAACACCGTGAATTCATTGTCCCAGGAAGGGGAAACTTTATTGACACATTCCTGGGGTCAGATACATCACATGATCACACTGACAGAACCACAGGCACATAGACACAGGCAACAGAGCATGCACAATGTCGGCACTAGTACAGTGTATATCCACTATTCGCAGCAATGCAGGCCGCTATTCTCCCATGGAGACGATCGTAGAGATGCTGGATGTAGTCCTGTGGAACGGCTTACCATGCCATTTCCACCTGGCGCCTCAGTTGGACCAGAGTTCGTGCTGGACGTGCAGACCGCGTGAGACGACGCTTCATCCAGTCCCATACATGCTCAATGGGGGACAGATCCGGAGATCTTGCTGGCCAGGGTAGTTGACTTACACCTTCTAGAGCACGTTGGGTGGCACGGGATACATGCGGACGTGCATTGTCCTGTTGGAACAGCAAGTTCCCTTGCCGGTCTAGGAATGGTAGAACGATGGGTTCAATGACGGTTTGGATGTACCATGCACTATTCAGTGTCCCCTCGACGATCACCAGTGGTGTACGGCCAGTGTAGGAGATCGCTCCCCACACCATGATGCCGGGTGTTGGGCCTGGGTGCCTCGGTCGTATGCAGTCCTGATTGTGGCGCTCACCTGCACGGCGCCAAACACGCATACGACCATCATTGGCACCAAGGCAGAAGCGACTCTCATCGGTGAAGACGACACGTCTCCATTCGTCCCTCCATTCACGCCTGTCGCGACACCACTGGAGGCGGGCTGCACGATGTTGGGGCGTGAGCGGAAGACGGCCTAACGGTGTGCGGGACCGTAGCCCAGCTTCATGGAGACGGTTGCGAATGGTCCTCGCCGATACCCCAGGAGCAACAGTGTCCCTAATTTGCTGGGAAGTGGCGGTGCGGTCCCCTACGGCACTGCGTAGGATCCTACGGTCTTGGCGTGCATCCGTGCGTCGCTGCGGTCCGGTCCCAGGTCGACGGGCACGTGCACCTTCCGCCGACCACTGGCGACAACATAGATGTACTGTGGAGACCTCACGCCCCACGTGTTGAGCAATTCGGCGGTACGTCCTCCCGGCCTCCCGCATGCCCACTATACGCCCTCGCTCAAAGTCCGTCAACTGCACAGCCGGTTCACGTCCACGCTGTCGCGGCATGCTACCAGTGTTAAAGACTGCGATGGAGCTCCGTATGACACGGCAAACTGGCTGACAATGACGGCGGCGGTGCACAAATGCTGCGCAGCTAGTGCCATTCGACGGCCAACACCGCGGTTCCTGGTACGTCCGCTGTGCCGTGCGTGTGATCATTGCTTGTACAGCCCTCTCGCAGTGTGCGGAGCAAGTATGGTGGGTCTGACACACCGGTGTCAATGTGTTCTTTTTTCCATTTCCAGGAGTGTATTATAACTAGTAAATTTCTGAAATCCATGATTTACCTACCAGGACTCACAAATGAAAATGACAAGCGGTCTTCAATAGTGCAGTAAACAGTAACAGCATACTAATTGCAATTCAGACGTGCCACTCCGATCCTACAGTAAATAACAGAACACGAGATCCCTGGGCTCCCCACATGTGACCTCAGACATTGGTAACTTATGGCTGATAGCTCCGACCACTGTTACAGCTAAATATTGTTCGTACAAGTTATGATGCATACATCAGTGTAAGAAAACAAGTATACAGGATGATCAGCAACAGTCTGAAACACTTGAACGAGTGTTGCTTAGGAGGCTGTGCTGAAAAGTAACTATTAAGAAAAACATTCGATACACTGTGCCGTGTTATTTAGCATTGAAATTATCCAATCTAGTCGTTACATGTGGAAATTCAAATACTTGCATGCTGATTTGCGGTAGTGCAGAGACATCTGTGGGAGCCAAAAACATGACTTTTCGGAAGAGACAAAACACTGATTCCAGCTGAACTCAAAGACATTACATAGAACTGATACACGCATATTAAAGTCTGAACCTGCAGATTACACTGCCACTCAATAAAAACAGATTTGGTTGGTATGCCCAAGAATTTAAAGAGCATATATTTTGGAGAAGATTCATTTTGACTCTTGGTCATCGATAAAGTGCAGTTTCAACACAACCCCTGTACTCACAACTATTTCTCAGTCAAACATTTAATTTCAAGAATAAACCATCCTTACAGGGCAAAATACTGTATCCAAGACATGACACGTATATAATTTACTGCAAAAACACCGACCGTTAAGGAAGTGATGTTATTTTTGTTTGCAAGTAATTGAATCGCAGCAGGCAAATAGTTCTTAGGAATCAGTGTAATCATTCGCCGATCACTGAACAAATTATTCATATGAAGACATCTTCTTCTTCCTTCTGTGGCTGACAGCACTGGGTATGAACAGATTCTTCCGCTTGCTTACTTCCATCAGTAACAGTCCTGTAGAATTTTAGTAACTCCTTACTCCTCCATTCGTCTCCATAATGTTTCTTTAGCAGGTTCTCCATATCCGTCTTCTTTTGTTGCGCCTTGTAATTACCTACATTGGTTTTGAAATGAGGCTCCCCGCATACCAAAATATTATTATATTTGGATTTCTTGAAGAGGATTTTTTTTTTCATCTTTGAAATCTGAAAGTGACAAGATGCACACTTTTTAACAACACCTTTGATAGAACCTTAAGATCATAAATGCTGGTGTCTCTACCAACTTCTTGACAAATGAGTACCGTGGTATTACTTCTTCTTCAGTTCACATTTCCTCATATCTTTCTCAGTGTATCCAAATGCTTTGTCTGGTGGAATATAAATACGCCCTATAAACGGAAAGACATCTTCCACGCTTTGAATATTACGTGGTGCATTCCCAAACCATTTTAATAACATACAAATCATAATAGAATTTTCATTCTGTCCATCATACTCATCCGATACTACACGAAGTGTTGTGTATTCTGCCATATTAGTGGAGTAACCCGTGGTCTACGGGTAGCGTCTTTGATTCATAATCAAAACGTCTTCGGTCCCGGGTTCTATCCTCGCCACTGCCTAAATTTTGATAAATAATCGGCATTGGCGGCCGAAGACTTCCGGCATAAGAAGTCAGCCTCATTCTTGTCAAAGAGGGTGGAGGAGCGGATAGAGGTTCAGGGCACTCTCTTGTCCTAGGGGTGGGAAATTGCCCCTAAAGGCGGAAGAATCAGCGATGGTCAACGACATGAGGATGCAGAAGGCAATGGAAACCACTGCATTAAAGACACGTAACGTGTATCCACAGGACATGTGGCCTGTAATTGAAGAAGTGTCATGATGATCTCTCCATTGACAAAAGATTCCGGAATAGTCCCCCATTCGGATCTCCGGGAGGGGACTGCCAAGGGGGAGGTTACCATGAGAAAAAGATTGAATAATCAACGAAAGGATAACGTTCTACGAGTCGGGGCGTGGAATGTCAGAAGCTTGAACGTGGTAGGGAAACTAGAAAATCTGAAAAGGGAAATGCAAAGGCTCAATCTAGATATACAGGGTTATTACAAATGATGGAAGCGATTTCACAGCTCTACAATAACTTTATTATTTGAGATATTTTCACAATGCTTTGCACACACATACAAAAACTCAAAAAGTTTTTTTAGGCATTCACAAATGTTCGATATGTGCCCCTTTAGTGATTCGGCAGACATCAAGCCGATAATCAAGTTCCTCCCACACTCGGCGCAGCATGTCCCCATCAATGCGTTCGAAAGCATCGTTGATGCGAGCTCTCAGTTCTGGCACGTTTCTTGGTAGAGGAGGTTTAAACACTGAATCTTTCACATAACCCCACAGAAAGAAATCGCATGGGGTTAAGTCGGGAGAGCGTGGAGGCCATGACATGAATTGCTGATCATGATCTCCACCACAACCGATCCATCGGATTTCCGATCTCCTGTTTAAGCAATGCCGAACATCATGATGGAAGTGCAGTGGAGCACCATCCTGTTGAAAGATGAAGCCGGCGCTGTCGGTCTCCAGTTGTGGCATGAGCCAATTTTCCAGCATGTCCAGATACACGTGTCCTGTAACGTTTTTTTCGCAGAAGAAAAAGGGGCCGTAAACTTTAAACCGTGAGATTGCACAGGGGTCAGTGAAGTGAATTGGAAGGAAGACAAGGATTTCTGGTCAGATGAGTATCGGGTAATATCAACAGCAGCAGAAAATGGTATAACAGGTGTAGGATTCGTTATGAATAGGAAGGTAGGGCAGAGGGTGTGTTACTGTGAACAGTTCAGTGACCGGGTTGTTCTAATCAGAATCGACAGCAGACCAACACCGACAACGATAGTTCAGGTATACATGCCGACGTCGCAAGCTAAAGATGAACAGATAGAGAAAGTGTATGAGGATATTGAAAGGGGGACGAAAATCTAATAGTCATGGGCGACTGGAATGCAGTTGTAGGGGAAGGAGTAGAAGGAAAGGTTACAGGAGAATATGGGCTTGGGACAAGGAATGAAAGAGGAGAAAGACTAATTGAGTTCTGTAACGAGTTTCAGCTGGTAATAGCGAATACCCTGTTCAAGAATCACAAGAGGAGGAGGTATACTTGGAAAAGGCCGGGACATACGGGAAGATTTCAATTAGATTACATCATGATCAGACAGAGATTCCGAAATCAGATACTGGATTGTAAGGCGTACCCAGGAGCAGATATAGACTCAGATCACAATTTAGTAGTGATGAAGAGTAGGCTGAAGTTCAAGACATTAAGCAGGAAGAATCAATACGCAAAGAAGTGGGATACGGAAGTACTAAGGAATGACGAGATACGTTTGAAGTTCTCTAACGCTATAGATACAGCAATAAGGAATAGCGCAGTAGGCAGTACAGTTGAAGAGGAATGGACATCTCTAAAAAGGGCCATCACAGAAGTTGGGAAGGAAAACATAGGTACAAAGAAGGTAGCTGGGAAGAAGCCATGGGTAACAGAAGAAATACTTCAGTTGATTGATGAAAGGAGGAAGTACAAACATGTTCCGGGAAAATCAGGAATACAGAAATACAAGTCGCTGAGGAATGAAATAAATAGGAAGTGCAGGGAATCTAAGACGAAATGGCTGCAGGAAAAATGTGAAGACATCGAAAAAGATATGATTGTCGGAAGGACAGATTCAGCATACAGGAAAGTCAAAACAACCTTTGGTGACATTAAAAGCAACGGTGGAAACATTAAGAGTGCAACGGGAATTCCACTGTTAAATGCAGAGGAGAGAGCAGATAGCTGGAAAGAATACATTGAAAGCCTCTATGAGGGTGAAGATCTGTCTGATGTGATAGAAGAAGAAACAGGAGTCGATTTAGAAGAGATAGGGGATCCAGTATTAGAATCGGAATTTAAAAGAGCTTTGGAGGACTTACGGTCAAATAAAGCAGAAGGGATAGATAACATTCCATCAGAATTTCTAAAATCATTGGGGGAAGGGGCAACAAAACGACTATTCACGTTGGTGTGTAGAATATATGAGTCTGGCGATATACCATCTGACTTTCAGAAAAGCATCATCCACACAATTCCGAAGACGGCAAGAGCTGACAAGTGCGAGAACTATCGCACAATCAGCTTAACAGCTCATGCATCGAAGCTGCTTACAAGAATAATATACAGAAGAATGGAAAAGAAAATGGAGAATGCGCTAGGTGACAATCGGTTTGGCTTTAGGAAAAGTAAAGGGACAAGAGAGGCAATTCTGACGTTACGGCTAATAATGGAAGCAAGGCTAAAGAAAAATCAAGACACTTTCATAGGATTTGTCGACCTGGAAAAAGCGTTTGACAATATAAAATGGTGCAAGCTGTTCGATATTCTGAAAAAAAGTAGGGGTAAGCTATAGGGAGAGACGGGTCATATACAATATGTACAACAACCAAGAGGAAATAATAAGAGTGGATGATCAAGAACGAAGTGCTCGTATTAAGAAGGGTGTACGACAAGGCTGTAGCCTTTCGCCCCTACTCTTCAATCTGTACATCGAGGAAGCAATGATGGAAATAAAAGAAAGGTTCAGGAGTGGAATTAAAATACAATGTGAAAGGATATCAATGATACGATTCGCTGATGACATTGCTATCCTGAGTAAAAGTGAAGAAGAATTAAATGATCTGCTGAACGGAATGAACAGTCTAATGAGTACACAGTATGGTTTGAGAGTAAATCGGAGAAAGACGAAGGTAATGAGAAGTAGTAGAAATAAGAACAGCGAGAAACTTAACATCAGGATTGATGGTCACGAAGTCAATGAAGTTAAGGAATTCTGCTACCTAGGCAGTAAAATAACCAATGACGTACGGAGCAAGGAGGACATCAAAAGCAGACTCGCTATGGCAAAAAAGGCATCTCTGGCCATGAGAAGTCTACTAATATCAAATACCGGCCTTAATTTGAGGAAGAAATTTCTGAGGATGTACGTCTGGAGTACAGCATTGTATGGTAGTGAAACATGGACTGTGGGAAAACCGGAACAGAAGAGAATCGAAGCATTTGAGATGTGGTGCTATAGACGAATGTTGAAAATTAGGTGGACTGATAAGGTAATGAATGAGGAGGTTCTACGCAGAATCGGAGAGGAAAGGAATATGTGGAAAACACTGATAAGGAGAAGGGACAGGATGATAGGACATCTGCTAAGACATGAGGGAATGACTTCCATGGTACTAGAGGGAGCTGTAGAGGGCAAAAACTGTAGAGGAAGACAGAGATTGGAATACGTGAAGCAAATAATTGAGGACGTAGGTCGCAAGTGCTACTCTGAGATGAAGAGGTTAGCACAGGAAAGGAATTCGTGGCGGGCCGCATCGAACCAGTCAGTAGACTGAC